>NW_028301614.1:10730000-11341133 GCF_987345545.1 Pholcus phalangioides
TAAGAGAAATGAACATATACACTGCTGGCCACCCAAATTGCAACACCAAGAAAGACGAGATATCGCAACAATATTTATTTTGTAGATAACATGTTGACCAAGCATCAAATGATTAAATTTATAGACTTCTGTGAAGTGTGGTTCCTGCCAAAATCAGTAGCCAGAGTAGCCGCCATTGTTGGAGATCACCGCTGCCACACGCCTCGGCATTGATTCAAAGAGACTTTGGATGTGTTCTTGGGGTACAGCAGACCAAGCAGCTTCCATGCGTTGCCAAAGTTGATCTGGTGTGGCAGCTGGGGATGTAATCTGGGTCAATCGTTGAGCAACCATGGACCACATGTTTTCTATTGGCGAAAGATCCGGAGAGCGAGCTGGCCAGGGAAGCAATTCAATCTGGCGATTGACGAAGAACCTTTGGACAATGCGTGCCACGTGTGGTCGCGCATTATCCTGTTGAAATATGGCTGTGGGCAAGCCCTGAAGGTAAGGAAGGACAACTGGCTCCAACACCTCGGAGATGTAGCGCTGGCTTTTTAAAGTACCGGCAATGCGTACTAGAGGAGTGCGAGAGTGATATCCAATACCGCCCCATACCATAATACCCGGTGCAGGACCAGTGTGGCGGTGCATAACGCAGCTGTTCAGCATCCTCTCTCCACGGTGTCTCCAGACTCGAATCCGACCATCGTGGTGTTGCAGACCGAAGCGTGACTCGTCAGTAAAGACAATTTCATTCCATTGTGCCGTCCACATCCTCCTTTCATTGCACCATTGGCGGCGGAGACGTCTGTGGTTCTGCGTCAAGGGTAGACAAAGCAATGGATGTCTTGCAGACAGACCACTCTGCTGTAAACGGCGTTGAATGGTATGCGCAGACACCGGATGATGCGGTACAGACTGAATGTGCTGTGCTATGGTTCGTGACGTGGCTAAGCGATCCGTCACTGCCATACGCACAATACGCCTGTCATCACGTGAAGTGGTGCACTGAGGTGGATGCGATCGAACACGTCGGCCCGTCGTACCCTCCTGCATCCAACGATCACATATCTGCATTACAGTTGTTTGGTTTCGTCCAACACGACTACCGATTTCCCTGAAAGATAATCCACAATCTCGGTAGGCCACTATCCTTCCTCTGTCGAACTCGGATACTTGATCAAAAGATGATCGCTGTTTTCTACGAGGCATAATTGATCGTTTTTTTTTTAAAAACCACAAGAAAAACACAATTGCCGTACTTCAAATCGTCGAAATCTCCAAGCCTTAAATAGCGCTTTGAAGTGGCGCCACAGGCGCATGTGATGTGCGTCTGCGCTGAAATTCTAATCATTTGCATATCTCACCTCCGCTAATGCATGTTGTAAATTTCATATTATTTGCATGCTTCCTTCAGGGTGTTGCATTTACGGTGGCCAGCAGTGTATTTATTGGTTTTATATAACATTGCAAGGTACAAGTTTTCTACACTGTGTAATTTGCAAAAATATTTTTTAACTAAAGAACCTTGGTGTGAATCAAAATGTCAGACTAAGAGCACTAGACTTAGATTTATAGCAGATATTATATCACAACTTTCTAAAGTCTCAAAGACCTGAAGATGTAGCTACATTTTTTACTTGTAGTGTTTTGATGGGAATTCAGTACCAAATGGGTTACCGAAATGAGAATATTATGTGTAAATAAAACTATTTATTCTAATGTTCTTTCTTTCAGGAATTTCATTGAAGCAGTTTCAGCTTTCAACAAGCCTCTGGTGTCTGTGGTCAATGGGGCAGCTGTTGGACTGGGTGTGACTATCCTTGCTTACAGTGACGTGATCATTGCTAGCGATTCTTCATCTTATCATATGCTTAATAACCAGTTAGGATATCCACCAGAGGCTGCTGCTGCTCTCATGTTACCTTTTGCTGTTGGCTCTACTGTGGTAGGTTTTGTATTCATATTGTTTCCTTTGAATGATTGTGCTGTTTATAAAACTTTTGGGAAACTAAAATTTAGATCCAACTCAACACCTGCAAAATTGTATAAAATTCATAATGATGATTGGAATGATTGTTGTATTACAAGATTCCGCTGATCATTTCCAGGACCTTTTCAAGTTTGTGTGGAAATAGGAATAAATACAGTGATACCTCAGTGAATGCCTCGGCTTACAAATGTTTTGGCTAAATAAGATATTTTTGTGATTTTTTGGCCTTGGGTAATAAATGCAGATTCAGCTAATGGGCATTTTTGCTGATATGAATACACATGCTAACCTAACACTGCACGTTGTGAGCTGAATTTTAACTCCAATCATCAAAGGATTACTGTCACTCAAGCCCGATTAACTAATGTCTACCTCTGTATATTTTTCCAGATGTACCCCCACTTCAAGTATTTAGCCAGAGGCAGATTTAATTGCAAGTGCAGTGGGCATGCGCCCTGATCACCGACTTCTGAAGGGCCCCACAAAAAGTGTTAACTTTACACTTTTTTTAATTTAAGGGGCCCAATATTTGCTTCTGTGCCTGATACCTGAACTGACCTTCATTCTCCTCTATATTTAGCTAATAAAAAATGCATTGAAAATAAAGGAACCTATGTTTTCAGATTCAAGTGTTGTTTTAGTACAAGACTCATAACATCAAACTGAACAGTCTGGACATTCTAAGAGCTTACCTTTTCCATTTGCATGTATCAGACACAGAAATGAACTGACAAATCACAAATGGTTGAGAGCACCTATGAACTCAACTGGTATCGATTTGTATCAACACCAGGTTTATCAGACTAAAGCTGTGTTGATTGTGTACATGGTATATAATAAAAAGATATTCAGTATCTCATCTTTCTGTAAATTATCATTTGCCCAATTTTTATAGCTGTTCATTTTAGCTTTAGGCAATTTTTTTGTCTTTTGGAACAAATTGAACAATTTTCCATATATAACCTATAAGAAATTGTGTTTTGGCTAATGAATATCTCATCTAACGAACAAGATTCCAGAACAAATTATCTTCATTAGCTGGTGTATTACTGTATTCAAAATAAGAGAATGACATCAAGTAAACAGCATCTTTTTGAATTCAGTAAAGATTTATTCTGCTGTTTTCAGGGTATGGGAAAAATAATGATTTGAAAAACAATCAAAAATACAAACACAAAAAAAATCTGTGTTTATGTAACATGAAAGATCATTGAGGCCTAAATTTACTTCATATATTAAAATTTTTTTTATAGAGAAAAGTGTTTTTATTCATGAGGCCCCTCTCCCACATTAAAGTGAATGAGTGGTGGCAACTCTGTATCACATATATGGTGCATACATCTCAATTCACTTGATGCACAACCAAAGGGCCATTCAGCATCAACTAAATAAAACAAATTCTATTGAGACAAGATTGTTCCTTGCACAATTAATGGATGTGTTTCTGACTTCCATGATGTTGCTTAATTTTTACACATTTTCATTCTTTCACAGATGTAATAGATTTTGGTAAAAAAACGAGCAAACTCAAAATTTTAATACAAAAAGTAAAGTCAAAAGCCCAATGGTATTTATGTTGGTACAACATCTATTATAATTTTGAATCAGCAATAGGGCATAGATTGCATAGATTTTAGATAAAAAAATAATTCCTTTGTTTTTTAATCAGGAGAACCTGTGACACATTATAATGCACTGAATATACTTAGTGCAGTTTAGCTAAGCGCATAGTTCAACTCCCTGTATTTTGCTACAATATTTTTTCATGCACAAAATTTAGAAATAGAGCAGTTTTCTTTCTGCACTGTATCTAGGGATTAAGTTCAAGTCTATATTTACCTCCAAAGATCTATACTTCTTTGCTCAGTGATATTTGCAATTTGTGGAAACAGTTTCAGGACACTGGATCCATATCGAGAAGACCTGGACAAGGTCATCGAAGAGCCACGATGACCAATGAGGATCGTTATTTGGCATTTTCAGCGCGCCGCCACAGGACTGCTACAGCATCACAGCTCTCTTGTGAGCTGCATGCTGCCACTGGAACTTGAGTTTCGTGGTTTACTGTTTCCTGAAGGCTTCATGAGAGAGGATTTTATGCCAGAAGACCCGCTGTTTACATCCCGCTCACTGCAGCACACAAAAGAGTGCGTTTAGCATAGTGCAGACAACATCAGCCTTGGACCAGACTTCATTGGAGTACCGTGCTCTTCACAGATGAGTCGAGATTCAGCCTGGACAATGATTCCCACACCTACCCTCATCTGGAGAGAGCCTGGTACCTGATAACATCCCATTCATTCCATCGAGTCCAACATGGTGAACTCTTGAAGCATTTACACGAGATTGAAATTGGGAGCAACTTGCTGAATTGGATAGAATTGTGGTTAAGAGATAGGTCGCAACGAGTTATGGTGAACAAGGAATTCTCTGGTTGGACAGGCGTCACAAGTGGAGTTCCTCAAGAAAGTGTCCTTGGCCCCATACTTTTTCACTTTTTGTCGATAAACTCAATCAGGGTATCGATAGGATTGCTAGCAAATTCGCAGATGACTTCAAGCTAATGGGGGTAATCGGGACTCAAAGCGGTAGGGAGTTGCTGCAGACCAACTTAAACAGGATTGCAGCATGGCCAAAGAATGGAGCATGACGTTTAGCGTTGATAAGTGCATGGTCGCTCATTTTGGTTCGAACAACCCACGGTTCTCTTATGAGTTGAATAGTGTCACTATCCCAGATGCAACTAGAGCCACCGATTTGGGAATTATCATTGACGAGCAGCTTAGGTTTTGTGAACATTGCTTAGAGATGGTAAAAAAAAAAAACTAATAGAATGCTCGGTTTCATTTTGCTCGCGTTCTCCTAAAGTCATTCTTCCAGTTTTTTGAGGCTTAATTTGTCCTGGACTAGAGTATGCTGTAAGGTTTGGAGACCATATCTACAGAGGAACATGGACTTGGTTGGGGGGTTGCAGAGAAAGCTACGCGTGCTCGTGTTGGTACACAGGGCTTAAGCTATGAAGTGAGTCTTGATCTTTTGAATATGTTTCCATTGAAGTAACGACAGGTGTCCCGGAGGATATGATCGATGTGTTCAAAATTTTCAACGGGATAGATAGGATGGACCATGAATTATTAGTACATCTTCAATCTACTACTTTTACAAGGGGATACCAGTATTCATTGGTAAGGGACAATGCAAGGTTATGGTATAGCAGGGAATGGAATTTTTCTTTAATAGGGTTGTTAATAAATGGAATAGCTTATCCCCGGAGGTAGTAAATTGTAACACAATTTACACATTTAAAAAGAAATACGATAAACATGTTGGGGTGCATCGAGAAGCTATCCATACTTAGAATAAAACAACCATAATATTCTTTATGGGCATTCTATAATATTTTATCGTGTGTATATATTGTTTATAATTTTTATGATTGTGTTCTTAATTGGGTTGCTGTATTGTTGAGATATATGACATCCATATTTGTTATGAGCATCTTTTTCTCAGCCACCTCGTGGGCATCTTGCCTGTTGTGGCGTTGTATTTGTATCCCCCCCACATCAGGGAAATGGACCAATATGGTGGTGGAGGTGTCATGGTCTTGTCAGGCATCATGTTGGATGGTCACACACCCCTCCATGTGTTTGGCAGAGGGTCAGTGACTGCTAGAAGATATAGAGAGGAGATCTTACAGCCCTATGTTTGACTTTTCAGGGGCACAGTTGGTCCTCGGTTCCTGTTCATGGAACGCTAGTCTACATCGGACTTACCTTGCCAACGATTGTCTAGAAAGTGAGGATATTCAGCGTATAGATTGGCCAGTCAGATCTCCTGACCTAAACCCTATAGAACAAGTCTGGAACGCTCTTGGGAGGGCAATTGTATCTCCCCATCCCCCTCTGAGAACCATCCCGGAGCTGAAAACGGAGTCGCTGCAGGAGTTGAACCGATTTCCATGGGGACTCCTCAACTGCCTCGTGTCCAGTATGCCATCGCGCTGTGCGACCTGTCTGACTGTGAGAGAGGAACCATATTAGACTTATTTTTGGTTTGATCTCACAACTTGTATTTTGGACATTCCTGCAATGATGAGCTTTACTGACACTCATGCATGCATACTATGAATTTAGTATGGTACATCTCTTTCTCTGTTATAACTATATATTCGTACCAACTTTCATTAAAACTGTCCACTAATTTTTCAGAAATTTGGCATAATGTGCTAATTCTCTTAATTTTGCACATGAGTGTATTTCTATTACTGTGAGTAAGAGCAAATCTCCAGTTTCACCTTGGAGGGAATCAAACCGTTATCAAATATATACCTTCGACGCTCGTTATAAAGACCCCATGTTATAGCAACCATTCCATTACAGCCACCTGTAGGTTAAGTCCCAAATGTGTTCATATAATGATTATCGTACATGCTTTCTTTTTGATAGAACAAACCCTCCCAATATAACGTCAGTTTTCGATGGGACAAAGGAAGTCGTTATATCGAGCATTGACTGTATATGCTTATCAAATTTAAGGCAAATTTGGTCCAAAACTTTTTCTTATCCCAAATCAGCATACTTGCCATATTTGGGTGTTGTGTCATATTTACATCTCAAGATTATCCCATGTGGAGTACTGTGAATATTTTTTCCCAATGACTCAGATTCTTTTAATGCAAATTATGACTTCAGCCTCAAAATGCCTGTTTTGTAGAGGATATACTTCTATAAAAAAATTACCATATTTATATAATTTTTATGTTTTCTCAATTTTGTGCATTTTCTGTCTCTCTAAGGCTATGGACCTGCTTCTTCGAGGAAGGAAAATCTCAGCTCAGGAAGCAGTTGAATACGGCCTTGTAACTCAAGTCCTAAATGCAAAGCACCTGCCTCTTCAGCTTGTTCGTATAGTGAGAGTTCTGTCAGAAAATCTGAATTCGGTGAGTTTGCTAATTGAAAATTGCATTGATTGAATTTGTGAATGCCTCCTGAGAATTGCATTGATTGAATGCCTCTCAAATTGAACTAATTGCTATAAGAACAAAAATATCGAACAAATAAAGATCTTTTGTACTTATCAGGAGGGATGGCATGATGTGCCGCAGAATTTAGGTAACTTTTCACTTGCTCTAAAATCAGGTTTCAGATAATTTACTTTTTGCCTCCAAATTTCTGTTATTGCTTGCTTTTCAATTCTCGGAAGCCAATAAAATTACCAATTACTAAGTAAAAATCAAGTAAATATCGATGCATGTGATTTTAAAACTATGATTTCATATTTTTCAAGTCAGAATGATAAGTGAACATATAGGTCACATCTTTAAACTTGTATTTAATTGAAAATTGTATTTGCATTATGTGGCCATTATCACAAAAAATATAACTTGTTAGAATAATTGTGTTCTAAAAGAAAAAAATATTGCATCTTCTTCCTTTTCTGGCAAATCTAGAGTTTTCATAATTCTAAAAAAAATAAAAATTCATGAGAGACAAAAACATCACAAATCTATGTTGCGAAAATGATAAAATGTGTGAAGTGCAGCGGAATCTTGACTATCTGACCTAGTCTCTTGGCACCATGACGTCACCAAATCATCGAAGCTGTTGCCAAACTTTGCTGTTTGCTGCCAATTTTGTGAGATTTACAGAGGAATGCAGGAGTGGAAAATCTGCTACAATTGCTACAAACTGCTACAATTTCAGACGTCTGCTACATTCTGCTACAAAAATGCCAAAATTCTTCAATTTGGCACCATTTTGCACCAAAAACAAAATTTTCCCTTAAGAAATTTTGAACTTATGTCACAGTAAAAGTTTACTTTTCCATGACATCATTTTTTTTTCCTGCAATTCAATTTCTTTGGGCTACAAATGAAATTAGCTTGAGGCACCCTCCCCAGGATTCGGTGCCTAGGCTTTTGACAACGTATAAAATAGGGTCAAACTATGCAAATTGCTGCTCATCCACAGAACAAAAAAATGTCGCTTCAATTGCTGTTTCCAGCTATTTTTTTTCAAAAAAAAAGTTGACTCCAATTTATTTTCACAAAAAATTCGATCCGAGTACATCTGTTTTCACTCCTTATCTTTAACTGATTTGTGATTGCTCCATGTATATTATTTTCCAGCATCTTTAACAGATTTTCAGTGTCTCGTTTTGTGGCATGTCTAGTGTTCAATGGAAAATGGTTTCCAGTTGTGCATTAATTAAAATTACTTTGTCTAGACCATGGTCATGGTTGGTTTGTTTGAAAGGTATTTGATGTAAGATTACAGCAAAGCTTATTTAGGCAGACAAGCAGAGGTAAAAAACTTTTCTTTGGGCATGGGGTAGACACTCTGATAATGAAAATAATAAGGTAACAAGCTAGCATCCCTTGCAGCTACAGTGACCATTTTAGTCACATCATTATCATATTCTGCATACCGGGGTAATTGTATTGGGATCTACAGTTTATAGCCGATTCCAAAACACACAGTTCCAGAGGATGGAAATCGCCCCTTCCAACCCAAGATCTGAATACTATGAGTAACATTGGTCTGTATCATAAAATATGATATGATCTAACAAACCTATGAAATAAATCATCCTGAACCTGTCCTTTTTTTAATGGTCATCCCACTCAGGCTATATTGCTTTGAGATAGAGCATTTATACCAACAGCTATAGGGGCTTCCACATCTAGGAATGTGGTTTGCCTAGGTCATTATTGTCTATGCGCACCCAGTTCACAATTTTTCACAGGTCCTCCCTTTATTAAAAAATGTATATAATAACCCCAGAGTGCAATCATGTGAAGGAACAGGCAAGGCTTGAGACAAAATTCTCACCTGTGCAAGACATAATTTTGGTGCTCTCTGGCATATAAGCAGCATGAGTAAAATTAACTGGAGGAAACTCACAGCTTTGTATATGCCATGAGTAATATGGTGAGAAACAACATAGGCAGTTTAGTCCTTAAAGCTCTTGTCCTGGGCTTTAGATTCACTTCATAAACTTACACATATTTATTATACACTATCTGAGTTGTGTTCCAGCTAGATGAAATGAATCAGAAATTACAATGGTTTCTGAAAATTATTTCATCCAATACAGCCATAGTTTGAAATTTCCAGAAAAAATTTTCATTTTCATTTTTGATTTGAAAGATAGATGGCAGCACTTGAACACATAACAAGCGCAACACTTACATGAATTATCTTTAGTTCCTTTGAAACCAACCACGACCATGGTCTAGACAAAGTAATTTTAATTAATGTTCATCTGGAAACCATTTTCCATTGAACACTAAACATGTTGGTGAATGATGTATGGCATATCAAGAAAATAAATAATAGAAAACTTGGAAACAAAACGAGAGACTGGAAATCTATTAAAGATGCTTAAAAATAAAATACACATGGAGTGACAATTCATTGAAATCACAAATCAGTGAAAAATAGATAATGAAAACAAATGTACTCGGACTGAATTTTTTGTAAAAATAGAATCATTGTATTATATATTATCTAATTGTTTAGTCATTATTGTTACAATTTTTCTTTCTATAGTTTAAGTTAAAAATAATGTGTCATAGTTTTTAATCACTATATTTAAATTTCTGAGAATTTCGAATAAATATTCTAAGAATGACTCAGGAAAAGAAGTCATCTCAAAGTATGTTGAATCAAACTGAGGTAATAATCAAGAGCGAAACTCAAAAAGAAACACTTATTTTAAATATGAAATGGGTAAATTCTGGTAAAAGAAGCAAGATCAAACATTCGAAAATGCTTGAAACTAAAAAGAACTAAAGCACTACTTAGACTTGCATCAGCTGCAAAAACAAGAAAAATAATTACTTTTCTAATGAGTTTTAAGTATCTCCTTTAGTGATTTTTTTTAAATTAGTGATTACCAGGTCTACAAGCTAAATCTAAAAACATTCATTTTCAAATTATTTCTAAAATCTGTAATACCATATGTTAGCCTCTCATTTGTTGATATTGTAGAGAATGTAAAAATATAAATATATCAAGAAGTCTCTACAATTTTTTTGAGATTTAAAAATTGACAAAAAAAAAATATTTCTTTTCTAGAGAAAATCTCTATGTATTTTGTACCATGGGGGGGGGGGGGGGGGGAGAACGACACTCCTTCTTCTGAGTTGAGAGGAAGTAAAAAGTAATTTTGAAGTAAAAAGTAATCCTGCGTACCCTACCACATATATGTATATAAAAATTGTGTATTTTATTTACTGCCAAAATTTTAAAATGCTACAAAACTGATAAATGCTGCTACAAAAACAACATTTTTGCTGCTGCGAAAATAAAATTCCCATTTTCCACTCCTGGGAATGCGTTAATTTTCATTTTTACATAAGATAATGACTAGGGATACGTAAATTTCGTATTTACGAAACAACCGCGATAACTGTGAAATTTGCAAAATAAATGCGATAACTGTGAAATTTGCAAAATAAATGCGATAAATGTGAAATTTGCAAAATAAATGTGATAAATGTGAAATTCGCGAAATAAATGCGATAAATGTGAAATTTTTGCCAATTTTGACAAATAAATGTAAAAATTTGAATTTTTACTACTTTTCTGCAAAATCTCGATAATTTAAATTTTATCGTTAATTCTTACTTGTTTCCAAACTATAATCGACAGCTTAACAGAATTCAAAACTAAATACAAAAATAAAGGATCTAGTATCAGACTCCATGTGTTACATGACTGCGTACTTGAAATGCCGCTATGGTGGTCGAGTGGTTATAGTGACGGACTCGCGATGCAAGGATTCGGGTTCGAACCCCACAGTGGTGGTCGGCTGAAGTTGGTTTTCTGTGGTTCCCAACTTCAAGGCGCGAATGCGAGCCGATCTCCCCGTTAAAAAGTCTCGCCACAGAGAGCAACAGGCCTATAACGTTACAAATATTCAATCATTACACTTCACTCACAATTTGAAGTATAGATGGCAGCACTGAAATATCATACACAACACTAGCTACACACTCAGACTGTTAGGTGCACTCACTTTGTTCCAGACTCTGCCACGAAGCTGGGCTGAAAGAGATCTCGGCAATGGGATAAGTCCAGTGGCAGAGACCCTGGCGTTCATTCATTCATTGCGTACTTGAAATTATTAAAAACACTTCTTGGTGACAATATTTTGCACTACCAATGGTGGGCACATAAAGTGAATCTTGTGGGAAGGAAAAAAGCCTATTAAACGTCAAACTATGTTATAATTTTGCACATTACGAACCTAATAATTATGTTTACAGCAAAACAACAGAAAAATTTAGTGAGAAAATGAACTTAGTTACAGAATATTTTGAAGTCAAATACAGTACTTAAAAAAGTTCAGTCCTGTGATGATTTAGATAAATTTTTTATCGTAGTCTGCTTTCCTGACGAGTGTTGTTTCTTTCATCAAACACAAACTCTGGCCATATCGCTATATTGCAATTTACTGCCATTAGTGAGATGGGTTGGAAGTGAAGGTGCTGTCTATCGGTGGTCGCCTCGAGTTCGTTTGGGAAAATATGTTATCTATATCCTCCCTTGGGTTCGAACCTGGGACCCTGACAACAACCTTCACTTATTGATTTAAAAAAAAAAAATACAATGTGTGAGGGGGGGGGGGAAATACCTATATATAAACACTTTTACATAAATGCAAATATAAATGGGGAGAGAAATTGATAGTTAAATATCAAATAAATGACCAACCTCTCGATGAGTATAAAAAACGAACCTGCCGTTCGGAATCGGCAATAAATTGTAGGTCCCGGTCTAATTAGCCCTCGTGTGCAGAAAAATGACCGTGGTGCGACAAAAATGATCAAATGATCAAATAAATGGATGAAGGGGAAAAACAAAAAATTATTAGTAACATCATTGTGGCAACGCATGGTGGGTGCATTTTAAATATCAAATTTAGAGATAATAAATATGATTTGAATAATTGAGCTACTGTCAGAAAGGCAAAATATTTAAAATGTTAATAAATATAATGGGAGAAAATCAATTACATTAATTAGTATGAGGGGCGATTTCTTTAAAAAGACTAAAAGTGCACGGAGATATCATCAATAGACAATAAATATCTTTTGAGGTATTTCTTGTACGCGTAAAGAGAGGATGCATTCCTAATTTCAATGGGCAGAGAGTTATAAAACTTAGGTATTAGGTAAGAGAAGTGAATTTTTTTTATGTTTTTGTGAACAATTGGCAAAGAATATGTAGCGTTACACCTAGCAGAAGATCGAGTGGATGTTAATGGTAGGGAGTATTGACGTTTAAAGAGAAGTAACAGGGATTTATAAAAATATAAGTATCTAAGTGGTAGAATTGCTATACTTTTGAAGAGAGTGATGGAAGGAGTATAATAGGCATTAAAAATTAGCCTTATAATTTTCTTCTGTAGTGATGTAATAGGTTTTAAGTTAGACAAATAGTCACTACCCCAAATAGGTAAACCCAGACATGCCAACTCTCCAGATTTTTCATCCTTCCTCCCGCTCTCCAGATTTGTTAAAATTTCTTCCGGTATTTTGGCAGAAAATTAGATTTTATGTGAGCTTTCACGTTGTTGTGACGTCAATCACTTCCGTCATCGTTAGGGAAAACACCCATAGAGGGCAGCCGTGGTCATTTCCATCGAGCAACCGTAAAAAGTCTTGGTGACCGCATTTAAGCAACTGGCAAAGAAGTGACTTTGTTTATGTAGCGTTTATCAGCAATCATTTATCAGGGGCATGACCTTAGTTGCCGAAATTCCTGTATAATCGTTATTGTATTTCATTAACAGCCGTGCGGTAAACACAAATTTTTTCGATAGCAGCTTTGTATTTTGAAGTTTTTTAATTGTTTTCTCTGATTAAATGTGTCTTCAGAAAGAAAATATAAAACTTTAAGCTACGTAAAGCTTTTAACGAGTTCATATACCCAAGATTATCAATCAATGGTAGCATCCACGAAAGGAAACTTATGTTTTATAAACAGTATATGTAAATGATATTTCTCTATTCTGCATGGAAAGACTGACATGAAACTATATTCTGCTTGAGAGGGGGACAGTGCAGAACCTGCCTTGGGGGGGGGGGGGAGAATGGAACTTTTTCTTAATTTCTTAAATTTTTTTTTTGATAGAGTCTATGAGTAGCGCAGGGGGGGGGGGGGTTTACCCCCCTTCGGGAGAATCCCCGGATTTTGGGATTCCAAAAGTTGGCACGTCTGTAAACCGTATAATAAGTAAGAATGGAATAGTGAGTTGTAGAGGGTGATTACAAAAGAGCGATTAACAAAATATTTTAGAAAATAAAATGTATATATTGCAAATCTTAATTTTATTTGTAGATTATGAACATGGGATTTCCATTTCATGTCATGTCAGAGTCATTATAAATACCCAGATATTTTATAGTATTCATTTGTTCTAATTTATGACAGTTACAATCAGTGTTAATGTTACATACAGGTTTATGAATCATAAAGTCAATATTCAAGGCAGGAATGTTATGCAAAGAAAAATTAATATATTTAGTTTTAGAGATATTAAGATCATTTGCATGAAACCAGTCTCTAATTTTTATCATGTCAGAATTTACTGTAATTTTGAGAGATTCATAGGTAGCAGCAGAATAAAGTATGACTGTATCATCCGCAAACGTGATTATCTTGTCATCAATTTTTAGATTACATAAATCATTTATAAATACATTAAAGAGAAGGGGGCCAAGAACAGATCCCTGGGGGACTCCTCGGTTAACCCCTAAAAATTTACTGGAATGAGAGACACATCTTACTCTCTGAGATCTGTTCGTCAGATATGACACTAAGAGATTTAGGGAGATGTCTCTAATTCCACATGCCTCAAGCTTATATTGAAGGATTTCATGATTAACACTGTCACAGGCTTTTCTTATGTCTAGGAATACAGCTATGGCTTTTCTAGATTTGTCAAGATTGCGTATTATGTATATATACTAAAATCTAGTAAAGCAATTTCAGTGTTATGATTAGCAAGGAACCCATGTTGATTAGGAGAAAAAAAAATTAGTATGAGAGAGAAATGAGAGTATTCTTTTTTTTAGAACAGTTTCAAAAATCTTGGAAATAGAAGGTAAAATGGAAATAGGCCTATATAATTACTTAAATCATTACAATTTCCTGATTTGAAAATTGGGAAAACCGTGGCAGTTTTCAAAGAGTTAGGATAAACACAGTTTAGTATGCAGTTATTTATCAAATTAGTAAGTATTATAATTAAATGGTAAGGAAAACATTTAAGAATCAATGAATTAATCATATCATCACTAGAAACCGAATGAGATAACCGATTTATAATAGAAATGATTTCTTCTGGATAAGAGAGAGTTGGGGAGATAAAAAAGATCTGTTAGAATAGGGGACATATTTTTTGTAGTTATCCGGCGGTGAAATGGGTGATGAAACAATGTTTACAAAATGATCGTTAAATTTATCAGGAAGCACTTGGGGTTCAATGTTATCGGGGAGGGGATTGCTACAATTTTTACCAATTATGTTATCAATAAACTTCCATCGTTTGAAAGAAGTATCACATTTTGAAAACTGTGGAGAGAAGCAAAATTGTTTAGAAATTTTGATTTTGTATTTTAGGTAATGAGTGACATTATAATATGCAGTACTAACCTCCTGATCATATGGATATTTTTTAGTTTTAAAATATAGTTTCTGTTTTATTTTAATTAAATGTTTTATCTCTGATGTAATCCAAGTTTTATCAGTCCATCTGGAAAGGTTAATATCACGATATGATGTATGGTTATTTATGATGGTTTCAAGTTTAACAATAAATTCATCAAAAGCACCATCACTTTGGGAATTATTTATGCAAAGTGTATAATTCTGTAGATATAGCTTGAGCTGGGAATAATTAATAATTTTTTTCCTATAAATATTGAATTTTTGTACCGGACCAGAATTAATATTAGAGTATGATAATTTACATAGAATCGGGTAATGATCGGTCAAATCCATTTCCCAGACTACAGATTCAGAAAATAAAAGCCTTGAAGAATTTCTTATAAAAATGTGATCAATGCATGACTTGAGGAAGGTCTGGTGATTTGAGATATCATAGGTAAAAAACCATTGCTTGACAGAAGATCAAGATATTCATAATGATTAGTTTATTTTGATTATTATTAATTTGATCCAATATGTTTATTTTTATATCACCAATAATAATTACATCACAGTTTTTTGTATTACCCAATAAAATTTCAAACTCCTGGAGAAAATCAAACAGTGAGGGCATGAGACCTATAAATACAGGTTATTAATAAATTAATTGAAGGTTCGAGTAGCTGAACAATTTCAGCAGCATTAATTTGTACTGGGTCAGTCGATACAAATTCAAGGCAGGTTTTCGAGAAAATGCACACACCACCAGAGTTATTATAGGATCTGCAGCATGAAAATTTCTGAAAGCCATTGATATTAAAAAGTTTTAGTTCCTCCTCACTCACTCATATCTCAGACAAGATTAATAAATCAATGTTATCAACAAAATCATCAATCAAAGCAATCGCCGCTGTGGTGGTCGAGTGGTCATAGTGACGGACTCGCATCGCGGGGACCCGGGTTCGAGCCCCACCGTCGCCACAGTGGTGGTCGGCTGAAGTTGGTTTTCTGTGGTTCCCAACTTCGAGGCGCAAATGCGAGCCGATCTCCCCGTTAAAAAGTCTCGCCACGGAGAGCAACAGACCTACAAACAGTACAAATATTTATTCACTACACATCACTCACTTCACTTCTGAGATATAAATGGCACCACTGAAAAATCATACACAACACTAGATACGCACTCAGACTGCTAGGTACACACACTTACACTTCCGGCACAACTCACTAGGTAGAAAATTGCCTATGGCGATAGACCTGAGTTGTGCTCGGTTAAAAAAAAAAAAAAAATCAAAGCAATCAAAAAATCAAAATTAGCTCTAAGGCTACGAATATTAAAATCAATGATGTTAAGTTCAGTAATCGAGTTAACAGGATGATTGGTGACATTACATTTTCCTAAAAACTTTTCAAGTTCATGTGGGGTGCAGATACTATGACAGTTTAAATCGATATCATTTTATATGAGTTAATCAGTCAGAATACCTGTCTATAAATATAAAGTTATAACTGAGAAAAAAAATATATAAACAAAACCAACATGCTCATTTATAAGGAAAAAAAAATTTAAAAAATTCCAGTTTAAATCAAATTGAAATAGTCCACATTTTGCTCTAGTATATTCATTATCTTAATGAGAATACCAAACTTGTTGACTTAGTTGTAAAGTGTATTTAAATAATTATGTGCATTAACAGAGAGCATAAACTTTTGAGGAGACACTTGATTTGTCAATTTACCAAAAAAAAAAAAAAAAAAATTCAATGTATATAAAATAAAATATTAAGAAATATTATACAAATCCTCCAACAACTTTACTCGTATAGCTCTTGGTTTCTCATGCTTTCTAAGATGGACTTTGCCATCACAGACCCAGCAAAAGTGGAAATCATTCTCTGATTTGAATTTTTTGCATTCATACAACAGTTGTTTCGTATAAGGAGATAAATGTTCATTTATATAAACTTGATTAGGTTTTAAAACACTAGAAATCTTAGACATGCATATTTTTTTCTCACGTGCAGCTCTCAAAACAATGTCACGATTTTCCTTGGTGTTAAACTTGCAGATAATTGGTTTTATGTGGTCCTTACCCATAGTTGGTACATGATGAAAATCACTAATACAGTCCACCAGATTGGGAACTTCCAAAAATTGCAGCAGAGAGTATTTTAGATCAGTCAGATTTTCGTTTGATGATTCAGGCAAACCGGTAATTTCTATGGTGAACTTGCAGGTGTATTGTTGGAGGTCAACAAGATTGATCTTTACATAATCGAGTTCAGATTTCAGATCTCTATTTTCCATAGTCAATCGCTCTTGTTCTCGTTTACATTCTGCAATTTCAGCCCTTTGTTTTTCCATCTGTCTAATTATGGATTGTAGTGATTTCTCATGTTGTTCAATTTTTTCTGCTATGAACGATTTAATGGATATTGTATGATTCTCAATCAGACCAGAGATTGCCAGCAGGAGATTGTGACCTTCTGGAGTTAAATCACCCATAACATTTTTTGCAGTGTCAATCATATATATACTCGGAATTTGATTGCTAATAATCGGATCCCATGCAGATGAACTATTTGTATTCTTGTTAAGAATAGACTGAGAGATGTTAGACGTAGTTGTGTCTTGACTCATAGTAGCAATTGGATCAAGACATGTAAATTCAGCATTTGTTGAAGTTGAGGCAGTCTGAAGGCAGGTTGAACATTTCAAATTAGTGACTGGTTTATGCAACTTTCTGAATGCGGGTTCAGCATAGCCAGCACAAAAAAAATGAAATTTCGCTTCGCACTTATTGCAGGATATTTGATCATCAATACAGATGATGTTTTCATCACATCTCGTACAGCAGCACAATTTTGATTTAGGCATGTTAAAACAAAATATAGCACCAAACTGTGTAAAAATTTAAAGCAAAATAAAAAAATAACTCAGAAATATAATGCAAGGAAAAAAAATTAAACTCTAAGATAACAATACGGAGAGATAAAAACGCGTGCAGCTGCACTCTGCATTGCCACCCACATTATGATATTGTTTTTATATTATATATTTTATTTTCTTTAATTTTTATTTTTTTTGAAAAAAAACCTGAATTTTTTTTGCAAATAAATGTGAAATTTATGATTTTAAAATTTTTTTTTGCGAAATTTACGTATCCCTAATAATGACTATTCACAAGCAAAAAATTACATAATAAATGATAAAAAAAGCTATTTACATATAATCTTCATGACAATAGTTTCTAATTAGACAATAATTCTTGTACTCTTTTCTGTAATAAATTTTTCAAACATACGTCATGGTACATAACAAACATTTATATCATGTTACATCATGTAAGTACCGACCTGTTCCAAGATGTCACAAAATACGAATAGGAGCAGTTTTTAATTTTATTGGGGGGGGGGGGGTGTTAGGAAGTGAGCATTTATAGAACTCCGGCCTATCCATCTTTTCTGTTGTCCAGCTTGCCCTTTTGCTACATTAGGCCGTATAGTCCGGATTTTAATGTACTAATTTGACTTCCAAGAATAGAAATTGCCTAAACTCGATGTAGGAAAACTCAAGTGAAAAAGTCACTAAAACTTTTGTGGGTTCCCTAACTGAAAAGTACCAGATATATATATGTTATGGTATGTGATACATAGCTGATTATCTGTAATAACCAATTTTCTCTGTAAGTTTGATAAATTTTCCTATATTTATCTCTTTTACCAGGGATTATGCATAATTCTAGAATAAAGTTGATAAGGTTGATAAATATGAAAGCAATCATGCAGATATATCGTTTAAATTCAGCCACTTATCAGTTTCTTCCAAACGTGATGGATGCACTACACATATTTTGCCATAAAAATTAAGTGTTGTAAAGATAAAACCGCATAGATTATTATCAGTCTTGTAATTTTAGCTTTCCTCACAATTACAAACATAATATCACAGATCGAATCCATCAAATCCTAGACTGATGTTTGAGCAAAATGCCCAGTAAATTTAAGTAATTCATTGATAATTTATCATATTCACTAATGCAAGCTTGGCGATTATACATAATCACCAGTAATGAAGATAAATTCGTAAAATTGATAAAACTTATCAAAATGGTTGTTAATAATAATCAACGATTATACAAAATTACCAGATTTATCACATTTATCGTAACATTTAGAAAATGATTCAACAAATTTTCTGATATCAACTTTTACAGGCAAGGGAAATAACCAAGTCCATGCTGAGGATGCATTTGCTCCAAAGGTTGGGTTTTGCTTTGGAATTTGAGACAGAAGAACTGCCGAAGCATTGGCTTTCAGAAGCGGGTCAAACTGCCATTCGGAATGCATTTCAGAGTGGTCTACTAGATTGACAAAAAAATATACATATAATATATATATATATATAAATGCACAACTAAATTGAAAGCTATAACAGTTGTGTTATATTGTAAAATATTTTTTAACAGGGAAAACTATTAGAACTTGCATGAAATGTTACATTTTATATATATAAAAATAAGTGAAAAATGAATAGTTTCACATTCATTTGAATGTCATTTTGTTACAAATTGTAAATTTACGGAAACATTATGCATATGTATCTACATACATATATATATATATATATATATATAGTGTGGTTTTTAATATTTCCGCAATCATTTCATATCTAATACATCAATATCATGACATCAAGATTTTTTTTTCTGTCCTGTTGACACTAAGTTTTCTTCTTTTTTTTGTTCTATGAATAAGAACATCTTAACTCCTTGTTTTTCTTGAAAAATTTCAATTTTTATAAAATATATTTCTTTGTACTACAGTATTAAATTTTGTTGTGTTTTTAATTGAGCATTGTCTGGAACATATTTCTTTCAAATTGTATTGACTCTCCCTGTTACATAAAGGTGCCTTGTAACTGTAGGACATGCAGTCAGTGATCATGTTAAAAAGACGCAATCAAAGGATATTATTATTTTATGCTTATAATTACAGATAAAGCTACATTTTTCAGTTATTGTACCATAAAAAAAAAAGCTTTTATGAATTATTTGTTAAAAATTATCTTTCCATTGGACACAACTGTGGAGTTGAGTTTTTAATACTAAATTATATAATGAAGCAACTCGCCTATAAAAATGTCAGTAAATTTTCTTCATCATATGATCACCAACATGTAATGCATTTCCAGTATGATATATGCAAGTAGAGTATGTTTGATTTCATTTATAAGTCATTTTTTATCTGCAGTTTCTCAGAAATTTTCTGGTGTATGAATGTAATGAGAAAATTCAAATCAATTCTCTGCATATAACATCTGCTATAGCTATGCATTCCATCTTATACATACTGTTATTATTTGATGAAAATTGGGAATAAGCATGTAAGCTACTAAGTGGTATATTTTCCCATGCTTTTGAAATTTCACTGATCCGCATTATAACTGGCACAGTGGAAATAACCAAATCCTTAGTAAAATGCCACATCTTTCTTCAAGAAGAAGCCATTTTTCTGATTCTGTGAAGCCCTACTCTGAGAATAATATTAAATCAAGGAAGAGAAGTATTTTATTTTCTTCTAGTTGTACTATACACATGGCAGAATTCACAAAGCTCTTTGGGCTCATTATTGCCAAAATAAGAGGGCTGAGGAGGTGAGATATCTTGTAATTACTGAAATACAAAGGATCAAGTTAGGTGAGATGTCTCGTAAATGCCACTAAGATTAAATTAGTTGAAAAGAACAAATTCAAAGTATTATAAGACTTTTTTTTTTGTCAGCAATAGTCAATAGTCATAAGCAAATATAGGCTCTCTGAATTGGGAGGGAGGGAGAAATCACTGAAGGTGTATGTGATGAGGGGTGGTATAGTTCACCTTTGTCCCTGCCTTGTATCTATTATAAAAATCAAATTGATGCATTCTGTTCTTGAATCTCACTCTGAGTTGTATTAGTATTGTATTAGCAGTTATTTTTATAGTTTAATTACATATTGCTGTGTTTCCTCAAAAATAAGAACTGGTCTAATATTAATTTTTCTCCAAAAGATGCATTAAGGTTGTGTCTCTTGTGTGCTTTTCTTTTTAAATCTACTAATTCTTATGCTTGAATTTTTGTTAATACATTCCTGTAGAATCTACTACTACCACTACTGCCTTATAATTGCCCAAAAACACAGTTTTCCTGAAATGAGCACTTCTATCTCACATGGACCGCTCTTAGTTCTTTGGTAAAGGCTCAATTACACAGCTCCTCACTGAATTCATCCTCTGAATTCTTCACCTAAGTCAAGGCATAAATGTCTTGCAGGGCATGACTGGTGGTTTCCAAGTTAATTTCTTTCTATTTTAAATGTATTCATTCTTTGCGCCAAGTAAAATATATTTTTGAATTGATTTTATCAATGGGATTTTTTTTTCATGTTTGGCACTTGAATCAAAATGGCTGTTATATGCCCACAGAAGTTCCTCGTTGATCGAAAGAGAAAGAAGTTCCCTGTTTGTGTGTGCACAAAGGGTGTCATTGTCTCAATTTTTTCCCCAACACTAGTGGCTACCATCATCAGGAAGTGTCTAAGTTACGTTAATGAGACTTCTTGATGATTCCTTCAACTTAATGTTTCTCAACCTTTCTGAATCCATGGACTAGTAAAATATCTGAGACAATTTGACAACATGACTAATGTGACCATGCGTCCCGCATTTTGTGGGACAGTTCTATGCTTTTGTCTGTTGTCTACAATTGTCACATTTTTTTCTAGTAAAGTTTATTCAAATTTATAATCTTCACTTAAAATGGTGAATGAAAATAACTTTCATAACACATACATTGTAATGTGGTAATTTTTCGACTAAAAATATAAATACTCATCTTAGATCTTACATATTTTGTCCCCCATAAATGAATATTACTACAGTAATATCAATAAAAACATTTTTCATTCAGTTAAAATTAAAATAATCAAGTCTGCCGGCAGACCACAGATTGAGAAATGCTTTTCCAACTCATCCCTGTCTCTAATGACAAAGCCATAAATTGGTTTTTTTTAAATAATGATCTGCCATGGAAGAATTTGGTCTTGAACAAACAAGCCTCTTGTGTATTGATGGTCTATTGATCTAGTTTATCTAGAAATGTGCATGAAGAGTGTGGCGTAGTTTTTATTTTTATTTCTTTTTTTAAATACAAATGTGGATGAGAGTAAAACAGAAAATTTAGGATTAGGTAAAGGAAATAGCTAATTTTTGTTTTTGTAAATTAAGTTTTAATGTTACAAGTGCGATTTTGTTTTGTATGTCAGGTGAATCATGGCTAAAGTCACTAGGAAGAAGAGAAAACTACTTTTTATTCTGATTTGTAAGCATGAGTATACAGGTTATTGCTACATTTGATAAAAAAAAAGAAGTTTATAACTTTCAATTAAAAAGCCTCAATGTGTTTCTGATTAGGGGCTGAAAATTAAAACCCTTTCAAATTGGCATGTGCTTTTTTGGAATTTCTATTGAAGTGGGCTAAGCTCCTTCAAATCAAGTTTGTATTTTACCACAAAATAACACTCTTTAGTTGTGTTGTTTTGATTATCAATTTATTTGTTGAATTTATTTTTAGTTCAATAATATTTGAGGTTCTTCTTCCCCAATTTAGAAAAGATCCATTTCAGAAATATAAGGTACATTGAGGTGGGTGGAAACGCTTTTTATTAGTGCAAGTTCAACCTCGCACCTACATTGGCGAAGTCAATGAAACTTGAAAATATGATAGCAGGCTTTTTTTAAGACTAATGTTTTGAAATTATTTTCGGCACTTACAAAAGATTTCTTAATGTGTGAAGCAACCAATTGTCCCACTGATGATCATAAATGAAAGAAAACTTAATTAACAATAAAAGCCCAAACATTTCATTATTCTGGTATACAAAGCTAATTAACCATCTTGGTATGTGTTGAAAACCCACTATATAATAATATTATGCCCCTCTCCCAGTAAATATTAACCAACATTATACAAGGCAAATAAGAGGGGGGGGGGGAAATGGGAATTTTCCCATACTATCAAACTTGAGAGGTGAAAGAAATTGCAGAAAGTCATCACTTCTAATCATACTTTTGTCTTGAATGTTGGGCCATTGAAAGGTAGATGTAGTACAGATTCTGCTTTCGAATGAGCCTTTGGTTAGTTGCTCAACAAATATCTTTACTGACTTTTTATTGTGAAGTTGACAAAAGAACCCACAGTCACTAACCTATGCTTCTGGAATGGTTTTCAACACTATATATAGGATTTTTTGTTGTTCCTTTACTTCTCAATACATATTTTAGGTCTATATAAGCAACTAGTGCTGACTAAGGCCACACACATAGCAGTGCGACCAAAAGGTACAAGAATGTAGGATAGAGATTAGTGACAAAAACAGATGTCTTGCTTTGTTACAAACTGCACATACTCGAGGAGCAAGAGAACAAGGTAACTCCATGAAGTGCACAACTTCAACAAATCAGTTTGTTTTCACTTCTAACCTCTATCTACTTGGTCTTTTTTTTTCTTTCTTTAAAAAAAGAAAAAAAAAGAGCCGCGGATCATCACATCCTTACATTTCAAAACCCTTTCGGTCATTTTCTCTATCTTCCCCCTCCTGATTATGTACGGACATCTCTTCCTCCACCCCTCTGCAGTTTTTTCTTCCTAGTCGCGATTCTCCTACCTCTTCATCCCAGTATGTGCGTAGCCTAAGGAGCTTCATCTCTTTCTGCAGTTTTGTACCACAGTTGGCAAAGTCAATGCAAATAGACACAACGTTAGCATATATTTATTGGTTCCACTTACTCCAATACAGGAAGAACAGGTGTAAAGGTTTATCCTTGATTCCTGCTCTCCCTGAAGAAATATCACGGTTATATTAAAATGGATTAAGATAAGAACTTGAAACCGAAATATTGATATTAGATGAATTTGAACTTTCATAAATAGTTGAAATGTAAGGGACACAACAGGTAGCAACATGATCCCAAACATGGGCGGCTGACAGGGCTCCAGCTTGTTTACCTGAAATGATTCTTACTGTTATTCTGTTTATTCATGCTGTGAATTCACTATTGAGGGGAAGATGAAAGATCCCAGCCTAGGGGCTCTGAAACTGGATGTGGGGGGGGGGGCCATGATCACAAACTTAACTTTGTATGAAAGTTCACACCAAGTGCATTTTTACTGAAAAATGAAGTGAGTATAAAAGAAAAAATTCTGCAAGACACCGTTACCTGAAACTAACTTTGAATTTTACAAATCATGTGGTTCCATTTACCCCGATTTCCATTTACATCAGTGTACCTTAACATTTTTTTCTAATTTCATCAAGGGGATATTGAATCAATCTTAGACTGATATGGTTTTTATTTTCAATAATAATCAATGTAAGTGTAGAACCTTATAAATTTGACAACGTTATGAGAATTACTCATTTTTTTTCATTCATCTATTGCAGGGGTCTTCAACTGTTGACACACTGTGGGTCACATTCAACATTTTAATAAGGCCACCAAGATATAATACATTCAAGGGCTTAACAAATCAAAAAAAAAATTTAGTCACCAGATGAATTTCTTTGTAGCCAAGCATAGTTTTCCCCCAGAAAAATAGTCCTAATTTTTTTTTTTAACTTTTCACTATTGAGATATAATGATCCCCTTTTCATGTTGGAAGACTGATTTAGCAATCGTATGTAGAAAATTTTTAGATGCAGTTACTGATTTTATAGTCGCCATGTCATATTCCAACATTGATATGAAATCTCTCAGTAGTTGAATGTTGAGCTTTGCCATGGGGAAGTACTCCCTGGAACAACATTATCACAGTCTAAAAAGAAATCACTCAAAAAAAAATTTTTTCTTAAATTTTCATTTCAATAAACATCTCATGAGCACTGGAACGTAAAAGCTCTGGCCATGTGAGCCTCCCACTTTCCAAGGTAAGTCCCTCAGGAATTTGTGATTATTCAATGTAACCACACCCTTGTGGGTCATATATACGGACGTCATCCAACCCAATTTACTTTGTATCAGAGCTCATTGTCATGCTCTGGTGCCAGCCTCAATCATGAGCTTGTCTCCATATTCCTTTTAATTCAGCTCAAATATTCTATTATAACATTTTTATTCATGGCAAATGATACGTCAATTCGATCACCGATCCTTTTATAGTCTGAGTTTACTTTCTCTCAAACTCTGTCATATGCATATAAAAATTTATTGTTATGGAAAAGATTGATAACAAAAGGTGCAATTAAAAAAAATATGATAAAAATTAATGTACGGCTAGAAACTGAAAGACCAGATTTTTTTTCTTCTAAAACGTCCATATTTGAAGAAAAATATTTTTCAATGGTATTGAGAGTATATCTTCGTAGTAGCTCTGTTATTGAGTGTGGCCATCTGTAGAAACTATGTATAATCTGTAGCAGTTGGCGCAACTGCCATGCCACTTGTCAAGCCCTGTACTACACATATGTTATCAAAGAGCTCAGCAGGCCACAAGTGGTTCACAGGTCATGTGTTGAAGACCCCGATCTGATCTATTGGATTCATGTGCTTCTATATTATTTTTTGCACTGCAATTATTTAAAATGTTAAAACATACTTTCAGTATTCAATGTTTGTGTTATAAATTTCTAAACAACATGTGTTTACCACCTCAAAAGATGATAAAAAGAAAAACATCAACAAAGATTCTGTGAAAACTGATTATGAATGATTGGAGTAAATGGGAAAATTGATTAGAACAATGTAAAAAAAGAATAGGATTTATAACAATTTGAGTGGATTATTATTAGCTATAATTCTGTTTTAAGGCAATTGAATCAGATCAAGGAATTCTCAATCTTATTTCAAATATTCAAGTAAAAATCATTCACCAAAACAAGAATTTATATATTGATGTTTATAATTTTACTGAGATGAGCTGATCACAGCTCAACCTATATTCTATAAAGCTAAATATCTGTTATGTAAATTATATTTATGCTGACAGGACGTAAATGTATTTTTTTTTTAGCTTGTTTCTTTTACAAGTTTTATTTGATGTTGAAGGCTTGCTAAAGGAATCTGTTTTATTCATTTGTTGTGTTGATTGTCAGAATAAATTGCTACCGGTATGAAATTTTTTTTTTTTTTTTTTGCTTTAGTAGATTTTTTTTATGAGCAATTGTTTCATTGAGAAAAAAATGAAATAAATTCAATTTTTTTTGCTCATTCATTCGTTATGACTTCCCTGGGATTTAGTAACGCAATATGTGTGACTTGTACAATTATGTAATAAACGAAATGCTTAAATTGGTAAGAGTCTGAATAATTCATTATCTGAGTAATTTATAAAGAGTTAATGTGACTTGGAAACTAAAGATCAAATTGTTCAATGTTATTGAAAAATATTGTGTAGAAAAATGTTCATTAAAATGAAGTCAAACAATTTTCAGTATTATTCATGACTAGGGCTTGGATTTCTACTTGGATTTCTTATTATCTACGTCATATTATTTTATTTTTTTGCATATTTTGCTAATTTTACGTGATAGAGCATATTTTCACAATTTTAAGGCATATTTTACATATTTCATGATTTTCAATAAAAAGTAAATTTTTTCCTCGCTATTCCAATCCCACTTCAGACTGGTTTTTGCAGTTCCCACCTCTGATGAGAGCTTTTTAGGGCTAGGATTTTTATGCACTAAAAATGGAACGTTGTTGCTGATTGGTAAAAAATCCTGAAATTCAGGTTTTTTTAACCAATCAGCAATGACATTGAATTGTTAGAGCATAAAAATACCAGCCGTTCAATGACACTGGTGTGTGTGGCTGTAAATACATTAATCACCTGAATTGGTGTCTGTGATGGTAACTCGTAGGAAAAATTGTTAAATGGGGGTAACTTTTTAGCATTTGTAAGAGAAATTTTGAGAGTTATCAAATAAAATAATTATTTGTTTATTTTTAATTTTGTGTTTTTCTAAAGCCAACTATACTACATGGCTCGGTATTTTTACCTATAGATGGCAGCCCATAAATTTTGAATATGTAGGAAGAAAACTTGCTCAAAAGGGAAATTTTGGTTCAATGGGGTTGGTTAGTAAAATGAAGAATTTCTTTTCATACTGTAAGTAATGGTTCAAAATAGTTTAGACAGCATCAGCACTTCTCATTATCATATTATTTTGCTAAAACTAACGTTATTTGAGATAGGAATGAAAATTTTTTTAGGATATTTTTTTTCGTTTTATAGTGCATATTTAGTTTTTTTAAGAGCATAAATGCATATTTTATAGAGCATACAAATCCTAGCCCTATTCATGACTATCTTGATGAGTAAAGTTCTATAGCATTATGAAATGATATAAAACACTGGTTCTCAAACTTTTGACAACTCCCTTTGCCTTAACCCTTTTAAATGAGTTTTAAAACTTTTCGTATCTGCATTATAACTGCCACATTGGAAATCAATAAAACCTTCTAGAAATTGGGACCTATTTTCAAGAATTTTTCTTCCTGATTGCATGAGATGTTAAATGCTTCCTGCCCAACCAAAATGATGAAAAAGAAACAAGGAAGTGTTAATAAGTGTGTACAGAATACAACATATGCTGTACGCAATAATACTATACTACCTGGAAGGAAAAAGATGGGTCATAGTTTCTCTCTCCCCTCCTTCTGTTATTAGACTCTGAGCAAAAACTGACTCTGCTCACTTTAAGTTGGTTGGCGGGGGGGGGGGGGGGGACTTACAATGGTATCTGAGCTCGGCGTTGCTGTTTTGAGAGAGTTTTAAGAACTCTGATAACTTTGAGATATTTCTGGATTGCCATTTTCAGAAGGTTTTAAAAACCTGAGATATCTCTGGATTACCACTGTAAGGGTCAAGCTGGGAACACACTTATGTCCAGCCTGGCCCAATGTATTCCAAGTTTGGCCATGGGTGAGTAGTAAGGCCTCTCCACCATTGGCAATAGTCTTCGTGTTGGAAATGGAAGGCTGGTCAAAGAGAATGGCCAGTACAGAAAACTTTGGTTAGCCCTACCCCAAGTCAAAGAAGTTGTCTTCCTTTTCAATCCATCTGGCCACACGTTGGTCGAAGAACATTAACAGGCATAACACGTGTTGATGTATTATTATGTTCTGGAAGTAAATATTTGCCAAGGAACATTGAGCCAGGTTTGGTCGGTGCATTACCAGCCTATGCTGCTGGTACTTCATTGCAGGAGGGGGGGGGGGAGAACAAACATGCATTTTTATGTCCATTCAAGCAGTGTTGGTTAGCTGAAGTTTTTTTTTTCAGTCTTCAAGGTGTGAATAAGAGCCGGTATCTCATCTACAGAGAGCAGAACAATGGAATACACACAAAATACTCAAATTTAGTCATTTACAAAGGTTACAACAAGCAAAATGCCCTGCAAGGTAGCTAAAAAAAAGCCTATAAAAATACCCATTACCCGAAAGAGATGCAAATTTGCTACTTTCAGTTCCAATATGAAATGTAGATGGCAGCACTTAGCACTCATAAATTGCAAGCCTCAGATTCTCATTCATTTATTCGAGCCACGCACAAAACTTTCTGGCATGCACTATTTCGTGAGGAGCTCTTCAGAAGATAATGAAAATATTAATTGAATAAGACACAATTACCTAATATTCTACTGTTCGTGGTATGGCAATACATTTATACAAATAAAGTGAATCTAAGCGATTTTGCATGCACCATAGCATTTTTATATTGCCAGGTAGTGCATCCATACAGCTTACAGAGAAGAATGTTAGTTATCAGCCACCTCGTTGGGCATTTTGTCTGTTGTGGCGTTGTATTTGTATATCTCTTGCTGAATGGTTTAAAAAATTTTCTCAAAAAATGTTTGTTTTTGACCAAATAGGTCATTTCATGCTTTTTGTCCAATTGCATCTTTCTAGATGCTTAGGTAATACTTCTGAGACACAGGGTCGTCAAAAGTATCATGGGTCCCTAGGCCAATTGATTTTTCTGAAGCCCTACCAAACAAATTCTCGAAAAGTTCAACCAGGTTTGTGAGGCCCCTCAAGCAAAGGACCCGGGTTGGTTTTCTGTGGTTTCCAACTTTAAGGTGCGAATGCAAGCCGATCTTCCCTTTAAAAAGTCTCGCCACAGAGAGCAACAGACCTACAAACAGTACAAATGTAATTCAATTATAACACATCACTCACTTCACCTTTGAAATATAAATGGCAGCACTGAAAAATCAAACACAACACTACATACGCATTCCCACTGTTAGGTACACACACAGTTACACTTCCGGGTCAACTCACTAGGTAGTAAATCGGCCATACATGGTGATAGACCTGAGTTGTGCTTGGTTTGAAAGAAAAAGGGTCGTGCCCAGGTGGCCCATGCCTTAAGTTCATGCCTTAAGACAGCACTGCTGAGATCTGAAGTTCATAACAGTCAATCAGAGAAAAAAAGCACCTGTAAGCTTTGGAATGTCAAAAATTCACCTAGTGATTATTGGTCAGTCAGCTGCAAGAATAAATTTTTCTTGGATTTGTGGCCAGAAATGAAACTTCAAATTCAGTATATATTAAGGATAGTATATATAGAAGATGCCAATCACACCAGTGTTGAGAAGGAGTGGCAGACTTGGATCTCAAGGCTCCGAATTCGAACCCCTTGTGTTGCCACAGTGGTGGTTGGCTGAAGTTGGCTTTCTGTGGTTCTGAACTTTGAGGCGCAAATACTGAACAGATCTCCTCGTTAAAGTCTCGCCACAGAGAATCACACACAACACTATATATACACTAAGACTGTTAGGTATTCGCACACTCACACTTCCGATACAAAAAAAAGAAAAGTATATTTCTGATTCTTGAGGATTTTCAGGGTTGAAGATGATTAAAGAGGGCTCTTATAAGATTTTTTCATATACAAATACAGCAGGCGAAATGCCCAACGAGGTGGCTGAAAGTCAATGTCCATAACAAATACGGGTGTCATATTTTCAGTCTCTCTTCACAGCTCAAGCCTTGTGTACCAACAAAAGCACACGTGGCTCTTCTCTGTACCGGCCCCGACCAAGTCCTTCCCCCACTGCAGGTATAGTCTCCAAATCCTTACAGCACTCTGCAGTCCAGGACAAACTGAGCCCTGGAAAAGTGGGAGAATCACTTTAAGAGAATGTGAAGACACCTTCTCTGAATAATGAAACCACGCACTGTGTTTGCTTTTTTGGCCACCACCGAACAGTGTTCAGAAAACCCAAGCCAATCGTCAATAATAATACCTAGATCGGTGATCCTAGTTTCATCCAGAATAATAATGCCATTAAACTCATCAGTGAAAAGTAAGTTATTCAAACCAAAATGAGTAACAATGCACTTGAAATATATACCATATGGCATATTAATATTATCTCAATAAACCCAAAACTTTCATGTCGCCCAAATTATAACAGAAGCAAGCATGTACAAAATTTCCCCTTTTTATTTTATCACTTGGTTAGAGATACCTTGTTTTACCAGCTTATATCTCTTCGTTGAAACAGAGCAGCGGGCCATGATCTGGTTAGGAGGAGGACACTTCATTTTGCTATCTAAGTTTCGCCTGAAACGTGAATATGTATCCCTATTGAAACATATTTTAGGAAAATAAATAGTTAGTTATTTAATAAATAACTAACAAATAATTAGTTATCAACTAATTCATTTCAATGTTCGAACATAAACATTCACATGTCTCCACCCCCCCCCCTCCCAAAAACATTGCACATTCATGCTTCTGGCATGAGGGGGACAATAAAGAATAAAATATGCCTTCAAAATAAACACAATAAACCCAGACCACATCTCTTTTCTCAAAACTGTTTTGTTAACTTCACTATAGTCCGTTTCAGGTTAACTTTGCAGTGAAAGGAAGCTACGAGGGAACCGCATCACTCGTTGCTACGACAACGAAAGCCTCTTAACCTATGTATCGATGCGCGGCCTCGGTAAGGTATGGCTGATTCTCGCCAATTGGGCAGAAAAAAATATTTTTTACGTGTAACGTAATGGTTGTAGAAAAAATTGCAGTCAGTTAGTAACAAAAAATTAGCTAATGAAAAAAAAAATCACTGTCGATACTTTCAAAAATTAAAGTGCGGTTTTTGAAATCATTTTTTTTTATTGAAAAGTATCTTAGTAACTCCTATTAACCCGGTTTTCACGTTTGAATTTGGGAATAGCCCCAAATAATAATAATAAAAATGATAAGGAAAAATTTAGAATTCTTTTACTCACTTTTCTTGCCGAAATTTCCGTCGCTCATCCACCCAAACGCACGGTATATGTCGATGCTACTTATTATCACTACAGTTTTAGTCATTTTTCACGGATTCCCATTTTATGGAATCCTTACTTGACGTTGTAGAACTATCTGATTCTCTATTACTTATTAATTGTTGTTGCTCCATCAAGCCACCTGCAATTCAAAATTCCTCTTCTTTTTCAATAACGTGATTTATGCATTATTGCCAAAAAGAACGGAGAACGTTTTAGCGTGTCTATCTCTGGTGAAAAGAAAGATACAACTGTCACAGAAGAAAAAAATACACTACAAGCCTAAACCATTGTAGGTCTCTCTCTCTTGCTTATTTATATTTATCTGGAGAGACACTGAAGGGGCATCTGGAGGAACAGCCTTTGCTGTGGGTGAAAAAGAGACATCACTTATGTCAACACCCTCCGCTATTGGAATTCAAAAACCACCCCTATCCTACGAACACAGCAAGAAATAGATATAAAAAAAGGGAGGGGGGGGGTCTGGAACCGTAACCTACACCCATAAAGAGAGCCTCTCACAACGGTATCGGCGCTGTCGTGAAAGAGGGACACTTCCTGTAATCTATGAGTGAATATCTGAATTCGTTGGAGGTTATTTTTGCGAGAAAAAAAAAACTTATTGAATATTCGTCTGGGTGTGTAGGCCTATAACTGCATGCAAAACTGAATGAAAAATTGTATCGGAAAAAATTCAACAAAATGACGATATAATATATATATAGTGCAATCAAAAAAAAAAAGCACGATACTAATATTGGCGGGGAAAATTTCTTGGAAATCGCGCCAAAATGTTCTTGAGCTCGCCATGGATTTTTGATAATGGTAACCAATATTTTTCTAACTTAAAAATTTTAAACGAATATACATTGGTTCAAAACGGTATTTTTTCATTATCTTTTTCAAAATCATAAAAAAATTTGAAATATTCTATATAAATGATCATCATAAACCTCCGATGTATGGGAACTATATTTTGGGGCAAAGTAATACACTCTCTACCTTTCTCTCCACTGCAAAGTTAACCTGAAACAAACTATAGTAAGGATGATATACAATAGCTAAATATCAAACTCTAGTATTTTATTATTGAGCACTTAATACATAATTTCTGTGTAAATGCTGAGTTTATACAACTCTGAAAAACCTTAACGAATTCTAGACAATTCTGAGTACAGAAAGAAAATATTTGTTGAGATTATCAAAATGCATAAGTGAACTTGAGTAATGCAATTAAGTAGGCAAATTTAAGAAAAATGCACCTGTTGAGAAATCAAGAAACAACATAATCAAATTCTCATCTATTCATGCAAACAAATTCTGAAACATTATCAGCAAAACAGCTAGTGTATAATAGGAAATACCGCTTTTAAATGTACAATTACATTCATGGAATCTAGGAACAAACGATTTTTAACAACGAACTATAATAGGAACAAATTTTTTAATAGGTGACTACTTTTATCACAGCCAAAATATATAATATAAATGTATCATGAGCAAAAAATTCTTGCAAACTGGGCTTATGCCTACTAAAACACGAGGAACAAGAAAGCTGCAGATCTTAAGTCTTTGTGGCGGTGCTATCGAAAGGCAGCGCAGCTATGTTGGGCTGCATCCGCTCGTAGGATATACAGCAGGGAGAGCGCTCTTTCCATCTGGAGCAACACTTTTCCATCACTGACATTGCACTGAAACAGACGCCCTCTTGATATCTGTTGGCTGAAAGAAATATTGCATATTAAATATCTGCAATTGTAGAAATTAAAACTTTTTTGTAAAGAGTAATTTTTATTTTTAATTATTAATAATTTAAAATGCAGCAGAACACAATGAAATTAATTGCAACCGAAACCTGTTTGGATTAGTTGAGTTCATCTTTTAAACGCTTATTTTTCTATTTAATGATAGTGGTTAAACAAGAGTTACACATACTTAATAATTATCTTTAACAGCGATCGAGATGGTGCCAATGAATGTTTCTCAGGACTATACAGTAAAACCTGCCTATAATGATGCTGTAGGGACCTATAAAAAATATTCTTACAGACAGGTTATCGTTGTAGACAGTTTGAGCATTTGCGCATCCAATGTTTATGTATGTATTATAAATGTGTGCAAGTAGGTAATATAACCTATGAAGTAAAATATAACGTAATGTTGATAAATTAAGAATTTGATAAAATTTAAGATGAAATGAGACAAAAAGCACTAACACAACACCCACATGACCAGGAAGAGTAAAAAAAAGTAATGGCGGAAGCCACAAAAAATGTCTATAATTATAGTTCTAACCTCTATCGCTTAAACTATTTGGTGGCCAATTTTACACAAAGAATGGGTAAAGCATATGAAAGTTGGAGCAGCTATATTTTTATGAGTCCTTTTTTCCCTTTGGTGATTCTTTTTGGCCATTTCTCTTTTTAGCCTATTAGCACTCTTCTTTCTGGTTGGCAATTTTCAGCCATTCATTTTTTTTTTTCAGTCATCTATTTTCATTATTATTACCTTCAGCTTGTAGGTTTGCCATTGCTTGAAGTCACCCCTAGAGATTGCAAGTATAAAGCTTGGGTTTTTTGCCAGGACAGTGGCAAAAGTGGAAAAAAACAGGCAAAAATGGCAAGCATTATTCTTTTTACTCAAGACATACCCAGCTTAGTTTTTCAATTACAAAATATTCTTTTCAATATAAAAACTTGAAGAAAAAAAATGTGAAACACTTATAAAATTAAATGTGTATAAAAATGAATAATATTCAGCAAACAAAAATATGAAAATAAAAGTTTATAATTTCATTAGGATAATCGTTGCCAAGAAAGCAAAGGGATAATTGTAACAATTATTTCTTTTTTTTCACATTGCATAGCAAAATAGAGGTTTTGAAGAGGTTTTCAATGAAAGTCTATTCCTGGTACCACAATGAATGAAAAGTTTGAGAATGTCTTTTCCATAGCAGCAGAATTAACAGAACAAATTTGTAAATGTGCAACGAGTCCACAAAACTCCTTGGAAATGTCACACAAACAGATGAAATACTTTCCCATCATTTGTTAGCAGCCACTGATTCAATCACACCAGCAGAAAAGTATGTTTCAGGAAATGGTGATTCCTTTAGCAGGGGTCTGTCCAGACTTTTTTTGTAGGGTCCTATTTTTGTGAAAATTTCTGTTACTTTTGTGAAATAATCATTAATTTTTAAAAAAATAAGTAAGTTTGTAGGAAGCAAAATAAGCTAGTTAACTTATCACAAAAGAAATGTCTAATTCATGGTTTCATTAATATGTTGCAGTGGCCCACTGGTTAATAACTAAAGAAGCGCCGGGTGCAAAATGCGCATGGGCGTGGGGGAAAAGAAAAAGAGAGGAGGGACGAGGGAAGAAGACTGTTACACGGACAGTCTACATGAGCATCGGAATGGCGTCGGTCTCCGTCTAGAAGTTGTTAAGCGTGAACTATAAATATGACAATAATCTAGAATTGTGAATGATAGTAGTATTATAATTATGTGTTAGTTAATATTGTTAATAAACGAAGATTATGCTATTCTTCGACTTACGTATCCTTCAGTGGTGACCCGGACATGAACCTTTACCAAATATAGAGGCACTTACAGTGGCCAAAGCACTATACTGCTCATGGATATCTCGTTTCGGCATCCTAGCTGCCATCACCACCGATCAGGGACGATAATTTGAATCACGGCTTTTCCGATCCCTAGCCATGCTATTTGGCATTAAACATATACACAGCACCGCTTTCCATCCGCAAGCCAATGGTCTCATACAGAACTGACACCGTACACTCAAGTCCGCACTAAAAACTTACTTGACGGAGCGGTGTACCGAAACGCTTCCAACTGTCTTACTGGGTTTACGATGTACTTACAAGGTATATCTACAGGCCACACCAAGTGAACTGGTGTATGGACAAACAATTCGTCTCCCAGGAGAATTCTTTGATGAAACACCTAGTGACATAACTACTCCAGAGTTCGTGAAGGAACTTCGACATACTATGAAAAGCTTATCGCCAACTCGAACAGGATGTCACGGAAAGCCGAAGGTTTTCGTTCACCAAGAACTCGGTTCATGCAGTCACGTTTTCCTCCGGCATGACGCAGTTCGAGCCCCACTACAACCACCATACGATGGGCCGTTTCCAGTTGTGGACAGAAGTGATAAGACTTTCAAAATCCATAAAAATGGTAAAGACATTGTCTCCATCGATCGGGTCAAACCTGCCTTTCTTCTAAACGACGAACCTGCAGAAACAAGAGGCAACATAACGACACCGCAGCCTTCATCGGTTCCTGCTGAGCAACCAATGGAGGCCCAGGAAAAAACTACCAGGTCTGGCCGCCGCATTCGGTTGCCGGTTCGCTTTCAAGTACATTCTTTCTAGGGGCGGGGTACTGCAGCGGCCCACTGGTTAATAACTAAAGACGCGCCGGGTGCAAAATGCACATGGCTGTGGAAGAAAAGAAAAAGAGAGGAGAGATGAGGGAAGAAGACTGTTACACGGACAGTCTACATGAGCATCGGTCTCCGTCTAGAAGTTGTTAAGCGTGAACTATAAATACGACAATAATCTAGAATTGTGAATGATAGTAGTATTATAATTATGTGTTAATTAATATTGTTAATAAACAAAGATTATGCTATTCTTCGACTTACGTATCCTTCAATGTATTTTGCGAAGGGTCCAGAAAACAGATTCCAACTTTGGCTGGACAGATCTTTCTTTAGATCAAATTTTATTGCTAGAGGTATGTACGAAGGTTTTCAACAGCTGGCTGATGTGAAGATTAATTTTAGGAAAGAAAGAAAATTCATCTTCGCATCAGCCAGCTGTTAAAAACCTTTGTATGGATAGCGGAGAATGACATCATCCTTGAATAGAGGTATACTGTATAAGTGGGATCTACACTCTGTAACCACTTTCGAAAATTTCATTTTTGTTCACAATTTCACAACTCTTTTCTGTATTTCGAATGCAGTAAAAAATATGCAACTAAATGGTACAGTAGAATTGCTTTTTGACTTGGGACTCCCGCTAACAGGTTATTGCTCTATTTGTTGTTATCACTTTTATGCCCTGAACAGATTATTATGTAAAAGAGAGCCCTGGGTTTAATTTTTTTTTATACAGAAAATATTTATTTATACAACAGGAAAGACCATTTATTATATTAAAAAGTCGATACCTCATGTTGTTTTGATGTTTAGTCTAGATAGTGATATTTTTATTATTATTGGTTTTCATCATTGTTTTTTCCTATGCTGGCAATTTTCTTTAGCATCTGTAGCATCTGATAGGAAAGCCGATCTCCCCGTCAAAAGGTCTCGCTGCAGAGAGCAATAGGCCTACAATGATAAAATCTTCAATCATTACACTTAACTTATATTTCAAAAAATAGATGGCAGATGCCAACACCATAACAAGCATTACACAGAGACAAACTTAACATTAGGTTCACAATGCGTACACGCACATTCCAACATGCACCAATTTGTTAGATGTTCTGCAGAGGGATATGGACACTGTTCATGTGGGGTTTAGTTGTAGTATTCTGCACTATCGCTCATAGTGTCCTAAACTTTTTTGTTCCACCGTTCCCTTGTCAAAATTTTTTTCTTGTCATCGCGCCCAGTTCAAGTGAACCCATAGGATCCTATACAAAATCCAAAAACTTCTACCATCCCCCTTTACTTTCCTACTGCGTCCAAAGGGCAATATTACCTACTCTAGGGAAACACTGCTGTAGCTCTTCTTGAAATTTGATACACAGAGTTGAAAACTGACATTTAAATTGTACTTTGTTGTGATTTTACATATTAACTTCGTACATTATCCCAAAATCAGATTTTGGTTACATTTTTTTAACTTGTAAACGTAATAAATCATAGAAAAGGAAAATCTCAGCTGTGCTATTAGGAAAACGCCGAAGCCATGGCAAACATACCTCTCAGGCACTTTTGAACGTCCACAGCTTTGGAGTAGCAAGGATCTGGTTTCATGAGCTCACAAAGGACCGAGGCCCAAGGCACAAGTCCGCAGCCCATCCCTTACAAATGTATTTTACACTTTAGTACTCCGATGAATTAATTCAGCTCTTTATCAATTTTCCTACAAGTATGACGCAATCTTGCATCAGCTACTATATTATTAATTCGCGGTGTTTGAAAGAGATTCAGCGACTGAATAGGACACCAATTCACCAGAGAAATACAAATCGACTCGAATAGATGAGCAAGTTTCAACGGAAAAGGGATTTGTTTTCATAACAATGTACACATCAACATCACAAATATTTATCTTTAATGCTGTTGCCCTTGACTATCGCGGACGCAAACACCTCCGTGAGCTTTCCATTTCGGTGGATGGAAAGTATAAAAAAATGAAAATGACTGATTCTGCTATACTAATGATATTTTAAAATTAAAAAATTGATAACATAACTTTTTAATAAGTCATTTTGTATTGGTTAAATAGAATAAAATATATTATAATTTCTAGGAAGTGAAAATAAGAAAAACTTGCCTCAGAGTCTTTTCCCGCCAAATTGAGTGGCATTGTGGCGTTTGTTTTTTCATTGTCAAAGTGCTTTTAAATTAAATTTTAAAAATGCCCGTTCGAGTTTATACCGATGACAAAGGTAATTTGAATACGCCTTTATTGTGAATTCATTATATGAAATTAGTTATTTATTCTTTCAATTTAATCATTAATATTGTATAGTAAACCCGTTCCGCCTTCTTGAATGAAAAGTTGAATGTACACTTTATTGTGAAGATTTTCTCAATATATATTGAAAACAAATATTTAATCGTGTTTAATAATAAAGTAATGATCGAGTGACTGAAATTACATTAGTTTAATCACAAATTTTCAACTCTTGAATATTGTATGGCTTTCACAAGTGCTGTGAACGTATGAGGTACTCAAATAATATGTGCTGTAACCCGTTGAATGTTACAGGTCGAGGGTGCAGTGCCGTCTTAACGTATGGGGCCCACCCGGGCACCGCCTGGGGTCTCAAGGAAAGGGGGCTTCAGAGAAATTAAAACCGGCTGAAACTTTCGAAAATTTCTCAGGTAGGACCTCAGAAGAATAACTTGGCCCGGGGACCCATGATGCCATTAAGACCATTTTGTCCTCTGGCCCTGCAAGGGTGCTCAACCTTTTTGAGAGTGCGGGGCGCTTCACTGGTTTTAAAACGTGTTGCTGGCTACTTAAATAATCTTTGACTGCATGCCGAGTCACTTCAGTGATCTGGGAATGTGCCACGGAGCAATCAAATGATTAGAAAATTTCTATGTATATAAATTAGTTCTAAGCATAAATTACTTATTGTAAATGCAGAAATTTATTGCATTCCCCAATGCTAGATGCATGAATGTACAAATTTTCACCTTTTTTTTATCAGCTGGTTGGTTACCTTATTTTGCTATCTAAGTTTCGTGTGAAACTCTAATCTGTATCATTATTGAAACGTGTGTTTCAAAACATTTTTGGGAAAATTCGGGAATAGAATAACATGGGTAAAATAAACATTCAAAAGTCATTTCCCATGTTTTTTCCCCCTCAAGGACAATGCACATTCATGCTTATAGCATGACGGGTATGTGATACGTATAAAGTTAAATAGCTCAGTAAATATGATTTAAGGCATGCTATTGACTTGGTATATTTTTAGTTACATTAATAAAGATAAAAATAAATTTATCAGGACGTTTCTATTTTGGAAATTCTCGTGTGACTTCTCCCACAGTTTATTAACACAACGTCCTCAGGGGTTGCGACCCACAGTTTGGTAACTAATGACTTAAGTGGTCTAGTAATGTGCTGCTCCATTCATTTCTACAAAATAGGCCACATCTTAGATGACTGAGGACCACATTTTGTCCTCTGGCCATCGGTTGAGCATGTATGATTAAAGTAATAGTCCCAACTGTTAAATAACTCAAAAGGCCTGTTTACTTGAGTTTAGTTGATTTAGTAGTTAACTAAATTTTAAGTTGTCAAGTGTTTTAAGAAACTTTTCAACTTTAGAAACTATTTCATACGTATCGATGGCACAGTCTGTAGAATAATGGACTGTAACATTGTGTGAGTTTTGGGTTCAAATCCACGCCTCGCTACTTTTTTACATTCAGCTCATATGCTTATGGAGTAGCATCGAACAGGGAAACTTATGTAAGGGTCATTCCGTGTCAAGTCAACACAGTGATTTTACTCCCCATCTCAGATTTTGATGAAACTTGGCACAGAGGTAGCCTACATGTAGATAAAGAAAACTACCCAATTTCATTAAAATACGTCAACCCATTTTGAAAATATGGCGATGTGAAGTTGTCAAAATTCACCAAAAAACACCCCACTGCCATAATTTCAAATTGCTGTAGCAACTCTCCTAATTAAGCTAAAATGATGGGACAGGTGTCATTTTGCAGCATTTTCTATGGGCTTTCCTATGATATGCAACACAATATGGGTGTGAGATGAAATGCTTTTTTTAAATTTAAATTAAAATTTAAATTTTGAATTTATCAAAAAGCGCATCTTCAAAAATTTTCAAAAAATTATATACAACACTTCACATTATTGTTAACTAATTCCCTAAGTATGAAAGTGGGACTGTCATGGGTTTACTACTTTATAAAATTTCAAAAATACATATTTCACTAAAAAAATTGACATTTTTGTAAAATTTATAGATTTAAGTGGAAATATACATAACTTACCCATAAATAAATCTTTAGTCTTTATTCTTAATATATCTATGTACACACTGAAATTTACTCTTAACACATACATTCAAATGTCACTTGCCAAACCTGATACAAACAGTATATTTTTTAAGATTTACACTGTCTTTTTGAACGCTTCATTTGTTTTTACAGTAATTTCCCCAGGAATTTGATATATTCTTCCTGTTGGTGTTACTGGGTTTACTTTACAAAGAACATCATTTACAGATACCCATAGAATATCAGGTTTTGTAGGATATGCATAAGACAGTGATGGGCCAGCTGGGTGAAGGAAAGTAGCTTTAACTTCATCAAGACCTTCGTCTTTTGTTAAAACATAAGCTAGCCACCATTTCCTGTCGTAGATGGCAGTAACATATCCATGAATATCTCTTAAAGCCAGTTTTTCCGGAGATTTTGTGACTGTTTCAACAGTAGATTCTGTTGTACCTGAAAAAGTTTTTACTAATATTTTTGATGTACTTGATGCTATCGGTATAAAGGCATGTAACCTCTGTGTTCCTTTGATGGTAACAGATTGACTAAAGCATTGTTCTAGAAATCTTTCAGTTTCAATGTACTCTTCTTGTGTTGAAAATTCAAAGTGTACAGATGTAATGTTTTTAACTACCCTATCAAAAAGTTGTTGTGGAGTAAGAATTTGGTTCTCATATTGCCTCTGCAGACTTGCTTTTGTTGCTAATCTCTTAACAGTGCCACCGACACCATCGCAGGGTCCTTTTCCATGTGCAGAGGCAAAAAAATGCCATTCTGTATCGATGCCAAAATCTTCTTTGTGGAAACATAAGTTTATAAAATTCTCTTTATTCTTGTACTGGGCTGCACTGCCGTCCGAAAAGCAATATATCTTCTGTACAGTTTGAAATTTGGTTTTTAAAAATTGAATTAGCTTTTTTTGAAAACAGTAAACTGCTATAGTGTTATGCTCTAGACAATTAGAAATTATGACATAGCTCATATGATCTGTTTTCTTCTCTCCTTTGTAATACATTACAAAGGGGTGCACTGTTGCATGATCACTTGACCAATGATAACTCAGGGCCACATCTTGGATCACAAAAGTGTAATTCTCAGAGAAGTCACATGTAACAACATATTCACCCTCATTCAAGTTTTCCTTGACTTCATTTACAAAAGAGCTTTGCTGCTTAGCTAGAAAATCATGGAGTATCAGTGTGGTCAATTTCTCAGAAAATAATTCGATAAACTCTGATGATGTCTTCTGTATGGTTTCTAAGTTACATCTGTCTACTGAAACACATTGTCGAAAAGTGATATTCTCAACCATATTATTATCAAATGAATTTTGTAGTGTACTTTTTATTGGGTCACTTCCTGGGCAAGAACTACAGTTTCCCATAATGCAATGAATTGATGCTGGGTTGCACAGCATTTTTGCCAAACAGTGTTTATAAGAGGCCAATTCTCCGTTGGTTAACATACAGAGCTTAGCATTTTCTATCATAAGTTTGACATTTTGATGTGTAGTGCAAACACATACTGAGTGTGTTCCACTATATCCTGCTACAATGCAGTGTTTTGGGCGCCGTTCTGCAAATTTAGAAAACCCTATCTTTATTTCTTGAAATTCATCTTTGAAAATTTTATATGCTTCTTTTAAATTGCACAAAATAAGTTTTTAGATATTACTGTTTTATTTCCATTTGACAAATTCTTTCCCGGTTTTTGGTCAGGACTTTCTAATATATACCTCTTTCATTCAAAAGCCATTTTGCCTGGCGTACCATGTAGTTAGGAGCATTGAATTCGCGCATTATCTTTCTTATACTCCAAGATTCAGGCAAACAAGTCAGTAGCATTACTTTCTTTTTCCTGCTACTAGAGGAAAAGCTAGCTTTCAGATTAGCTATAACAGATTGTTCCAGTGACTCACATTCATTTTCTGAGGAATCCTCTGCATTAGCAAATAGTTCTTTTTTAAGTGCTAACCCAATGCTTTTACATTTTTTGGTTGAATACTTCTTCATCTGAAGTTTTGTACTACGCACAGGGGACTCTCCTAATTCCTGGAGAGACATATTTAGTGTCTGCACAACAGCTGAAGGTGGAGGAACATAGCTTGTTTCATCATCCAAAAGTTTTCTGCAATCATTTTTTCCTTGCATATTTTTCAATGAACCAATCTGCTTCCTACAATTATCACAAATTTTTGATATCTTTGGCATATCAGGAAACATACCACACATCCATTGAGGCACATTTCTTAGTCTCCTTATGTTTTTCACAGAATGATTGTTTTTTTAAAGGATTGCAACATTGTAGTGTCTGATATCTTTCTTTCTCCATTGTATAATATCACACAGATCTCAATTAAAATATAGAAAAAAGTTTCTGAAGAGAACACTAAGAAAATATACTGAAATAATATTTTTTTTTCACTAATACCAACACCTCACAAAATATTAACATTTAAAAAAGACACTTATTACCATCACATTAATCCCCAACAACATTCACATCCAACTGCCAATGAATCAGTATGAAGACTGATCAGTCTGCCTATGCCCACAGGCAGTTGGACTGGTTTAAACTAGTTAAACCATAAAATAATCACCCATCATAGTCACTAGTTGTATTTTAAACACATTAAAAATAAATTTATGAAAAAAGTGAAAATTTAATTATGGGTAAGTTATGTATATTTCTGCTTAAATCTATAAATTTTACAAAAATGTCAATTTTTTTAGTGAAATATGTATTTTTGAAATTTTATAAAGTAGTAAACCCATGACAGTCCCACTTTCATACTTAGGGAATTAGTTAACAATAATGTGAAGTGTTGTATACAATTTTTTGAAAATTTTTGAAGATGCGCTTTTTGATAAATTCAAAATTTAAATTTTAATTTAAATTTAAAAAAAGCATTTCATCTCACACCCATATTGTGTTGCATATCATAGGAAAGCCCATAGAAAATGCTGCAAAATGACACCTGTCCCATCATTTTAGCTTAATTAGAAGAGTTGCTACAGCAATTTGAAATTATGGCAGTGGGGTGTTTTTTGGTGAATTTTGACAACTTCACATCGCCATATTTTCAAAATGGGTTGACGTATTTTAATAAAATTGGGTAGTTTTCTTTATCTACATGTAGGCTACCTCTGTGCCAAGTTTCATCAAAATCTGAGATGGTGAGTTAAAATTTATATAAAAATTGTGTTGATTTCACATGGAATGACCCGTAGGTAAATAGACTTGATACGCCCTCAGAAAATGCATCTACCTCAGTCAGTCAGAAACTATGCCAATGTAAAGGCCTTTTTACACAGGTTAAGTGATTTACTGGTTTGTAGTTAACTTGGTGATTGTCTTTGTTGTAAGTAGTAGGTCTATAGGATGCAACCTATTTTTTTGATTAAGTAGGCGCTGTGCGCATGCACCAGTAGGCATTGCCTCCTTCTATCCAATGATTGTTTCACTATTTGATTACCTAAGTTGAGACAGAGTCTTGAGTGCTTAACAACTTGAAATTTAGTTAACTACTAAATCCTTTAACCTATTTAAACAGATCTTTGCATTTAATTAATTCTATAGTTTCATAACTCAGTGTGCTGTTTACTATAAAGTAATTAGGAATTTCCTATTGAAATTAAATTCATTCTATAATTTTGATTGCTAATGTTTGTTTCAGACAAGATCAAGGAATTTATTACAAGCTTCACTGCGACCGATGCTAAGGGTAAAAAAAATTACAAGTACAGCTCCCAATTGGTATATTTTTCAATTATCTTGATCTCATCAGTTTTTTTTTCTCATTTAGATTTTTTTTATTGCTTCAACGTATTGATGCAAAATAATTTATTTTTTGCAGACAAAATTAGCACATAGAGAACAAGTTGCGATTTATATTGACTTGGATGATGTTTCCGAATTCGATTCAGAGATGTCAGAATGCATTGTTCAAAATGCTCGGAGATATGGTTCTTTGTTTGCTGATGCCATTCATGATTTATTGCCAGATTATAAGGAAAAAGAAGTAAGAAACTTGATTGTTTTTCACCATATGAAAAAAATTACTAAAAATAAGAGTTCATTTATACAGTGGAACCTCACTACAATGATACTCAATATAACGAAAAATCCCTCTACATTGATATTTTTTTCAAATCTTGTTTAGAATCGCCTATAGTCTAATAAACTTCTCTCGATACAACAATATACTTTAATACGATGAACCCCTCTATAAAATGATAATTTGTGTGAGGAAATTTTGAATAAAGTAATATTCTTAACATTAATATTTCTTTATAGTTTGCTCGAAATATCCTTCAGTATATTTTTGAACTTGTCACATATTTTATTTCTTCCGATGACGTCTAATGATATTGTATTTGGCACCACCTGATCATCGAAAGTGTTGATGTTTTCGGTTTCACTGATTTTTTTTTGTGATATACCAAAGTGCATCATGATAAACCTCTGTACTGGGGCAAAGCACATCTAATTGAATATTATTTATCAACTAATCAATTACATTTTTTGCATTAAATAAATTCTCAAGAGTGAATTTTTTTGTGGTACTAATGACGCTGATTTAGAAGAGATGCCAACAGAATCATAAATTTTATGGCACATGATGGTAATGTGGCCTCTCGATATAATAATAATCCCTACTCTACAACAGTATTTTTTCTTGGTCTGCAAAATACTGTTATATAGAGGTTTCATTGTAGTTTTATTTGGTGATTAAAGTTTTTAAAAAATAATATAGTGAAGAGAGGTGGGGGGGGGGGGAGGCGTCTTGTCTCTGGGCTTAGTTCATGGAAACAGCAGTTTCAATAATGGTATTCTGAATCAATTCTCATGTTTAATAGATGGACCATGATGAACCAGAGTCAGAATGGTCATTCCATAGATTTCAGATAAATGCTTTGGCTATGCAATTATACATATTTTTTTATTACCTTATCAGTGAATGGAATATCATTTAAATATGTAAGACTATAAATGTTCATTCCACTTAATATCCTATCTTTTCTAAAAAAATGTTTTTTCATACTTGGAATTTCAACTGTAGTTTGTTATTGTTATTATGAAGGTCACTGCAAAAGATGCGCTTGATGTATATATTGAACATCGTCTACTGATAGAACAGAGAAATCATGAAGCTGGAGAACTGAGAGATCCTCTGAACAAGTATCCAGCAGAGTTAATTCGACGATTGTAAGTCAACTTATGATTACATGCTCATAGAATTACAAACAAAGTTTGACAAATCCGGAGAGTCAGGACCCCATAGTGACTAAAAAATTGGTATCGGCACCTAAAATTTTCTATGTGCGATTATTGGCTCGGAAGAAATACACTTGTTTCCTAAAATATTTGGTTGGTGACTAGATTTGGTTTCCAGATTTGTCAAGGCCTGCTTACAAATTCACACTTGGCTTTGGTAATGTTGGCCAAACTTTCTCAATCCAAGCCAATATGGTGATACCTTGGCTAACAAAGGTGATTTGTTCCAGAACTGTGTTCATTAGCAGGAATCTTTGTTGACTGAAACACAATTACCAGAGAATTGAAGATAAGTTTTTTAAACAACCAATGAAAATCTATAAAAAATACAAAAACTGACTGAAGGCTAAAATAAATGGCTTTTCAATTTGGGTAAATAAAGAAGTGTTGACACAACCTAGATGAGTTCGTAAGTGTTCACATCCGTTTGTAATTTGGTCAGCTCATTTCTGTGTCAGATACATGCAGATGGATAAGATAAGCTCCTAGAATGCCCAGACCAGTGTTTGCCAATATGCATCCAGATGCTAAATTATGCATCAAAATTAATTTTACTCCAAATTTCATTAAGATGAAAATACAGGTATTTTTGTAATGAAGTTATTTTTGTTTTTTTGTTAAAAAATATTCCTTGGAATTTTGGAGAGGAATGAAATTTTTTTCTTAAAAATTATTTTTCCAGACTGTTTAGTTTGCTAACAGTCTGAAACAACACGTGCTCCGAAAACATATTCTCCATTTTTTAAAATGCATTTTATATTAGCTGAATCTTTCATTTTATATGAAATTATTCAAAAACTTTCAGAAAGGGAAGTGGAGAAGATTCTGGAGAAAAATATTCTGAGATGGACAGAAGTTAATCTGTCTAGACACAGTAATTCTGATGATGATTGGCTCTAAAATTCAGCTCACAATGTGGCTGTGCTAGGTTAAAATTTGCATCCACATCAACAGAAATCTTCATTAGTCGAATTTGTACACGTTATGAGTGACAGTAAAATGTCGAAAGATCTTTGTTAGCCGAAAAATTAATGAGCAGAGATATCGTTGTACTACAATATTATGTATTATGTGTGGCCTCAGGCCATAAAATGTTTGTTGCATGGATATTTTATGTGTGCAGAAAATGTTTTTTAATCTGACGATGAAATGAAAACTGGTTCTATATCTTTGTCTTTTTCCCTTCAGTGAAGTGTATTTCAAATCCCCCTCAGCACAGAAGCATGTATCAGTCAGGCAAGTGAAAGCTGAGCATATTGGTAAACTCATTTGTGTTAAGGGTATAGTCACGCGATGTACTGAGGTCAAGCCCATGATGGTTGTTGCAACGTACACTTGTGACCAGTGTGGTGCTGAAACTTACCAGCCGGTTTGTAAATTTGATGATTCACTTTTATATTTGCATGTTTTTTCAATCAGGGTTGATGAAAACCTTTTTTTTTTTCAAAAATATTGAATCAAAAATTTTTAAAAAGAAATATTAATATTTATTTTTTTCTTTGGTTAATTTTCCACAGGCATGGTCAGCACCAATTTTATGACGTTTTTTTTGCTCTAAGCAATCGTCACTTTTGTGTGGGTCAGTTCAAGATGACTGACAAAGAACACATCCAATTACACCAGAAATGTATTTTACTGCATGTTCAATCTAATGTGTGGTTTTCTGCGATAATCAAAATATATAGGAAATGTGGAAAACTGAAAAAAATTGCACTTATAAAATCGAATTAATTGTTGAAATACATGGTTAATTAGTGAGATTGATAAAGGACTGCAAAACCTTTCAAATACTGTTTTGCTTGTCAGGGTTGCCAATTTTGGTGTGGAAAAAAGACGCCGCTGACCATACCTATGGAAAAGTAACCTTTAGTTTCATGTTTAAAGAGCTAATTTATGTTACGAGTACTATTTGATTTTCATGCCAGTTATAGTTCTTATTTTAACTTATAGGCTGTATTCAACTCCAAAGATCGCGCTTTATCTATGAGCTGTGAAAAATTCATTCTGTAACTTGTATTTGAAAAAGCATAGGGAGAGGAAAAAATACTGTTATGAAAAATTATGATCATTTTTATTCTTAAATCCCTTGAAAAGAATCGCATCTTGGTATCCAGCTGTGACCTTGTTCATATAGATAGCCTATCTACCTCAAAACTGCAGTATAACCACCAGAACTGTTTTTGAACACCCCTCTGTAAAGAGGGTTTCTTTTGATGTGGGGAGAATAGGAATAATTTTTTGCTTCGCTAGTACGCTGTCTTGCCACAAATTTGTTTTCATTGCCAAGTCATTTCTGCTGCTTCATTAGTGTCAGTTTGCTCTGAAATGTGCACTCTGAACCTCATATAAAAAAAAATTCTTTGCATATTTTGAAATTTGTTATTTTCTTTAACTTCAATTATATCATTAATAATTTTATTTATTTCATTTTTCTAATTTCAAACACTTTTTCCCACTTAATCGAATATTACGATTCACACGACAACTAAAAATATATATTTGCCATTATGTACGTAATAATTTTCTTGAATAAAACATTTGGAAATTACAGTAAATATATTCACAATTGAGACATAAAAAGCCCTAGAATCGTGGGGATGGGTACTGGCCTCGAAGTGTCTTGATTGTCATCAGTACATTTCATTATTTTATTTTTGTTCTATGTTAAGCCCATAGAAGGCATTAACTTTCTCAAAAGTAAAATATCTTTAAAAATCTGTACAATACCAAGGCTTCATGAAATGTCTTGAAATTAGAAAAATGAACATGAAAATGAAGGATTTTTGAGTTTATGCAACAAATTGAATTATGTGCTGAAAGATTAACACCCGGCTGTGGAGTCCCTGCAGGATCACTGTAAACTTCCTTGCTAAAGGCGAGTGAAATATTTCATACATGTGCAGACCTGCCAACTCTCCCGATTTTTCATCCTTCCTCCCGCTCTCCGGATTTGTTAAAATTTCTCTGGATTTTGGCAGAAAATTAGATTTTACACGAGCTTTCACGTTGCCGTGGCGTCAATGATTACCGTCGTCGTTAGGGAAAACACCCATAGAGGACAACCGTGGTAATTTCCATCGAGCAGTCCTAAAAACAGTCTCTGTGACCGCATTTGAGCAACTGGCAAAGATGTGACTTCGTTTTTGTAGTGTTTATCGGCAATTATTTATCAGGGGCATGACCTTGGTTGCCGAAATTCCTGTATAATCGTTATTGTATTCCATTAACAGCCGTGCGGTAAACACGTTTTTTCGTTGGCAGCTTTGTAATTTTAATTGTTTCTTCCGATTAAACGTGTTCAGAAAGAAAATATAAAACTTTAAGCTATAATAAAGCTATAATATAAAGCTTCTAAGAGTTCATATACCCAAGATAGAATCACTGATAGCATTCACGAAAGGAAACATATTTTATAAACAGTATGTAGATGTGATTTCTCTATTCTGCATGGAAAGACCAACATGAAATTATATTCTGCTCAAGGGCAATGCAGAACCTGCCTTGGGATGGGGGGGGGGGAAATGTAACCTTTTCTTAATTGATTAAAAAAAAAAATTATCAATTTTTTTTTTTTTTGTGAATTTTATTTTTTTGATGGAGTCTGTGAGTGCTGGGGCCTCCCCCCCCCCCCCTCGGGAGAATCTCCGGATTTCTGGATTTCAAAAGTTGGCATGTCTGCATGTGTTATGCAGCTTCAGCTCTATGCATGAAAATCTGATTTTTGAATAAATGCTGGGTGTTCAATCCCTTCTTGCAGAATACTGTGAGTGTTGGAGTACCTAACACATAACGAAAACATTACAATGACTATGCCAATGAGTGTGATGCCATGGCATTTTCATGAAATTTCTACAAGGCCTAAAGACTGCAAACAAGAAAGCACAGTTGCTAATGTGCAATCCACCTTAAAGAAAAGCTTATAATCAGACATGACATAGCCAATTAGCATCTCGTGCTTGGAGGGCTGTACATTCCAAAATTCAGTTGAAAAAGCCTGTCCGTCACCATTATCTTGACATGCGCACGAGTGCTTCATATTTTCTATGAGAAGTATGCTCCATGAAGAGGCTAGATATATTTACCTTTCTATAATTTACTTCTAAAAGAAACAAAATCAATTTCACTAGCCCATATCTACAGAAGTAACAAATAGTTTCCACCATACTCAATCAACTAAAGGAATACCCCCCTTACCTTTTCCCATTTACTTATGCCACCACATAATATGTTGAAAAAAGTTCAAGCAATTATTTTGAAATTATTTGAATTATCAAAACTTATGAGCAAAAAAATTATCTGCTGTATGTTTGAGTACGAAACCTATTGATCATTCTGTTTAGCAATTTATTTTTTTCATGTTTTGTAGGTTGGTGGCCCTGCTTTTATGCCACTTATCATGTGCAGCAGCAATGAATGTAAAACAAACAAGTCAGCTGGTCGATTATACCTTCAGACCCGTGGTTCCAAATTCCTTAGATTCCAAGAAATACGTATCCAAGAACATGTGAGTATAAAGAGTATTGAAAGAGAAGTTCCTTGTGCAAAAAGGCTATCATCGGTACAGAGTCAAAGTTGGGGAAAATGACTCCATACCCATGATGGTTCTTTGCTCTAAGAAATTCTCCTTCAATTGGTAACGGCTGAGAAACTTTATTGATTAGATATAAGAATATTGTTTGTTCCTTATTTTATAAATTGATTCGGAAAATTTACTTGTTCATCTTATCATGCTTCAGTTAAAGTTATACAGTCAAATGTTGAATTAAAAGAAATTTTAATTAATGTGAAAACGGAAGACACATTTGGCCAATTTTTAGATTTAAAAAACCTGCTGAAATGGGAAGAATTTTTGGCCAAGTGCAAGTTTTTGTCCTTTGGATGGTAGGAAGTTCGGTCATACTGATCCCCTTTTTTGTTAGGAAACTCTTTTACTTGGAAAAACTGTGAATGCTTATTATCTATCTGAACCGGTTATGGAAGTAAGTGGTTGGGCTTGGGTGGAAATGTATATATTTTTGTGTGCACCTGTATAAAATGGAAACCTGTCTGAAACGAAAAATAATTTCAATCTCTTGATCTGTTTTATACAGGTTTCATTGTAATTTATTTTGCCAAATTCTTTTGCCTTTGCTACATCTAAAAATCATAAGCTAGTCCTTTCCCCATATAAAGGGACATGATTTAGTTCCAAGAAATAAAAAAAAAATGTTAATTCACTTCTATAACAAATTTATCGTAATTTTCAACAGAGTGATCAAGTACCAGTAGGAAACATTCCAAGGTCTATGACAATTTATGTGAGAGGTGAAAACACTCGAATCACAGTGCCTGGGGACCATGTTAGTGTCACTGGAGTCTATCTTCCACTTCTCAAGACCGGATTCAGGCAGATCGTTCAGGGCTTACTAGCTGACACCTATCTTGAAGCACATGTAAGTATGAATATTCCTGCAAGTTTTAAAATTTTGTTTTGTAGTCGAATTAAATTAATTTTGTTTAAATCAATATTTTTGAGAGAAAAAGCCTGATAATTTTTGTTTGTATACTTGATATGTACATAAACATGATTACAGTTACAATAATATATATATCTATATATATATATATATCTTTTTCCAAACAGAGAATTGTAAAGATGAACAAAACAGATAATGAAGAAATTGGCAACGATGAATTGACTGAAGAAGAACTCATGCAGTTAGCTGGTAAGGAAAAACTGAATAATCTTGATATTGGGCGCAGTAGCCTGGATTGATAAGATACTTGCCTAAAGTACCAAAGGATGTTTAGAGGTGTTGTAAGTTCAATACCCAGTTTGTGTCCTTGTCAGAAACTTTCCTGCACAGGGGTACAACAGAAACAGCTATATGACCACAGAAAAAGGTCACTACAGCATGTGGAATCCCACACTGAGGGATTAAAGCACCAACCTCTCTGTGAGTGTACGAAAAAAAAAGGAGTTCAGAATCTGCAATAAATTGTAGATCCCGGTTTAATTAGTCCTCATGTGCGGAAAATAACCATGGTGTGACAAAAATGATCAAATAATCTTGATATGTATGCTGTTTAAAGTGAGAAAAACTTCTTTCACCTGTGATCACACCTAGAAAGTGTGATATTTTTAATGCAATTAAATAGTAAACTAAACATGGTTTTAGTAATGCTTGTATTAGCTGAGACCTACTATTACCACTTTTTTTTGAAAGAGTTCAACTGTGTATTTATATTTTTGTTACCTTCATTCTTTTTTGATTTATAATTTTTTTTAGCATAAAAAGAGAATTTTTTCTTCAAAACATTATCGATAAGAAAAATTTATACAGTGGTATTTTGCTCTATGGAATTAATCATTCCTAAACTCTGCTTGCATCAAGGAAGTCTTATATCCTGAACCAAATTTTTCTGTATAAAATAATACAGATCCAATTATTTTGGGAGTTGTTTCACACCCACAAAAATACAAAATGAATAAACTGAAATGGTAAAGTCAAATTTATTCTAAGCAGGATAGAAATACAGTTGATGCACATTATAACAACCCCCACGTTATTGCAATTCCATTACAAAGACCAGTAGGATAAGTCCCAATTGTTTTCATAGAACGACACTATCATATATTTTTTATGTTCGTATAACAACCCTCCCAATATAACTTCAGTTTTTCGATGGGACAAAGGTGATTGTTATATCGAGCATTGACTGTAGTTGTGCTTACAAGATAAATGTGGTGCAGTTTGCCAATGCTTTTCACTCAATTTATTTTGTAATGCTTCTGAACTTTAATATGTGGATTAAATTATTATATGCTTAACGATCATTGGTAGAATATTTGCTTATAGTTTTTTTGGGGGTAGAGGGAAGATATTTTCAGTAAATATTTTAATTTCGAAATCTGGGTTATTTAAAAAAAAAAGACCCATTGCGGTTCAAAGTACGGTATTGCTGTACTAATCAAGAACCAAATGGCAACATGGACAACATTTTTATTTGCTGCATACTACCAATGAAATATGTAGTTATACTTCAACCTCTAGAGCAAAACATATTATTTAAAAAGCAGGAAATTTTATAGCATGTGTCATTATAACAAAAGCAGTTGCATTACGAAGGAACAGAATCATTTGGGATCAGAGTGATTTGTACACAAACTTCTAGCTGAATGTGTTCCATAGTTGCCAGTTCTTCCGATTTTTTCAGCCTTATTAAATTGTCTTCCAGTTGCAAACCAGATTTGACTAATTTTTCATATATTTATAGAAAACCCCTCAAAAATATTCAAATTGTGGCTTTGCAAAAATTAAAAATCTCAAAGGAAAATCCTTGCAATCCTGGAATGATTGAGTTCCCTCTAAAGAAATACGAAAAATTGGGATTTAAAATATGGGAAATCGTTAGTTCTCGCCAAGTACAATGCCAAAAATAACAAAATTGCCAACTAACGCTAAATTCACCAAAAAATGGCTAATGGCAGGAAATGAAGCGCTACTGCAAATCACTGTGGATTAAAAAATTAATTATACTAAAAATTTGTTTAAAATGAATTCTATGTATGAAAAAATTCTTTGAAATGATTAACATGTGAGAAAAATATTCACATTCATAGTGGAATTATCATAATGTAATAAATTTCATACCTTTCAGGCTTTTATGCCATGTTCCAGGCATCTTTGAAGCAACGTTTTGTTTACTACTGTGGTGGATATCTTCGGTGCTGTTTTTGACAAGCAAGGAGACGAAATGACCTCCTTAGAGGACCATTGTCCATTAACGCTACCAGACCAAATGAGCACAGCCTATCTCCCATGTGTAAAAAATGTCACTGACAGAATTGGTTCCGTAATTCAGAAACACAACATTTCCACGATCTACAAACTCACTCGAACAATAGGTACTCCTCTTTGATCAGCTAAAGACCCTTGAGACCCCTTCTCACCTGCGAGAATTTGTAGGATTCCCTGTTCATGTGGATCTGTCTACATGCCTGGGGCAAACAGAAAAATCTGCTGTCACTGAACATGTCTTCCTCGAGGGTCATGACATCCACTTCCAAGAAGTTCCTCTCTTCAGAAACACATTTTTACTCCTGACTAAACCGCAAAGCTATTGAGATAAAGTACAAAGATAATTTCAACAGGAAGGAAGAAGGACTGCACTTGAACAAGATCAGGACGGTTAGAAAATAAATTTTTCTGAATTGTGAGCCACATTCAAATTTGAAGACTCTGATGCCCACCCACCCAATCAGAAGCTTCCACGTCCCATCAACACGGCACTTGCTTGACGTCACAATCACAAGGTTGAACCTTCTGTGTCTCCAGCAAAAGTGTCAGTGGACAACGGTTATGAAAGGAGGTAATTTTGTCTCCTCGCTTGAGAAGCACTGAAGATGCGTTCACCGCAGTCGTGGACGAAACGCTGCTTCAAAGAAGCCTGGAACACAGCATAACAGCCCAAAAGGCATGGAAATTTATTATAAATTCTGACCGTGAAAGCCTGCCTTCTATCATAACGTAATTTATAAGTTGGCAAAAAATAATTTTTACCTGTGATTTCAGTGAAGAATAAAATTCAACGTGGAGTGAAAATATGGGACATTTTTACTTATAAAATTTGCAGCGTCCAAAATTATATGGAAAAAATCTGGAATGTTCCAGGAAAATGGGTATATAGTCACCCTATGCTCTGACTTTACATTTTCTTTGTATGACATTTTCTTGGGCAGCAAAATATTTAGTCATGTGACAAACTACAGATTTTGAAAGTCTGAGAATTGGCACCTATGGGATCCAAGTTTGAGTCCCAGGAATTTGAGAAGAATACAAAATTTTTATTATTTATTCCAGCACATTCATGAACATGGAAAGGGAGTCATTAAGTTCTGGGAAAGTTAAGGATAATATTATTTTAAATGCAAACACAGTTTTTCTCAAGAAACAGTGGCTCCTAGGGAATTTGCCCGGCAGCAAAATATATATTTTTTTCAGTTAGTGTAACTTTGTCATAGATGTAATTTTCTAATTTTTCGACAATTGTTATAAGGGTTTTCATACAGTTTTTAAATTATAGGTGAGCATGACTTCTATGACAAGCTGGCAAGTAGCATAGCTCCTGAAATATATGGACATGAGGATGTGAAAAAAGCACTGTTGCTTCTTCTGGTTGGGGGTGTGGACAGGAATCCCAATGGAATGAAAATAAGAGGTCTGTTTATGCCAGATATAAATTCATAAATCAAATAACACTTGACTTGTTCAACTTATTAGTCAGTAAGTAAGCAATACACATAAATAAGCAATAGACACGTTTCATTAAAAATGTTAATTGTGTTTCATGTGACATTAAGAAAATTCAATGCTTGCGGTGGGGGGAATTGAGTGAATAATTATAATATGGATCTCATTTGGGCCTTTGTATGTTTTCAAAAAGGTTTTTTTCCCTCTATTCTGGATGTATAACTATATAAATGATATACAATAGAACTTGGTTAATTCAAGTTATGGATGATTTGAACTCTGACAAGCTCTCCTTGAATTTTCTATCTAATTTAATGTTAAAATTTCTTGTTTAATTCAAACTTTTTCCAATTTCTTTATGAATAATTTGAGTTGGAGGAAGAAAAATGATTTTTATTTAAGCAAATTTAATTTGGAAATGTTCTACAAGAAGCCAGATTTTACATTTTCAATTAAGTTCTAAACAACAAATTTTTAAAAACTAATAAAGGTTTTAAAATGCTGTTTTTCCTTTCCTTTTTTTTTGATAGTTTAATGCCCATTTTAATATTGTTTAGCTCTAGTGCATTCAGACTGTACCACTTAATACCGAATATGCTTTCCAACCAAGGTGTAACATTCAAAATCTAAATCTTTTTGTTGTCATTAAGAGTATGAAAAGTAACAATGTTCCGATTATATTACGTGAATGAAAGTATATTTCTTTGATAGCATAAGAATGATAAGTAAAATTTCGGAAGCAGTTTCATAACGCATGATAAAACTTTAATGATTGATAATTATCCTTTGTGAATGTTGATGATTAAGTTTGAATTTATAGTCATCTTACAGATTCAGGAGAGATTAATTGCATAATTCTCTTCTTTTTTTTCCAATGACTTTACACTGCGAATGTTCAACTGTATTTTATTTATTTTTCATTTTTAGCATATAAAGATTTGTTCTGAGGAAATAAAATAAGTGTTAGGCATAATAATAAGCATGTTTTTCATTTTTATATTCGAATAGATTTGGTAGGCACATTCTGCCCCAGTTTTTTTTTCTGTATTGCTCCCCATGGAGGGTTTGCTCTGCACACCCCTTGTATCAACAAATAATGTTTTTTTTGAAAAGGGGGGGGGGGAAACAAGTGGTACCCATAATAATAGGCAGTTTTGATTTTTATATTCAAATGGCAGGTTTTATAGATGAATCTTGTAGGTACATGTGCCTGAGCTCTTCTTTTTTATATTGTTCTCAATGAAGGGTTAATACTGTACATGTCTTGTATAATGAATCAACAACTAAATGAAGTTTTTCCTAAAAAAAAGATGGTTCGAAAATGCTTAGATATAGTTTTTGTTTAATTCAGGAAACATCAATATTTGTTTGATGGGTGATCCTGGTGTTGCTAAGTCACAGTTACTGTCATATATTGATCGTCTAGCACCACGTGGTGAGTACAAGTTATTGTTATTTAATGTATCTAGTTTGTATGATTCAATTATGCCCCTGAAATTATTAGAGGTTTAAAAAATATCTGAATTTAATATAGCTATACACGAAATAGACCTTTTACTGGCAATATTTCACATCATTTTCAATCAATACAAAAATTTTTTACTAATGTTTACTTGTTTGGGATGTTTGAAAACTTTTTCTTTATTTTTTTTTCAGGTCAATACACAACAGGTAGAGGCTCATCAGGTGTTGGCTTGACTGCTGCTGTCATGAAAGATCCAGTAACTGGAGAAATGGCACTAGAAGGTGGTGCTCTTGTTTTGGCTGATAAAGGTGTCTGTTGCATTGATGAGTTCGATAAGATGATGGATAGTGATCGTACTGCAATCCATGAAGTTATGGAGCAGCAGACAGTTTCAATAGCAAAGGTAATAAATTACTTTTATCCAGAGTTTAAAAAGTCATCACTAAATTAAATAATTTCCAGAAATTGCCTATGCTATGACTTTTTCTGTGTCACAGCTAATTCGAAATGTCCTTAAAAAGAAATAAAAAAAGACGTGCGCGAGAAAGATGAATCAACAACAGAAAAAAAACTAACAAATGCTCATAAATTCTGCATTGCAGCACATTGCATTTTACGTATAGACAATGAATACTAATACCTCCATAATGATGAATTACATAGCTGCCTTGGAAAAATCCTCTTTCATTTGAAGAAGCGACATTTATCTAGCAGTTGCTTATTCGCAGCCATTGTCTCAGAAACATGATGTCTGCAGCGGTTGCGTTATCATGCTGCTCTGCGTATTGAAGGGCAGTTTCAAAAACAACCATAGCTTCTGAATGAGTCTGGTGGTGGAATGTCATGATATTTTAAAAGCTAGAGTGTTTCGGTAGATTCCTTTGTTGTTTCTTGATTATTGTCAAAATCAAGTCTTGGACATAATTTTTTCCAGGTTTTCTTTTGCAAAGTTTCCATCACGTATGCTTCTGCAGGCCAGTAGATGACAATTTTCGCGGAATTTTTGTAAACATTTTTTAGAGAATGGAAAGCTACTCATCTCAATGAGATATTGAAGCAACATTTTTTTGCACACCTGTTTGATGATTTGTATCAACCCCATTGGCTGAAGCAAAGATGTAAAATTGGATGCTAAAAAAAATCACTTTAATTTCCCCGCAATTGTTTCGGTCATTGTTAAACTGGTCTGTAACTCTCTTCTCACCTGTAGAAATACTAACAATTATTACAGTTGTAAAAAAAGCCACGTTTAAAAGACAAACCTGGGTAATTCAAACTTTTCGCTAATTCGAAGAGACCCAATTAGTTTGGATTAGCAGGGTTCTACTGTACATACACGCATGTAACAAAATCCTTTTTTTTCATTGCTTCCCCCGTTTATTTCTAAAGCATGTGACCAGCATTGTCCATATTACTCTTTCCTTTAAAAATTTGAATGAATAAAAAAATTCTTTTGCATTTTTTTTATAGTTCTGTATTTCTGTGGAGAAAAAAAGTTCCTATGGTTCATATTGTACCTCTCATGTACTTTCTTCCATTTATTCACCAAATTACTTCATTTGCCAAACTTTTTACTCAAGTTGTAAATTCTACTCAATCTTAGTTTGTCAGGTTTTGTAAATCAGAGTATCTCAAATTGTAGAATGGTGGTGTACAGAAAGATTTTTAGCCATCGAAAAATGCTATATGTACATCTCACACTTTCTGTTTTTAAGTAGATACATATGAATATTTTATGATTTCAGGCTGGAATTATGACTACATTGAATGCTAGGGTATCTATTTTAGCTGCAGCCAATCCTGCTTATGGCCGGTACAACCCAAAAAAATCAATAGAACAAAATGTTCAATTACCTGCTGCTCTTTTGTCAAGATTTGATTTGTTGTGGCTAATTCAGGACAAACCCAACAGAGACAACGATCTGAGGTAATTATGATCATATTATTTGAAACAAATCTCTAATTATATTACAAAATTGAACAAGGACAGCATCAAAAGTTTTTCCTCCTTTTGAAAGATTGCCAGTTTTTATTTTAATCTTTTAATTAATAAAAAAAAACAACTCCCCCCAACTCTTCTTTGCTGCTATGAATGAGATTTCTTGAGAATGTAAAATATGAATTAACTGTCAGTGTCTCAAGTAATTGAGACATTTCATTTGTTAAAGTAAACATGCAAATTATTTGCCTGCAGCATACAGGACTAACTGCTTTAATTATATATTTTTTTATAGGCTCGCAAGGCATATCACCTATGTACATCAGAATTGCAGCGAACCACCATTGAAGTTCAAGCCATTGGACATGAAGTTCATGAGGAGATACATTTCACTTTGCCAAAAGAAGAACCCATCTGTGCCTGAGAATCTGACTAATTATATCGTTGACTCATATGTTGAATTGCGTAAAGAGGCTAGAAACAGCAAAGACACTACTTTCACTTCTGCTAGAAACCTCCTAGGTATACTGAGGTTGTCCACTGCATTGGTAGGTTGTTAATGAAAGTAAATTTGGAATTTAATTGATTGAAATTGAAGACCAGAAATGGTAAATGCATTAAGGGACAAATCTCAAATTTTACGAAAAAGCGAAAAACAAGCTTCAAGCACCATAGACCAACATGTGATATCTACTGATGTGTTTTTCACCTATTTTATGCATACGGATCTGTGAGTTTTCTGAGCCATTTTACAGATGCACTTAATATGCCAGAGGAATTCTGGAAAGATGTCACGCATGGGTGAGACTTTTATATAATTTCACCATCTGTCTGTAAACAGTCACAATTGTTAATTGAAGACCGGGAATGGTAAATACAGTAAGTACCAAAAAAAAATTTTTTTTTCAGCATCAAAGCATAGTAAATATCAAGGTTGTATCATTAACCACATTAAGTGCCAAATCGCAAATTTTATGAAAGCAAAAAACAAGTTTCACGTACCATAGACCAATGTGTTAAGTGATATCTACTGATGCATTTTTCACCTACTTAGAGTGAGTTTCGTCACTTGCATTGTTTCCCAGGTTGAAAACCTTGGCATTTATTATGCTTTGACACTGAAAAAATATTTTTTTGGCATTTGCTGCATCTACCATTTTCAATCTTCAATTAACAATTGTAACTGTTTATACAGAGATGGTGGAATGATATAAAAGTTGCACCCGTGTGAGACATCTTTCCAGCATCCCTCTGGCATATCAAATGCATCTGTAAAATGGCTCAGAAAACTCATAGATTTTTGTATTTGTTATGTGTATGTGCATAAAAAATTGCAGTTTTCTCTGCAAATCATTTTACCCAACACATTCATGGTTTGAATTTCTCACACAAAATATTTTTTTCAAAATTTTTCAGGCAATTATATATATTTTTATACATTCCATAATTTAGCACCCTTCCTATAGAGCGGCTTCTTATACAGATGAGAATTAAGGAATTATAAAATATTGATGTGTAACCAGGGTTGGCAGGTTTTTGACGCATGTCAGTTTTTGACGGTTTAAACCGCGGTTTAAACTGTCACGTCAAAAACCCTCCGTCAAAAACCTCAAATACTGCTTTTCAACATATAAATTCCCATTGAAAATACGCACATTGATTGCATGTAATGCTTAAAGTGACTATGCTGCAATACATAATGTGTGATTTTAAAATAATCTTTCCCCCCCCCCCCCACATAATTATTTTGGACAATTATATACATGTATATATACTTGTAAAATATAGAATTTGAGTAGAGCATAGCATAAAACTACGGAAGGATATGTAATGTATTCAAGATAGTTTCAACCTTCTAAAATTTCTTCAACTGTTTATTTATATATGAATATATATATATATATATATATATATATATATATTTGCATATCAACATCTGCTCTACTTTTTTTTTTTTACAACAGATACATGTTTAAAAAGTTCTTTCATGCTTGCTATATATAATGCAGATTTCTGTTATTATATTATCTAGACAATCCCAGATATTTAAAACAATATTCTTATTGTACATAACATTAGAATATATATATCCAGCAATCAAAATACTAAATTATCCTAAAAAATTTTTCCCCTGAAAAATTAATTAGTTCATTATTAGTCAAAATTTTTCATTGTTACCACAGTTTCTATTCTTGGGTTACATTTGGTGGTATATTTTTAAATGATAAGTGTTTTTTTTTCCTTCAAAAAGACCTTATACAAGTAGCCTGAATATACATATTTTTTATATAAAGTATCTTAGTTACTTAAGTTATATTACAATATCAAAATTGCTAATTCTTACCACATTTTCTAACCTTGGGCTATGCATTCTGACGTTCTATTTTTAGAAAATTCATGAATGGGGATTGCATCACAGATCTAAATGTAGTGGTATATTATCTCACAGGGGTTTGTTTTTCTTTTTCCTTCACCAAGAAGCAGCAACAGTAGTGACTGCATTATCATGCTAGGGGCAGATGGTCTTATAATCCAATAAAGACACCAGCTGCCCTTAGAGGACAAAGACCAGTGTACTAGAGAAAAGTCCAACTTTGCTATTTATTGTTTGAATTGTAAAGTAGTGAGGATTAATATGGAAACCAATTTCAGAAATTTCATTTGATATTTTTTTATGTTTAGTGAAACCAATTTCTAAAAAATCATAAATATTTAGTCTATTATTAGTTTAAAATATAATGAATCGTGGTGGAAGGCCACAGCATATAGCCTGGCAAAATTTTGATAAAGTAGAGAAAAATGGAAAGATATATGCAAAATGCATTAATTGTGGAGTTATGCGATGTAATCGTGTGGACAGGATGAAGAGCCATATAGCTCAGTGTATTGGAAGGGGCAATGATGTTGAACAAATACCTGATGTACAAAAAGCAACTACATCAACATCTACAGAGTCCACTGCTTCACAGCTTATTATTTTGTTGGGATCAACAGAACCTGAAATTTTCACTCAAAAAAAGAAGCCAAAATTGATGACTTCATTGTGAAATCAAATTCTGCTACAACTAAAAAATTGATTTATTAGTGGCAAAGTTTTTTTATGCCAATAATATCCCATTCAGTGTTGTTGAACATTCAAGTTTCAAAGATCTAGTTTCTGCTTTGCAACCTGGTTATAATACCCCAAGTAGAAAAGCTTTGGCTCAGTCATTGCTTGATGAAGTTACAAGAGAGGTTGAGAAAACTGCAAAAGACAAACTCAGTGGAAAAGCTGTAACTTTAATTGAAGATGGATGGAGCAATATTCATAACGATCCAGTCATAGCTACATGTATACATTCTGAAGGTAAATCCTATTTTCTTGAAGCTGTTGAGTGTGGTGCTATTATGAAAACTGCAGATTACCACAAGCAAATAATTGACAATTCCATACGTTTGGCCCACAATAAATATTTTTGTGAAGTAAAGGCAGTTGTAACTGATAATGCGAAAGTAATGGAGAAAGCCAGGCAACTTTTGCTTAATGAGATTGACCAAAATTTAATAGAATATGGGTGCTCTTCTCATTGGCTCAACTTACTCGGACAAGATCTAATACCTGAAGCTGTGCTCAAACAGGTGGTTAAAATACAAAAATACTTTAGAAACCATCATTTGCCTTCGGGATGGCTTAATGAACATATGGGGTCAATAAAACCCCAATTACCTGGTGATACTCGATGGAAGAGTAAGCTTACAAGTACACTTACTTGTCTTGAAACATTTTTACACAATAGGCCATTTTTTCAGAAAATAGTAGATCATGAAAATGACATTGACAAAGGAATTGTTATTTTAATCAACAATTATAATTTATACAAACAGTGTAAAGATCTTTCATTCCAACTCAAGCCAATAAGTGTTGGATTGGATATTCTTCAAACAGATACAGCTACAATAGCTGACTCATGCGGTGTTTGGCTAAGCCTTCTCAAAGAAAGTGCTCTTCAGCCTCACATTGAAAAGATACAAAACAGGATGAACCAGATTCTGAGACCATTTAATTATTTGGCATATAATTTGCACCCAAAATATGAAGGTGAAGGACTGACTGATGTGCAAAGTGATTTGGCTCACACATGGGCAACAGAGAAAATTAACGGTTGTCTGCCATTGCTAATTTCATATGAAGCGGAAGAAACTCCTTTTCCACCTTCTTATTTCAGTGCAGCAGGAAGAATGACAAACCCTGTGATTTGGTGGAAAGTACTTTCTAAATGTAATGCTTTTTCAGCTAGCCTGCATCTGAACTCATAAAACTAGCAATGCTTTTGCTGTCCAGTATCGCCAGCTCAGCCTCCATTGAAAGAGTATTTTCTAACTTTGGATTTGTCCATTCAAAACTTAGAAATCGTTTAGGTGTAGAAAAATGCGCAAAATTAGTTACATGTTATCGGATGCTACGTGGTAAAAATGAACCATACTATTAATTATATATCTATTCTAGACATTTTGTACCTCAAATTCAAAATCGCAAATTATAATTAATATTTTGTTTCAATTTTAATAAATTAGTGTTTGAAAATAAAACGTAATATCAAAGTGCCTCATCATTAAGTTATATACCTATTCTATTTGAAACATCCCAAAGCATTCATTTAGGTTTTTGACGGTTTTGACAGTTTAAACCAGTTTTTGACACTTGTCACGTCAAAAACCCAACCCTGTGTGTAACCATTGAAGACTTTTTGAGGGTAGAAAGTCTAATTATTGCAATTTCAGTTAGGGTTATCATATTTTTGGCTTATAAAATTTCCTCCAACATTGGTGTAAGCATTGAATAAAGAAAGGATTTCTTTGTTCAATGCTTATGCCATCAACTACATTTAAAGTGATGGCATAGATCAGAGGTGCCCCCAAGGTCATTTTTTTTACAGTCTGTGACAAGACGCCTTACAATCTATAAAAGATGTAAGGCAGGACGCATCTGGTCTTATCCATGTGCAACTAGGTAAAAAGTAAATCATTAATTTTAATTCAATAATTTAAAGTTATTAAATTTGTGATCATTATTTGAGCTATTAGTTCCAGCAGCAGATTTCCTGATTAACAGAGTACTTACATTCATTATCATTAGCGACAAAAATTATTTACCATGTTCTCACCATACTGCTTTTTCAAATGCATAAACTGCTCATGAAGCTGTTCACTGGATATTTTTACCCTAAAATTTTTCTGCCACTTTGTCATATTGCCTATGGTGCCAAAATGATAATTGCAGAAACAGTTTTAGAAACTGTTTTTTGCCCGTAAAATTTAAACTATGAATGGATTGGATGGCATAACTTGCAGAAGAAACTACATTATTTCTTTATTTGTTCATTTGCTCTGTTGATTTTTATATTCTTTTCCAAAAAATTTATGTAACCTATTAGTGGGTAATGGTCAGTGACTTGAGTTTTATAAACAGTGAATTCTTGTATAGTTGTTTGTTTGGTTCTATAGTTCGTTGACATGGTCAATACATGTTTAGTTCCATTTCTGTCCCTAGTTATGTTTTCGTGTAAAGGATGAAATCTGTTTAATGACATTATATCAAGATATTTTGATGTTTTTCAATATCTTCACCATATAGATTAATATTTATATACCCTACTATTAATGTATTGCTTTTCGAATTTAACATGTCTAACTCCAATTCGTCATTTAATTGTGTTATGGTATAACAGTGTTACCTATAGATTTGTAAAATTTCTAATTCGTAATCAGGGAGAAGTATGCAAAGTTCTTCTGCTGTTTGGAAATCATAGGTTTTTTTTGTATTGATCTAATTGACTTATATACATAATAACCGCTCCAGATCTATTATAGGTTCTACAGTTTGCATAACTGTAATAGTCATTTATATTATCATAGGTATTATATTATCACTGAATAATTCATCTGTTTCTTTCTATCCATGTTTAATTTAGACAAATAATATCTATTGATATATTCAAAAACTAAAAAAGCTGTGAAGTTATCAAAATTTGCTCTTAAGCTTTGTATGTTAAGTATTAAAGATGTTAGTGTTTTTTTTTATTTGTGTTAGTGGGTCTTTTGAAAAAAATTTGAACTTCTCCAATGGTGGTTGGTTTAGTGTAGTCATTTGATCGATATCAATTTCCATTTATGTTTGTGCAATTGCTCTTGTTCTGTTATTCTTAATATTTTTGACTTTTCATCTTTTCAGAGGAAAATTTTTTGTTCAACCTACATAAATTTATAGTCATTTGCATTTTTAAATTGTCTTACTATCATGGGCAGAGATATGAGATGCTGGGGGCGGGCCTCCCAGCAATAATGACCATGCCCCCCCCCCCCCTAGACTTCCAAGTTTATCTCCTCCTATGCTTACCATAAAAAAATAGCTTCTTGTTCTCTATTGTAAGATATTCGTTGACATAAATTCTGTTGTCTTTGAAATGAGAATTGATTTGGTCTACTGTTAAACTGTTTTGTCCTCTAGCTTGCTGGATCCAGATAGTTTTTAATCTTTCATTTTGAAATCTTACAATAATCGAGTTAGGTTTCTTATTGTTCTGTGTTGGAACTTGGTGTGCACTTTCTATCTTAGTTTATTGTTGGTTTCATTTTTTGAAGTATTTCATCAAGATTTTAATTTTCCACTTCAGGAATTCCATTGATCTCTACGTTGTTTTTTCTGCTTCTCGTTTCAATATCATTCATTCATTGTTTCAGTTCTTTAAGTTCAGTCTTGAAATTTTTGTTCTCTAATTTCATTTCCTCAGTTAGATGTACCACTATTTCTTTCACGTTCTCTAATTTTTTACCAATGTCATCCATACACTCTGAATTGAATTTGATTGCTTTTATCACATTTTGTATCTCATTCTCCAAATGTTTTTGTCTCTCGATAATTTCCAGTTTTGTTTGCTTGATGGTATTTCTCATTTCTTGCTTCAGCTCTATTTTCAGTTCTCTTATCATGTTGTCAAAATTTTTGAAGTTGCTGTCCGAGTCACTATCTTTGCTGGTTTTTTCTTCTTGTCCTTGATTTGCTGTGACACATTGGGCAAGTACAATGTGCAGGTGTTAAGGAAGCTAAATTCAGAAAACTGTTGCTTCCTTAACACTTGGATTCAACCTTCCAACAAACTGGATGTATATATAATTCACATTGTTTGCAGTAGAAAAATTCATTTTTGTCAATCACTTCGTCCTCGCAGGTGCTGCACTTCAAATCTCCCATTTTGTAAATGGGGACACACAAAAAATTGACTGCTAGAGAAAATTCAAAAAGAAATCATGATGCAGGTGAAATTCTTAGTTCAGAATGTAGTTTATAGATGGCCGCATGGGCACTACATAGATGATTATAATTACATTGCTTGCTTTGTGTTTACATATTTTCAATACTTATTTTTCTATTTTAGAAGTACCATAATTAGCTATTGAAACATATTTAAAAAAAACATCAGGGTTTAAGCTGTCGTCGCATTTTTTGCAAAATGCGAAAGAAAATCTTAGAATGCGAAAAAAAGTATCAACAACTTTTGCAAAAATGGGTAAAGGAGGTACGCAACGAGTAGACGTCTAACCATCAATCATTACATTAGCATTGCAGCATTTTGCTAAAGCTTTTCCCCCATTTTCGCTTTTTTGTGAAAGGAATTTTTTATCCAGCTTAAACCCTGGAAAACATACATTGTTTTTCGTGCCTTAAACCTCAGTACCTAATTTGAAAGAATAATTCCTTAATTAATAGTAAAAAATCAGGAGCTCGTAAATGACACAATTCAACTATAGGTTGGGATATTCATATATCTATTTGTTTTGATGTAAAAAAAAATGAGTGTCTGATCTCATTCTCATCTTCAATGCTTGATTTTAGGCCCGACTGCGTTTGGCTGATCGTGTTGAGAAAGATGATGTGAATGAAGCCATTCGGCTTCTTGAAATGTCAAAAGATTCATTGAATCAACAGAACCAGCCTCAAGGAAGGTGAGTGCAAATTATTTCAGTAGTTTTGGAACTTGAAAAATAATATTTTATATATATTTTTTAACTTGACACAGGTTACAATGAGAAGCATATAATTATATCCGATTGTCGTGAATCGTTTGCAATTTATTATGAATAGAGTTTTGCCAATGATGTAAAAGCATAACCATAACTAGTTATATATTTTATTTGGCAAGGGGATTAGTGAACGGTGGGGATTAATATTATTTTCTATCTAAATTGCAGTACTAAATTTCAGTGGACTTGAAGCAAAAACACCACCATCTTTGTTTCTATCAATTCACAAGAGTTTTTTCTCCCTCAATATCCAACCTTTTTTCCAATATAATATTTATCTGGCGTAAACGTGGTGACTAATACTCTACTATTTTTGATATTTTCTCCTTTTTCTCTGTAATGAGTTGGGTTCTGTTTTCTATGACCTATAAATCTTGAAAATATGCAAACATTTATGACCTTATAATTTATCCATTATATCTCTGCATGTCTTCTTTTCCAGTTATTGCTTTTTATTAAATTAAACAATAAACAAAGAATTCATCAATTTACCATTTTAATTGAAATTTTCTCACCAGATTCAAATGAAAATCATGTCTACCTTATTCACAATAAATGTTCTTCAGTGCGTTCTAGAATCACAATTAAAATATTTTTTGGATTGTTAATGGAGAAGGGTTCACTGATGTAGAGATAAAAATAAATTATAGAATTAATTAATAGCAATTTAGAAATCAACGAGGGAAAGATTAATCGAGCTGACTGCTTCTGAAACTGAAGCGATACCTTATGAAGATTAAAGATGATCAAGATTAAGGGAGCATTAGAAGACAAGTTCATTATGAGCAACATAGCAAAGGCTTCATAAATTTAAATCAGCAATAGATTGTTTCCATAACCCAACTGTGGTACATTTTTCACGTGTAGAAAAATTGGTAAAGGAAACCTTGTTACTATGTATACTAGAACAAATTAACTGGAATTTAGAAGAAAGGATTTGCAGACATTATGTTGTTCTTTCCATGAAGCATTGCCTTGAATCATAGAATGCCCCCCCCCCTCTTTCTACTTCTTCCACGCAAAGCAAATAGGCTATTGTGAAAATGAGATGCTTAAAGAATAACTATTTAGGGTTTTGGTTACTCTCAGTCACCCCTGAAACTTAACCTGTAAATACAGAGGGACGACTGTATAATCAATTTCTGTAAATTTAGTTCTATTTCAAGGCTTATAACTCAAACTTTCTCTTCAAGAAATTCCTTTTGCTGCCCCGCACCTAATCCTTTTGTGTGCCTTCCGAAGATCGATCCTGCATAGTAGATCCTGGTTGGGTTTGTCCTTCAAGAATATACATAATGAGTCTAACCACCAATGTCTAACACTTGAACTTTGCTATGTATGCACAGGGATCATTTTTCACATGATGACAGACTGAACACACTATATTTTTAGCTTGTGTTTGCAGTTTTGAGCATTAATTAATTGAGTGGTGTTGAGATAGGTTATTGAGGTAGTAACAGTGTGATGAAGAATATTTCATATTTTTATAAAGGGTGGTTGGTGACAATCATCATTCAAACTCCTTTCTCATCAAAAGTAAGCAAATCAGAAACTTCCTCCCCTTGATGCTGTCGTTATACTTGAATGGCCCCCATATGCAGGTAACAATTATTTCAATTTCAGTGAAATTTCAAAAATTCATTGTTGAGCTGTCTTAGAAACTCCAAAATATGAAAGCCTATACACACGTTCAAGTTCTAAACCCTGTAACTAACTCCATAATTAAATTTGGTTCAGTTAACAAATTTCTCATTCCTAATTTATGAAATATTTTAGCTTTATCAAGCTCTTTTATTTTTCTTCAATGGCACGTGTGTGGAATTTGTCAGGAAATGCTTTATGAAATTGATTTGGGTGTATTGCTTATATTTTCAGACCCCAGAGTGTGACTGATATAATATTTGGAATCGTAAGAGACATCATGAATGAAACTGGTGGCAGAACCGTCAACATGTCTGATGCCATGGAACGTTGCACTTCAAAGGGTTATAAGCCAGATCAGGTCAAAGAAGCAATTGAAGAATATGAAGAGCTTGATGTTTGGCATGTGAACCAGGCCAAAACAAAAATAACTTTTGTATAAATTTTGTGTCCTACTTGCCTCCCCCCCTATTTTTGCATTTACTTCATATTATAGATGGAAACATGATTTTCACTTTATCTCCTCATCATATTCTAATTTTTTTTGTGAAATTAATAAAACCATTTTTCTCTTTGTGAAGTTTTTCAAATTTGCATAAATTTTATCGAGTGAATCTGATTTTCGTGTAATTAATGTAGCGATCTCAAACTCAACATACACTGCCATTCAGAATTTAGAAAACTTTCATATTACCATTTCCACAAAATTACTTTCACATTGAAGTATTGTCCCAGGCTTTCATAGCCAGCGTTCAATGACTTGCAAGTGGTGTCTGGGCTATAAGGCTGTGGTCCAGGACATTTTCTTTCTAATGCTTCGCCCAAACCTGTGGAAGGCATCTTCTGAGGTTAAACGGATGTAAGTCTCCGTGACAAGCGAGACCTACCGTTTGCAAGTCATTACTTTCACACTGTGTCGAAAAGTTACAGAATGTCAAAGAGGCTCTTCCACTTTTCCTTTAGGTTGGATTGCTGAAAAAAATTAACCATATACTGGAAACATCAATCGTTTTCTGTTAAAATAATTGACAAACTGCTTCATCAATTCTAATTTAAAATGCAAGGACGATAAAATTATTTTTTAAAATACAGTACATTAGGTTCTATCAAATAGCATTGTTTGATATAGAATTCAATTTTCTTTATAGGCCAAATTGGTTTCCAGTCAAATGCTATGTGCTCTTTTGCCCCATATCCCTTTTAGATCCTGGTGCTACAAATGTGCATGTAGGTTGCTTTTTTCTGAAAACGGGAAACAATAGCACAGTTTTTATTCTTTACTTCACAAATGTAGTTAGTTTATAAGCTTATTTAATTCATGTAAAATGAACATCTGTGAGATGTTACACTACAAAAGTTTGATAAAGAATCTTTTGTAAAACATCCCAGTCTCAGAGACGCAAAGCTAACAAACATGAGGGTTGTTTTTTTTTCTTGCTGTAGATTTATTTTTTACCTCATGAAGTTCAGCCCCGACTTCAACAATAACACGCACTAACACACACATGATCCTTGAAATCATGGCTGAACTCAGAGGCGAAAAAATATACAGGATATATTTATAAGTGGAGAGAAAAAAAGCACAACCTGCACATAGTGCCTGCAGGGTCAGAAAGGAATAAATTCTGTGTCAGATGATCGAAAACTTTAGCCATAGCCGCACTTGGGAAGTGCAGGCAGGTCGGGTGCCCGGGCGCAGGACCAAAAGAAGAGCCTGATTCACCCTTCAACTCTTAAGATTACACGTGGGTGCAGAAAATGCATGCTTGCCTCTCCTGACTACGTATATAGTTGCGGCCCAGACTATAGCCATATTGGGCTTTATTACCCATAATTAGAAAATAAAATATTGACAAAAAACTTAATCCATATTCCTGTAGTGTTTGAATTTCCTGAAAAATATTCACAAACTTTTCAACATCCTGCATTCATGTCTCTACAGGAAGAATAAGCCCCACTTGCCCTGACTATTTTTCCTCCTCGAAATTGATCTAAGAGAAATATGTCAGCTCCGTAGCCTGGAAAACAGGAAATTTCGTTCGGAGGGGAACCAAAGTGATATAACACGATTTGGCCATCTTTTCCCAGTGTTTTTAAAGGGCATTTCCTTACATTTCGGAGGGGGGGGGGGGAAAGACCAGACTCCCATCCCCCACCCCCGCTATGGTCTTGCTCTATGCACAGAGTATATTCTAGAAACCTTTGATAATACTATATTATTCTTTTCCCCTCTCTTCCGCAACCACTTCTATTATGATCAGAAGAATATGCTGCTTCTAGAAAGAAGCGGAATGCTACAGGTTTCAACTTGTTTGAACGCGTTTGAGTCTTGCAGAACAGGTGTGGGGACACAAGGATGATCTCTTCATTCTCCCTGCACGTAAGAGAAATTGGCATTAGGATGTGCATTTCATGTCAATATCCAGTCAACTCGATAATTCCAATGTTCAGCCGTCGACAAAAACTTCTAGTTATCGGTTGCTCAACTTATCGGAAATTTTAATAATAGAGTGGGAAAAAATATCAAAATAACAATAAAAAATAATAAATACAAATAAACCAATCATGAATATCGTAATAAAACACGTCAAACTATTGAAGAAAGTTTTTTATATTTGAAATTTCGGAAGACAATACCTTTATATGTTATTATAATCAATTTCAATGTTATTTGAAGGCTATGAACTCAAAATTTCTTTAATAAATTCATTGCGACCTACCTTCTAAGCCATATAATGATAAATCACATAAAGGGCCTTGGCCCTTGGACTAAATATGGCCCTGGGGGTTATCTGATGCGGCCTGCCCCCCCTCAAACCTAATTTTGTAAAAATGAACTAAGCGGCACATTTACAGATCGCTTAAGTGTCCCGTAGTGCAATTCTAGAACATTTAAGCGGCCCGTAACACATTTTCAGATCACTTAAATGACCCGGGACACAGTTCCAGAACACTTAAGCGATCTGGACACCAGATCACTTGGATTCGCGAAACATTTAGAGATCACTAAAGTGGCTCTGTAAGGCACTTACCAATAAGGGGGGGGGGGTGATGTTACTTCAAGTGCCCACAAACTATCGAAAGGTTTTCCTCGTTTTTGACGCACTGAGTAAGATGCCATTAAAAATATTTCATATTTTCATAAAGGGTGGTTGATGATGTAAGCATTATCCAACCCCCCCCCCCCCCCTTCGTCATCAAAAGTCAGCAAATCGGAAACCCGCTCCCCCATCGCTGATGACATAATACTTGAGCGGCCCCTTTCGTGAGAAAGTCATTCACTTTTTGTTAACAGACAAATGAATCTGCTAAATGCCTAATTGTGTTGCTGAATGCTAAAATCATAGTGCTAAATGTTTAATTCTATTTTACTAAATGTTATTCTTTCAATTTTTCTCTCATTCCCGAAAAGTTGAGTGAAAATTTTAACACTAAAATACGGAAAAAGTTTGGGGCTGAGTGAAAATTTATATCGCGCGAATAGACTGTATTAACGTTAGGGCTGTCAATGGATTAAAATTTGAAACTGATAAATCAAAATTTTTTAATCGATTGATTAATCGAATATGTTTAAATCATTCAGAACAAACTTAGTACCGGTAACTATATAAAAACCAAAATATTCTATTCGTTTTTATATTTCTATTCATTTCCCGCATCTATCTACTGAATTGATGCGAACAGAACAATAGATTGAGAAATGAAATCCGTCCGCTTGAAGCTATTAAATTCCAATATGACTGAACATGCTTGTAATATCCTGGAAGTTCTTAACTTGAATCTTGTTGTTTTTTCTTTCTTTTTCTTAAATCAGTTCATTTGTGATATTAGTCGTTGATTTCGAAACTAATTTCGATTTTCATACTGTTACTTCCCCCCCTTAAAGTAGAGGCAGGGGCTTATATAGTGGGCGGCAAATTTGAGAAATGGATGATCAAGAAAATTGATAGAATGGGAGAAGGGCGGCAAAATTTGTGTAGCCCACCGTAAACCCACTTTTGCCTTGACAGCGAGTAATCAGGTCAGTGAGTGACCAAACGATTGGCCTAGACAGTTTGAAAGCATGTAACTGAGCAAAAGAGTGACCTATTATAGAGCGTGCACAAAGCATGCGAATGATCGAATGAGTGACCTAGAACATGGGTTTCCAACTGGTGTTTCGCGGAACCCGGGGTTCCCTGACGGCTTTTTTTTGGGATGTTCCGCATGATCAAACACCACGGAAACCTTGAAACCCCTGGAGCTCGGAGAGCTTTCAAAGAAGAAAAATTTCTTGTTGATATTCACTAAGCTGTTTTTTATTTTGAATTTTAAAGAAATAGTGTCTTTCTAAAAAAATCAGCAGATTCAAAGAACAGCGTAAATCTGGGAAAGAAGTGTTGCATCGTTAGTTTATGCTGTTTTTCCCGACTTTTGAATTCTAATATCTTAGCCAGTGGAAACGTTCCACTTGGAAAGGTGGAATTTTTTTGTTAGCCTTAGGAGAGACAGGGAAACAACTTTCTAATTATTTTTTGAGGATAGTGTTCGTATATAAGAACTTATTTTTTATTTTATTTTAATACATATGCAACTCTTTGCAACAGGAATGACGTATCTGAGTTCTACACGCTATTTGGATATTTTTTTTAATTGGATTAATGCTTCTAGGATAAATCACCAGTAAAATTCGGCAAGAGGAATTAAGTAATCACAGCTGTATACAGGGTGTCCTGTAAGTGCGAATGCGGCCTTTATTTCATCAACCGTTCCTCCGTCGAGGCATAGTTTCAGTTTGAAAACTGCTCAAAAGGCGTTCAAAAATCACCCTGCATCAGTATTGAGAGCGAAATTACAGTTTGTAACAAAATAAAAAAAATCTATATTTTTATACGGTCCCCTTATTTTTTAACTTTCAATTAAAAAGTTGTTGCCCTGTTTCTCCCGAGGAAAAAAATCCAAGTTTCTTAGTGCAATATTCGTTGAGATATTCGAATTCAAAAATCGGAGAAAAAATGTGAAAGGACATTATAAACGAGGGGTTGTAATCGAAAGTGATATAAACCATAGTCGAACCGAGCTTAGTCTATATTCGCTATGATCACAATTTCGTAAGCAGATTTTTAGCCATTTTTGAACCCCTCATCGAAACATTTATATGCTATCTTACAAACGTTAGTTTAGCTCACACAAACATCAACTGTTAAAATTGTCACAATTTTAACTCAAGCAAACTTGAGAATTCAATCAATGTTATTTTGCTTAAAAAATATTTTTCAATATCATACTATATCGATTTTTTCTATGTGGCTCACTAATCAATCGACATCAGCAGTCACCTTAAGAGTGTGTGAGCATAGGAGTAGCCAGAAGAATGACCTACGAAGCAAATGACCAGATCACTGAGTAACCAAAAGTCTAACCTTGAGAGTGTGCAACCATGGGTGTAAGCAGGATTTTCTCAAGGGAGGGTTAAATTTGCAGGGGGTTCCTGCAAAGTAATATTATGATCTCAACTCCTCTCCCCTCTTTGTGTACGCTAATGTGTGCTACTATGTGAATGATCAAAAGGGTGATCTAGAGTGTGTGTTATGTGTGTGTGATCACATGGGACTGATTTAAACAGTGAGCATAGGAGTAGCCAAAGTAATGACCTTGAGAGCAAAGGACCAGGTCACTGAGTGACCGAAAGCGTGACCCTGAGTGTGCGTGTGCAACCATGTGAATGATCAAAAGATTGATTTTGAGAGTGTGTGAACATGGAACTCACCAAAAGAGTGACCTAGATTGCGTGCAGCTTTTGAATGACCAAAAGAGTGACCTAGAACCATGGCCTCCACAACTTGCAGCATGGTTCCTAAGCTAGGATTTTAGGCGGGCCCTCAAGTCAGACTTTTCAAGGACAGTTCCATAGAGAATTTATAGCGTGAAAAAAAGGAAAGAAAAAGATGAGAATCGTCCCAAGCTCCAGGACTGGAGCTCCGTCAGCTTCACTCCTTGTGGGAGTCATGCCTACAGCATGTGCACGAATGTGAATAATCAAAAGAGTGACTTAGAGATTATGGGAGCATGTGAATGATCAAAAGAGTGACTTGGAGACGCAGGCATATTTGCAGGAATGGAGGCCAAGCGGGTTATATGTATAGCACAGGGTGGTGAAGAAAAAAATTAGACTAGAATGGGGGGTTGGCAAAATTCGTGTAGCCCCACAGGCGGCAAAACAGCAAATCGGTCTCTGCCTAGAAGCTGCTCTTAAAAATGTTACTGGCGGTGGAGGGGAGCAGGGATGTTTCCTGAATAAGAAAAGAGCTGTTCATAGTGGAGACAATAAATTTTAATCATGTCTGTATACAGAGTGATTATAAAAAAACTATCCCGACATATGGGCCCCCTAACTATCATACCATTCACAGAAACTGAATGAAATTTTGGCATAAGGTATTTGGATGTATGCGCTCAAGAATGATATGGAAAACAACAGTGTCACTCTAACAGTTACGGTTACAGTGAGAAAATTTCGAAAATATCAAATGGCAACACCAAGTTTTTTGTATTGGAATGTGATCTCCATTGTGAAAAACCCTAAATAGCGTTCGAACGGCAACTGTAGCATGAAAATCACCGATCACATTCCAATACAAAAAACTTGGTGTTGCCATTTGATATTTTCGAAATTTTCTCACTGTAACCGTAACTGTTAGAGTGACACTGTTGTTTTCCATATCATTCTTGAGCGCATACCTCAAAATACCTTATGCCAAAATTTCATTCAGTTTCTGTGAATGGTATGATAGTTAGGGGCCCATATGTCGGGATAGTTTTTTTATAATCACCCCGTATATATATTAAACTATATATATAGAAACTTCCATGAAACTCGATTTTAAACAGAAATTATCATTAGTTTCAGAGTTGGATCGACTTGCATTTCCCCCAGGTCGAAAAAATTGATCAGAATATTGATTCAAATGTTTTTGAATAAGGTCACTTATCTGAAATATTATGAATTTGTAAGACATCTAATCGGATCAATCAAATTAATCAAGTTAAACTGTGATTAGAAAAATTTTAATCGAATTGTGATTGGATTGATCAGTCGATTAACTCAACTAAAATTTTAACTGCAATTTAAATTTTCACTTACTTCAAGTAAGTGACTGACTGTGTGAATGACCAAGTAATTGGGCGAGTGACCGTATCAGTGTACGAGTGATAAAGTTGGTGATCATATGAGTGACCGTATGAGTGATAAAGTTGGTGACCGTATGAGTGATAAAGTTGGTGACCGTATGAGTGACCACAATCGCTTGATTTCTTATACGGTCGCATATTAACACTCAATCATACAGTCACGCATTCACTCATCTGGTCACTCACTCACTCACTCACTCACTCACTCACTCACTCACTCACTCACTCACTTTCCCACTCATACGTTCACTCAACTCTTCAATTGGTCAGTCATACGATCATTCACGCATTCACTCATCTGGTCACTCACTCGCTCACTTTCCCACTCATACGCTCACTCAACTCTTCAATTGGTCAGTCATACGATCATTCACGCATTCACTCATCTGGTCCCTTACTCGCTCACTTTCCCACTCATACGCTCACTCAACTCTTCAATTGGTCAGTCATACGATCATTCACGCATTCACTTGGTTACTCATATGGTCATTTAGCCCACTCACTTGATCACCCATACAGTCACTTGCTTAGTATCTCACTCACACAGTCACTTAATCACTCATACAGTCAGGACATGGAGAAATGGCCGGGGCGAAGCATGCGGGGCTAAATGCCAGGGACAAAATGTGTGGGGCTAAATGTCAGGGACAAAATGTGTGGGACTAAATGTCAGGGACAAAATGTGTGGGGCTAAATGTCAGGGACAAAATGTGTGGGGCTAAATGTCAGGGACAAAATGTGTGGGGCTAAATGTCAGGGACAAAATGTGTGGGACTAAATGTCAGGGACAAAATGTGTGGGGCTAAATGTCAGGGACAAAATGTGTGGGGCTAAATGTCAGGGACAAAATGTGTGGGGCTAAATGTCAGGGACAAAATGTGTGGGGCTAAATGTCAGGGACAAAATGTGTGGGGCTAAATGTCAGGGACGAGATTTCCGAAAGTGAAATGTACCGGGGGCGAAATTTCTGCAAACCTTTCTAGGTTAGAGCAAGGCCGTCTTAAGAGCATCATGGGCCCCCGGGCCAAATGATTTCTCGGAGGCCCTACCAGGCAATTCTCGAAAATCTGAATAAGGTCTGATTTTTGTGAGGCCCCTTTTCATCTTGAGGCCTCCGGGCCGTGCCCGGGTGGACCCATGCCTTTAGACGGCACTGGGTTAGAGACCGACGTAAAAATCTAGGAATTTTACGTCGGTCTCTAACCTAGTGCCGAAATAATCTAGGAATTTTTACGTTATGAATTTATTGAAAAATAAGCTGAAAGTCATGGAATGGGAGCTCGACTCAAGGATGCGAGGAGCCATCACTAAACGCTCGTGGAGATCGGGTGCACGCAATATTGAATTTTGGAGTGGGGGGGGGGGGCACATTGAGTTTGGGGCACAATGAATTTCTTCCGGTGAATTCTCGGTTACCAACCTTCAAAAAGCATTTCCAATTAACAGAAATTAATTTCGATAGCATATAAATGCATTTTTCTTTCGATGTTTTAATTTATCATTTTACGAAGATATTTGAAAATATTTTTTAATTTTTGATCGTCTTGGCTCTGACCCCCTTTCCCATCGCCCCTTCCTGCGACGCCTCTGGTTGAGACAGCGTATCGAATGCAAATACCTCACCTTTGTTGAGTATAAAAGATTTTGGTTATAGTATACATCTTACGATAAATGTGATAAATCCGGTTATTATGCATGATCACCGAACATTTTGTTAAGTTTGATAAATTCCCTAAATTAATCACTTTTACCGGTGATTGCGCAAAGTACGCAAGCGTCGTCAGTAAATATGCATAGCGGAGACAGACTTGGAAGTCTGGGGGGCACGGTCATTATTGCTGGGGGGGGGGGCATGATGATGATGTCAATTCATCTATACATATATGCATTAGATCAGTCGACTTCACCTTTGATGCTGGGGGGGGGGGCAATGCCCCCCACGCGCCCTCCCCCGTCGTATCTCCGCCCATGTAAATATGAGAAATCTCTTACTTATAATAACATAGTTATAATATACATGATAATTCAAACATGTATTTTATCATTATATCGGGGCACGATCATAACAACTTGCTATTATTGTATCGGGGTCCGACTATATTCATCACATAATACAGTATAGACACATTTGGAATTTTTTTCACATGTATCAAATTTATTGATTACAATGGGGGTATTGCGCATAATCACCGATAAAAGCCATAATTATTTCAGTATGGTAAAACTCCTCTATACGGTCACTCCATTTAATAATAATAATTTTCCCTTACGTAATAAAAATATGCAGTTCAAGCCCCTGATTAACGGTCATCCCCTCTTTTACAGACAAATTTTATTTGTCCACCCGCAAAAGAGAGGTTTTACTGTATATATCAAATTTACCAGCGATGCTTGTGTGGGCAAGTTGTTTATATTCACCGGTATATAAAAGCCATTAATAAACAAACTTACAAAGACGATTTGGTAAGTAGGCATAATAACCGATTTATCACATTTACCGTAACAAATACATATTATTTAATTTCTACTTAAGATGTTCAGTGCAAACGAGGATTTATAGGTTTCTAGTTTCGCGATCTCTCTCTTCTGTATTCAAATCTTGTGAATCATGTCAAGCTCATTGAAACTAGAAATGATCTTTTCAAGTGGCACGTCCGATTTCAGAGGAAGAGCGCCCATATGGCAAGACGGGAACTCAAATTAGCATAATATAAATCCCTGTATCGGTTGTTTAATTATGTTGTCGATCAATTCCTCGTGAATCGATCACTCTTGGAGCTCCGAGAAGCATAGCGAGCGGTGTTCCAGAGCATTTTAAAAAGACCAAGAAAACCAAATCTCTACAATTCTTACTAAGAACACACGTACTAAGAAATTGTCGCGCTTTAGAAATTTTAAATACCTTGAAGCATTTCAGCGAAACCTTAAATTGTAGTGCCGTAATGGTTAGAGCCTCAGGCCCACTAAATATCTCGCGATACTCTAGGGCAGGTGCTCTCAAAGTTTTCCAACCGCGGCGCTCCCCCCTTTCGCTGATCAACGCCTGTCCGTGTTTCCCCAGAGCAGTTTAACAAAGAATCGTATTAATTAGGCTGCTGCTCCGCGGCGCCCCTGACAAAGGTTGGAGGCGCACCAGTGCGCCACGGTTCATAGTGGGCCCTTTTCTAGGGTGACTTACGGAAAATTCACCGATGGCAAATTCACGTCCAAACTCGACGGAAAAATCGAAGCTGGGGAAAATTCACCAAAACAGTTCGTCACCAGTGAGTGAGTAACCGAGTGATTGAGCAAGTGAATGAATGACTAGTGAGCAAGTTAAGGATTGAGTGACCACACGAGTCACCGAGTGAGTAACTTTATGAGTGATCGAGGGAGTAACTTTATGAGTGACCGAGTCAGTATTTTTATGAGTGACCGAGTATTTTTATGAGTGACCGAGTATTTTTATGAGTGACCGAGTATTTTTATGAGTGACCGAGTGAGTATATTTATCAGTGGCCGTATGAGTGACTCACTCACCTGCTCACTCGCTCGCTTTTTTTTACTTGGTCATTTATTTGCTATATTTTATCGCTCACTCGGTTTTATTTGCTCACTTGCTCACCCACTCACTCATTTGCTCATCTGTTCACTCATTTTCCTCATTCACCTACTCACTTGCTCAATCTCACCAACTCCACTCTCTCACGCGCTTATTTGTTCACACTCACCTGCTCACTCATCACCTTTCTGACTCCCTTGATCAATCATTTACTTGCTCGCTCACCTGGTCATCCACTCACTCATTATGTCACTTTATCGATTAATTGTTTGCCGGTGAATTATTGGCGATGAATTTTCCGCACACGCTCTAGCGAAGTAAGTGTTTCTTAACCGCCGCGCTGAGCCTTTGACATCAGTCAAACCGGAGCCGTGAGGTTTCACGGTTTAATTTTTTCTCTTTTTTTTTCCATTAGTCGTGTTTATGATCGGGCCTTCCATGAAAGAAAAAAAAAGACTCGACCGGGCCGCGGGCTTTCCAAATCTTGAGCACCGCTGCTCTAGAGCTCGCACAGGTCGGTGAGACGGGCAGATTCCCTCGACCCGCCGTTTTGCGAATCACTAAATAAACTATTTTTATTTTTCCCAAATACGTAATCAGCTGGAATAGCCGCATGAGGATACCGCCCATAAAAAGTGACATCATGACGAAATAGCATATCCATTCGTTCGCTAATTATTATTTTGCCCGCCCATTCGAGGCGAAATCCGAATTTTTCGTATGGTCAGCGAAAGTAGAAAATTACGCGTGCGTTAAATAGATATAATACCTTAGATCATATATGCTCAACCTATGGCTCGCAGGCAACATGTGGCACTCGGAGTCATCTGATGTCGCCCGCGACCTCAAACTTAATTTTGTAAAAATTAACTAAGTGGCACATACATTCACAGAGAACTTAGTGACCTGCGAAACATTTTACAGAGTATTTAAACGACCCGTGGCACGTTTACAGAGCACTGAAGTGGCTCGTGGCACAGTTCCACATCACTTAAGTGACCCGCGACATATTTACAGATCATCTAAGTGGCACGTGCTGCAGTTCCACGTCACTCAAGTGCTCGCCGCACAGATCACTTAAGCGACCCGCGGAACATTTAAAAATCATTCAAGTGACCCGCGACATAGTTAAAGATTACCACTTAAGTGACACGTGGCACAGTTCCAGAGCACTCAAGCGGCCCGCAGTGCAGTTCTCCAGCTCCACATCAGTCAAGTTACTCATGGCCTAGTTCTAGCTCACACAAGTGGCCAACGGCACATTCATAGATAACTTAAGTGACCCGCGGCACATTAACATATCAATTAAGTGACCCTGCGATACGTTTCCAAATCAGTGAAGTAGCCCGCATTCTCTTAAAGGTTGAGCAACCTTGCCTTAGATACTGGGTAAGTGACTATTAAATCCAAGTCGGCCGCAGAAAAATAAAAAGTGGATGATTTGTGGGGAAAACACATACCAAGGGAGAAATACATATAAGATAACTTAGATCGGGAAAACAAAATCGTATATAATAAACGGCGGAGGGAAAAGAAAAAAATGAATGGGATGATGGACGCACTATATATTTTTTCTCTCTTTCGGGAAGTAAAAACGTATGGTACGCTTGGGATACGCTCCGCTGCGAAGTCGACTCTCAAAAGATCCAAATTCAGAGAAAGTGCAAAGTGTGGGTTCTCTTTTTATTCTCTCTCTTTTATTCGACTTTATTTATTTTGCTTCTTATTTCTGTTAAACTCTGGAGAATAAAGAAGAAATCATAAATCAGAACAACTTGACTGTTCTTCTTTTTTTCTTTTTTCACGGTAGATGGACGTCAGCACCAACCAGATATTGAGGAAAAACTGAAAGAAAAAACATCGATCTTCACTCACCTTTTGTTTCAATCTTATTGAAATTCCTTTCATTCTTGGTTTTCTCTTCATGATATTTTTGAACTGAGTAATTCTTGGAATTCGATGACACCCCGACTAACGAATGCCTCGGATTACGAATTTTTCGGCTAACGAAGATTTTTTCGTGAGTTTTCTGCCTCGCCTAACGAACACTTTCGTTGATATGGGTGCATATGCCAATGTAAAACACACAGTCATATTATGAGCTTAATTTTCGCGCCAATAAATAATCATCGGAATTACTGTAACTTAATCCCGATTAACTCGTGTAACACCCGTCGCAATCTTTTTCCAGATGCACCTCCGCTTTAATTTCAGAAAGTTTTTGAATCATTTCATGTAAAATGAAAGATTCGGCCAGTAGAAAATGCATTGAAAAAAAAAGAAGAGCCTATGTTTTCAGAGCACGTGTTCTTTCAACGCAAAACTCTTGGCATCAAACTGAACATTCTGGACGTTCTAGGAGCTTTTTTTCTTCCATGTGCATGTATCAGGCATAGAAATGAGTTTATCAAATCACTAACGGAGGGGAACACCTGCTAAAGATGGTGTTGACTCAATGATGTAACCTTCCCGCCTTCCCGTTGATCGAACATGATAACTTTCTTGTTATAGATGTGAAATTAAAGAATCACAGAAAACATTGCGATACGTTAAATCATATTTTTCGTGATGAGTTGGTATTATTTCTATGTTTCATAAATGTTTTAGCTACGTTTCATCTATTGTTTCATGACTATTGGTCTTTTATTGCTCTTTTTTGGGTTGCTGTAACTTTTGATATACACATTTGACATCCATATTTTCTTTGGACGTCGTGTTCAGCTACTTCATTGGACATTTTTCCTGTTGTGGCCTTTGTATTTGTACAGTCAAATCTCGTTTTAACAAAACTTTTCTAATCTCCCAAATAAGTTTTCATAGGAACGATGCAGAAACCTGGAATTCCATTATATAACGAAGTAAATTTCTCCCTTCTCTTGAAGTTGGTTATAACGGGATTCGACTGAATTTGCATTCAGTATTTTTGGGTCTTTACTCTCTTGGAAAGTTTCATAATTTTGTTTCTCACCGCGCAATTCCTCAGGCAATTTTCCATAGAGGTCAAAACTCTCGAACATGCTGTGTATAATGACAATATACTGATAATGTAAACATAAAGTGTAATGATTGGTATAATATTGAAATTGACATTTGATAGGATTTGCATAATCCTATAATAATTTTTGCATTGACATAATGAGCACTTTGGAAATAGTATGATGTAGTTTAGGGGAAATTGTTTGATTTTACTAGATTTTATAACTGAAAATTTATGAAAATTTGACTAAAATATATACAATGATAAACTTGCAGGGTCCTTTAAAACATGGAGCTGTGGGCAAATGCGCATGTTACTCACGTGGAAATCTGGCCCCGAGATGAATGCATGGTGAAACATTTATATAATAATCACAGGCGGATTAATTGTTTTGCTGCCTGTGGGTTATACAAATTTTGCCGCCCTTCTCTCATTCCAGTCGAATTTTCCTGATCACTCATTACTCAAATTCAGCGCCCTGGTTCATGAATCTTAAAATATCTCGATGAATATTACATTTAAAAACATGGAATTTTTCGCAAATGACTTTACGAAGCCGGTTCGACATTTCGCTAGTAGTTTAAGCTCATAGGGACTATATAAAAAGTTATTTTTTTAATATATAGGACCCCTCAAAAAATTACGACGTTTTAAGAAACCACGTGTCATTTGAAAACTTCTTGTAGTTGAGTGTATACTTTTAAAGTCAATGATTGAAAAAATAATCCCATGGACAAAAAAATCGAATGTGGTGTTCAAACTTTAGGGGGGGGGGGGGTGTTGAAACACGTTCCGGGCCATTTAAGTGATCTGGAACAACACCGCAGGTTACTGATGTATGATCTGTAAGTGTGCCCCAGATCACTTAAGTGACCTGAAAAAGTGCCGCGGGTCACTTGAGTGATCTGGAACTGTGACGCGGGTGACTTGAGTGGCGTGGAACTGAGGTGCGGGTGGCTTAAAGGCTGTGGAACTCTGTAACAAGTCATTCGAGTGATCTGTAGATTTGCCGCGGGCCACTTGAGTGATCTGGAACTGTGCCATGGGTCACTCAAATGTTCTGGAATGGTGTTTTTATGATCTGTGAATGGACAGCGGGCCACTCAAGTGATCTGAAAATGCATAGCGGGTCACTTAACTGATCTGGAACTGTGCCGCGGGTCACTAAAAGTATCTGTAGATGTGACACAGGTCACCCAAGTGTTCAGGAATTGTGCCGCAATGATCTGTAAATATGCTGCGGGTCACTGAAATGGTATGGAAATGTGTCGTGGGTCACTCCAGTGATCTGAAAATGTAACGCTCAGTTCATTTTAAGAAATTCGGCTAGAGGTCACGGGCCACATCAGATGACTCCGAGGTCCACATTCGGCCCTCAGGTCATAGGTTGAGCGTGTGTACTGTGCGGCAGTGTTTCTCGACCTTCTTTAGTCGCAGACACCCTGTAGTGAAGGTCAATGCTCTGTTGACCCCCTTGTAGTAGAGATGAATGCTTCGCGGACCAACAAATGTATTGTTTCTTTTTAAATTTGCATATCATAAAAATTGAATAAATTTTAATTTCACAGTAACAAAATGTGCCATTAATTGTAATAGTAAATAAAAATGATCCCCCATGGACCGCTTACAAAGTACTGATATGCCCACAGGGGTCCACGGACCAAAAGTTGGGAAACGCTGCTGTATTAAATCCTTCTGATTCGTTTCATCATCCAATACGAAAGATATAAACATGAACAACGCTATAAATGAAGAACTAATGTTAAACCTGTTTATTAGCTAACTATTGTTCACAAAGAAGATTGTCTTGGCGTTCTTAATTTAATGTTTTCTTGTGCTCGGTGTAAATCCACAAACACACAAAAGCTAATAATCCTAATACAAATACAAATACAAATACAACGCCACAACAGGCAAATTGCCCAACGAGGTGGCTGACTTAAGAACATCATGGATCCCCGAGCCCCTACCTACTACTGCTACACCACACCCCCCCCCCGCGGAACCCCCCAACGAATCGGTACATGCGGGAATGTGCGTGTACGTGTAGTGCAACCTGACGTAATGTTTGTTTCTGTGTAATGCTTGTTATGTGTAGTGCTGTCATCTGCCCCCAGTTTTACTAACTATGAGTGAAGTGTTATGGTTGAATGATTTACCGTTGAAGGACTGTTGCTCTCTGTGGCGAGACTTTTTAACGGGGAGATCGGCTCGCATTTGCGCCTTGAAGTTGGGAACCACAGAAAACCAACTTCAGCCGACCACCACTGTGGGGTTCGAACCCGGATCCTCGCATCACGAGTCCGGGCACCATCGCTATCAACTTGAGTCTTTTTCGTAGACACTGTCTCTCAAGAATCACTATCAACCAGTGACGTCCATGTTTTCCGAATGACCTCAAATAAAATAAAATAAAAAAAAAACACTTTTCTTTTTAACAAAAAAATTTTTTAAATTTTTTTCCTCGGAATCCACCGAAATTGAATCAACGCTTGCACAGACTTTATTCGATTATAGGCTCTTAACACGATTATAGTTTTATAAGTTCATTTGGTTATTATTAAGTTATATACATTGTACATCCAGAAACAATTGTGTCAGGATTCCGCTACCAATTGCATGAATAGTGTTTTTATTTAAGCAATTTCCTTTCTCACGCAAATGCAAAAATGCAGTTCTGCGTCGAATTTGCTGCGAAATTCCAGATATTAGTAGTAAATTAAATGATTACAATTTTTTTTTTTTAAATCCCCGCGATGTTAGTGTTTATGTATCAACAGAGTTTTTAAATTTTTCCTCGCTGCTACTTAACCGTACAGGCAACTCGTAAGGAGTAATTTCTGACAAATTATGGATATGTTACTGCCGAAGCCCGAGGTGTCCACTTCGTGAACTGGCCGGCCCAGTTGATCCAGCCAATGTCCGAAATTCGGGTTTTCACTGGGCTTTGGCCAACCCTATATGTCGATCCTTATACATCCCTACATATGGATGACTGAGATATCGATATTTGAACTTTATAATTTGAAGATAAGGGTAAGAAATACCGTATAAAAATTTAGATTTATTACTTAATGACACATTGGTACAGGGCATTTTTCGAATTTAAAATTGGAATCGTACCAATTCGACGAACGGTTCATCAGATAAAGGCCACATTTGCACTTACAGGACACCCTGTATAGTTATATATATATAGTGTTCTTTGAGGAATAGTCACATTATATTATTGTGCAACTATGATGTGTAATTACTATCATAATGAATTCTGAAATATGCAATCGCTTTATTCAATTTGCACCTTCATCATATTGGTTTTTTTTTTCAATCTGACTCTGTTTTTCATCAGAAGATCAATTGATTTTCAATGTTGGTAGTTTCGTTTGAAATAAAAGTGACGTTTAAATAAATCGCTAACATTACTGTGATTATCGGAAAAAAATCAATAGTATTTTCAGCTTTAATCATTAAGAATATTTTTCATTTGTAAAGAATTTTCATGATTTTCCAATTTTGTAATTTTTTTCATAGCAGCTCCCTATTATCAGCTTGCATTTCTCACAATCCATATACAGGGTGATTCAAAACTCAACGTACAAACTTTTAGGGGAGGTAGAAAACACAAAACAGAATAAAATAGGAATGTAGCACAGCACTAATTTTTTTGCGTGTGCATAACTGTATAATACAGAGATGGTAAGAACTTTGAGCATTTGTTGTGTGAAACTTAACGTGTATGCGTACTACCCTCGTGTAAAGTATCGCTAAATAAAAAGTTTTTCCCCTCGTTATTGGCTTGTGATTTCTGCATCTTTGTTTATCCTCCAGTTGATCAGATTGGGGTTTCCGGTCATACATTCCTTAGACTGTGACGTGCATTGTGCTTCCAAAAATGTTTACATTATTTGTGGTTAATTTTTACATTATTTTGTGGTTACTATATATATTTTAATTCCCCCCCCCCCCATATACTTTGAAAAAGTGTTCTCATGTTTGATTAGGTAGGGTGGATGAATTTGATGGGCTGGGGAAGGTGTTACTACTTTTCCAACAGATACCCTTTACGTTAGAGGTTCCGTAAGGAATATTAACGTGGGTATCTGTCTGGTAGTTCAAGTTCAGGTCATACATTCCTGTTTGATTCTGTGTTTTCTACCTCCCGTAAAAGTTTGTACGTTGAGTTTCGAATCACCCTGTATATAAATCAGTTCATGAAAAAATGGTGCAACGACATGCTTGTCTTGTTGCTGCGGTTTTCGGCAATGATTGTGGTAAATAAACATCGTCATAAAATATTTCCGCTTTCATCAATCAACACTTTTTTTATAAATTGTAAAATAACTGAGAAATATTTTTTAAAGTAGAATGTATGTACAACAACCATTAATTTTACTTTATTTTAACTTTCTTTGAAATTTTAGAATTCAGCATTCAATGACATAAATATACGACAAAACGTGTCGTGGCTCACCAACACTGAGAAAGCATTATTTCTACTTCTAAACAAAAATTTTTTCTAGCAATTTATTTCCATATCAACGAAATTAAGGTAGGGGTTCTCAAACTGTGTGCCGTAGAGCTGTGGCCTTGACAAAGGTTTTTTTTTAAAGAGATTCTTTGTTAAGCTGCTCTGGGAAGCCACGGATAAGCGTTGATTAGGGAAAGGTGCGCCGCGGATGGAAAAAGTTTCAGAACCCCGACTTATACAGGATGTCAACTTAAAAGTTGATGAAGGACATCATAAATGAGGGAAAAGAGCGTTATGTGTGTAGTAGTAGTAGTATAAATGCTAATGCAACCTTTATCTCATCAACTATTTGTTGTAGAGGTATGGTTTCGATTTGAAAATTTCTGAAAATGCATTCAAAAATTACCCTGTACCAGTTTTGTGAGTGCGAATTAGAATACAGTGTGCCACAAAAAAAAAAATCTAAATTTTTATTGCCTTTCTGTCTTCTAACTTCGAATTAGAAAGTTGTTGTATTGTCTTTTCCGAGTCCAACAAAACAGATCCTATGTTCTTAACTGCGATATTACAATTCAAAAATCGGAGAAAAGTTGATGAAGGACATCATAAATGAGGGAAAAGAGCGTTATGTGTGTAGTAGTAGTAGTATAAGGGCAACACCTTCTAATAAAGCAGAAAGCCTTCGCTCGCAATATTTTCAATGCCGTGACGTCATCACGTTCCGGCCTGTTTTTTCCCCGTCGGAAGCTGCTTGTTCCTGATCGCCATATTGACAGCCGTTAGCACGCACGTTTTGTAATGATAAATTTCTAGTTTAAAACGCGTTTATTTTATTCATTTCTTGGCAAGGCAATAAACAATATTGTTGCCCGAATCCTTTAAAAAGAATAGTTGAAAAAAAAACAACAGCTAATCCAACCACCAGCGAGCTTCGGTGAAGGAAGTATAGGCCTATCTGTACAGCTGCATATAAAATCACACAGGTTAGTTCATTTTTTACTATTACATGAAATGCATTGATGAATATTCTGTAATATTATTATTGCAAACATGGTTAATTTCATAATCCCAATTTTCATAAACTAAGTGCTATACATAGGGGTAGGGCTTTATTAAGTTAATTGATAATATTGGTGCTCTGTGCTATTTGAATCATTTTTTAATGTTATCCTTCAACGTAAGAAATTTTTAAAGAATAAACAGTTGGAGGGAATTTAGAATAATTACAGAAAATATATTTCATGCCCCCTCCCTCACATCCTGGAGCCGGGCTTCTGTGATAAAATTTTTAGTGGATCCCACTCTAGTATTTTTCACAGGAGCCTTCGATGGAATTTCAAATAATTTCGTGAAAGGAAATGTTTTATGTCATGCTCCCCACCTCCTGAAATTGGATCCCTTGGTAAGATCCTGGGAGGGCCACATGCTAGGGTCAAAGTAATAAAAATCCCAAATTTTTTAATGTTATAATTTTTAATACATTCACAAATTTTGAAAAAATTCAAAAGTCTAATGATGCTTTTACTTCATGTCAAATAGGTATGTATGACTTGACAGTATCATGGGATCATGTGAATTTGTTGAACACCCAAGAAGAGCGACGACGGGAACTTTAATCATTGGTTGGTAGTTATATGATTGATGCAACAAATCTAGCCCAGGCAACCCGTCTTGACTGAGATGTCTTCCATGGGACTTGCCTCGTGCCATCTTGCGACCAACCAAGTCGAGAAGTGTGTGTGTGTGTGGGCATAAACATTTGTGAAACATTTTGATTAGATATAATTAACAATGAAGTAGCACGCGTTTTTGAAATACAGTGAGGTGAACAACGTTTCGCCGCATCCAAATATCTAAGGGCCCTTTCACACGGAGCGGATGCGGATGCGGACGCGGATGCGGATGCGGGTCCGGAAGAAGTTTTAACAATTGGAATATACTGCGCCTTTCAGACGAGCCGAAAAATCTCCGCACCTAGGAAATGCTCATGCGGGTCCGGACGTCGTCCGCATGTGTCAAAACCTAAGTGCGGGCTCCGCATCCGCACATAGAAGTTTTGACAATAGGTTTATTCGGAGCTATTCAGACGATGCGGATGCGGAGCGAATTCGTCCGCATCTTTGGGTACTTTTTGAAGGTGATTTTTCACGGAATTTTTTTTAATTATTTGCCATAATGATAAAATGACCATCATAAAACACCATATGATGGTCCCTGCTCATTAATATAATGTACCTACATACGTCTATCCCTTTGTTTCGTTCTGAGATTGAGATATAGCAACTTTAACTGCCTTTTGTCCATACTTTACAATTTTATACAATAAAACCTGCCAACAACGGCCACTGACGGAACAAAAATGATAAGCCGTTCTGTGCATTATTACGAATATTTAACTGACTACATACTTTAATAACATTTAAATTAAATTTAAAAATTTTAATTTTTTTCTTTTTAAATTTTTTAAATTATTTAAAAATATAAATATCTGAAATATTATTTTAAATATTTGTTATTTTTTTAAATTTTTAATCTGTTAATTTTTTTAAACTTTAAAAAAAATACTTTTATAAACAACGTTATCCCCGTACGACGTTCACTCAGGGCCGGATTAAGTCGTTTGAAGACCCTAGCACTTGAATATTTTTGGTGGTTCCCCCGATACCTACAAGTTTATTTTACACGATATTCAGTCTATAAACTTGAAAAAATGAAATTTTATATTTCAGAAATGACTAATCTAAGGATGGGATTTCACTATAAAAGGTTTATGAAAGTTATTTTATAAAACTTGAAAAAAGCAACTAATAAATTTATCGGTTGCATTTGCTCTAATGCAACCGATAAATTTATTAGTTGCTTTTTTTTAAATAATTGTTATAAAATTTTTATAGTGTAATCCGGCCGGGATTATACTATAAAGTTTTATAAAAGAACTTTTATGAAAGTTGAAAAATTCAACCAATAGGCGCATCGGTTGCATTCCAGAAAATGCAACCGGTGCACACACACAAACACGCACACACATTTTGCATTCAAAAAATTCAACCAATAAGATAATATTGGTTGAATTTTTCACGTTTTATCAAAGAGCTTTTACAAAACTTTTATAGTGTAATCCCGGCCTAAGGCTGGTATTACATTATAAAACTTAAAAAATGTAATCAATAAACACATCTGTTACATTCGAGGGAACTTAACTGATCGGCCTATCGGTTGCATTTTTCAAGTTTTATAAACTAACTTTTATAAAACTTTTATACTGTAATCCCGGCCTAAGACAGAATTGTGATGTGAATATTTCTAAGCACAGACATTTTGAACGTCCCCACCCCTCCCCTTTTTTTCTACTTGCAAATTCTTTGATATCTCCCGAATTTTTTTTTTAGGAACATATTAGTTTCGGATGTTTTTGGATTGGATTTTTCGAACATTGGATGTTTTTGGAATTTTTCTTTCATATTTTTCCGGAAAGACAGATTTGTTTTCAAAATCTTTTGAAAATATTTTAAGATATTTTCTCCCATCGACTACTTGTGAGGATCGGAATGAAGATATCTTTATTCCCATATTCTATGTGGCTCTAGACTAAACCACCAAAGAATACCTCTAGGCTGCATATGGGCACTGAATCAGGGGTGAAGGAGAAAAACAGTTATAAAAATTGCGAAAAAATAGTTTTTATGCACGAATTTCAACCTAAAGATGCGGGCGAAACACCCGCATCTTCAGTGCTCGTGTGAAAGGGTATGCGGACCCGCTTCCGCGTCCGCATCCTCATCCGCTCCGTGTGAAAGGGGCCTAATGAGAGTCTTTTGGTAGACTGTGCTTGTGTGTTTTACGCTTAGGCAGATGATGATGTAGAATACAATCTACATTTGATGTAGACTACAATCTGTCACTGCAGGTGCATTCTTATCACCAGATTTCGTTCACAATAAATGTAAATGATCTCAATGTTCCTGCATATTTCGAAAGTACAGTTGAAACCCGTTATAGCACCTCCTGTTGTAGTACCAACCCCGCTTGCCGCCAGAAATTTTCAGTGAACAGATCTTCCATATTGGGATTATAATGAAAAAAATGTAATGTAGGGATTATAATGAAAAAAATGTAATGCAGGGATTATAATGAAAAAAATGTAATGTAGGGATTATAATGAAAAAAATGTAATGTAGGGATTATAATGAAAAAAATGTAATGTAGGGATTATAATGAAAAAAATGTAATGTAGGGATTATAATGAAAAAAATGTAATGTAGGGATTATAATGAAAAAAATGTAATGTAGGGATTATAATGCAATGTAGAACTAAAATAATTTCAGAGGTAAGTGTAAAATATGTGTCTCTTAAGTTTTATATCAAGAAATATTCAAGTAATATTGCACAGTTTTTAAAATTTTATGACTTTTCTCTTTTTAAAATTGAACGAGTGTTAAAATATTTATAGAATAACACTAATAAGACAAAGATAGGGTTTCATTATAAACGTGTGAATTTATGTATTGAAGCCTCTCTGAAACACTATTCCAACCATTAACCGATATAACGCCAAAATTCTTAGGGACGGATGGTGACGTTATAACTGGGCTCGACTGTATTATGTAAAAAAAATGTCAATGTATTTTTCCATATAAAGTAATAAATTTCTCTGACTTTATTAAGGTATTAGAAACATTTCCCACACAAAAGACAAGATTTCACCTATACATAAATTCTTCACATAAAAAAACTTAAAATATTCAAATACAAATACAACGCCACAACAGGCAAAATGCCCAACGAGGTGGCTGATGAAAAGATGCCCATAAAAATATGGATGTCATATATTTGAAAAAAAAAAAGCAGCAACCCAATTAAAAATGCAATTAACACAAATTGCACGTCAAGTGAATTCAAGTGATTATTATATTGTTGGGAGTAGTCCAACGTGGGAGTAGTGTATAATCATAGAGTATTAAATAGAATTTTGTCCCATGTCTGTAAATTTGGTCAGATACATATTTTGCCTGTCTTGAACATATATGGCTCGTTGCTTCATAATGTAATTCTCAAATTTGATCCACGTTTGGATGTTATTGACTTCATTGTTGTATAGCCATCGCAACTTATAATTGCATTAATAACAAAATAGTGTGGGTTTGTCCATTAGTTCCCATAGAAATTTCCATGTCCATCCTCGCCCTTCAACATAAAGGGCCAGAGCATTTTTTTCCCTGATAGCGCATCTGATTAAAAATATCAGGAAAGCTGGCTGTATTAAAAAAAATGGTGTTTTTTCCCAAATATATAATTTCGCTCCCGCCTTGGAATTTTTCAATTCATATGGACAGAAGCCAGAGACTTAAAGAAAAGAAATTGTATCATTTACAAGAAGATATAAAAACATTTTATGGAACTCGACTCCTCTACAATCGCCTACCTCCAATGTATGTGAACAATACGCTGTGTTCTTTGTTACACAGAGAGGTAGAAATGCGACTTTAGAAAGTATTGTTAAGAAACTAAACAGAAAAGGAAATGATTTTGCTGTTTATCAATATACGAAAAAACATTTTGCTGTACGATTAACATTGAAGAAATAAAGTATTTAGTCTAAAAAAATTGTCTTGTTGGGTATTTAAAAAAACAATCCGCAAATGACACACGACCAATTGAAAATAAGAAAACATTTATTAATGAGATAATGATTATACAATGAATAAGATCGATACAAGGTTAAGAAGGGTTATACATGAGCGAATACGGTGTATGGACAAATCGTCGTTCAGCCTCCTTAGTCAAATCTGAAACATGAATCGATTTGAAAAAATCTAGATCCATGTAGTCTGCGACACGTATGTCACCAGAAAATTCAATAATTTAATTTTGATCATTGTTTGATATGATAGTGCCCTTGAGTTTGGAAGCGAAATCGTCCAAGGTCATGTACATAAGCGCACGATAAAAGTATTTCGATAAAGCACCGAGGGTGAATTCAAAATCATTCCAATCAACGTCTCCGAATAAAATGCGAAAAACAAAATCACAGAACACATCTTTCACAAATTGGTGGAGAATAGGAATCTCGTCTTCTCTTCTCCAAGTTATAAACTTTGATGTGGGGCGGGAGGGGGTCATATACCAATAATAAATCGGCGTCATTATGCACTAGCAGGGCTATACTAGAAAGTACGTCATTTTCAGTAAAAATTAAATTGTTCCACTGATCTTCAGACAGCACGATACATGAGGAGACACCCCTGACTTTCTCTATGAAAACAGTCTTACCGAGAACGCGCACTTTTACGTGATCGAAGAATTACCATCAGAATGGATGAAAATTAAGAATTCCACAGAATTCATGAGAGTTCAGAATTGCAGAATTGACGAAAATTTAGAATTTATTAAAAAAATACCAATTCCAAACATGGTGGAAATTCTGGATTTATGAGAGAAATAATTCCAGAATTATTTCTTTCTAGATGAAAATGCAAATTTACCGTTCAATGCATAGGAGCTCTAAGGAAAGATTGAAATTCGTTGCCTTTGTGGTCTGGTGCACTCACCCGGCAAGTGAGAGGACGTGGGTTCGATTCACCACAAGAGCAGTTGAACTTTTTTCTTTCCTAAATAAATGTTCGCATCAGCTAGCTGTTAAAACCTTCGCATGGATAGTGGAAAGTGACGTCATGCTTGGATATACAAATATTATACAAATACAACACCACAACAGGCAAAATGCCCAACGAGGTGGCTGATAAAAAGATGCCCATAAAAATATGGTTGTCATAAACATGAATGTATACACATCATGTATATATTTTCTTTCGTTTTGCTCTTTGTAAATATTTTTTATATATGTTATGCCCCCCAAAGCCCGAAGTTGGCTGATTTCCGATGGGGCCGGCCACGTCGCATATTGGTCGATTAGATATGACCGACTTTCGGACATTGGCCGGTCAGTTTGCGAAATGGCCGGTGATACTTGGCCAATGTCCGATAACAAAAAACCTGATTCGGGATCATCGTCAAGTTGGCGTATTTTTTCGTGATAACTATGTCCACGTTAGTTATGGCAGCCTATCAAACCGAAGTCACGATGCGGTAATCATTTTTTCCTCCAAAATTTGGCAGAAAAAATACATGTTTATATAATTATTTTTATAGTTTTTTCTCTCAAGTTTCTTTTTTCTCTCGTTACTTTGAGCTAATCCAATACAGTTGCTATATATAGACATGTATCACATGTTGGCGATTAAAAGAAAACTGGATTTGGCTCCTACCGGGCCGTCTTATATCAGCTCACCGAGATTAGGCCAGGAATCTCCAGCCATTTCGCGAAATGGCGAACCAAAGTCCAAATCCTTTCTGCAATTCGGACTTAGGCCAAAATTCTTGGCCAATTCGCGAAGCGACCGGCACTTCGGATTTTGGCAGTAACACATGCAATAAAAAAACCCCATCTCCGAAAGGGATTTGGCAGTAAATTGTCTCTACATGACTTCCCGGGGCTATTGCCAGTGAATTGAATTGAATTGCCCATAGACTGGAGGACCAGAACCAAAATTCACCAAACTAATGACGTATGGGCAATAGGGGAATCTATGGTGGGCTATATAAATTTTGTCGCTCCTTTCTATCATTCTACTCTTTTTCTCGATAACTCATTATTTAAATTTGACACCTCTCCGAACTTGCCGCCCTGAGGTATTATAGCCCGATAAGCTTCCCTGTAAATATTTCCACTAGTAAATCCATCTTACGTATGGAAGAAACAAATCATTAGGTCGCAAGTCCTCACTAAAAAGATGGAAAAACTTATAAATTCCATGGAGACCCATATGCATATATGGCACACCAAGACTAGACCTTCTGCTAGCCTACCTCTAGACTCGGACACATCCATGATTTAAATCCTATCAGATAACTAGAAGCCTATTACTTGAAGCAAATCCCTGCTACGGAATAGAGTAACAATGTGATCAGAATTCAATAATCTCTATATTATAGTATACGCTCTTGTAGCGTATTGGTTCTCTGATGACTAGCCATATGTGATTGGGTTATTTGATGTACACATTTTTGTTCGTATTTCTGTCTCCGAAATGTTTAGAAATTGTGGAAGGTGAAGAGATACACATATGTAGGCTACTATTTTATTTTGCTTGCTATTTTACTGTGCTTGTATGTATAACTGTTTCTGAAATGTTTGGAAATTCTGGAATGTGTATAGGACGAGCATATGTATTTTTCATTTTGCATATTAACCATATTGAAAATACGTTTCCTGGTGATGGCTTCTCGGTTAGAAGTCCCGTAGGATATGGACCGAGCTATTACACGGTTAGTTAGTTGGTTCCCTGTAAATACGCAACTGTTGATAAGAAGGAAGAAGAAATAAAGCTATTAAACTACAAAAAGAAACTACGGTATTTGTCTCATAATTTTGCTATAACGGAGACACATGTGGCGAAAAATTAGTAATTCATTCGCATGATCGAAAAAAAAAAATCAACTCCATCATAGAGTGAACATTGTATTTCTAGCATAAATTCCCTTTTTTTTTTGGGAGAATATTTAGTGATAGATAAAGTATAAGACCTTGAAAATAGAGTAGACATTTCTTGTTATTTAACTTCTGCCAGATATTTATATGCGTTCCGCATTAGACAGTTTATCTTAAAAATATGGGTTAAGGGATCAAAAAAAATTTTCTTTTCTTGAAAAGGTTTATTTGAACTGTATCTATACATTCACATCTCGTATATAATGTATATATATATGCGGGGAATACCGAAAAAGTTCTTCAGAGAAGGAAATGTCAAAACTTATAACGTTTTTATCAGAATAAATTGTTTCAAGGTTTTCCTCAGGGTGGAAGAAGGAATAAAGAAAGCAAAGGAAAAAAAAGTATATCCAAGAACTTTTGTAAGGAAAGATCACGTTCTGCTGAGAAAAAAATAAAATGAAATCCTTTCCGAAAAATATCAAAAAACCGCGATATGAAAGAATTTTTGAAGTTTCCACGTATCGATATAAATCTGCTAAGAATCGCATACACATGCATATAAATCTCTTTTAGGTAACGTACATGGAATGTTCTTCAAAACTTTAATGCAGTATGGCGGATGATGAAACCTCTTTGTTTTTTTTTACCCAACGTAGGATATGAAGATAAATTTTAGTGTATTTCACGTTGTTGTTTTTGATGCACGTACGAAATATTCCTGGTCGATCTTTGTGTTTGTCGCGTCATCTATTGAGCACCGATGGCACAAGATACTATGAGAGGCCGTGTAACCCTCCAAATATTTGCATTATATGACTACATAGGTGCTGATGCATATCGCTTTAATTTGCACGTGCTTTTTGAAATTTTACGTGAATGAACATGAGTCGGGGTCGTTTAGGTCACGCCAGGGCCCTCGATTTATTTTTATATTTTGTGCAGTTTATATTTATACTTGTACATGTTATTTTGAATCTCGTATTTGAATGCATATTGTCTAAGAGTCCTCTAGGTACTCTAAAATAGGGCCCCCCGAGCTCATTGTATAATCTAAGTCTCTTCGTGATATCTCAGACTTCTCACATTTTTCTTTTGTAACTGTATATGAATACACATACGTGACCAGGGATTATTTAGATCTCATGTGATAGCCCCCCCCCCCCAATAATATTTTTTTTCTCTCTCTTGTAACTTAGAATTTTTTCTGGCACGACGGCACTCACATGGCAATGAGCTTATATCACGTGAGTGACGGAGCCTGGTTGTGTTCGGTTCATTCTGTTGTTTATTGCTCTTGAGAAGTTCATCCCGTCACGTAATTTTTTTCACGTTCGTCAAAGACATGGAGCGGTGTTTTTTATAATTTTTTTTCACCCGTAATCCTCTTTAGACTAAATAATAAAAAATTATCCTAGATTTGATGAGCATTCGAAATTGGTGAAGTAATTTAAAAATTAATGAAATTCTTCAATACATTGAGGTTCCTCTTGTTTGGTTCGGGGCTTTGAGTTCCTTTGGCCCACAGCAAGTATCAAAAAAGCATTCATTCACCGGAGCAAACATAAAATTTTTTATAATCTTTGTATGAATTTGGATTAAAAAAGGGGGGTAATTTGGTGGCTTTTCAACGTCATGTACACCGAATTTCATAAGAAATGATTAGTCAATCCTCATTAAGTCAAATTACGAGAATTCGAATACCTTTCTAAGTCGAAGTTTTCTCTGCTCCAGAGCCACCAATGTTATTTCAGTGCTAAATTCTCCTTTAAGTCTCGAAGTTTTCTTTCTTTAAGTCAAAGTTTTTGAGAATGAGATGAATTTAAAAAAAAAAAAAATTGCATTTATCCCCTCATTATGTTCAAAAACACTGACCAGTATAAGGAACTTGGTCAACAGTGTTTGAAAATCCTATGTTGCATGTCATTTCGCTTTCGCCCAATTGGCGAGGGGATTCAGCGTTCAAACGTCAGTACAAACTTTGACTGCGCATAGATTTTTAAAAAAATTCGAAGCGAAAGTTGAAAGATTTAGATTTTAAAGAAGAAAAAAAAAACCAAATTATCGATGAAAATGGAAAGCAATGGAATTTCTCTGAAAATGTTTGTTGTGGTGCCGCAGGGGATTTTTTTCTAAAGAGGTTGTGAATAAATGGAATAGGTTAATACCCTCGTGGGTCGTGAAATCTAACACAATCGCCACGTTCAAAAAAAAAAACAAAAAACTACAAGAAGAGAACCGCAAAAGGCAGTCTCGCAATGAATTCACCGCGAAATGCTAGAATGCGTAACTGCTATGGTGGCGAAATCGTTTCGAGCTCCAGGTCAGCGAGGTCAAAGTCACAGCGTCTGGGTTAAAATCCGACCCTGCTGGAAGGCTACATTTTTCACTGCTTCGACAAGGAGACACCAGTATCATTTCGTAAGGGACAACTCAGGTTGTGATGTCGCAGGGAAGTTTTCTCTAATACGGTTGTGAATGAATGGAATAGCTTACCTTCAGGGGTTGAGATTTCTAACACAATTGACACGTTCAAAAGAAATACGATAAACACGTTAGGATAAATCGAGAAGCTATTCCATACTTTGATGAGACATATGTTAATTAAATTTAATTCAAAATTATTTTTTTTTTGTAGAGAATAATTTTGCTCTATATATCTTTATTTCTCTTTAAGTTTTACAAATGTTAAGTATATTTGTCTATATACCATAGTTTCCCAACCTTTTTTGTCCCACAGTCTTCAGAGCCCCTTCTTCAGAGATTTGCCCCCTTCTTCAGAGATTTGCCCCCTTCTTCAGAGATGTTTTTCTCCCATCGCCTCCCAACACAATCTAACCCATAGGATCCTATGTTATATCCATAGCTTCTACCACCCCCTGGAACTTTCAATCGCCCCCAAGGGGGCGTTAACGTCCACGCTAGGGAATCACTGGTCTATACCATAGTTACCCAAAAACTTTGTACTCCATCGCCCCCTTCTTATTTCTGTCATCAAGTGAACTCATAGGATCCTATGTTAAATCCGTAGCGCGCGCTTCTATCGCTTCCCCCTTCGGACCATTCTATCACACACCAGGGAGCGATATTGTCCACTTTAGGAAACACTGGTCTATGCTCATAATACTGTAAGCACGCCCATGTGTTTTCTTTCAATGTTCTCATTCAATAATCAGGCATTAGAATAATTAACCCTTGCCGATTTCTTCATGTGCAGTAGTTTGACATGTTTTTATTAATACGATATTCGTAAATGGTTCTGTTATTATATATATATTACTTCTAAATTATATAAATTGGAATTTCTGATGCATAAAGAACTACCGATGCGGAATTTTTCGTCGGCAGCTGCGCATTCGACTTAAAAGTTTGTGGGAGAGGCGCAGGTGATTTCTGTGGCTGCATTTGTAGAAAAAGCTTGATAACAGCACCAACTCTCTCTCTCTCTCTCTCTCTGCTACTTAACCGTACATGCACCTTTTACACATTCCTCTATGGAATTTCTAACGAAATGGTACATGCCGGAATGTGCGTGTACGTGTTGTGAATCTACTGTGAAGTTTATTTCTGTGTAGTGCTGTCATCTGCCATCAGTTTTTCTAACTATGAGTGAAGTGTAATGATTGAATAATTGCACTGTTGTAGGCCTGTTGCTGATAACAGCAGTGCTATATGCAATAATATCAGCGACAGTCTAACGTTGATGCTCAGAAATTCTGAGCATATGAGTCAGAATAAAAATTTCAAACACCAAACAACTGTTTCGAGGCTAATATAGCCCCTTCTATCTTGGTATAAAGGCTGTTATAGTACAGACTACTCGCTTCAACAAAACACGTGGGGCGATACATTAGAGCAGCGGTTCTCAACCGGTGCTCCGCGGCGACTCGAGGAAAACAAAATGAATCAGTAAATTTGATAGATAAGTAAATAAGAGAGGCCTACAAGGTTCTGCCATGAAAATTATGTACAAAAAAGGGCTCCTCGAGTCAAACAGGGCTCCTCGCGTCAAACAGGGCTCCGCCATAGAAATTATATACTGAAAAGGGCTCCGCGAGTCAAAAAAGGTTGAGAATCGCTGCATTAGAGAAAGGCTATATTAGCCTCGAACATTTGGTGTTTGAAATATTAGTTATTTTGAGCCAACGCTTGACTGTCATTTATATTATTGCACTGTGATCAAAATTATTCCTATCATAGCACTGCTTTGTGTTCAAAAATGACTATAAAAACCTTATGTGCTAAAAACAGAACAGTTCAAATAACGAAAGTGACAGCAAGGAAGTTCATTTGCCTACTAAAAAAACTTCTTGAAACGTTAGGGACTGTTTCAGCTAGATCCGATTTTTCTTGTAACGTGTTTTAATAGGGATACACATTCACGTTTCTGGGAAAAACTCAGCTACATAAGAGATCCAACCAGCTGATAAAAAAACTGAAAATTTGCACATTCATGTTTCTGGAATGATGGGGAACGATATATTATGATTGGTGAAGAACCCGAAATTTTTTGCCTAGTTGAGAAGGCCTTTTTATGTCTGCTTCACCCTGCTCAGGGACCCTCTGAAGTCAAAATTTGACCCTTCATTCGAGAGCACCTCATGACCTACTGATGAAAAATTCTAAGCACTTATATTAAATGTGTCATATATGTAAGGTGTCTAATGGCAATATATGGCCAATTTTCTGTATTTTTTCTATTTCGCAAGGAATTTGAAATTTGACGCACTTATGCTGTGTAGTTATTTGTTTGGACACATGACCTAATTTTTTTTTGCTTGGGCGATGCATAGTTTTGCGCCAGTTGTACATATAGTGCCAAAAGTGTCATTCGGAAAATCACTTCGGTATTTTCTTGCGATACATTTGTGGTACAATATGTACCACAATCTTGGTACATTTGTATTTCTTCTCAGGTTCAATTATTCTATAACTTTAGTTTGTTAACCATGACATGTGCAGTTTACAATGCTTTTTCTAAACTGCATTCATTTTAATTTCAATCTTTGCCAGAAATTTCTCTAGGACCCCCTCTTTCCCAACTTATATCTACTAAGAAGGAAGAAAATGGATTTATCTGTTTAAAATCTCTTAATTAACTTGAAAAACGTTCAATTTTGCATTCATTATTTTAATTCAGTTATAGTGGTTACGAAATTGATTCTCTTTTCCGGATGAAAGTATATTTCTTTTTGTATTTAATTTTCAATTGAAAGTTTGCTTGGTTGAATAACTTTTTGAAATAAATAAGCTCTTGTGGAAATGTGTGTTCATTTGTTGAGGACTTCGCTGGCCATATTACCTCCACCTGTTGGGAATATGGCCAAGAGGTGGATTCCTTGAAAAAAAATCTATTTTTTGATATTTTCCGTTGAGATCTACCAAACGGATCATTATTTTTTTCTTTTAACAAGTCTTTATTTTTAAACATTATCTGCTTTTCAGAATTTATAATACAGGCCTCCTCACTTACCTTACCTGTAAAATTGATGTGTATTAATTAGTAGAGAAATTGTAGAATTAATTGTAGAGAAATACTAACTATGTAATTTAACAGTTCCTCTAATGACTGGTATAAATCGTAAGCGTACCAGTGTATTTTACCGTAGTAAAGTTGAATACTAAAAGCTCAAAAAAATAATTTTTTTCCTTTTGTAATCTATAAATTTTGTTGACACATTGTGATTTTAATTCATATTTTGATAAATGTTATGTTATTTTAAATTCATACAATTTCCACAGTATTGTACATTAAAACTCAGTCACCCTCAGGGGTGTGCGACAAATGCGGTCGCAGCGGGCCCCGTGGTTTAGAGGGGGGCGGCACTTACGGTAATAGAAATGAAAAATATACATATATCAAAAATAAATGTTTTTCGTACTAAACAACGTGTCTTAGATTCAACTGATTTGATTCTACAATTTTCATCATTTCTGAATCTCAATCATTTCTCTAATTGTTTTTCTCATTAATTCTGAATTTCTATCCATTCTGAGATTTTTACTCTCATTTATTCTGAATTTCCATCTGTTCTAGGATACTTTTTTTATCAATAATTCTGACTTTTCACTGCAGCATTTTTTCTTTCATTAACTATGAATTTTATAGGTGAGTAGATATTATTCAGCATTCCTGTATATTCTGTGATAATGCACGAATCTTTAATACAAATACAAATACAACGCCACATCAGGCAAAATGCCCAACGAGGTGGCTGAGAAAAAGATGCCCATAACAAATATGGATGTCATATATTTCAAAAATACAGCAACCAAATTAAAAACTAAAATTATAAACAATATATACACATGATAAAATACTATACAATGACCATAATGTATCTATATTTGCCTTATTCTTCTAAGTATGGATAGCTTCTCGATTTACCCCAACATGTTTATCGTATTTCTTTTTAAACGTGTCAATTGTGTTACAATTTACTACGTCCGTGGGTAAGCTATTCCATTTATTAACAACCCTATTAGAGAAAAATTCCCTGCGACACCATAACCTCGCAGGAATTTTTCTCTAATAGGGTTGTTATGCCCTGTTGTTTAAATGCCCGATTCTTTTCCCCCACAAAATATGAACGGAGCCCCGAAATTATTTTCGCACCGAGTCCCACGTCTGATAAGGGCTGCCCTGTCAAAACTGTCGGCAATTCGCTTAAGTCGTCACTCCGCTTAAGCTGCGATAACTTCTTTATAACTTGAGTGACGAGTTATCGAGGTTTTAACTGTAGTCATCTCTCAGTCTGACTGAAATCTAAAAAATCCACACACCACACACTAAAAACCGAACATTCCTTGAGAACGTATGTAACAGCAGCATGGATGTTGGCGAGAGTTCAGCTTCCGATTTGGCGACGAGCCCACGAAAGAAAAACCTGCTGCGTTTGTATCGGGAGGTGAGTAAAGGTTTTTCTCCTCGAGGATCATAATCACATCATCCTCAGCCAGCGGATCATTCGAAGGATTGTGGTGTGCCACCAAAGACCGTCTCGGTGTGTGCGTGTGTCTCTTTGGTCAAAAAGCCGGCGTCAACTCTCTCCAAATACCGATATACACCGGGTTTCTTTGTATTTCTTACTGGCATGCGGTCTCTCGTTCGGCCTACAACAACAATATTAAGCTCGTATCCGAGGATAATAATCGTAATCATACCGCGTGTATGATATTCGTGCCAAAAGGAGAGGTGGTGATACCGTAAACACAAATTGAATTTGTCTCTTTAATATAAGTTTGCGCGGTTGATATATTATTATATTATTGTTCACTATGACCATGATGAATGCCAAATTTGTTTTGACGGTACTTTTGCTGACTTGGATCAAATGTGTGATAGGGAGTGTTAGTATCAAAAACGGGACCAATGCTGCTGGAATCTCGTGCTCTGAAGTTCGCAGGATCTTCGCTATGAAAGACATTGGACCACCGCATCTCATTACGGACGTCAAAAAAGGTAGATTCCGACAATTATTTTTTGAAAATTACATGGTAAATTCAGAAATGTTAGTGCATGCCCTATGTTATACATATACAGCAGGGCCGTCTTAAAAGTATCATGTGCCCCGAGCCAAATGATTTTTCTGAGGCCCTATCAGTCAAATTTTCGAAAATCTCAACGAGATCCCATTTTTGTGAGGCCCTCCGGACCCATGCCTTAAGACGGCACTGTATACAGCTGGGACCGAGGCAGGGCCGCAGCGTGCCTCCTCGGGGCGGACTTTTTTCATGCCCCCCCCCCCCCGAAAGAGTTGTGCTCAGAAAAAGGAGGGGTTTGTCTCACTCCCTTCTCTCTTCTGACTTTGCAGATTATTTCAAATAAGAAATTCTAAATTTCTAAGAAACATGAGAAATATAAATGTACATGTTTTATGTTCCCCGCATTCGGCTCGTAGCCTCGGGTATTTTCCCCGGAGTCAGGAGTTTTCTTGGGACACTTATAAACGAATTTCTAGTGAATTTATAGTGTGAAAGATTTAAAAGTGTGTAGTGTGGATTCCCGGGCCTATAGGCTTCAGGGAGTAAAATGATATGAATTCAACATTTAATTTTTTTGAAATTAATTCTCTGAGGAACAGTAAAAAAAAAAATATAGAAATTTGAATTCTTTTTGTGTATCAGTTAGTAATAAGGTGATTAGGAAATATCTAAATTGCACAAATATCTAAATACTATTACAGTAAAACCCCTCTTAACGGACAGGGGCACCCCTCAGATTCGGTCCCCCTTCTTGTTATGGTCAAATAATAATTTTCCCTTGCAAAGTAAACGTGTGCTATTCAAACCTCCTGATTAACGGTCGCCCCTCTTTTAAGGACGAATTTTTTTGTCCCGTCGGTGCTCGTAAAAAAAGAGGTTTTACTTTATTACCAAATTTTTACGTTATTATTTCGTTTAGTTACTGAAAGAGTTTAAAATACAAATACAAAGGCCGCAACAGGCAAATCGCCCAACGAGGTGGCTGAAAAAAAGATGTCCATAAAAAATATGAATGCCAAATACAACTAAGATACGTCATCCCAATATAAGTGCATATATATCAAGAAGAAAAACTAATAATTAATAATATATAAATAAACTGCCCATAAAAAAAGGTCATATGGTTGTCTTATCCAAGTATGGATAACTTCTCGATTCCTCCCATTACGAGCATCGTATTTCCTTTTAAACGCGTCGATTGTGTTAGAATTTTTGACCCCGGAGGTTAGCAATTAAATTCATTAACAACTCTATTAGAGAAAAATTCCCTGCCACGCCACAACCTGGAATAGTTTCTTACGAAATGATAGTGGTGTCTCCTTGTCGAAGCAGTAAAAAAAATGTAGCCTTCGAGGGTCGGATTTGAACCCGGACCTTGTGAATTTGATCTCGCTGAAGCCTTACCCAATTTCACCACCATTTGCAGTTAAATTATTTTAATTTATAACTCTCGTCATGTCAAATCTTTCCTGGCACATGTTGGTTATGGTTATTAGAAATTCGTGATTGCCGAATTTCAATGAATTTTTTTAAAGTTTAGTCTGAATGTAATTGAGTTTTTTAATTTAAGAAATTAATAATTATTATATAATTAGAAAGAATTGAGAGCATTGACAGGGCCCATTGTCGTCTTAACGCATGGGCCCCACCCGGGCACGGCCCGGAGGCTTTAAGGAAAGAGGTCCTCACAAAAATGAGAACCGGTTCAAATTTTCGTGAATTCGCCAGATAGGGCCTCAGAAAAATAACTTGGCCCGAGGGCCCATGATGCTCTTAGACGGCCTTGACAGGACCATTGAAAGTTCGAAGAGGGAATTTTCTTCTCTCCTGAGAAGGGATTATATGAGGAAAATTACTCGGTTTTATAAAAAAAAACTGATACGTATAAAGTGTCTCTATAATTCGAGTCTCGAAACTTTGAGGTTTTGGATAATCCGAGGTGTTGGAAAAAAATTCCTTTCAAAATTCTTTTTAAAACCCTCTTGGTTTTTCCCTAAGCTTGAGTTTGTTTCATTTTGTCCCATTTTTCTCGCGAATGCGAATAATTTCAGTTGAAAGGACGTCTTTCGATCCCAAGAGTAAAGTCTCCGCATGTTCTCCTCCCCCCACATCTTGCAGCAGGGTTCCTAGACCGGGACCTTTGGCTTGCCTCGAGACCAATACTTTTCATTTGCCCTCTATAGTAAATTTATACCGTGACAAAACAAAAAATGTTGAGAGCTATTCTGGACCCCACTGCTGGAGCCGTGTCAGCCCCACTCTTGTGAGCCATGGGCCTCCGGTGGATCCCCAAACCCCATATAGTAAATTTGTAGTGCAAAAAAATTATTATTGGGCCGCTCAGGGCTTGGAGCTCTCAGCCTCCCTTTTCCAGAGCCCACAAGTCTTGGCAGTTGTGTAATGAATTAACCCGTTGAGATAAGAGAAAATAGGTGGAATAGAAACACCCCCCCCCCCCCCCCACCTTCATGGGCAGAGATACGAAGGGCACTGAGTACAATGTTCCCCTCCCCCTTCCCCAGCGTCAATGACTAAGCCGACTGATCTGATGTTATATGCATATATTTATATATAAATTAGCTTACTTGGAAAGCCGTTTACTATGACTTTTCGGATAACCCGAGGCGGTTTCGGTCCCGTTCACCTCAGATCGAGACTCTACTGTTATATCGGGGGTTCTTAAACCTTTTTTGCGTTCCAGGAGTTCCTTTGTGCCAATGAGATGAAGTCCAGGATCCCCTTTGAAAATAAAATGAAAAAGTCACGGATATATTCCCCCCCCCCCCCGCACAAAATATGATTCAGTATAAATATAGCTATGCAAATACAGTGAATTACTTGTTTTCTCATCCAAGCTCACGGACCCCAAGAGGTCCATGGACCCGTGGTAAACATTATATGACATCTAGTAATTCAAGATATGGCGGAAATAACATCTTAAGATCAATTTTGCTGTCACTACGCTGGGCCTTCCAAGTAAGCTAATTAAATTCGGAAGGATTCGGTTTATCACGTGTCAAATCTGCTTGGGGGTCGAATTCAGTGCAAACGTGAAACGGCTCTTTTAATGACAAGAATATCCTTGAAACGTAATTTTTAATAAATATCGAGTAAAATATTTCTTGAAGTTCCTTCATATATTTTTGATAATCTCTCTCTCTCATTTGACATAAAATATATTATAATTATATAATTGAGAAAATAGAAAAAAATTTGTGCAGTCCTTATAGAGGTAATTTAACCTATGGTCCCGTGCATACTTGAATACACACGGCAAATGCATGGTTAAAAAAAAAAAACTACGGCTATATGAGAGCACATAATGCTGTATTTTTTCATTTAGAAAGAGTCGATTTTCCCTTGTCGGTGTCACTTTTCGAGAGTTGCTGCAATTTTACGTCATACATGCTCAACCCATGGTCCGCGGGCCAAATGTGTCCCTCGGCCTCACACTTAATTTTGTAAAAACGAACTAAGCGGAATATTTCCAGATTACTTAAGTGAACCGCGGCACAGTTCCACATTACATAAGTGATCCGCGTGGTGCAGTTCCACATCACTTAAGTGACCCACGGCATATTCACAGATTTGTTGAGCGGCACAATTTATGAACAATTAAGTGACCCGCGGCCCATTTAAAGATCACTCAAGTGAGCCGCGCACAGTTCCAGACCATTTCAGCGGCCCGAGGTGCAGTTTCACATCATTCAACTTCCCCCGCGACACTGTTTCGGATCAGTCAAGCAGCCCACGGCACATTTCCACATAACGTGAGTGGCTCGCGGCTTATTCTCAAATCACTTCAGTGACATGTGGCAAAATTTGAAGATCACTTAAGCGGCCCGCGGCACATTTACAGATCGTTTAAGCGGCCGGCAACACGTTTTACAACTAATGAAGTAGCCCACATTCTCCTAAAGGTTGAGCCATCTTATGTTACGTGTGTTTCAGGGATTCATAAAATCGTACCAAATTTCGGAAATTGGAAATAAAATTCAAGATAAAACTATTAAATTTTGCTAAACAAGATTTTATCTTCAGAGAAATTCTATAAATTTTATATTACATTAAAACCAAGGCAAACAATATATTTCAATCTTAATTGACCAGCTAATTAAAAACCTACTCTAATTAATTTAATTGCTGTGTTTATGTATTGTTTCATTAAAGAAATGCCAACCGAACCAATTTACATTCGTTTTTGTAGAAACTTTTTTTTCCAATACCTTTTCATCGGGGGTGAATCATAGAGGATTAAAATAAATTGTAGAATGCTTGCAAACATTTTTTTCCCTCATAATTATTATAAAGTTATGCAATTGGCAATATTTTGCACCAACATATGAAAACATGGCGGTGTTCCGAACAGTGTGGGGATAATAGTCATTCCGGGGGTCCAGATTCACTCCACACTTTTGGGCCACTCTATAGAGTTGGTGGCCTGTCTTTTTGTACGTCCAGGGATATATATCTATCCATGCATTTTTTTCCACCTCCGTTGGCAACATCAAGGGCGGGTGTCCCGTGCCTGCAGAAAATGTTTTTTTTCTCTTTCTCTCTCTGTCTCTTTCATTCTTCTACCTTTCGCAGGTGTTGTAACGATGTCTCCACCAGAATCAATGGAACAACACACACACACAAAATACTATGTTGCCGACATCGAGACATACCAACAACTTACTTGACAAGTCTATTCCATTGTAAACGAATGGGTTTTCTCGCTGGAAAAATAGCAACAACAAAAAAAAATGCTCATAGCGGTTGCCTCCCTCTTTTCCTTGTTCAGCACCTTTGCCACTCCTCCGTTTGTTGTGTGTAATAAGTATAGTAATAATAATACGGGCAAGGTATGTGCCATGCCGGTGGCATCTGCCCAGGGTAGAGAGAGAGAGAGAGACCACCCTTTTATTACAATGGGTTGTGGTGAAAAGAGAGACCCAACAAGAATTTTTCTTCTCTTAAAAACTCACTCAATACCACCTATAAAGAGAAATATTTCACTGCCTCTTTTTTATGTGGAAAAAATAGATTCCTTCTCGGCGATCAATGAATGATGTCCGCCCGCCTATATTGAGTGCGTTTACTAAAAATGCATACACTATGTGTACGGATTTGATATTTTTATTGAAAAAATTCATTTCTTTACTATTCGTCGATATTGGATATCTTCATGTCTCGCAAATCACTTTGAATGTCGCTACAAAAAACTTGACCTGGAGAAGAGATAAGCATTTCAAATTTCACAGATGTCTAGTTTCGGTATTCCATAATATTGTTTTTTTTAATTATCTTAAAACAGGGCCCGACAAATTTTGACCATACACGCAGGCTGAGGTGCAAGGGGGTCCGGTGCATCCGGGTGGCAGCTTAAACTTCAGTCGGACACAAAATTTTTAAGGAATTTCCAATAGTAAAATTCCACATGACATCACACTTTTGAGCCATGGTCTGACGACGAAATTGTTGGGGGAACATTGAAGGCCTGCGACCGTAATACCAGAAACAATGCACTCCATCACAAGGGGCAAGCAAGTGTGTATTTTAGTGCCCTCGAGTATTAATTTTTCTGGACCGGTCAAATAAAGGCGAAAGAAGAATTCTGAAGCACCAGAAACGCCTTTGAAATGAATTTATTAATGATAATTGCCTCGTTTATACATAGTAATCTTTATAGGATAAGTGTGTGTGAGCAATGATAGCTCACCAATCAGTACTGTTTTGCGGATTGAGTTATCTGGCGATAAGTATAAGTGCGGTAAAATAGTTCTAGACCAGTGATTCTCAGCCTATGGTCCACGACGATGGCATAGGTGGCCCGCCGGCAGACTTGATAATTCAATTCCAACTGAATGAAAAATGAATTGTTATAATTGATATTAGTAATAACCATATGGGTTCGATTAAAAATTGTTCTTTCTACTCGGGGGTTCACCATACTTCATCAAAGAACATGCGAAAAGTTGCGATCCTAAACACGGGGTTATTGAAGAATAAAAATGCAATTTACTAATTAGTTTGTTAATTTCTGCTAAAATGGGTGTAGGGTAGGAAATAAAGCGCTTATATACAAATCGCAGTAAAAAATGTATTTGACGAAGAAACATTCAAATGAGCGGATGACCATGTTTTATTCAGGAAAAAAAAGGAACTGAAATATCAAATACGGTAGAATATGGGACCTCACCAATCGTCATCAAAAACGTTAGCATAAGTCGGTGAAATCCAGAAAAAATTAGTAAAAAAACGTATAACTTGATAAATATGTAAAATGAATATTTATATATTTATAGCCATAATTATGAAAACGCTGGTTATTCACGATTTCAGTAAACATTACAAATTCAAATAAGCATCATTCAAAAAACGGGACAAATGTATAAACAAATTCGGAACTGAAAATACAAGAATGTCCCGTATCAAATGGTGTTCCGTCGAATTGTTTCAGACATTTTACTGGTCCTTGGGTTCAGAAAGGTTGAAAAACGTTGAGAAAGGTTTATCATTATCACTATTACCGGCGAATATGCATAAAACGCGCGCGCGCGCCGTTGGTAAATTTGATAAATACTAAAAAAGTTATCACTTTTACCGGAGATTATGCATAATAAACCAAGTATCTATGGTTGGTAAATTTGATAAATACTTGAAATTTATCGCCGTTATCTGTGATTATGCATAATACCCTAGTGTGGTTGATAAATTTGAAAAAAAATTCCAAATGAGTCTAGTATGTGTGATGAATATAGTCCGACCCCGATATAATGATAATAAATTTTATGATCGTTATAATGCTATAATACATGTATAGCAGTGACAACCATAAGTATTCTTTATGGGCATTGTATAATATTTCATCATGTGTATATATTGTTTGTAATTTGTGTTAATTGCATTTTTAATTGGGTTGCTGTATTTTTGAAACATATGACAACCATATTTTTATGGGCATCTTTTTATCAGCCACCTCGTTGGGCATTTTGCCTGTTGTGGCGTTGTATTTGTATTTGTATTTGTATGATTTATCATGTATAGTATATCATATAGAACGATTTGTCATGTTTACCAACGACGCGATGCTTGGGTATTATGCATAACCACCGGAAAAGTGATAAATTTAAGGAAAATTTATCAAACTTACCAGAATGCTCAGTGATTATGCATAATAACCAGTTATTATGTGTATTTATCGGACTTATCATATTTACCGTAACAGATATGTATATAACCGGATGATAAATAGATATGTACGACCCATCTTAGAAGTCCCTGCGGCTCAAGATTGGGTCGCAACCCATATGTCAAGAACTCGATTATCGAAACCAAAAAAAAAGACATCGATTCCAACGAATCATATTCAATTCCAACTGAATGGCCGCGAATAAATGATTGACGCATGCGCGTCGTGTCAGAACTGTTGTTACACATATACTGGTATGTTGTGTTATGTTATGTAGAGGTGCTAATTCCGTAACGAACGGCCTGGCACGCGCGCAGAAGCCATTCATAATTTCGCATTTTGGTCTACATTCCCAGGATGCAGCGCACGCTTTTTGTGTGTGTATGTGAAAAGCGCCTTTTGCTGTGGAGAAAATCGATAAACGTTTTACGCGTGCACACACTCACTCACCAACCAGCAGCTCGCGTTTTTGGTGAATATCCGTGCATGTGTGCGGTAGCGGTTGTAAGTTTCATTATCGAAGTCGTGTACAACCACATTCCTCTTCTTTTCCCAAGGCTTTTCAAATATTCAACAATACTCCGTCTCTCTCACAGAGAAGATTAACTTTTATTATTATTATTATTTTTTATTTTTTGCGTCCTTCGTAGATCCCGAAGACTTTGAAAAATAAAACGGAGCTACCGCGTGTGTGACGCATTTAAATATGTATTAACAGAATTGTTCTAGAATTCAATGAATTACTATTTTTAGAACCGGTGTCCTTTATGTCAAAATATTGATTATTTTCCAGTACAATTCCAAATGTTATATCGCAGCGTTTCTCAATTTATGGTCCACGACGATGACACAAGTAGTCCACAGGTAGACTTGATAAAACACATGAGTTCAGATAAAATTATATCTTCACACTTAGGTTCACTATGCATCATTAAGGAAATTGCAATCTTAAATATGTGGGATATCACTTAATTTTACCGAAAATGGCAATTTATTGCTTTAAATGCAATTTGTTAATTACTGTTAAAATTGCGGAGAGGTGTGGGAATAAAGGGCCTTTGAGAAGACCGGACACACCCCGCTTCTCATCTCAGAGAGTAATAGAAGCGATCCCGGAGGATGGGTGTATCCGGAAAATTTTATTATGAACAACAAAACATTATCGCCTCAGACGAAGGTAACAAACAAAATAAATATAAACGCGATCGTCAATCTAAAATCATATAACAGATGACACACACACACACACTATACGATGACAAATAGTCCCTCCCATAAGAATCTGGCCATCGTCAGTTAATCGAATGATTGTCAATCTAAATGTGATTGTCAATCATCTAAATCTAATATTAATTAGATTAATATTAAAATAAGGAATAAAGGACCCGCTGAATTTTTGCCATATCGATATTTCTGAGATTACATACGTACAGTCGATTCCGCTTATAACATTCCCACTTGGAACGTTTTCCCGCTAGTACGACTTGCTTTCGTAGTCCCAACTCTAATTCTCATTATGATTTCCTGTTTAAAGCGTTTTTCCGCTTGCAACGTTTTTTTTTTTTCATGACGGTTTTTTTAAAAACGTTGAAAGAGGGAATCCAATGCAGTATAAAATAAAAAAATGATTATCACATCGTATAATCAATGATGAAGAAATTCCAGTTCACGTGCAGAGGTCTTATAAAGAAAAAGTTTTTCACCGCCGGAAAACAAAAATAATGTTTAGTATATAATGTTATTAATGCACTTTTATTCACAAGCAAACACAAATGAAGAGCTCATTTTCAAAATTGAACATTACCACGAGATGCTCTTTTTAACGGGTTTATGAATCTTTGGGATAAGGTCTGCCAGATTTTGCTACCGGGATTATTCAAACGGAATTGGTAGAAATTACAATGTAAAGTTAGTCTATCGAAAGGGAACACATCCACCTTTTTCATATACTTCGGTAATTTTCATGCCTCGATAACGGACCTCTTCTGCCATTTTCTCAAATCCTGGAGGAGGCACAATAAAAGTCATCCCTGAATTTAGGGACACACCTTTTTGCATTAATTGCGACTGTGTAAAGGTGCGCAGCAACCACATCTGCTGGTTTCTGAACTTACTTTAAGAACGTGTAACGAAATCTATATGGAACGTTTTTCTGTGAAAAAAAAAACCGATTTCGCAAAAATGTAACATAGACCGTTATTCGGACGAATACTTCAAATACGAAAGAAATAATGCAGAAATATTACCCAAGTTCAACCACTTATCAGTATCACTTATAAAAACGTATAAATATTGTAAGTCGTTTAATGTGTTAGCTTTCTTCACATTTATCAACAATTTTAAACATAATCAACATTACCAATCGAATCCATCATCCTACCTAGACTTGTTTGAACAAAATGTCCGTTAAATTTAAGTAATTCATTGAAGATTTATCATATTTTCCAATACGAGCTTTGGATTATACATACCGGTAAATATAGGAAATTCGCAGAATTTATTAAACTTACCGAAACGGTTGGTCATTATTTACAATCACCGGAACTATAACATTTACCGTAACAAGGATATTCTTCAGAAAGGATTGCCGTAAGCGTACTCGCAACAACACATGCGTCGTGAATAAATGATCGTCACGTGGTTAATTCTTTCTTCGGTCACTCGTGCCTAGACATCTCCTCGACACGTCATTTTTCGCGTGTAGGAACAGAATTTCAGAAATTCGTACATTGTACTACATCGTAAAAATTACCGCATATGACATCGCGTTACTTTTACACAACTGGTTACACAAATTATGATTTGGCTCTTGCAATCACTCCAAGCCTGTTCTAACATTAAAATTGCGTTCCGCAAAATTTGTCTTCCCCCCTCCCCCCTCCTCCCCCACAAACGTCATTAATTTTGTTGATATGAAGTAAACTCTTGAAATTTTTTTTTTGGTTCGAAATAATGCTTCCTCTTCCCTTATTTCCTCAGTATTGCTGAGCAGTGACATGTATTGTCGTATGTCATCAAAAGCTGAATTTAAATGTTCAAAAACCTGAAACAAAATAAATTAAATAATTGTAATGTGTATGAATTTTAATTTTTATTGTTAAAAAGTAATTAAAACCATTTTTAATTTACAGAAAAACGCTTTGATTGATTAAAAGAGAAATATTGCTTGTGATAATTTTTATTTTTTATCAAGTTTCTTCACGTCTCTACTTTTTTAACGGGTGGTGCTTCTTACATTCATGTGCCAATGTGATTTCGATAGCTTAAGTGATGACAATCATGCCGTTAGGGGCCATTCAAGTATTACGTAAGCAGATTTTCAGCCATTTTTGACTCTCCCCCCCCCCCCGTCAGCAGCTTAGAATATTTCATATCTTCAAAAAGGGGCTGTTGATGACCGTAAGCAACCTTCAAACCCCCCTCCCCCTTGTCATCAAAAGTCAGCGAATCCGAAACCCTCTTTCTCCCCCCCCCTCCCCCGATGCTGACGTAATACTTGAATGACCCCTTACATCATAAATATAAAGTAGGAAAATCATGTGAAAATTTCTAGAAAATGAACAAATGGAAAGTATTTTTAATGATTAACTCTTTAAAGCGTAGCCTTGCATGCAAAGTATTTTTTAAACGTCCATTACTGCAGCCAGTTTGAAGGAAAAAAATTCAGAATCACCTTTGCGCATAAGGTGAGGTCATATTCTTTCCATTTTATACAGTCGACGCTCGTTTTTACGAACCCGTACTGTAGAGGTGAAAATTTAAAAAAAAAATCTTAGTGACCAGTGGACCTTATTAGACCTGATAAATCAAGTGGCTACTCGCGAACCTGTGAACTTGGGAGAAGTCATCTTCTCCAAGGATATTGGTGGTTTAAAATTTGTGTACATAAAATGTTTGAGCATTTTGCCACTCTGAATGCGATTTTCTTTAGGGAGACCAAATAATTCGCATATTTCTTTCAGCTCACTGTCTCCACATTGTTGCAACAATTCTTTTGACTGAGGAAACATAAGTGTATCTAATTTTTAAAACATACGAACACATGTTGATTTTCCATGACAATCTTTTAGAGAAAATCTGTTCTCTATTTTTTACTGCCAAATAGCACATTCCATGAAATGATTCCTTCTCATTTGATGATTTTCTATCTCTTCTAGTGTGACACTGCAGAAAATTGGTGGCAACTACAACAAAAACTCAGTCTCCCCTCTCAAATGTCTGATCACCACGAGGCGAGTGATGACTGTTAAATTCATCTTTACCGTACGGACGTAAAAAATAGTGCGTAAATTCGGAAGTTCGTAAATGAGATAGACGTTTGTAAAGGAATGGGGTATATTGTTTGGGACCAAATAGTTAGTTCGTAAAAAAGTGCGGTTCGTAAAATCGAGAGTCGACTGTATTTTGAATTTGCTGGCAGATATCCCAATTAATGGCATCAACTCTGTGTTGCAGAGCGTGTGTGATTGCGATTTCGCTAATTTGTTGAAATGTTTTGTATGCATTTTACCTTGAAATTTGCAATCCGAATTCTTTTTATTACTATAATTAGAATCACAAAGAAGGTAGTTATATATATTTAGAAATTAATGTTATACAAATACAAATACAACGCCACAACAGGCAAAATGCCCAACGAGGTGGCTGATAAAAAGATGCCCATAAAAATATGGATGTCATATATTTCAAAAATACAGCAACCCAATTAAAAATGCAATTAACAAAAATTGTAAACAATATATATACATGATAAAATATTATACAATCCCCATGAAGAATACTTATGGTTGCCTTATTCTAAGAATGGATAGCTTCTCGATTTACCCCAACATGTTTATCGTATTTCTTTTTAAACGTGTCAATTGTGTTACAATTTACTACCTCCGGGGGTAAGCTATTCCATTTATTAACAACCCTATTGGAGAAAAATTCCCTGCGACACCATAACCTTGCATTGTCCCTCACCAATCGATACTGGTGTTCCCTTGTAAAAGCAGTCGATTGGCGGTGTACTAAAAGTTCATGGTCCATCCTATCCATCCCATTGAAAATTTTGAACACTTCGATCATATCTCCTCGACACCTGCGTTCATCCAATGTAAGCATATTCATAAAATGAAGTCTCTCTTCATAACTCAAGCCCCGTGTGCCAATAAGGACACGCGTAGCTCTTCTCTGCACCCCTTCAACCAAGTGTATGTCCCTCTGTAGGTATGGTCTCCGAAACCTTACAGCATACTCCAGTCCAGGACGAACTAAGCCTCGAAAAAGCGGACGAATGACTTTAGGAGAACGCGATGAGACCTTTTTGAAATGAGACCAAGCATTCTATTCGTTTTTTTGACCACCATTTTGATTTGTACTTCAGTACATTCATTTCATTTGCGATTTTTGAGCCTCTGTACCGTCCCCTGTATAAGCGGTACAATTGGAAATGGATTTTTTTAAATGATTTTTTTCCGACTTTAAATACGTGTCATTCAGTATGAAAAAAAAAATATCATTGACTCTCTCTCTCTCTCTGTCTCTCTGATAATCCGAATAATGTTAGCGATGTATTTAAAAACGCCACTTTAATGTCAAACGAAACTCCGGACTAAAATCAGTTGATTTCCTAATGACAAACATGAGTCAGATTGAAAAATAACAAACGGAATAAACATCTCATTCCCATGCAGACTCATGCGTATGGCTTTTCTATTTTTTTTAAATTCGTTTATTTTTTTATTATCCTTCTGCCATTGGAATAATCCAATTAGTGGTTCTCTCGGGAGCCATGCGTAACGTTACTCTGACTCCATTCGATCTCTAGACTAAATGTATATCACAGAAAAGAATAAAATAATGAATAAAATAAAAAAAAAAGGAAGATAAATATTTATTTATTCATTTCAAGGGACGCATCAGTCCGTGAAGTCAGACGGGAATTGGAAATGATCAGCCGAAGCCGTGGCTGAGATAGAGGACAAGAAGCATATCACAATGGCACACACACACACTCAGACCATAGATAAATATGATGGCGGGGTCCGAAATAGAAAAATACACACCACGTAGAATAATATAATATCTCTCATGCCCCGCTGATGGCGGAGATGAACAGAAACGATTAAAACTTTGTGTGTGTGGTTCTTTTTCCCGCCCTACACACACCAAGCTGTCTTTTATTTTTCTTTTACAGTAACGGTATCCTCTGGGATCGTGGACAGGGTAATAATGCACATAATATGCGTTTCCGTTCTTGTGGTCTCTCGACAAAAACAAAAAATAAATATATATATATATAACTGTGCATAGTTCCTTTTTTCCCCGTGAAACGGAAGTGTGATAATAGCTGTGGATGATACATCCTCCCAATATTATATCCATTATGTAATTTTATGTTGTTTGTCAGTTTTTATTATTAGCCTCTTCGATTGTTTCCCCTTGAACAAAAAATGGCGTCGAATACGTTGCTTGAAAGTATGATGATGATAATAATGAATAAATATCACACGTATGAGATACAGCTTTTGTATGTTCACAAGTGCACTGAGAGTATAAGGGGTGAAGTCGATTCTTCAAAAATGGCTCTTAAAAAAATATTTCATTCAATTGCAAATCAAATGCAACAAATTTCGTGTCGATCGGTTGATGTGTTCTTCCGAAATAAAAAAAAAGAAGAAAGGAATAATAGTGTAAATCTTAGGCCAAAGTCCGAGCATCGGTGTTTGTTCCTACTTTGCCCGGCCATTTCGCACACTGGTCTCGAGAGGTCTTCTTTCTAAAATGCGGCCATTAGCATCATCTCCACTTTGGCCGGCTATCTCGTAAACCGTTCGAGAAGTGTATCTGAAGTCCGAAAATTAGTGTCCTTTTTCTATTTTGGCCGAATGTGGCGCAACAGGGGTATGTAGGGTCGTAGGGTCGCAACAGTAGGGAGCGGCAATAGAGCAGTCACTATAGTGATTATATTGATTCACACAAGACGTATATTGACCGCGATATGATTTGTTTCTGAATCAATGTATAGATAATCACTATAGTGAGAATTGTGGCCACTACCTACGGGCAGGGGGAGGGGGGTCGAGACCCGTCTAGTCACGTTCGCAGTTGGATACGTACCCCTTAAACTCCTCCCACTAGAAGTCCGATGGTACACGTCTTAACCCCCCTTCACGATCACGGACGAAATGTTTCGTCCAAAATGCTAGTGGAATAAATTTAGTCCAGTTTTCTTCCCTCTCCCTTCGCCATTGCGAAGCTTTACTGTAACCCTGTCAACCGAAGGTTTTTTTTTTTCCGATTCTTTCTACACTACTCTCCCGAACACGTAGGGTTAGAATGAAAGAGAAATCAAATGTGTGTGTGTGTGTGTATACTCTTTTATCTACTTACCTATTATACTTTTTCCCTTTTTAATTAATTTCAGTCTTTCCTTTTCTTTTGGTTTTTGTTATTTGCCTTTCCCTTTTCTAACGTAGGGTTCAGTTAGGACAGGGCTACCAGATTTATCGCCGATACGTCCAACAGAGATCACCCAAATTAGGTGCCAAATGAATGTACATAATGCCCCTTACACACGAGCACATATTTGCGGGCATTTCGCCTGCATCTTTAGACTCATTTTGTTTTCACCCAGTGAACGCTGTACGTGAATAGCACGTTGTTTTTCATAGTATTTAATTTTTTAAGTTTTATTTTATTATTTAAGAGTAAAATTGTGAAGTATGGAAAAAAGGAAGGTTCTACCTGTACTAAAAATATTATTCTTAAAATATTTTAAGAATAATATTTTTAAACACGGGCTAATGTTTTCCATTAAAATGCTTTTTTCTCAAAACTAAGTTGTTTTGTTAGATGAGGAACATTTTTTCAAGCATCACTCATTCAAATGTCTTGAGATCTTGTGTGTCTCTCAACACTATGGTGTTACATACCTCAGAACCACACACACTCCCACGTTAACATTCCAACAGGAACCTCTAACGTATAGGGAGCATGTAGAAAGAAGTCACATCTCCCACGGAGACCCATGCACTCCTTTAGGCGCAGAAACCCAACACATTCTCCCATCGCATCAGCCACAAAGCCCACCCGAAAAGTACGAGAAGGGAAGAGGTCCCAGGTGTATAACAATTAGGGTAATAGCTGTAGGTGCTGGACTTGCATCTCGCAGACCCTTTCCGGAATAATAGAAGGATATAAAAACTTTAACAAGCAAAATAATAAGAACATGGGCAGACAGCGCCTTGAACGATGTAACATCACAATACTCGAGAGAAATAGCATTATAGACAGAATTACAACCAAAATAAAAATAATAATAAATAAAATAAAAAATGTGTGAATCAATTGGAGAAAACCAAAAAGATTACTGCAGTATATACACAATGAGAAAATGTTAATTTAAGGGTGGAACAAAATAAAAACGTAAGGCACAGTTATATAACAAAAGCAAAACAGATATGGTAAAATATGGCGAAAAATGCGTACGGTGCTTGCCGGGTATGGAAAGCGGAGCTCATTAAAGTCAACGCATAGACATACATCACCTTAGCTTTTTCTTAATTTATAGGGTTGAATATCAAAATTAATACTATAGTACATATCACAGCACACAAAATAACACTTCAGTCAAAAATTAAAGAATATTCCCAAACACACCACATGGAGGAGAAGATGCTGGCACTGGCCGCCATTCACGGATTTTAGAACGCGAGTGCTTCCTGGGAGCGTATGGAAGAGCTATCGGTTTCAAAATTTTTCCTAGTTCTGTAGGTGGCTCATCGACAGCATTTATCGCATCATCTGCTGTCAGCTGTTGCCTGGAGAATTTCTTAGGTTATATTGTGATTTACACGAAATTTTTCAAGTGCGTGTAAACCTCTCGGGTCAGACAGTGTGTTTCGTGGACACTAGGTAATTTAATATTTCTATGTAGAAGTTACTAACGATAACAAATACCTATTTGAATTGCAAAAATACTTCATTTTGGCAGAAATATGATGCATATAAACAAAAAAATGGGGATTCAGGTGGTGACTTTGTGCCACCAGTTTTTTCAGTGTTTTTGGACTCAGCTGACGAAATTTGGTACCCGAGGTGCCGAATCATAATGAAAATCAAGAAACCTTGACCTATCGGCAGGGACAACAACTTTGTAGTGGATTCGAAGGAATGAATGTTATATTTATAGTGTGCTATTTTTTAATAAGTTTTGTATTTTCGAGTTTTAAGGCTTCTTTATTTTTGTTAATGTTTCTGAGAATTGAAATTTTCCAAAAAAAAAGTAAAAATAAATGCTTTCTTTACTTAAAAATGTCAATAAACTGATTTTTTGCGTTTCAGAGATTATTTTATTTAAAAATTCAAAAATGACCTAATTCTGGGCAGAAATAATTTTTCCAAAGGGTTCCGAGTAGGCTGACCATATTTCCTCGATAGAAATACGAGAGATTGGGATTCCAAATACGGAAAAATACGGGACATCGCTAAGAACAATGCCAAAAATGCACAAAGTTGCCAAATATTGCTGAAATTACGGAAAAATCGCAATGGTGGGTAATGAAGCGTTATTACAAATTGCAGTGGATTAAAATCAGTTCCACGAAATAAAACGTTCAACAAGACAAATGTGAGAGACTAATGTTCTTATTTATAGTTGTAATTATCATAATCTAATTTATGAGTTGAAAATAATTTCAATCTTTGACTTCAATGAAGAATAAAAATCCAACTAGCGTCCTGTAAAAAACGGGAAAAACTGGGACGGCAAGAAAAATAAAGAAAACCGGGACTGTCCCGGGAAATACTGGATGTATGGTCAGCCTAGTACCAAGTAAAGTTAACAACCGTAATTCTATAAAAATGGATGTGACAGGCGAGAAAAAGTGATGGCTCATAGTCGACACCCCACCCAAAAGATTATGGTTGTCTCATCTAAATATGGACAGCTTTTCCATTCAAATCCCTGTATGTTTATCGTACTTCTTTTTGAACGTGTCAATTGTGTTAGAATTCACGACCCCCGGGTGGAAGTTATTCCCTGTATTTATATATTAGACTATAATTATTCAATTTCTTTCCTTTATTTCGAAAAAAAACAAATTAACCAATTGACCCGAATTTTTTTACATTTGATCTGCAAGTGAATTCAATATTTTTTGTCATTCATGAAAAATCGACTTCAGGGGCCGTAACACCCCCTAGTATTAAATCCATTACATAATTTTCTGTTGTTTGTCAATTTTTATTATTAGCCTCTTTGATTGTTTCTTCTTGAAACAACGACGTCAAATACGTTGCTTGAAATTATGATGATAATAAAAATCACTCTGTATGAAATACAGCTTTTGCATGTTCACAAGGCCATCGAGAGTAAGACCAAATAATCAAAATCGATTGTCCGTTGTATATATACGTCATTTCGGTAAAATTTTACTCCTTTCTATTACACGTACAAATGGACGCTAATGATGTCTGGTTTATGACTTCTTTTATTTAGGAATGCGTTTTATAATATGGATATATTGTGGAATTGTTATATGGTCTGTTGGTCCATTGGACGAATAATGGGTTATATGGTCCCCACTTTGAGTAGTAAATCAATGTACGGATTACGAGCAGAATTCTATGACATCAGTATTGGAGAAACTGCCAGTTCATTAAGGACGATTGTTGTTCAAATGGTTTCGATCAGTGGGGACTAATTTTATGAGTGATTTAGCTGATGAACGTCAAATTAAGCTCGATTCACAGTTTCACTGACAGGTTCATTTCATGCTGTTAATCTATGAAGAACAGCAGTTGCGCGTGTGTGTGATTTGGCTATTAATAATCTGTCTTTGATTTCTCTTAGGTACAATATTTATTTTTAATATAAATATATCGCTAGAAGTTGCGATAATACAGTATATATGTCGTTCAAAATAATAATGATCTCCCTATATTTAAGTACTCACCCTATATTAAGTACTACTACGGGATCGTAACTGATTTACTGTAAATTTTTCTAGATATCTCTTATATGTCATTCGGTTAGTTTGGGGAAGGAATGGTAATAACATGACGTGTTGTTTGAAAACTACAGTAAAAGTCGGTTGTAACGTCTACTCGGCTGTAATGTCGATAACTTACAGTCCGGACTGATGGGCAATAGAGAATGTTAATGAATCTTGCTTATACGTCGATGTAAAGGAACTACCTCGGATATAACGACAAATTTTTTGTCATTTTTGTTTCCGTTTGAATGACATTTTTTAGAGGAATTCCGTATTTTTTGTCTTTATCAACTTTTTGTCATAAAAATGCCCCGTTTTTTCCACGAAGCTTGCTGTAATTCCTGATCTTCATTGGAATCTGGATTGCAGGTAACTTCCATAACTTGCAAATTTTGTTATAATGAATATGTCGATAGATACAGTCGAACCGCGATTCAACGAATAAGTTGAAACCAACATTTTTGTCCTCTAAATCGAAGAAAATCGTTTTACCGGTGGCGAGATTAGTACAAACATACTCACAGGAGCTTCTAAAAAATTCGTTAAATGGAGGAATTTGTTAAATCGAAGTTCTTTACATCTGTGTTCGGCTTTATCCATCTCACATATTTTTGCCAAGTTAATTTTTTCCTCGTGAAATACATTTTAACAGACTTGCTATAGCAGGAACATTATATTTCTCGCCAAGGATTATTTATAAGCAACGTTTGGCAATTTCACCTACATTTGGCTACGTGTATGGCGAGAATCAGCATAATGTCCCGTATTATTCTCCTAATTTACCGTATTTTTCTCGATCAAACATGGCCAATCCAAATCACAATGAAATTAAAGCAGCATTTGACTGCCTCTTATTATATTTTCGCCAAAAAAGTCTTCAAAACATCAACCTCAGTTATAACGACAAAAATTTCGTGCAATCTTTGATGCCGTTTGACTATTTTTTACAGGGAAGCGCTACTTGAAAAAGATTACTGTCTGTCTCTCTGAAATTGTTTCGTGAAAAAAAAAGGCGGTGAAATGTCTCAAATTGAACATGATCCACAAGTTTTTCATCATTAGAATCATGATATTACTAATAAATAGATATAAAATGATATAAAAATAAATTAGAATGAAAATGAGTATTTTTAAGGAAAAAAACATAATAAATCGCAATTGGCGTTGAAAATCTTCCAAGAAACAAGTATTTTTCCATCGCAATTCATTTCTCAGTAATGACTTGAATCTGAACCATTATAACGGAATGTTGTTCAGAAAAGTCCCAACACACCAGCATTTTTCATCCTTCTATCACAGATTTCTCTCCATTCCTAACAAAATATCAGTTCCATAATGACATTGAGAAAAAAAAGTGATTAAAATACAGATGATGAGAAAAATATAGATTCTTAGAATGACTTATACGAAAAAGAAGAAACATCCTCCCAAGAAAAGCATTATACGCGATCGTTATAAATATCAATCAAATTCTAATAAAGTTTTTCAATTCGTGAACGTCAAAAAAATAAGCAACCATTATGTACACGGTATACAGATGTAACATGAATTGATGCAAAGCATTCCCATAAATGCAAATTACCTTAGGAAAAAAAAAAAACAGGGATAGATATTTTTTCTATTTATGGTGTTTCACTAATGCTCTCTTAAAACGTGGAGGTCGTAAATATAGAATAGAAAGATAGATAAAAAAAAGAATAGGAATGGAGATGAATTTCATTAATGGCATTCAATTATTAATTTCACTTCCGAAAGCTCAAGGCATTTCACAGATCTCCAAGCTCTTCACCGAGAAAATCTGAAACAAATGCTGGATATATTTTCATTTTTTTCTTTATACAGTGAAACCTCGTTTATACGACGTTCAAGAGGCCGTGTAGGAACATCTCATAAATGTGTAAATCGCACAACTGAGACTTCTTCTAAAAAAAAAGACATACAAATTATTATTTTTGAATTGAATGTATTTAACTGTATCTCCAATTCTATAAAAAAAATTTCAGTAAAAAAAAAATTGCATTGTAAATCTGTTAGAGAAATAAAAAATTAACAGAACAGAGCCTAAACGTAAAGTAATTACCTTTGCTTTAGAAAATTTCCCATCTTGCATTCTCATTTTTTTTTAGCAGCAGATGATCTGCAATCTGCAGCTTGGTTCTTTGATTGAATTTCTTTGCTTTATAATCGTTTTCAAAAAGTTGACAGGAAAATTCATTTGTTTTGCACAAGATCAACTTCCATCATTAATTAGAGATTAATTGATTCTTCCAAAATTTCTAGTTTATCTTTTAGAGAAAGCGTCTTTCATTTTTTCGACATTATGAATGACACATCCCCCAGCAAAGCACCGGAATGACAGAAAACTCGCTGAAAATGATCGAAAGAACTGACACAGTACTGTGTGTATGTGTACCGTTTATCTCTTATTGGTGGACCCACAGCCTCCAAAAAAAAAAGCTTTCTTCCAATCTGGATATAATGTTAAAAACGTTGGGAGAAAAAATCTGAAAGAATATATGGTCGTTTTTCAAACAATTAAAACCCGTATGTTTAGGGCTCGTGACATGTGCTTTATTCTCAGAAATTAGCAAGAAACAAATCACTTACGTCCAGTCCACGCTAAATGGTAATCAGCCAGCTCAATGGTTATTTTCGTATGTGTCGGCAATCATTCTAGAATTTATGGCTTTCACGAGGAATATATGCAATATGAGTGCAAAAAATTTCACTCATTTGATGGACATAAATGACGTTTTTTTAATACAAGATTTGGGGTTCGAGTCGAAGTGCAAACGTCGAATAAATGAATTATTTTAACACTCAAATTTATAGGAACAAAGGCAGGGAAACGATTAAAATTTTTAACAGATTAATCAGGAATTTTTAAGCGATTAATCAAATTTTAATCTAATATTTTAAAATGTTATGAACATTCTATTTTCCATTCATTTCTCGTACCTATCCACTGAATGGACTTTTAACTCTACTATTTTAATCACTGATTTCGAAACCAATTTCGATATTTTCATATTGGACCTTTTTTCACCTTGAAACTGCTGTCAAATGGTGCAGGTGGGGACGAGAGCTGATGTTTCCCGAATAAGAAAAGTGCCGTTCACAGTGGAGACAGTAAGTTTTAGTCTCGTCTTTCAAAAGTTACATGAAATTCGATTTGAAAAATCATCATTAGTTTCTGTTGAATCGACTACTTATATTGCCCCAAGTCGAAAAATTCATTTAAATATTTTCAATTATGCCCATGTTATGTATAGGAACATAATTCATAAGGCATCTAATCAGTTTAGTGAAATAAATGAAGTTAAATTATAAACTTTTGATATTAAATTTTAATTGGATGGAGAAGTTCGATTAATTCAACTAAAATTTTTAAGGGGGTTGGTACACACGATCTTGGTTTCTCCTGCTTTCCTATGAGAAAAAATCTCCTTCCTTTAACCTTTAAGGGGCATTTAAAAATTTTCTATTCACTTTAGTCACTCATTTTTTTTTGTCAAATACTATGGATATTTTTATACAATTTAACGTGAGCTTTTAAGATTTTAATTGTTGGTTATTTTTTTATCGATTCTAACTTCAAAAACATTCACCTTTTCCAAAAATCACCAAAATTTATCCACATTTTGTGCCATAAAATTTTTAAAATAACTTTAATAAAAAATCCTCGAATTAAAGTATGTAGCACTATAGTGTCGAGAAACACACAAAGTTTCAAGACATGAATTGTGCAATAATATTTAATTAAATACTCATTTCTACCTTTCAATCTGTTTGAGTTTTTTTTTGGAGTCACTTAACGCTTTCCTTTTCAGCCCTTCTGAACCTGGGTGTCAAAGATCACGATAGACTCACAAAATACGATACTAAGAGAGGCCCAAGTCACATAATTGCACAAAATATTATTGCACAAATGGTGCCGTGACCAGCCCTAATTAGAACCCCTAATTAGAATGTGTAGTAAGGGCCTAATTAAACAATTTTAACGTAATGTAATAATGCTAATTTAGTTGGTGATTTTCCCATGCAAGGCAAATGATAAAATTTTTGTTGCTGTTGAAAATTTTTGTTAATGTTAAAATCGTTGGGTCGTGATCCTAATCATTGTTTTGGAGGTGATGTGTTATATGATTAGATATTTCATTTTGAGTAATATTTATATATTTGAAATTTGAGTAATAATTCATATTTGAAATTTGAGTAATAATTCATATTTGAAATTTGAGTAATAATTCATATTTGAAATTTGAGTAATAATTCATATTTGAAATTTGAGTAATAATTCATATTTGAAATTTGAGTAATAATTCATATTTGAAATTTGAGTAATAATTCATATTTGAAATTTGAGTAATAATTGATATTTGAAATTTGAGTTTAAAATTTTTTGGAAGGGACACTTTTTTGAGGTAAAAATATGAACGTATTTCAGAAATTGTGTGAAATATAAGCAAATAGTAATTAATTAGGGTACCACAGAATGGTGTTCGAAAAAATGTCCCTTATCTAACAAAAAACTTAGTTTCGAGGAAAGAGCATTTTAGTGGACAACATTAGCTATATAATGCCTACCATGAATGAATGAACGCCAGAACTTTGCCACTGGACTTCTCCCGTTGCCGCGATCTCTTCCAGCCCAGCTTCGTGGCAGTCTGGAACACGTTATTTTGTGTCAAAAAAAAAACTAAAAAAAAAAAAAACTGTCGCGACTAACAAATTTTGTGGTGATTACAGACGATATTCTGATTACAGACGATTCGGTTGGGAGTTGGAGAAAGTTTCAGGATTTCGTTAAGAAGGACGAATGTACACATATTAGGATGGAGGTATATTTTAATAAAGCAATTCGAGGGGGTCCCCCCACGCCATCCCATCTTACACTTGTCATATTATATATACAGGATACAAAAAATTGAGAATTTTATGGTGAAATATATAAAATATCCATCGGAGCGAGTCATCTCGCTTAACACCTTATTGGTGAGCAAATGGGTTTGATAACTTGCGGACTAGAAGCCAGCATCAGTTTTATTGGGTTGAGTTCACTCGCTCCGGTGGATTTAATGAAAATATACAAAATAGAAGTATTGTGTGGGGGAATATATGCAATTAGGGAGCACCCGTGGCATCTCGCTCAGCACCTTATTCGGTGAGCAACATGAATCCGACAATATGAGTACGCACGTGTGTTGTGGACATGAAATGCATGAAGAACTTGAATAGAGGAAAGAGAAATACATATACACACACACATATATATATATATATATAATCCTCACCAACTACTACACCATCTTTTGCAATTCGGTACAATTTGGTACTACTACACCATCTTTTGCCAGGTCGAGTCGTCTCGCCCTAACCCTGTTTTGGTGAGCAATGTGGGGCTTGGTTTGAATGGGGGATTGTCTGGAGAGAGCCTTAGCTAAGGATCAGCTTCGGTCTTGTTAATTGGTTGCTCGCTCTCTGGCTGGTTATATTTATTAAAGAAAAAAAAATATATAAAATAAAAACTACATGTAATGGTAATTATGAAACCATTCGTATCCTCCTGCCTAGCACCTCGTTAGAAGAGTTGAATGGAGGACACTATTACATTTACATCATTGTTACGGGAATGTCATAAAAATTCTTGTTCGGGTATCGTTAGTACATGCTATATCTTGTACATGTAATAGTTATGTATTTAGTAGTGGCAGTCATGTGGATATGATTTTTGTTGTTGTTTTTATCTATTTATGTTTTTCCCTTATTTTTGCAAAACTTAAAAAAAAAATATTTTATAAATCTGGTGGACAGATTTTTTTTGTTTTTCGTTGGCGTGTATATACGTGAGAAGGCTTGTAATCCTTACTGCTGTGTTTTTGTTTTCGATTATTTGAGTGAACCATTGTTTTAGGAATATTTGTACATGTGTAGATGCTTTGTAAATTTGCACTCTGTGGCATAGTGAACTGGAATACCCACCGTACCGCAGGCACATTTGTCTGTTCGGTGGCGTTTCCGTTCGTGTAGTTACATAGGGAATGGGCCGTGTCCTATTATGAAGATAGTCCCCCTCCCTATTCCATTCATTGTGTTGTATGTGACTCGAGGGACAATCCCGTGCACTTTCCTAGCTGTTGTTTCTTGGTCCCAAATTTGATGCCATTTCTGGAGGGTATAATGCCTGCCAGCAGTTTATATTAAAATATTTTATAAACATTTCTGGTATAGGTAGAACAAAAACTTTTCATAGTATTTGAAAATTGAAAACATTTGAAAATGTGTTTTTTGGAATATTCGCGTGCACCATCCCCCTCAGCTGCGATTAACAATTACTCAGATCAGCCCTAACAGGAGCCAAACGTCGTATACATGTGAAAGTCGTATAACCGAGCGGCGTATAAACGAGGTTCCACTGTATAAAGCCAATATATCGCATTTTTTCGCCTTTTGTACTCCTCCATCATCAGGGACATCATTAGCTGAGGAAAAATAATAAAAAAGTAAAAGAAAAAGACGCGATGGGATATTCTCTCTCCGAGAAGAAAAGCTTTAACATTCTTTCTTCCGCTTGGAGTAATTGCTAATGGAGCTGCCTGCCAATGAAGTCTGTCCGCCATGTTCGGGCATAAATTCTATTGATCCCTATCTTTTAACGCTTTGCCCCCAAATACTAAACGGGAATTCTTTTCCTCCCCGAAGAGAAAAATAAATACAAAAAAGAGCGCCATTTTCGCTATGTTTTTTTTTTTTTTAACTCTATTCTTTCTTTATTATTATTCCGGGGCTTAACGGGATATTCTGTTCTTGGAGTAAAGATTGCAATTAAACCCAGCAACCTGCGATAAATTCACTTCCTATCAGCAACAGATGTGGCGCGAAAACTGCTTTTATTTCTTGTCTTTCTTTGTGGAAGCAGGTTGTTTTAATACCTTTACGACAAAAGGGAGTTCTACGATTACTATTGACGTATCGATACTTTCTGGGGTATTAGAGACCTACTGACATTGGAAATTGTCCGTAACACGATCCTTATCGGTTCCATACACGGCTTGACATCAGAGCCACCCTTAGGGGTGAGTGACAGGTGCGGTCGCACCGGGCCCCCGTGGTTTGGAGGGCCCCGCACTTAGGTAATATAGAAGTGAAAAAAATATACATATATATTCAAAAATGAATTTTTTTTTGTAAAAACGGTGTCTAATAACTGATCTAATTTTGGATTTTTCATCAATTCTGGAATTATTTCTTTCGTCAATTCTGGAATTATTTCTCATCACTTCTGAATTTCCATATGAATTCTGAGATTATTTCCCTTCATTACATTTATGCTTTTGGGATTTTTTCTCTCATTAGTTCTGAGATTCTCATGAATTCTGGGAGAAGTTTTTACTCATTAATTCTGAACTATCAATTCTGAGAGTTTTTCTCTCTCATTAACTCTGAGATTTTTCATCAATTTCGGGTTTTTCTCTCTGAGTTTTTCAGTATCTGAAAAAAATGAATCAGAATTTTTATATGTCTATTAATTTTTCATGTCTATTCTAGGCCTTTTTCTCTCATTAATACCGAATTTTCACGAATTCTCGAATTGTTTTTCTGGTTAATTCTGAATTTTTATTGGGGGGTTGATATTTTTCAGCATTCCGGTATATTCTGTGATAATGCATGAATCTTTGAATTTCGTTTCTCCTCCCCACACGGAATATATATAATCGAGGCCAAGAAGCCCTAAATTATTTTCGCACCATTCCCCACGAACTGATAAGGGTGGACAGGTACAGCTGGAAGACCTGAGCCAATTATTTCGGAACCTACAAAGTTTCATATTGTATGAAATACAGTGAAACCTCGTTAAGTCGTCACTCACGTTATCGAGGAATTATGACGGCTTAAGCAAAGTGCCGTCACTTTCAATGTGCAGTATCGGGAAAATCGTCTAATTTTAAAGTAATATAAAATTTGCTAGAATATGAATTAAAATTATAATACACTAACAAAATTTATAAATTACAGAGAAGAAAAAACGAAATTTTTACCTTTTTCTAAGGTTTTAGTATTTTATTTATTATTGTAAATACACAAGGTGTACACTTATCAGTAATTCATGACACAAATACAAGGTAAACTCGAACGCGGGGACCCAATTTTGATTTGAGGGTATAATGGGTAGGGCAAAGCAGGCACCAGAAGGCCTCAACTGGGAAAAAATGTTTAGTTTCTCAAAAAAGATTTTGTTTAGATTTGAAGACCTAAACTAGTGAGGGCCCATGCACATAAATTACGCCTGGCTCGAACAGTCTCTAATAGTTTTAAGAACTTTTGTTTTGTTGTTGGCAAATGACCTTCCTCAGTGTAATTTTCGTCACTTGAACTGTTCTGTTTTGATACATAAGGCTGTTATGGTCACTTTTGAACATATGACAATATTGTTATCAAGCTCTTTCTTTGAACGGAGCCATGGCGATCTCTTTCTCTCTCTCTCTCTGTCATCTGTTTTTCTCTCGTAAACTTTACCATGGCGACAAGTTAAACGAGGGTTTAATAACATTGTTATCTATGAAAGCTAGACGGGACTGAAAAAAAAATGACGACTGAACCGGAATGATGACTTATCGAGGTTTTACTGTATTGAGAATTTATCATGACCAGGTTAGTAACAACAAACATCGATATGCATATGTTGTGATCGTGTGTGTTACTTGAATTAGTGTTACTTGATTTCTTGAATATGTTCACATTGGAAGAACACAGGTGTCGAGGGGATATGATCGAAGTGTTTAAAATTTTCAACGGGATGGATAGGATCAACCATGAGTTATTATTAATACACCATCAATCAAATGCTTCGAAAAGGGGACATCACTTATCGATTGATAAGGGCCATCTCGAGGTTTTGGTGTCGCAGGGAATGTGGTTGTGAATAAATGGAATAGCATACCCCCGGGGGAGGTGAATTCTAACTCAATCGACACGTTTAAAAATAAATTATTGCTCGTTTGTGCGTAGCTGTATTTTTTTCATTGCTGTTATTGGGTTGTTGTATTTTTGACAGTTTTAGATACACAGTCGGTCCAGCTTAATCGGATAACGGATGCCTCGCTTGAACGGATAAAATCCTCCGGTACTAAAATTCCTGTCAAAGAGACATTTTGTTGAAATTCTCTCTTAATATGATAATTTTAACGACTTTTCCCACACTTAATCGAATATTAATCTTGACACATTAACTCTTAATACATATCCAACCACTATATGGTACACATAATGTTTTTATTTAATGGAAACATTTGGAATTAATGCAAAATATCTTACAAAGTTGAGATAAAAAAAAAAACCATTTGTACTGGATTCCGAGTATTTAAATTGCTTTTAATACGCACGTTTATTTATTTTATTTTTGTTCTTCGTTGAGCCAATAGAGAGCACTAACTTTCATAATGAAAAGCAAAAGTCTTAGGTATGGTGATCATTGTAATGAAATATAATTTTCATTTCATTTTTGATGTCTGATTTATTCGAGAATCTTTATTAATACTGATCCTTCCTACGTTTTCAACATACAAACTACATAAACGTTGTAAAAAATGGCAATGGAATCGTTCCCCGCATAATCAGATAGGATATCGTGTGACGGGGCCGAATGCATTTGACATCCAAATTTTTTAAGGAAAGAATCCCCCGTTTCTGCGTGTAGTATTCGCTGAGATATTTGAATTCAAAAAAGTGAGAGAAGTTAAAAAAAAACCCAGCATAAATATGCGGGTAGAACGAATTTATGCTATATTTTTTCACAATTTTCCTCCATTTTTTTAATTTAAATATCTCAGTGAATATTGCACTCAGAAATTTTTTTTTTCGTTGGCCTCAAGAGAGACAGGGCAACAGCTTTCTAGTTGGGTTTTTGAGCACAGGGTCTCCGTACAAAAAGTTAATTTGTACAACCCCCTGCAATATGGATAACGTATCTGAGAGAGATTGATCGATTGATTGATGAAAGGCTCACGCCCAGAGCTGTTGTGCAAGACAACTTCCTCTCTTCATTTCCTGGGAGACTCGGTCGTGTCGGAGAGCATCTTCTATTTATTCAACAAATGAAACAGTTATATGCACTCTATGGAAACAATCCATCAGAAGGCATTGACGATACATAAAATCAGGATTAACTTAGAGAAAAATGAAATAAAATATGTAAACCATCGAAAAAGATTATATACACGCTAATTTGCACTAATTAGCTATGAATTATTATACACACTCTATGGAAACAATCCATCAGAAAAAATTGAGCACGAGAAGGTCACGCGTTATTTGGATATTTTTTCTAATTTGAGGTATGGCCTCTAGAATCAACGGTTCGTCAGTAATTTGCTTGGCGTGCTGTTAGTTATGATCTCTGCATAATAATTTGTACAAACATAATTCACTCAATACTACTAAAGCCCTGAAATGGAACTAACACTGAATACACAAAGAGAACGTTATTGACTGTAAATTGCCCATGGCTCACGTTCTGAAAAAAACAACAACAACCAGTGTTACTCATGCTGTAATGAGTCTAAACATCATACTTATATTTCGTGTTCTTGTCTAATAAACATGTCGGCAACCGTATGAATCGGTTAACACTGTTTGTGAGTTCAATAATATTATATGTGTATTTGATTATTTAGTCTCGTGATCGTAACAAATGCAAATCGCAAGAACATGGTTTTACTCTCAGACATCGACTTTAAATAAACTCCCGTAAACAAGTTTGATGCTTAAGACAAACAAGGAAACGAGGAGCACAAACAAGCATTTCTTGTTAACCGATGGCATGTCATCAAAAAAAAAACAAACACAAGCAACAAGAAGAAAAAGAGAAATAAGAAAAAAGAAAAGAAAAAGCGCACTCTGAGATGTTACATTGGCTGAGACAGTCTCTGCAATGGCGGCGCCCGGACACGATATATCATACAGTATTTGTTTTTTTTTTTGTCATGTTTCCTGTCTTACATAATTATTTTCCTATATTAGAGAAATGCCTGTATGTATGCGAGACGGATTATGTGGATTATCGATAGCGCCGTTGTTATCATATATCTCTTTTCTCGTTCAATAGATTTCACTTGTCAGCGTTCATTCCGGCTTGTGTCTCATAGCGTACATAGAGATGCTTAACACGTATTCTCGCGTCATTCACGAAACAATTTGATACCACATATTAGGGGCGCACAACCTCCGGCCCACGCGCCAAATGCGGCCCGCCGAGAAGTTCCATCCTGCCCGCGAAAGGTGTTCCGGTATAAAATTATCAACACGCACATCACGATAAAAGCCCACGCTGACAACATACCCTCCATAAAAATACGGGAAATCGGGATATCACCAATTATCTCAAAAAAATTTCACATGCAAGCAAGGTTGCTAAATACAATCGAAAGGTTGTTTAATAGAATTAAATTTGTCTATTACAGCCAATTAAAAATTGTCAAATTCAATAAAATTTGCCACTTACAGCCGAAAAATTGTCAAAGGCCAGTAAAGTTGCTATTCACAGCTAAAAATTGTGTGTTCCAGAATCTGACACGAAGCTGGGTTGGAAGAGATCTCGGTCAGTGGCAAAGTTCTGGCGTTCATTCATTCAGCTTAAAAATTGTCAAAGACAAGTAACTATTACAGTCAAAAAAAAAAATTGTCAGATGCAATAAAATTTGCCACTTGTAACGGAAAAAAGTTGTCAAGGGCAAGTGAATTTGCCAATTGCAGCCCAAAAAATTATCAAAGGTAGGAAAAATTGCCAATTACAGCTAAGAAAATTGTCAAAAATTTTAATTTATGTCATGAAAATAATCTTGATTCGATTTAAAAAATTCAAAAAAGCCTCGCTGGGAATTTGGGAAAAAACGAAACATTTTACGAAAAGTTTGAGGCTACCAGAGTTGCGGGGATGTCCCTTAAAATACAGATCATATAGTCACCCTATAAATTCAAGTTTCTGGCCCGCGGACCGAAACAGGTTGTGTACCTTTGCCAAATACCGTACGTATCTTAACACTCTATGGTCCTGTATATACTTGATTATGCGTGGAAAATAAATTGTCAAAAATACATTGTACCAATTTCTTTTAAAAATATTTTTGACATTTTAGAAAAAGTACATCTTTTACTGGTTATTTCAGTACAAAATACGGCTGCATAAATATAGAGTAGAATACTTTTTTTCATTTAGAAAGAGTCGATTCCTTGTCGGTGTCATTTTAGGAGAGCGGCTGAAATCTAGGGATTCATAAAACCGCACCAAATTCAGAAATCGGACATAAAATTCAAAGTGACAACAATTCAACTTTCGCAACATTTCATTTGCTCAGAGATAACAGTGAAACGTAGGAAAACTATGTGGCTAAAATTAACCACTTTAGGGAGGTCTCCCCACTGCGACTAGAAAAATCGGTATTAAAGGACGCCAAATTGAAGTCTAGGGATGACAATAAATTATCTGATTCTAAAATAACGCACTTTTCAACATATAAAAAATATGCTAACATCACTCATTTACATCGGAGCCGTTCGAGTATTACGTACACAAAGTTTTAGCCATTTTTGACCCCCCCCCCCGTCAGAAATAGTCAGCAAAACTCTGACCCCCCCATCCCTTGTCAGCAAAATTTCGTCATAAGCTCTGCCTCTGTGAAACCTAACGCATATTGGTGGGATCAGAGACGTACACCGGTGTGGGGGGGGGGGTGGCATTGGGGGCTCGTGCTCCCCCCTCCCACGATCAAAAATTTATTTTTTAATGTAAAAATATATATATTTTTTATATTTGAAATTTCGGAAGAGAATACCTTTATACGTTATTGTAATCAATTTCCGTTAATTTCAATGTTATTTGAAGGCTGTGAACTCAAAATTTATCTTTAATAAATTCATCGCGACCCACACTCTAAGCCATATAATGATAAATCGTATAAAGGCCCTTCACCCGCGGATCAAATATGGCCCTGGGAGTTATCTGATGCGGCCTGCCATCCTCAAACCTAATTTTGTAAAAAATGAACTCAGCGGCACATTTACAGATCGCTTAAGTGTCCCGTAGAGCAATTCCAGAGCATTTAAGCGGCCCGTGGCAGATCCGCGACACATTTAGAGATCCCTTGAGTGACGTGACGTAGTTTTAGAGCACTTAAGCGGCCCCCAGTGCGGTTCTACATCACCCAACTTACCCGCGGCACATTCTCAGATTATTTAAGTGATTATAAGTACTATTACTCAGATTTACATTAAGCGATTAGCAATTTTTACAGAAATTTTAGCGATAGTTGGCAACTTTAGTTGCCTTAACAGCGCACTTGTCCAGTATGCAAGTGGACCCGGGTTCGAGTCCCTGAGGAGACAAATCACTTTTCTTTCCAAATATCAGTTTCGGCATAACATCCAGGAAATTCAATTTCTCAGTTTACTTGCCTTGGATAATTTTTTTGGTTGTAACCGACAACTTTGCTACCTTTCCAATTCTTTTACAATATCCCGTGTTTTTTATGAAAAGAAATATGGCCAGCCTAGTTATTTATCGTGTTGTGCGGATTGATACTTTCCTACCACAACAACTTTTGCGGGTCGGATCGGATGGAAACCCTTGACGGGCTGCATTTGGCCGAAGGTTGTGCGCCCCTGCCGTGTACCCTGAATATAATAATTGTGAAAATGGATAAATTAAAAGTTTTAGGTATTAAACCCGTGCCGCTATTCCACCAGTAAAAGGCTCTTAGATCAGTTTTTTTTATCAGAATTATACATATATATATACAGTTCATCCCGCTTATAACGATCCCACTTAGTACGACGCATTTTCTTGTCTCAACCCTAACACACACTATTACTCATTAAAATTTCCCGTTTAAAAGGGTTCGATTTCCCGCTTAAGACGTTTTTCCATGAAGGTTTTTGAAAAACGTTATAAGCGGGATTCATTGTATATATATATATAGAGAGATATATCTCCCTATATATATGTATATATATATATATATAGGGAGAGAGAAAGAGAGCAGGACAGCGTTGCCAGAAATTTCTTTCGGAGGGAAACAACTGATGTTTCTGGGGAGGATCGCAGTGACAGAACAATAGACGTAACCATGTTACTCCATAAAATCAGAAATTTTCTAACTTTTCGGAAGGCCCGGACCCCCCATTCCGCCCACTGCGGCCGAGAGAAAGAGAGATTATTAATGTATAAAACTATTAATTATTGAAAATTGTGGTCGAGTAGCGCCATCTGCAGTAAATTTCAAAAACAGGTGGGACGTGAGACATGAAATTCGTCGTTTGTCCGAAAATCAAGAAATGCTGTTATTTTGATGCTTCAACGCTGCATTTTACTTATATGTTTATTGCATTGCTTCGATTTTTGTATTGAAGAGTGAAAGCGTATTTATCACAACAAAGTAATATCTTATGACAACACAATTTGTAATTATTAAGAGGATGTAATTAAAATGTAACACGTTTAAATAAAGGGTGGCATTTTCAAGTGCCATGCAATTGAAAACCCCGTAATTTGCCTATGGTGGCCGGCTTATTTTCAGCATATTGAGGCGTACATGCCAGTCGGTTAGGAGCAAACCGTTAACTTGAATTGTCACATGAGCTTGAATATCTTTATGCTTATCATATGGCACATACCAGTGTTCTATCTGTTTACACTTGCGGACCTCCTCCTTCTAATCAGATCGTGACCCGCCTCCAATCTCAGTGAAGAGATTTTAACAGGTAGGTGGTCGAAGAAGATCCAAGCCACATGCTCGAAAATGTGCGTGTATGTGTTGTGAACCCAGTCAAGCTTGTTTCTGTGTAATACTTGTTATAGTGCTGCCATCTGCCATCAATTTTTAAACTATGAGTGAAGTGCAATGATTGAATAGTGGCCAACACCATGCTCTTTGTGGCGGGACATTTTAACGGGAAGATCGGCTCACACGCATGAAAAATCACTGTTTAATAAAGTAATAATTTTTCCACTTGGGCATTACGCATAATTTCCGGTAAATGTGATAATCTTTTTAGTATCTACCAAATTTTGCAACGACGCTTGGGTTACATGCATAATCGCCGGTAAGGCCGGGATTGCACTATAAAAGTTTATGAAAATTTTTTTGTTGTAAAACTGGGGGAAAAAAATGATGCAACCGATAAGTTTATCGGTTACATTCGAGCAAATGCAACCGATCAGCTTATTGGTTTCATTTTTCAAGTTTTATAAAAGAATTTTTTATAAAACTTTTATAGTGTAATCCCGGCCTAAAAGTGATAAATTTATCAAACTTAACGAGACGATTGGCATTATTGCATTTCGACGATTGGTTATTATGCATAATAACAGATTTATATTATAACATTTACCGCAACACATATACATACTTCACATTTTTCTAGAAGACAAATCAATGCCGTGGGAAGAAAATGGTTCAGTTTCAGTAGGATAAAATATATATCGATTTCACACGCATCGCTTCGGCTGATAAAAAAAGGGCCACTTTGTCGGTTGTCTTTAGGAATTATACGTATAAAAAAAACCCCGAATGCTGATAAATGCGAGTAAATATCACTCATCGAAATCGCAGATTTTACAGAAGAGAGAGAAAGAAAACGAACACACACTATATGAAATGTGCCGCCGCCGTTTTTTCTGCTAATGGCCGATAATCTGTCCCGTTATTTTTTGTTTTTATTTGAAAGCATCCCGCCCAAGATTAGGATCTCAAAAGCGGACCCAACAGAGCACAGCCGCCCGACCTTGGCTACTTTTCGGCTTCTTTATTCAACAACCCCAATTTCCTCATCATTTACGTACCTTCTCAAGTGCCTACTTGAGCCGTGTTGCCACCTTTTTTCTATTTTTTTTTATGACCGAAATGTAAATTTGCGATATGTTTGTATCAGCCTAATTAGCGATTGACGTAATTATCATGAGGAATTTTGGAAGCTTGTGAGTTGTAATTAAGTGACTTTGTTCCGGGTTCGAGTCCTAAAAGAGTTCGAAATAAGCTTCGAGCAGTAGGTCTTGATCTGATTCACCCGCGCGTCGGATTAAGAAATATTAGGAAATGAAAGAATATGAGGAATTTCGAATTTAAATGGAATATCGAAACCCATACTAGTTTTTTTTTTGTTTATTATTGAGGATACAGTAAAACCTCTTTGAAAAGGCACTTCGTGTTCCCTTCCTATAGGCAGGGCCGTCTTAAGAGTATCATGGGCCCCCGTGCCAATTGAATTGTGACCAAACAATTTCTCGAAAATTTCAACCAGATCTCATTTTTGTGAGGCCCCCGGGCCGTGCCCGGGCACTTGCCTATAGGGCAACTTTTTTTTTTCCTATTGCAGAATGTTTGCCCTTTGCATTAATTCACTTCTTTTTTTGATGCCATCTTTACGAAAGAAACGGAGGGTGGTTTCTTGACGAGTTTTCCCCGTACATCCACTAGCTTATGAGAATTACTTTCCATGAAAAGCGTTTTTTATTCACCATATCGACAAAGTTTTACGATTCATTCTAAAGCTTTCATAATCAATCCTTTTGTCTTAAAAGTTCATCACATTTCGAAACGTAAAGGGAGAGCCCTTTTTTCCCCCCTCCTAGAAATGAGGTAGAATGTAGCCAGACCCCCATGGATCTTCATTCAGCTCAGAAGTTATCAACAACCCTTTTTTTTTTGCAAGATATAAGCTCTAACTGATCTAAACAATAAATGTGATTTACACCAGATAATAACAAAAACCCGGCATTTAAATATATATAAAGGCCACAACAGGCAAACTGCCCAACGAGGTGGCTGAAAACAACAAAAAATGCCCCTAAAAATATGGATCTCAAATAAAAATTTAAGCAACTCAATATATAACAGAAAGTTTACTAGAAAATACTAAGAAATATGAGAAAAATTTGATACAGTGTCTACACATAAGAAATTATCCATCTAACTGTATGGATAGCTTCTCGATTTATGCCAATATCGATATAATATTTCTTTTTGAGCGTGTCAATTGTGTTAGAATTCACGACCACAGTCTAGCAATGTTTTAAATGTTTCTTCATCTCTTTATCTCCGTCTTAGGTTTCGTTTGGATCGGAAGGGGAGGGGGTAAATAAAACCTTTGCCGACATTATACTGCGCTAACTAGACAAGGCAATAAATTGGAAAATATATCTAGAGATTCAATGATGGCATTTTAACTGGGTCTAGGCAATACCTCCTAGATAGACGTAGTATCTAGGAGGTATTGGTTTGGTCTAGGGAGCTTTGGTTTCAGGTTATACAATTAAAAAATACTATACATTCAATAATTAGCATGAGGGGTAAGCTGTTTCATTTATTAACAACCTTATCAGAGAAAAACAACCTGCGACATCACAACCTAGAGTTTTCTCTTAGTAAACGATACTAGTATCCCCTTGTAAGAGCACTCGTTTGGCGGAGTGGTAATAGCTCATAATCCATCCTATGCATACCGTTGAAGATTTTAAACACTTTAATCATGTACTTCCGGCAATGCAAACATGTTCAAAAACCAAGTCTCTCCATAGTTCAAGCCTCGGGTGTGTCGGAAGATGAGGTTGAAGTGTTTAACACTCTCAACGGGATGTATAGGATGGACCGCACTATGCCAAAATATTTACAAATTATGCCATTCTAAAATCGATTGTTATTTCTTGCAGGTGATAGTTTATCGTTGTGTCCGTCGTCATCGCATACGTGTTGTACAAAGTCAGCCGAAGCAAAATACGAAGAAAAAGTGAAAAAGGACTTTAGAAATATCTTACAATCGTCCGGTTCCTATTTGAAAACCCTCATCGCTACCAGTGCGACCAAATTTAGAGGTAAGTAATAAGTTTTTCCCGATAAATCGATTTACTGTTATATGTATATACAGTATCTATTGGTTTTCTGAACTTCGGCATGAATGCATTTAAATATCGCATCACTAGAGGGATTTATTTCATCATTATATTTGTGTGTATCGAAAATACCATTGTTTACTCCAGAATCGTTGGAAAAAACCGTGATTTAGGGCCCAGAATCACTGCATTCCACAAAATCATGTACTAGTACATTGAGGTGCAGTAGACACTCACTTATCTGACGCCTATCAGACCAGGTGTGCGGTATTACTGAAATTACTAGATTACTGAAAGTTAATTGAAAAAAATACACTTAAATACATGTATTATAAACTTATCGAAGTAAAAACTATGATTGAAGTAAACCCGCCTAAAAACGCCAGATTACTGGACTAGCCGGACTATTGTACGGCCATGTTATTGAGAGTCCACTGTAATTTTTTCATTAACCTTTAACAGCGAATATACAGTGGGAAAGACTGTTTTTTTTTTTTTAAATAGCTTAGACCATTTTTTCCCGTCAGCTTTTACCGTAAAATTCATTTTTAGTATCTATATACAGTGTGGGACATCGGATAATATTTAAATTACCTTTCGGTTCTACTGTAACCACGAGCTATGGATTTAAGAACGGGCTGCGATGTTCTGAAGTACAACATTTGGTTTTTGTACCTTGATGCATGTAATGTTGTATCTTGAAAAAGGATAAAATTACCAAGTCAAAAATATACAAATTTTTCTGGAAAAATAATATGAGTATTTTTGTAAAAGTAAATAAATTATATACTGACAAAAAAAATATCAATACTGTAAATACTAAATGCAGTAATTAATCACAAATACAAAAGTAACAATAATGGAGGTAGAAAAGTATTTATGTAGATGAAATGTATATAATATTATTTTACATTTATAACTTGTAGAAAGGAAAATTGAACGTGTGCATTTTAATCTTTAGTTCTATCAGTTCCTTTGATGATAGGTGATTGCATTAGAGATACAACATCCGTGATGCCAACATTCTCTCTCTCTCTCTCTCTCTCTCTATATATATATATATATATAGGAGAGGATATTTTATACAATAAAATATCCTCTCATTGATATAAATATCCTCTCATCCTATCCTTCTCAGAGGATATTTTATACAATAAAATACCCTCTCACCTTAGAAAATTGACTTGGTGAAAGGAGTTTTGTTGAACGCATCCCATACTGTAAACTTAATATTTTTCCCAACATATGTGACCAGAAAATAACGAAAGGTGGATGGAAGAGAGGAAAAGGAGGGGGGGGGGTAGTTGAAGATTTTTGTTGTGGAAGAGAAAGAAGTATACAACGAAAATTTGAGAAATATAAATTGTATTCAAACGCAAACGAATAAGTATTAAAAGTGCAAATTGAGTATTCCAAGGTAAACTAGGGAAATTTTTAGACTTATACCAAGGTACACGATGTTCCATAATTTTTGAAAAATATTAACAACTATATTCCGAGCGCTTTATATGAGTATGATTGCGTACTTGGTATGGTTCATCAGGTGAATGCATAGATTATAACTACTGAATATAGTTAATTAAATTTGCAACGTTTAGAAAAAACACTGTAAAAACAAGCGCAAAACTTCGTTACTAAAACGCGCCTGTTTGCAAAATCTCTTGTCAAGGTCACAAACAAAGAGCTGAAACAGCATTCGGTTGTGAGCTTATGCATTTCTAATCTCTTGCACTACAAAAAAAATCAGCTAGAATGCAATGCCATCAAAACTATTTCAGGTGTTTCAAGGGTTACTATGGTCAAGGGATACAACAGCTTCCCCCGTAAACATTTACATCTCGTTTCCAGTGGAGAAAATCACCGTGAACTGGGATTTAACTTTTTCTGCGCAACTTTCAGTTTTCAGTGGTGAAAATAAATACAGCATGCATTTCTCCAAAAAGAAAGAAAAAAAAAACACCCAGAAAAACAACCGAGCTATTTTACTTACCCTACGCATGAAGAAAGAGAATGATTTTTGAGTGTTGCGCCAGAAATTTTCAATTCCCAAGACTTTCTCCTGAAGGAAATGGTGGAGAGGAAACACCTACTTTTCAGCGGCAGATGGTTCTGGTTCTCACAGTCAGAACTCGCTCGAAATGCACGCAATCAAGATTCTCATACTTAAGAAAATTTCCATAACGCAGGAGAGATGGCACCATTTATTTATTTCATTCATTCCTGCGTTCTTCACAGTCTAGCAATGTTTTAAATGTTTCTTCATCTCTTTATCTCCGTCTTAGGTTTCGTTTGGATCGGAAGGGGGGGGGGGCTAAATAAAACCTTTGCCGACATTATACTGCGCTAACTAGACAAGGCAATAAATTGGAAAATATATCTAGAGGTTCAATGATGGCCTTTTAACTGAGTCTAGGCAATACCTCCTAAATAGACGTTGTATCTAGGAGGTATTGGTTTGGTCTAGGAAGCTTTGGTTTCAGGTTATACTATTAAAAAATACTATACATTCAATAATTAGCAGGAAGGAAGAAAATACTTGATACTAGAACTCGTAAATCCAATATGATGTTTATATGTTACAGTGAATCTGATAAATGTTGTTATTTTGCATAGTAACCGCTTATTATGCATACTTACCAAGCATTTTGGTAGGTTGGACAAATTTCTTTAAATTTATCATTTTTACTGGCTATTATGCATAGTATCCAAGTGTCGTCGATAAATTTAACAAGTACTAAAAAAGTTATGACTTTTACCGGCGATTATATGCATAATACCCAAGCGTCCCGTCGTTGGTAAACATGATAAATCGTACTATATGATAATTCATGCATGTATTGTATCATTTAGCTAGCGCAAAGTTTCCCAAACTTTTTGTTCCATCGCGCCAATCTTCAATATTTTTTTGTTCTCATCGCCCCTCAATTCAAGAGCCAACCCATAGGATCCTATACTAAGCCGATAGCTTCTACCGCCCCCCAAAGGGCAATATTGCCCACTTTGGGAGGAAGCACTGAGCTTGCACAACTGAGGCATTCTGTGAATGACAGACCAGCTAGAAAAGCCATGATCTATAGAGTCACCAAGAGGCGGAACAGAATCGGTAGTTCCAGCAACAGCAATTGTGTCATTATATCGGGGGTACGATCGTAAAATTTGTTATCATTGTATCGGGGTCCGACTATATTCATCACATATAATAGACTAATTTGGGTTTTTTTTCCCGTATTTATTAAATTTACCTATCACACTCATAATCACAGATAAAGGCCATAAATTGCAAGTATTTATCAAATTTACCAATGACGCTTGAGTATTATACATATTCACCAGTAAAAGTGATACATTTATCAAACTTACCGAAACGATTGGTAAGTATGCATGATAACTGGTTATTATGTATAATAACCGATTTATATATCACATTTACCGTAACGTATATACATATTCATGGATTTTTAATTTTTGAAAATTAGCAACTTGTTGATTCACAAGAGAGCAATCATAGGTGACATTAACTCTGTCATGAGCGATTTTTTTTTATTGATTTATTCAAATAATATTTGAAGCATCACACAGGTACCAACCGTGTTGCGCAACTCGTGACGTTCAGACTAAGAGCATTCAATTCGCTTTACTTAATTGACAATAACTTCGCTCTTGTAGGGATGAGCGAATGAAATAGTTTTGGATTCTAAGAATAACTGCACCTTTAAATGAACACTTGAAAACAATTTCAAATATTTTCGTGAAATTCGTCCTTTGAAAGCAGGAAGTATATCGCGATTTCTCAATATGGATATTCCTCAGATTAGTTCACTCTAGGCTGGCTTAATATTTCTTCTCACCCATTTCTCTAGCCTTTCACGAAAATATTCACGGTAAAGTCTTGATTTATGCGCTTGGGAAAAGGTTCGGGTAAAGAAGAACTTCCGAGTCGTGTACATACTCGGTATAGAATTGCTTTAATTAACGTAGCAATGTCGTTGTTGTGTCTTTTATATGTGTATGCTGTCGAGGCTAATTGGAGGACTTGGACCTTTGCCCAAAACGATTTGCGTTCTCCTTTTATTATTATAATCGCCATCAGCATCTTGCTTGCTACAGACACGACGCGAGGGAGCTTCCTGCAGATTTTTCGTTGCACGGCAATGAATTTTCAGGAGCTCATTATTTCTCACTGTGTGTGTTCCCCCTTCAACTCCCGATCCTGTTCCAAAACTTTCAAGAATAAGATCCGAATGAAGTAAAAGAACTTCCACACACAGAAACACCCACAAAAGGAGAGCTCGTGAATAAATTATGCTACTTCTAACCATTAAATTGTATTCGGTAAATGCAGCCATTTCATGGTATCTTCAGGTTGTGCCAAATGAGATATTTCCAAGGGACTTTTTTGAAACTGAATATTTTGTTTTTTGGGGAATTAGTTTCACATTATTTCTAGATTCCTGATGATTCTATACGGGTGTTGATTTCAAATAAAAAATATACCGTTAACTGGGAAGACTTGGTTACAGATTTTGGACATTTTTTGCACTATCTCTCTTATGAACAGACATTTTCAAATGGCAATTTCCAACCAGGGGAGTTAGGAGGGAAATGTAGACGCCGATCTATCGGTGGTCGCCCAGGCTCGGTGGGTAGAGAACTTTTTCCTGATGTTTTTGCCTGGATTCGAACCCGTAGACCTTGACGGTAATCTACATAATGGAAGACGAGCATCTTACCACTGCGCCACTCGGGAGCTTTAATTCAATTGGAAATAACAATTGGAGACAAATAAAACAAAGTATATATTTAAAAATTTTGTTTTTATTACAAATCTAAACACAAGGAATTATTCTTTTATGTGCACAATGTACATCTGTCGATGTCAAAGATGATATAAATAAAATATTGTACACATTTCAGTATAAATTTCATAATGTGTTGTAATATAAACTTAATTGTGGGAAACATAAAATCATGTACACTGCATAGTATGGATACGTGTACACTTTTAAAATGAACAAAATACAGTGAAATCTCTCTACAAAGAAGTTCCATACGATAAACCCCTCTACAACAGTATTTTTTCAGATCTTGTTTTGAATTCCTATAGCTCCTGATGCAACGATATCCTTTACTAACCCCTCTATAACGATATTTTTTTTGAGGAAATTTTTACACGATTTTTTTTGCAACGATACTTTTTAACATTTCGCTCGAAATATACTTCGATATATTTTTAAACTCGTCACATTTTTGTTCTTCCGCGGACATCCAACAATATCGGCACCACCTGATCGCTGAATGTGTTGATGAAGTTATCAATATTATTATTATTTTTTTGTGGTGCATGAAAGTGTATTGCAATGAACCTTTTTACACACACGCAAAAACACGCACCGTACATTCTTTTGGTGTTACCAACTGTGCCGATTTATGGTATTCACCGACATAGTTTAAACTATAGTCACAATTTTTGGATAGGAAATCAACACGAATTGGTTGAATTTAAGTTTTCAACCAATCAACGATATTTTTTAACGTTATATGGAGGTTTCACTGTATAAACGTAGACTTGGTTCTCACAAAAATTATTTATACTTATTTCACTGTTTATTGATAAATGATTGCACAAATTGATCATACTTAGAACGTCTTGGCAAAGTAAATTATTCCTGATTTTTATCACAGAGAATTCTTATTTTTACTGAAAACTAGGGACGGATAATCAAGGGTCTACCGCATTTGTGTGAGTAGATTCATATAATTAAGCTAAAAACTAAAAGATAATATAAAATCATCATTATTCTTTGAAAGTCTTGAACCACGCCGGGATATAGGAATGATAGCAATCAATTTTGCGTTGAATCATGAACTGAAAGTTGTCCATATCCTTTCATTTTATGGATTCGTAAAAACGTTCGTATTTTTCACAATTTAGACAATAACTTAATTTATGAATTTTTCTTACATCCTTCAATTATTTTTTCCTTTCATTTCTTACTTAAAAAGGCAAAGATAATATCTAAGAATTGCGTTTTCCCGGTCAATAACTCGGGGCTATGGCGGCGTTATCGAGTTTGGTAAACGTAATTTCCGGACGAATATTGTCTGATGTTTATCTCGGTATGGCAATTTGTTTTACGAACACGTATTAATGTATAGATCTTACTTTTTTTGGCGGGACTTTTTCTTCATGTATATATTTTTCCATAGATATTAGAATGTCGGGGAGAGAGAGAGGGGAAAAAAAAACCACCTAGAAAGTGTCCATCTCCGGGATTATGGCGATACGTGTCTGGCCATTTGGTCTCCACGGAGTTCTTTTATCTTGCTTCTCCATTTTTGGTTGATTTTTTGCTGGCTTTTTTTTTTCGATCTTAGCCTTGGCTTTAGAGAAAATGGGGACGGAAAAATAGAAATAAAACGCCAAAAGCTGTCAACATGTTCAACTTAGTACTCAACAGATCTCGAGGATAATTGACACCGTTATCGAAATTCCGACATGATCGGATTCTTCGATATACTTCTTTCCTAATAAGAGAAATACGTGATCTCACTCGTTTTATCGGTTGTCCATTGTGGAGTGATTGATGGTTACCGAAGGTGGGTGTGAACGTAATGACATTATTATCCTCTCGAATGGTGACGTGTCCAACCACCATGCTCATTGCTCAACCCATGGTCTTCGGAGTCATCTGATGTGGCCTTGCGACCTCAAACCGAATTTTTTAAAATGAACTAAAGTGTCATATTTTTAGATTACGTAAGTGACCCATGGCACATTTCCATTTAGGGCGCGGTAGCCCAGGTCGATAAGATGCTCGCCTAAAGTACCAAAGGATGTTTAGAGGTGTCGCCAGTTCGATACCCGGTTCGTCCTTGTCAGAAAACTTTCCTGACACAGGGGTACAACAAAAACGGTGACAAGACGGCAGGAAAAATTGCTACCGCAAGGAGTCCTCCATCGAGGCGTTAGTGCACCAACCCCTCGACGAGTATAAAAAACAAGCCTGCCGTTTGGAATCGGCAATAAATTGTAGGTCCCGGTCTAATTAGCCCTCGTGTGCAGAAAATGACCGTGGTGCGACAAAAATGATCAAATGAACATTTCCATTTATTTGAGTGACGTGCGGCACCTTTCTAGTTACTTGAGTGACCTGATTGCACAATTCCGGGTGACTTCAGTGAGCCGCGGCACATTTAGGGAGTGTTCAAGTGGCCCGCTGTATAGTTCGAGATAACCTAACTGACCCACAGCACATTTACAGGTAATCGCGGCGCAGTTCCAAAATACGTGAGCGACCCGTTGCACACTAACAGACAATTTAAGTGGCCCGCGCCACATTTACAGATCACTTGAGTGACCTGCGATAGAGTTCCATAGTACTTAAACCAGCCGCAGTGCAGTTCTACATCACTTAAGTTATCCGCGATGCAGTACCAGATCACTTAATTAACCTATGATACTGTTTCAGATCACTTGAGGGGCCCGCGACAATTTTTTAAAGTGATGAAGTGACCCGCGGCACATTTCCAAATCATCAGTGATCCAAGGCACACTTAAATCACCCACTTAAATAACCTGCGGCGCCGTTCCAGATCACTTGATTATCCACAACACTTTTTCAAACCAATGAAGTGACTCGCACTTCCCTAAGGGTTGATCGCAGTTAGCAACCTGTCATTAGGCATCTTCGACCCGTTGCTCGTGATCACCACGGAGTCCCCCCCCCCCCGAAGCACCCAGAGTGCTCGATACTCGTGTCCGATTTCGTGCTCTGGAGCACTTGATCAACGGTCCAATTAAACACCTTGTACAATTTGCATTCAAAGATTAAAATCACCCTGATTTCATGCATTCGTATGTCAAACATGCCGCAAAGGTGGCCTTCATTCCATGAAGGGTATAGGCAGTGTTTGCGACTAGAAAGAGGTTAAAGACCTCTGGTTTTTATAATTCTCGGGTTAAACTATAGATTCCAGGAGGCATCACACATCGATTTTGAAACAAACGTTCAGCGTTTCAAATGCGTTTAGACAGCTGAAAAAACCAACCTTCATAAAACCAACATCCATCCGTAATCCCCGAAAATTACCTTTCTGATCTACGAAGAGAGCAAAGGCCAATGCAACCGCCTCGGAAAATCCGTCCATAGTAGCAACATGATGGCCTATGCAATTTGTCCCCCTTCCGCAACGATCTGTAACACCCCACTTGCACTTTCCCCAGCAAAAAAAAATTACAAGAGCATACTTTTCCCATATCAGAAAATTCGTTTCCGCAAGGGTAGGAGATTCTTGTTACATACATACATACGTGGAGGGCTCCCCAAGGGCACCATATTCAGTGGTGCCATCTGTCACTATCATTCTCGCTAATTACTTCAAGAATTTCGGTGCAGACATCTCGTAGTAGTAATAATAACGAGGCAAATGCCAGACACATTCATGTCCGCTTCACACGCCCCTTGAACGTAACCTTCAGCGAAACGGACCCTCCATCAATCCATCTCGAGTTTATCAACGAGGACTAACAAGAGTCTTCTTCTCCTATAGGAGAGAGATATGTTGGCATTTCCTGAGAGAGACCCTTCGAGAATATACTGTTTATATATTATATATAAAAAAAATCTTTTTTCACACACAGCCGCTCCCCTTATAACACGTCGTTTTTTTTTCTTCTAATTCTGTTTGAAACGGAGCCCTATCTGTATAGTAGTACGTACGTAGGGTAGGTGGCCAAGAGGGGTACGGTTAATAGCAAAGTAAAGAGAATCACCTTAATAACTAGATCCGGATTCCATCAAAGGCCATTCTTTAAGGGCTACTGTGAAATTCTTTTCTCTGTGGTCTTGTGTTTCTCTGTCGTCTCTTGCCCTTTCTTTTTTATTTTCACTCAGTTGTTTCGAATAACTTCGCTGTTGATTCCATGAAGTGAGGTCTATTATGTCTTTGCCCCGCGCGACAGCCATTTTTTTCCCCTTCTTTTCTGTTTCTTAAATGGATTATTTCTTTGTTCGGTAGATAAGTTTTAGGATTTCCTACGAGTTTTGTTGGTTTTGTGATTTCTCTCGCGTTTTTCACATCTTTCCTAACATCTAACTAGACCAGGATCTGGACAAGGGTGCTGCTAAACCTCTAAGAAAGTGTAAGCGGCCACTTTCTCTTAGTGGTTTGCGGGCCGCTTGAGCGATCTGGAATAGCAATCGGGTCACTTTAGCGATCCGTTAATGTGTCGCGGGTTAACTTAAGTGATGCGGAACTGCACCGCGGGCGGCTTAAGTGATGTGGAACTGTGCCGCAGGTTGCTTAGGCGATCTGTAAGTCGCTTGAGTGATCTGTAAACGTGCCGTGCACTGTTTGAATGCTCTGCAACTGTGTTGCGGGTTACTCAAGCTAGGGGCCATTCAAGTATTACGTAAGCAGATTTTCAGCCATTTTTGACCCCCCCCCTTGTCAGCAAAAGTCAGCAAAACACTGCCCCCCCCCCGTTAGCAAAATTTCGTCAGCAGCTTAGAATATTTCATATCTTCAAAAAGGGGTGGTTGATGATGCAAGCAACCTTCAAACCCCCCTTCCCCTCTTATCATCAAAAGTCAGCACATCCGGAACCCCCTCCCCCTCTCGATGCTTACGTAATACTTGAATGACCCCTTATCGTTAAATGTGCCGTGGATCATTTAAGTGATGAGGAACTGTGCCGCTTGTCACTTATTGGTCCGTAACTATGCCGCGGGAGACTTATACTATCTGTAAATGTGCTACGGGTCTCTCAAGTGATCTGGAAATTTGCCGCTTAGTTCATTTTTGGAAAGTTAGGTTTGAGATCGGGGCACATAAGAGATGGGCCAGAGCTACATTTGGTCCAAAGGCCATAGGTTGTTGGAAGACTCAGGGATTAATGTGCTGAACGGCAGTGCTATTGTTTTGTCCAAGATCATGATGCTTTTTGGTCTGACATTATAACCAAACACCAACTCTGGCCATATCGCAATTTACTGCCATTAATGAGACGGGTTGGAAATGAAGGAGCTATCTATAGGTGGTCGCCTCAAGCTCGTTACGGGAAAATATCTTATCCATATCCTCCCTCGGGTTTGAACCTGGGACCGTGACGGCAGCCTTCACGGTGGTAGACGAGCATCTTACCACCACGCCACTCGGGCGCTTGGTCTGACAATAGGGTCGTAACTAGATACTCGATCGGCCTAGCCAACCATGCATTTAGGTTTATTAAATGAGAGTAAGAGATGTGAATTGTGTAACCCCTTCCCACACTCCCTCCTGGTTGCGGCTCTGGCTGACGGTCTATCTGCCTCGTGGTTAAGTTTCATGCCTTCTCTAATGTATTCACTCAGAGCAGGAGTCTTCAACGCATAGTCCGCCGAGCACTTTGATACCAATAGCTCAGTGGCTCGTGGGCGCGGCTAAAACGTCAAATGTGGCTGGAACACACTTCAGGGTTTTCACCAACAATACGACACAGAAATGCTGCTTAGCTGTTCCTACTTCAAGCTTATTCTTTTGACTCGAATACATGATTACAGAACGAAGTATTTTTTTAATGCCGTTTAGTTCGAAGCAGTGTGACGATGTCACTTATCAGTCGCTTGTTCCGGGGCGAAAATGGCAGAAGCTCTTACCCCCGACGTTTTTCTCGTGTGAGAGGGTGGATCTAAAACTCAGAAAATGGAAATCATGAGAATTCAGAATAAACGCAAGAAACAATTCCAGAAATGATGAAAATTATCGGAGTAAATGGAAAAAATGATTTTAGAGCTGATCAAAATTTAGAATGAATGAAAAAGAAATAGTTTCAAAATTCCAGAAAATTCAGAATTTATGAAAGAAATTATTGTTACCGTAAATGCGGGCCCGGTGCGACCGCACACCTCCTAAGGGCAGCCCTGGACCTCCCGTATTTCAAAAGAATGATTTTCGGAAAGTTTTATAAATTAAAATACGGAACAATAAAAAAATATAAATTAAAATACTGACCAATATAGAGAAAAAAAATGTTTCCAATCAACAATAACAGCTCAAAAACTTTGGTTTACAAAGACTGAAAACTTGTTTGTACATCTTATTGTTCATGATAAATATTCAAATCCAAAATGCCACTAGACGTACGCGTCGTAAACATTCCTCTGGGGAATTTATAATAAATTGGACACATGCCGGAACGTGTTGTGTGTGTATGCCACGCAACATACGTTACGGCCAAACGTATTTATGTTGTCAGAGTAAGGGTAATTTCGTGTTCTACTAGTGCTGCCAAATGTACAAATACAAATACAAATACAACACCACAACAGGCAAAATGCCCAACGAGGTGGCTGATAAAAAGATGCCCATAAAAATATGGTTGTCATATGTTTCAAAAATACAGCAACCCAATTAAAAATGCAATTAACACAAGTTATAAACAATATATACACGTGATAAAATATTATACGATGCCCATAAAGCATACTTATGGTTGTCTTATTCTAAGAATGGATAGCTTCCCTATAATGTTCCATATTTTGAAGTGAAAATGACAGATGCGTGAATTTTCGTGTTATGTAGGTAACGTAATTTTCCGGCTATTCGTACGTTTGTTGATACTGCCATCTATATATTTTAAGTTGACATCTGTCCAAGAAATGTGTGTCCCGTATTGTAATTTTTCTAGCAACGCTTAAATATCGAAACTGCCCGTTATAGTATAAAATTTTGGTATTGAATAAATATTTTCGGTATGATTTTCTTTGCTTATTGAGCTCTTATGAGTGCACGGAGACATGTGGAAACGGACGTTGCGTGGGGGGCTTTGGATGAACTAAATGAAAAGAGAAATAACGCATGTAAATCATAAATTCATTTTTTGAAATGAACTATGCGGCACATTTTTAGATCACTTGAGTGACCGGTGTATACCTAGAAGACTTGAGTGATCCTCCACATATTTACAGATCACTTGAGTGTCTAGCGGCACCGTGACAATTTTAAATCTTTCAAACGGCCCGTGGGCCGTTTGAAGGATTAAAGATCACTTAAGTAACACATTGCGCAGTTCCCCCATCACTTGAGTGTACCATGGTATATTCATAGATGACTTAAGTCAGCGGTTCTCAACTTTTTTTGACTCGACGAGCCCTTTTCAGTATACAATTCCCATGGCGGAGCCCTGTTTGACTCAAGGAGCCCTTTCTTGTACATAGTTTTTATGGCAGAACCTTGTAGGCCTCTCTCATTTACTTACCTATCAAATTTACTAATTCATTTTATTTTCTGCGAGTCGCCGCGGAGCCCCTGGGAGGTGCACACGGAGCACCGGTTGAGAACCGCTGACTTAAGTGAACCATGGCATTTTTACAAATCACTTCTGTGACCCGCGGTACGTTTTCATGATTGATCCGTGGCACATTTACACATAGCATGAGTGACCCGCGGTAGAGTTACGTAGCAGTCAAGTGGAGTCAAGTTCCAGAGCACTCGCATTTGCAGATCACTTAAGTAACTTGAGACCCGACGACACGCTTCAAGTAATTTAGTAGTTGACAAAAGTTTGAGATGTCAAGTGCTTAAAAAACTGTCCCAACGTGCAAAGCCCATTGGATAATACGGGGCCGCGTCCACTGGCGCACGCACATAGGGCAACATGATTGAAAAAAAAATAGAATCCGGTCTCTTAACTTGTCTACTTGACAACTAAACGGCCCTAAACCATAGGCGGAATTAGACTTGGAAGTCTGGGGGGGGTGGGCACGATGATGATGATGTCAATTCATATATACATATATACATTAGATCAATCGACTCCACCTTTGACGATTGGGGGCACTGCCCCTCCCCCTCCCGTATCTTCACCCATGCCCTTAACGTCTGCACACACTTTAAAGCACTTGACGACTTTCAGTTAACTACTATACTGCCGGACACGTGTAAACGGGCCGTTAATTGAGCGGCCCGTTACACGTGTTCAAATCGATGATGTGGCCCTCACTCTCTTAATGTAAATGTAAAGGTTGAACACTCTTTGATGTAAATGGTTATGCGAGGGAGTGCGCGTGTTCGGTGTGATATCTTCACCTGCTGTTTCCAAGAGTCTAGACACCTTCCTTCTTCCCTTCCTTAAAGAAAAGTGTGGTTTTTACTACTATATAAACCGGTTGGTCTTTTTTACCATGAATGTAGTGAGTGAGCGGAGATCGTTTTTGTTTGCCCTTGGGGCGGCATCAGTTTTTCGACGGAAATTCTGGCATCCGTTTCCATCCGTGGCTTCTGCACCGGCGGCGGTGGCACACGGTTGCTTATTTTAGGCATAATCGGTGTTTTGTGTTGTTCGTTAGCACAGCTGCCTTCTTCATCTTAAACGTGTGCGTGCGCGTCTCTCTTCACCGTCGAAATCCAGTCTTGGGTGTTGGTGGTGATGATGTCGATAATAATAAGACTAAGAGTAATTTTATTTATTTTTTTAAATGTCTTTTTCCCCCCTCAACTCACGTTAAAGGGTGTCGATGCCCTCGTTCCATCGTTGTAATGATATTAAAACGTCTTCTAATGCACCTTTGGATTGGAAAAAAAAAACAGACCATCACGCGCGTTGTGTCTCAGGATGGCGGCGATACGTGATTCGAATAAATTAGATCTTACTATTTCTGTGGGTTGTCTTTATGTTTTGGTGTCTTAGGTGACATGACGGTATCTCTTCTGATTTCCGGGCATTGACAGGACATCGTGTGTTCGTGGTGAGGTATATACCAATACCTTCTAGAGTAGAAGGCCTTCGCCCGCGATATTTTCTATGCTGTGACGTCACCACACTCCGGCTTAAACGAGAAAGAGAATTTCTTCTTCTCGGCATTCTCCCCCGATCCACGCTCTGCTTCTCCCAAGAAATCGCCATTAACGAAGGCACGTGGTCGTCGATTAGATATTTTTTTATAGAAATATGTCTGACCCAAAAGTATCTGTATTTTATTTTCCGAAATGTGAAGATCTGAAGAAGAAGTGGTTGAATTCCATCCAAAGAAAGGACTTCGTACCGAATGATCGCAATAGTGTAAGTGCTCATTTCGTAAACATTATATTGTTTTATTCTTTAAGAAAAATTCAACGGAATGCAAAAAAATCAACTCCGATATTAAGAAGAAATGGGACAAATAGTGATTCGGCGGAATAACCGAGTACCAAATATTCAGATAATGTTTTGGCCAGATATCAAATATTTCGTGGCCGAATATTAATTTCCTCTAAATTCATCACAATTGTAAATGGAATTAGTGTTTTTAATTAAATGAAATTATTGGTAATTTTAAATATTGAATTTTAAGTATTTATTAATTAATATTTATAATTTTAAGTATTATAACTTAATTAATAATTAAGTAATTTTTTTATTTCAATAGATATTGAAAAACTGGTAATTGGGAGATATTGCCATGATACTGACAAAATTTGACAATGATACATCATAGTACATTAATATTACCAAATGATTTTTGTTTTTAATTAATTACAATTTCATATCCAATCAAGGAAATGTAAATCATTATTTACTCCTAACTAGTAATGCACCATATAATTTATGAACTAGTATTTAACTAGTTATAATAATAGTATATTATATATAATTTAGCAGCAGATTATTTGTCCCATCTCTTATGGAGAACAAGTAATGGTCAGAGACTAAATTAATTTCATGTTATTACCAATAGCCATCAGTCTGATTATGCTTATTTTATGTCTAGGTATGTGAACTGCATTTTCTGGCCACGGATTTGGTAACGAAACTTCGGCTTTTGATGATAAAAGTGGTAAGACTTTAGCAGCTCCGTTGAAAATTAAGAGAAGAAAGAACGCTGTGCCATGCCTCTTCGAAGGATATCCCTCAACTTCTATGACACTTCCAATTAAACGAAGGTTATCTTCAAACTACAAAAAACACTGAAAGAATGAACGCTTAAAAACGGCCCTTGAGGAAAGTGTGACTGATGCAGCAACATTTTCTCAACAGAGACAAATCAGCAGTATGGAAGATCTACAGTGATGTGTTGAAACATTTGGTCTTGACAATTTTTATGAAGTGTTGAATCAGTGAAAAATTTTGTGTTTATCATTTGGATATACAACCATATCCACAGATTTCGCATTCAGTGGTTGTAAGTAATCTTAATGTTTCTGTTTATCTAAAAAGTATTGCATTGAAAAGAATTTCAAAATTTACCATCCCATATAAGTTCACAAATTTCAATGACTTAATTGATATATTAGACACACTTAAAAGTATGAATCCTATGTGTGAGGAAAAAATTCCTCTAAAATAGATTTCTTCAATGATGCTCTGTCTTCTTTGAAGACTGGTGAAAATGAATTACTGATAAATTTTATAGAGGAACAAATTAAGATTGGTCGTTGTCCAAAAAACAACTTGAAATACTCTAATGACATCATATATTTGCTATTCTGTTACATTCAATTTCGCCAAAAGTGTACAAATTTATAAGATCTAGCAATAAAATTATACTGCCTCATCCATCAACTTTGAGGAAAATTAGTCAGCGACTACCAGTTTCACCAACCGAGGAGGTGAGTCAAAATTTCTTGATGTACATAAAAGCCAGAGCAAAATATATTTCTGATGCAGATAAAGTTATTTTTCTTGTTGACGAAATTTACATAAAACCTTATTTTGATTATAAGGGAGGTTCTGTTGTTGGCATGGCCTTCAACACAGAAGAAGCTGCGAAGAGTGCTTTTGTGTTTATAGTTTCCAGCCTAATGTCCCCTTTTAAAGAAGTTGTGCATATTTTACCTGTGTTCAAGATAAATCATGTATTGTTACGTAATGTTATCCTAAGTTATTTTAGGTTTAGAAAATATTGGTTTCACAGTTATTGGCGTTGTCACTGATAACAATGCTATCAATAGAAAAGCAATGAGCTTGTTCACAAAGCCACATAAGAATTTATATATGTATCCCCAGCCTCAGTGTCTATCGAGACCACTATTTTTTGTTATAGTGTGTATTTGTTAAAAAATATCAGAAATAACTGGTTGAATCAAAGAAATGATGGCAAGTGCTATTTTTACCTGAACTTTGATGTTTCAGTTGACAATTTTTGTACAGCATCTTTTGCATCATTGAAACAACTGTATGACAGACTCTGCAAATGTTGTCTCATATGCAAGAGGGCTAACATGAAAATCTCTCAGACCTTTTAATTTAGAGAGACAAAACATCAAACTTGTACTCAGTCTTCAATTAGTTTGTTTGCGAGGCTTTAAATATATTGGGTCCAGACAGAAATATCCCTCATTTTACTGATATGCTGAATTTATCAAAGTAATCACAGTAATCAGATAATCATAGTAATAATCATATCATATATAATAATAAATGATATATAATAATCAGAGTAAGCATAGAGAAGTTCTTGTAAACACAGCTTTTACCACCTTGGAAGAGTTTGAAATTTTAGGAAATGTATATGAATGTTGTAGTGGTCACAGGGAAGCTGATATTGCTCAAATAATTTTATGGATTTCATCTAATATTTACTCAAAAATCTGTATGAATAAAAATGATTTGGTGACAAAGAAAAAAGGGGAAATTAGGAATGAAAAATGTGCAAAGAGGAAACTTGAGTGTTTTGATCAAGTTCGGTAAATGTATAAGTAATGGGCCATTTAACATTTAATTAGTTAGCTCCCAAACTTGAAATAATATTTGCTCAATTACTTTTCAATATCAGTCAATCATCATTCAACCATCATTATCAGCTCAAAATTTCAAATTCACCTTAAATTCATTTTTTATTTTTAAATTGCCGCTGTGGTGGTCGAGTGGTTATAGTGCCGGACTCGTGATGCGAGGATCCGGGTTCGAACCCCACAGTGGTGGTCGGCTGAAGTTGGTTTTCTGTGGTTCCCAACTTCAAGGCGCAAATGCGAGCCGATCTCCCCGTTAAAAAGTCTCGCCACAGAGAGCAACAGTCTTACAACGGTAAATCATTCAACCATAATACTTCACTCATAGTTGTAAAACTGGGGGCAGATGACAGCACTACACATAACAAGCATTACACAGAAACAAACTTTACGTCAGGTTGCACTACACGTACACGCACATTGCCGCATGTACCGATTCGTTGGGGGGTTCCGCGGGGGGGGGGGGGTTCATGTGTGGTGTAGCAGTAGTAGGTAGGGGCTCGGGGATCCATGATCCATGACGTTCTTAAGTCAGCCACCTCGTTGGGCAATTTGTCTGTTGTGGCGTTGTATTTGTATTTGTAAATCTTTGAAATAAGTGTCTCATTACTGGTACATTTTACACCTCTCTTTTTTTTTTTTTAAAAAAAAGTTATATATAAATGATGGTGGTTATGATTTTAGTCGTTCACAGAAAATTGGCATCAAGTTCTGATTATATATGTATTGCTCACATGCTTTGATGAAAAAACTTAAATGCTCGGAGTAGAAAGATGTCGGCTAACTACTGAAAATGAAATGTGTTTAAACGATGGAAGTTTCATAATCATACGAAATTTGGTTAAAGGGGTTTGTCGTGTCCAACTCCTGTAGTTGTTAGTTATGTTCTATATAATTACATTATGACTGAGAAACTGAAAAATGGTGTTGAATTCATGTTTAATGCAAATGTTCAATTAAAGATTGTTTTTCAATTCTAGCAAGTTTTATTTCTTGTGTAACTCCATGTGTGTAGTGAAAAACATTGGATAGAATTTTTGCTCCTCAGCCTAAATAAAATATGAACCTGATGATATTTATAATCTTGAACATAGATCACACTTTGCTTCATAACAAACCTCAAAATTAATCTACGTATTATTGGTTTGTTTTTTTTCTGGCTTATTTCTAAAGAATCTTCGAATAAAAATGAATTTTTAAGAGAAGTTATAAATAATAAAACAATTTTATGCAAAGAAGAAACTGGTGACATATATTGAAGAAAAAAACTATTTTTGAAATGGATTTTTACTACTTGAATGTTATGAATTTGTGTACGAATGAGAATCATACAATCTATATCTAATCCATAGTTTCCATTGAAATTTTCTGGAAGGAGCAAAGCATATTTGTTCATTCGTTCTTTTTTCTTCCTTTCAATAAAATACACATTACGTGAAAAGTTTGTATATACTTTATATATTTTTTAAATAAAATATATAGTGAATATTACATATGTCTATCTTAATGAGAAATAAAGGATATTTTATATATACTTGAATTTCGGTATTCAATGGATATTTTTTTGGTTAAAATCAACAGAAATGAAATTCCGAAATATTCTCTTGGGGAAATTTTGATGTCAAATGGTAATTTCTTCAAAGTTTTCGTAAAAACTCTGGCTCTAATTGATACTTGAAAATAATGTTGAATTATGAGTATAAACTCGTCCATTCGAGTGCTAAATTCTAAGGTAATTCAACCTTTTTTTTTTTTATAAGAAAAAAATATATATTACAGCGGGGTGGGTCAAAAAAAAATATTTATATATATAACGGCGTTACAGTGTGTGGTGCTGCGCTGGAAAACGATCTTACAGGGAAGACGATTCTAGGACGGAATTCGATGACGTCACGAATCTCGGGGTCAGGCCTTCTGCTCTAGAAGGTATTGTATATACGCACGTCTGTGGAGGCACGTGCTCATCGAAGATGATTCAGATTGAAAAATCAGCGATACCTCGACCAAGATGCATCAAAGTCACGGGTTGTGATTTATCATTCAAGTACCACAAAAGCAAATTATTATCATAAAACATCATAAAAAATTTAATTACACAGCGTAACTTGTTAAATAATTTTATTTGAATGACCAGAAGCGTATTTACCGAGTGTGTGGGAGGTTGTTGACTAAGCTGGCTGTAGCTCAGGTCGGATATTCCAGAAAGGTAGCCAATTTGAAGAATGAGGGGTCAAGAAAATTACACTAGAATGGAAGAAGGGTAGCGAAAACATGAATCCGGTTCTTCCTAGAGATCAAGGGGGCTAGGTCAGCGAGCGACCAAAAGACAGTGCGCAAGCGCGTGAGAGACTCAAACAGTATGAAAGCGTGGAAGTGACCAAAAGAGTGATCTTGTGAGTGTGGATTGGAAATATGGGAGTGATCAGTGTGATAACGACCAAAAGGGTATGAACCTTGTTTACATGAGAAATGGAAAAAGCTGTTTTTTTTCTTAAAACCGGGTTCAAGGATTTGCGCTAAAACCCATATACATGAACCCGCATCTCAACCCGACTTTAATGAAGACATCAGGATCCCCGTTTACGTAGAGAAATGAAAAATCCGTTTTCCTTCACTCCTCAATAGGGAAAAATCGCAAAAGGATTATGGGAAAAGGGGTATTCACCTTAAAAATCTTAGAAGAGGGTGTAAATATTTCCTCCCCTTTCTGTACGAGGGAAAAAAAGTCGACGATAGGGTGCGGGGAAACTGGTCAGTGATCACCCAAAATTGTTGTAAGCATCGGAGTGATCGAAAGAGCGAGTGAGGGATGAAAGAGTGACTTTTTAGAAAGTTGAAACACATATAGAGTGACTTAGGGTGGTATTCACCGACATGGTTTAAACTATAGTCACAATTTTTGGATAGGATAACGTCACGGATTGGTTGAAAACTTGAATTTAATCATTCCGTGTCGATCTTCCATCCAAAAATTGAGATTACAGTCGGTGAATATCACCCTTAGAGACAGAAGCATATGGACAGCTGGGCTAAGTAGGCTTAAAGCCGGCGGCAAATTTCAGGAATGAGTGATCGAGAAAATTAGACTAGGGGAAAGGGCGGCAAAAGTTTAAAAGCTCGCAGGCGGCAATACTACTACTTATCCGAACATGCATCTCGCACTCATTCCTCTACGGAGTTTCTAACGAATCGGCACATGTCGGAATTTGTGTTTGAGTGAATGCGTGGTCCTAACGTATTCATGTTGTCGAGTTGCGCTTGTTTCGTTTTCATGCTGCCATCTGGCTTCCATTTTCTGAAGTAAAGATGGAAATGCTTGAATTTTCATATTTTTGTTAGTTTCGTGTTGTAGGCCTGTCTGCTCTCTGCGGAGAGACTTTTTCAAATAGGAGACCGGTGGTGGCAATACTATAAATCCACCTGTGTGGATGCACGCACTGCTGACACACTTTTCTCCGGAATGTCTTGCGATGTTGGGATTTCATCACCATGCGTTTGAGTTGATGTTTTTTGATGCGAACAGTTCCTGGACGCTGGAAGCTGAAAAAGATGAGGAGATGGAATACTTTTTTGTGGGAAATTCTAGGCATCACTTTCCAGTCTTCACCATATCGTCACGTGTTTTTAAAACAATTCTTTAAGAAAAGGGAAAGGTACAGGAGACAGGGCCGTCTTAAGAGTATCATGGGCCCCCGGGCCAATTGATTTTTCTGAGGCCCTACCAAACAACTTCTCGAAAATTTCAACCAGATCTTATTTTTGTGAGGCCCCTCTTCGCTTGAGGCCCCCGGGCCGTGCCCGGGTGGGCCCATGCCTTAAGACGGCACTGACAGGAGATAGTTATACCCCTTGTGAACTGACTTCGGCGTCCCAATCCGTTTCGAAACCTGTCCTGCAGCCGAAAACACCTACGCGGACATAGTTCTTTAGCACTTCGTGTATATTTAGAGTGAGTTCATGAAAATCAAACAATTTTGTGTCTGAACGCTGTCCACTTTGTTGGAAGTTAATGTTCTTCTGTGACGAAAGAGCAGAAACAGCCGCAGAACTTCAGTTTCGTACGCGGTCACAGCAATTGATCCAGATCATTTATTTCGGGTGCCAAAATTATGAAAATATAATTCCAGACTTCTACGAAAGGAAATTTCAAAATATTCTAGTGGCCTCGTAATATGGAGCTTCCGTCTTTCTTTGATTAATTGACATCGATGGCATCCGCTGCGCAGTTCTCTAAATGGATGGTATCGGTTTCAAAATAGAATGGAGCCTTTACCGAAAGACCCTCCTAAACGATTAGTACGTCCGTATCTCACTTCTTGTCAGCAGCGTCGTCGGAGAAAAATGTTGTTGATACACGCCACGACATCCATCGTCCCACGCGACATTATTCAATATAAGGACTCGGGTCGTCAACGATTGCGTGGAAAAAATGACAGCGAAACAGTAGCTCTGTCGTAAATATATTAATGAGAGGACCGGTCGTATCGTGTAACCACTTCGAAGGCCTGTTTAATCCATGTTGCTCCTGTGCTAAGATTGTTATTCGTTTTTTGAAGGTTCTTCTTTTTCGTTAATTACAACCATGCACAACGAGACACTTGTTTCATAATACCAAGGATGGCTCAGCAAACATCGGCTTCTACGAGACATTTAAAACTAACCATTTGCCTATTAAAAAAAATTGTTCCAGCATCATTCCAGAATGTTTCACTGGTCTTCTTAGTCAGAGGTTTAATAGATACGGGCAAGTGCTCGACGTATTAGTAATCGTAAGCCAATAGTCGAATGTTCCACTTTCGTTCATGCTCATACCAGGTATGATATTATCATAAATCATGTAAGTTCGATGAGATTGATGATTATGATAGTACTGCATATGATGATAAAAGTATGTGGCACTGAAAATGCTGTAAAAATGAAAAAAATAAGCCAGCCTTTTTATCCCGCGACAGGGAGATTCATTTTGCCAAAGCGAGACCAGACTCAGAACACATATCATATAACACTACATGCCTATTTGGAAGACTAATGACTAAATCGCTACATAAACGATACTGTAATCATAGAGGGATACAGGAGGGTGAAAGGGGCAATGAAATTCCCCTTTAAGTAAAAAAAAAATGTATTATATTGGGAAATGGCAAAAACGCGCGCGCGGTCGACGTATAGTTTATCTTGATTTCCAGAAGGCATTCGATCAGGTCCAACATGGTAAACTCTTGAATCGTTTACATGAGATTGGGGTACATTAGAATACAAAATACATTAGAACTACTGAACTTAATGAAAAAATGCCTTAAAATTACTGAAAATCATGAAAAATGCCTTAAAATTACTGAAAATCATGAAAAATGCCTTAAAATTACTGAAAATCATGAAAAATGCCTTAAAATTACTGAAAATCATGAAAAAATGCTCTATCACTTAAAAATATCGAAACATGCAAAATGCATAAAAAATATGCCAAGTCATAGAAATCCTAGCCCTAATTATTAGCAATTTTGTCTATGGGGGGGATAAGAACAGACCACCAGGTATTGACATTATGATCGAGGTACCGTTGCACGAGGTCGTTATAACTGAGTTTAACTGCATTTCTTTAAATATTTAGAGGACATAGCAACCCCATTCCATGTTGGTAGATACGCTGATATGAATTCCAAAAATTTGTGTTGTCCTGACTCTAATTTAGAACCACATGTAGAAAATGTTAATCGCGTATCCCAATTGTTTAGTCGCCATGTCGACCCGGCGCCTGGGATTTGTCACATCCTGTATTCCACACACACCTCGAAGTCTCGAATAAAATAAAAATTAACCGAGCAATTCATAGGATTCCCAAGACGTGCGAGGATGGATGGTGCAGGATTTCCAAGCAGTTCTCCTTCATGCTGACAGGGAGCTGGAGCCAAATTGCCGTCATGTTGCTCAACACCAACTCATTCAAATTCGCAAACGTGTCGAGAGCTAGTTGCCAACAACTTTTCCAGAGATATGCATCAGGTCCATCTCTCTTTTTTCCGCTGCCTCCGCCTGATCCAATTACTTTTAAGAAAAAAAATATTTATTCCCTTGATATCCGATTTGTTTCATTAGTCTCAAAGCAGGGAGGTGGATCGAAAAATAAACAGAACCTCAGTACTAACGAGAATATCTCGGGAATATTTTAGGCATTTTTCCAAACCCCATACCTTCCAAATACAGTTGGCAAATAGAGAAATTTCTGAGGTGATAATAAAGTAAATAAGGAACAAATTGTGGAATTTCTCTCCTCTGAAAGTTATGTACAACAGTGGTTCTCAACATAGAGCTATATGACCCCTTATGGGGAAGGGGGGGATCACGGGTGTGCGTTTTAGTTGTGGTAGTACAGGTCCCGCGCTTTGTGAGGCCCCGCTTTCACGGTTCTTAAATTATTTCTGGCTTTAAATCTGAATTTTCATGAATTCTGAATTTTTTTACCATTAATTCTGAATTTTTCTACAGTTAATTCTTTTTCCATCTCAATCCTGATTTTTTTTTTACCGCTAGTTCTGAATTTTCATCAATAGTGAAAATTTTTTTATACCGTTAATTATGAGTTTTCATCAATTCTGGAACTATTTCCCTCATCAGTTTTGGATTTCCTGTACTTTTTTATATTAAGTCTGAATTTTAATTGGTTCAGGAATCATTTCTTCCGTATAAATTCTAAAATTTCATCGATTATATAGAATTATTTATTTCATCACTACTAAATTTTTAACAACTGTGAAGTTATCTCTTTCATTACTTCTGAATTTTTTCATTAGTGGTAGAATTATTTATTTCAATTATATTTCTGAATTTCATTCAATAATATAATATGCGGGTAAAACGGTTTTTGCGCATTTAACGCTGTTCTTTCCCAAATTTACTCCGTTTTTGAATTCGAATATCTCTGTGGATATTGCACTTGGAGACATGGAGTATTTTTTTCATCAGGAGAGACAGGGCAACAACTTTCTAATTGGAAGTTAGAGTACGGTTGACGCATAAAAATTTAGATTTTTTGTTTGTTACACACTGTATTTTCACTCTCAAAACTAGTACAAGGTAATTTTTGAACTCCTGTTGAGCGTTTTTAAAAACTGGAATCATATCTCTACGACGGACGGTTGATGAGATATAGACTGTGCTAGAACTTACAGGACACCCTGTATATGCAAGCTGTTACTTGCGGCTGAGTACGCGGCCCTGAACATCACTTTGCGCTGGGCTCGTCATATTGAGGGGACCCCGCATAGACCCAGTATAGAAGGGAAACTCGCTGAACCTGGGGTAGGGGGGATCCAGGCTGATATGTCAAGAGGGGTGATTTATTGTTTAAGTTCGTTGGATCGTCCAGTATTTTACGAGATGGACCGAATTTTCCCGTATAATTCGGCTCCTGGGAGAAATGATCTTCCCCTTCTTCGGGATCCGTGCCCAGTGCAGGGGTTAAGAGATCGATTTCACATTTATAAAACTTTTGTTCATTATAAATGTAATTTTTACGAAAAAAAAAATCAGTTTTAGCTTCTACTAAAAATTTAGATTTTGACTAAATTTAATTCAACTAGTGGAAAAGGTCTTGCTACTGAATGAGGTGATGGTGGAGGGCCCTACATATTGGAAGGGGAGGGGCGCGCGAAAGAAATATGGTCCGGGGGGGGGGAAGGTTAAGAAACACTCTCTGTGATGTACAAGTACAATACAATTCCGTATTCAAATCCCTTTCGGCACTTCATGTTTCGAATGTTTCATTTATGTCATCTTGTATCCTGATTGCACGTTGATTACCATTATCATTTAATAGAGGATATAATATAACACGGTGGTAACCTGTTTTTGATGATGATAATAATAATGATCATATATAATGATCGAGTTAATAACTCTGATTTGAAATTATAATTCTAGCCATTCGTTCCTGAGTTTTAAGAGGAGTTTCACAATATAATTACTTAACGATTGATTCTTAAATACTGACATGTTTTGGTTTAATTTATTCGGTGTGTGTGTTGATCATCTTTTCCGGAATTACCGATGGGATTTAATTTTAATTGAGTTAGGAGAGGAGTTGGTTCATACAAAGTGAGCAGTTTAAAGTTTCTCGGGGTTTTGAATTTAAGACGCGAATATCTTGTATTTTCTGTAAGGATCATTCAAGAACACTTGATACACATGCATGTAAAGGTGCGTACGTACTACGCACGTCGCATCAGATTCACGTCAAATTATTGTCTGTGATAATTCTCCCACGTCAATACGAAATTCTTCATTTTGAAATATTAAGTTGAAATATTTTTGCGGATGAATGGGAAATTTTTTTGGTTTGAAATGCTTTTTGTGGATGAGTGCGAAATTATAAATTTGAACTTTTTTGCGGATGAAAATGCGAAGTTAAAATAATTTTGCTGATGAACGCGAAAATTTTCATCCGAATCTTTTTGTGTATGAATGTGAAATTTTTTATTTGATATTTTTTTGCGGATGAATATGGAATTTTTGATCTAAAATTTTTTTGTGCCGAAAAGTGAAATTTTTGCGGATGAATGCGAAATTTTTGGTTAATTTTTTTTTTAACGGATGAATGCGAAATTTTTGGTTAATTTTTTTTTTAACGGATGAATGCGAAACATCATGAAGAAGTCAAAATATTTTTGCCAGTTGAATACGAAATTCTCAACCTGAATTTTTTTTTTTTCGCGAAAAATTTCCGATTCGGAATTTTTCTTTTTGCGAAACTTACATATCTCTAATGATTATGTAATTTGTGATGGCACTTCATAGTTCGGTTAAGGTTATTATTTCCAACCCTTTTACTGGATAACATCTTCTAGTGCGTGTGATATAGAGAGAGCTACAAAAATGTAAAAATTCTCTCACATCTCCCCCATAAACTAGAATAATCAGTATGCATGATGCAATCTCCAATCACTTGTTTGATGGAATATTTTCCATCTCTCACACCTGATTAAGTACTACCGTTTTTTGGGGGTAATATACGACTAAAATTTCGTTTGGCTTCCGATTAGTGATCGCATTCGATATTATTTTACCTCTTTACTCTGCAGACAAATGTTTCGGAGATAAAGGGTATGTGTAATTCTACCGACCGAACGGGATCTTGGAAATCTGCCAGAAATGATGGAGGGAAAGGAAATCATCCATCTACTTACTCACTTCAATGTGTGAGACGGAGTTTTCCGAACTAGACTTCGAATATTACGTGCTATATATATTGTATAAAGAATAGTATAAAAATTATATATAGCATTAGATATATTTTTACGGGAAAATTATGTCCGCTTGCAATGTTTCTATACCGACGGATTAATGACTGTTTCCGTATTTTTACCGCGCAGTTGAAGAAAAATATGGAGATTTCTAAGATCGTTTCGAATTTGGCAAAATTTGGGTGGTTATTCTTTTGACTGATATTTTAATATTTAGATCAAGGTCTTCAACTTTTCAGACACACGTTACGGGCCAAATTAAAACTTTCCATGAAGCCCACGGGCCAGCATTTCATACCGTGGTATTCCCCTTTATTGAACAGGGTACCCTAAAATAACAGTAAAACCCGTCTTTTGCGGATGGGATAAAAAAAAATCCGTCCGTAAAAGAGGGTGACCGTTAATCAGGGGTTCGAAAAGCGTACTTTTATTATTCACAAGGGGAAATTAATATTTCGCCGTATAAAAGAGGGGTGTTCATAACGAGGGGCTTTACTGTATTAAAAACTATTATTTACTCTGAGAAATTCTTATTTTCATAAAAAATTTCATTACTTCTTTCGATTCCGATTTGCTTTTTATTAACTATTAATTCTGATAATTAATTTTGATAATTCTGTAATTATTTTTTCATTAATTCTCAATTTTCATTTATTATAAAATTATTTTTTTCACCAATTTTTAATATTTTTCAGGAGAGAGAATTATTACTTTTAACAAACCTGAAATTACTCTCATCAATTTTGGAATTGTTTCTATATCAATAATTCTGTAACTATTTTTTCATCAATTATGAAATTATTTTTCTCGATAATTCCATAACTTTAAAATTATTTTCTTCATTAAAGCATTTCCATGAATTCAGTAATTATGTATACCTTTTGGATTCCGAATTTTATTTCTCGAAATATGTATGTAGACTTATATGGAATCTTAGGCCTCAAACAGTGTTTTTGGCTCTGGGTCCCCCGAATTTATTTTGATGCTTTTTGTCGCACCACAGTCATTTTCTGCACAGGAGGGCTACAATTTATTGCAGATTCCGAACGGCAGCGTCCGGTATTTTGCCAAGCGCTCAATGCGGTTGCAATCTTTTTCTGTGGTCATGTCACCATTTCTATTGTACCCCAGTGTTAGGCAAGTTTCTGACAAAGACGAACCGGGTATAGAACTCGCGACACTTCTAAGCATCCTTTAGCACTTTAGGAGAATATCTTATCGATCATGGCTACCGCGCCCATTCGTTACGACGACCCTAAATGTATCAAATGCTCAGCATAACTATTGAATTTGGAAACTGTCTCACAATTGTAAATGTCGCAGTGCAGATTTCAGTGGCCAGCGCTCTTTCAACAATTTCTTTTTTGCAATTTAATAAGGAGGGCCACCGGTTGAAAGAAGAGAGACACCTGTGTGTGTGATTTAGATTATTTACCGCATTTCCTCGTTTTAGCTGCCATGCCGGGAAACATCAAGGGAGGAGACAATTATGCCGGGAAATTCTGTGGGGGGTTCCTGAAAATTCCTAAACATCTAGATTTGAAGCTTGTTTGTTCTCTGCATTTAGGAGCTTTTCCCGTTTTAAGGACTAAGTTAAAGATCGAATTTCTGGTATTGCTCTTGCTACCATGAACCTTGCTTGTAGCAAATGACGTATACTAAGCGTATTAGTAGATTAATGAGCTAAATGGAAAAATTAGTAGACTACGAAATATTTTTGATGATCTTTGATCACGTGTTTAAAATTTGAATAAACAGAGCAAAAAATTGGAGAATCCGTAGCAAAACATGATATTGTAATAAAAAACCGACAGCATATTTCTTCAGTCTCTAAACATACAGAATACAGTATCTGCATTTCGTATTAGGCTGAAGATATAGTAAAACTACCTCTTGATGGACACCGCAACAGATTCGGTCACCCCACTTTTACGGCTTAATAATAATTTTTCCGGTGTATAATAAAAGTATGCTTTTAAAACCCCTTATTAACGGTCACTCTCTTTCACAGACGAATTTTTTTTGTCCCACCGGTGTCCACAAGAGATGTTTTACTGTAATAAGGTGCGAGCATGCATGCTCTACCCATGTCGCGCGGGACAAATGTGGCTCTCGGAGTCATGTGGCCCGTGACTAGAAACCTAATTTAGTAAAAATGAAGAAAGTGGCATATTTACAGACCACGTGGGTGTCCCGCGGCACAATCCCGACCCAGATTACTTATGCAGCCTCCAGCACGTTTACAGATAACTCAAGTGACACACGGGACATATATAAATATCATTTAAGTGACCATTGACACAGTTCCATAGCATTTCAGCTGCCCGCGGCACATTTCCAGATCACTTAAGCACCCACGGCATATTTACATATCATTTAAGTGATCTGCGCCACATTTAAAGAGCACTTAAATGACCTGTAGTGATGTTCCAGGCCACTTAAGTGCATGGCGACACATACTCAAACCAATGAATGTCCCTCGATTTTTTCGGCATGCTAGGTAATGCGGTGGGAGGGGGAATACGGTATATGGATAATTAAAATCTTATAATATTTTCGACCCCAAACTTTTATTTCTGAAAATTGATAAGAAATTTTCATGATATATTTGAAAAATACAAAAAAAAAAAATTATTTTTTGAACATTTTAAAAACGTATTTCTCTTTTCAAAAATTGTAATTTGTGTTAGACATTTTACATAGAAATATTTTTCAATATTCTCTTCAAAATTCCTTTCCTTCCGGATTCCCTTCCATTTCTGTAAGAATACGTTTATTCTCAGGAAATTCAATCCGTGATAGGGAAAAACTTCTTTGGAAAATTTTTTTTTTATCCGAAGAGAAATTCAATTTTCAGTATTTATCTCTTTCTTGGTATTTTTTTTATGGGATACCAATTTCTTTTTCTTTTTTTTTTAACCATTAGCAGGGGGAGAAAAATCTGTCTTTGAATTTCGTTTCAGTTTTTATTGAAATTATTACTAAATTTTTTTTTTCTTTTCGAGGATCTAATATCTATCTATCAATGGGAATTTCTTTTCAATTCGGATCAAATCGATAAAAATTTGAACACTTAATTGGATTAATTTGAAATATATGTGGATAGTCGAATTTACTTTTCAGATATTTGTTAGTTTTGAAATTATCGCCGATTTTTTTAATGTCTTTAATGAAAGCTTGAACTCGGATATTTGAATATATTACTGAAATAAGTTTTCTCTGTTTGTCCGTTACCTTATACAGACGTACCTCTATTCACGGGATTGATTCATTCTCCCGTTTTTTAAACGTACAAGACAGATATAAAATTAATTCAACGTACACAGTGGTACAAAACACTGTACTTAATACGGAATTGATATAGTTTTGCTGTATTGCGGGAGCCTTCAACGCTTGTTATGGCCTGCTGGCCTAATGTGTCCTTCGAAACTTCTTGCAGGCGTCTGCTGACGGAAAAGGTATTGTAGTCACAGAATTTATAGATAATGCTGAAAAAAATTCCTTCATGGAAAAAAAAGGATTCTAAATACAGAAATTTCTTGAAAATTATGAGCCACTAAGACCGGGATCACACTGTAAAAGTTTTAGAAAAGTTCTTTCATAAAACCTGAAAAAAAATGTAACCAGTAAGGAATGCAACCGATAGGATTATTGGGTGTTTTTTTCCACCTTATGTAAAAAATCTTATATCAAACTTTTATTGTGTAATCCGGCCTAAGGCTTCTTCAAGCCTGCTACAAGTGATGATAAAACACAGTAATTAAATATTATGACGGGGGGGGGGGGCGCTTTCATGCAACGAAGGCCCTGGGCCGTGCCTTTGTGTTGAAATAGCCCGGCCTTGCTCTTTCAGTATATGTGCCGTATTTTTGAAGAAGAAAGGCAGCTGGCTCTACCAGCTGCCAACCATAGAACGGAATTATCACATATGTGAATCTCGGTGATCCAAATTTCTCACTAACCGAACAATCAGTTAATCTGCGCTCTACTGTATTTTTCAGCACATCTGCACATAATTATGCATTTTAGGGCGGTGATTTAATTCCTTAAACCAGTGTCAATTAATTTTGTTTTGCCTATGCTTCAATGCACCATTTCCCTCCTTCCCCACGTCTTATCCAGAGCTCCCAACCCACTCAAGGCACGAGACCCTTCTGATTCATTGAATTGATTTTCGAAGAAATTGATATTGAAGAAAAATTTTATGAGCAAGTCCTGATTCAGTGATGGTATTCGTGAGAGGTTCGGTGTCCCGTATAAGGTCATGTTATTAATTAACATGCCGTGTATACGAGACACATTACTATGACGTGCTACTAATAACTAGTAGCACGTCATAGCTCCAAACTTTCTTGAAAATCCCCTTTTTCGATCGTTAGGTGTGGAAAACGCCATAAAGCGACAAAAAATGGGTAATTATATCTGAGATTGTGACATTTCCATCGCAATTATATGCAAGATTCGTTAACATTATTCTCTATGGAGATCAGTCCATACTGCCAATCGCACTGTTCAGCACGAATTTTGTTCCCAAACATTTTTCAATGATTTTAGGGCACTGATTCCGAATCTGGCGTTGTTTTTGTCGGATTTTCTCTACTTTTTGAAATAAAGTGAAAGTTAAATTTCAATGGTAATACAAAAGCAGCATGGAAATCACACAGAAACTTTGCGTTATACAGTAAATCTCTGGCAAAGATATTTTAGTGATTGTTTAGGATGATTTTGTGGCGCTTATTTGGCACTGGTTTTGTCAGATCTAATTTTTGAGATAAAGTGCATATTATATTTCAATAGTAATACGTCAATCAATAATAAGATTAATATCTAAAAATAAAGACCACTAATGCAGGTCTGCTGTTACTACTAAACCACATATGCCCTTCGTCCACATTCCTCTGCGGAATTTCTAACGAATTGGTACATGAAGCAATGTGCGTGTACGTGTTGTTGTTAACAACAGTACAGGCAGCACAAAATGCTTGCAAAAAAATTGGAATTTATAGCAGCATATCTGCCAACAAGAAAGAAGTTAACTATGCCTTGTAAAAGTCAAAACGCATTATTTTGGACATTTTTTTCTGATAAAGGTTTTTTGAGCCTAAAAATTTTCTCTTTCGCCTAGATTTTTTTTTTTTTTGCTGATTTGTGAAGCCCTGCACTAATACCTGATCATAATATAAATGTAATAATATAGCTAATAAAATAGGAAAATAAACAAAAAATTGAAAGTAAAAAATTAACGTAAAAACTAATTGCTGCCGACTTATATTGAAATGTCGAGAGCGTGCATTGCCACAAAAACTAGAGCCAATTCGACTAAGGGCCGTATTCACAGACATGGTTTAAACTGTAGTCACAATTTTTGGATAAAAGATCAACACAGATTGTGGTTAAAAACCTGAATTTGATCAATCCGTGTAGATCTCTCATCAAAAAATTGTGACTATAGATTAAAGTCGGTGAATACCGCCCTAAAGAAACCGACACCAAATTCAAAATCAGCAGCCCCCCACCCTAAAACCGTTAAAATTTCATAGGGAACACGAATTTTTTTTTTTTGCGTTGAGCAGTGTTATTGACGTTATAACCGAGGTGTCGTTAAAACCAAGGTCGTCATAACCGAGTTTGACTGCGCGTATTTTTCAGATTGCACTCAAGAGGAGACACTCGTAGGTCAAAATACCACCGAATGTAATTTTTTTTTTAAATTTTTATTCAGCGAATTTATTTATTTTTTTAATCGTATCGCGTCTGGTCGTGGAAAATTCCGCCGGCGAAGCCTTAAAACTCGACAGACCTGTTTTTTCCTTAAGGTAGACGCACATTGGATGGTTGTACAGAGGTGGGTTCTTATTCATGTACATCATCGTTATCATCATCATCATCATACATGTGCGCCATGTCAATGTGTTTTGTTTGGTTTTTTCGGATTTCATTTGACAGGCAATATGTTTCTTTTTTTGCTTATACCTCTACGCCAGTCTTTTCTCATGTTAATCAAGTCATAAATTTTCCTCTCAATACGGGCGCGGAGGAAGCAAGCGGATATTGCGCAAGTACGCGACAACTTACTAATGACCGTATTCGGTTAATCGTTAATTAATTTCTTTTTGTTTTTAATTAAGGGGCTTTTTTTTTTTGAAGGGGATTTTCCACCTATTTAATTATTGTTGATTATTATTATTTTTTTGTTCGGAGTATACATACACGTAAGTGTAACTTGAGTGTTCAGTAATTCTTGTTTACAAGGTTCTTGATCCCTAATGAATTCAGTCACTTAAGGAATCAGTCCTTTGGAAAACTTGTACATTAATGAATAATAGATGATGATGATTTTATTAACGCCGAATGAGTGATTTTGTTGTTTATTCATAAGCCGATTGATATCGATGATGGAAATGAGTCCTTTAGACTTGGTGATCAGGAGATCGATCCTCTCTCTCTGGGAGTCGCATCACTTTTAGTCCCATTTAAGTTTCATGTGTGCGTGGGTGCGAAATGGATCGCGTTGTTGGAATTTGATGCCACGCTTCTATAATCCATTCAGAATTCTATAACAAGATTTATAAAAAAGTTTACACGGGGGTGATATTTTTTGAATATAGTAAAAAAAAAATAATAATAACGTGCTCGAAAGGCACGTGTAATAAAGTAGTTGCAGCTCGTGTTATGGCGAAATAAAGAAGGTGATGAATCTATAACTCGATGACGAAGCACGATAGAAGTAGAGTGTTGATTGTAGAGTATATCGTTTAATCATGTAGAAGCAAAAAACAGGGTATAACGTATTGTTCCGGATAAATTTCTCACAAGCACTCGAGATTGTAAAGCACGACACAATTTGCAGGACATCACGGCATTTATTTTACAGAACAACTATTTACAACTTTCTAGCGCAGCAATTCGAACATGAGTTAAACAGAGAGCCCCTGAAAGACGGTTCCTCAGACTTACAAAATAGTTTGCTTCTCCGTCAACTACCAAGTTCCGTTTAGGCGGGCGCTTTTATAGTAGAGACGAAGAAAAGTTGAGAAGTTCCTCCAACATTGGCGCAAGATCCCATTCTTTCTACAAAATTATCTTTGCGCCACGACGTCGGAGCTGTCACCAAAATCGCAAAATTTGTCTCCAACGTGGCGTGATTTACAGAGAAATGTGCGTTAATTTGAGTGGTTATAAATAAATTTAATGGAACGAAAATTATTTCAAGTGATTTGCTTGAAGTGAAATAATACGGTGAAGCTCAGTAATGTATCGTTGATGATTTAATATTGCAGTTTCCTAATCTATAGTGTTGTAAGGGGGCAACCCTTTCATACGAGCACTAAAGATGCGGCGCCCGCATCTTTAGTTTGAAATTCGTGCATAAAAACTATTTTTTCGCAATTTTTGTAATTATTTTTCTCCTTCACCCCTGATTCAGTGCCCATAGGCAGCCTAGAGGCATTCTTTGGTGATTTAGTCTAGAGCCCCATAGAATATGGGTATAAAGATGTCTTCATTCCGATCATCACAAGTAGTCAATGGGAGAAAATATCTTAAAATATTTTCAAAAGATTTTGAAAAAAAATCTGTCTTTTCGGAAAAATATGAAAGAAAAATTCCAAAAACATTCAATGTTCGAAAAATCCAATCCGAAAACATCCAAAACATCGATGTTCAAAAAAAAAAAAATCAGGGGATATCAAAGACTTCGCAAGAAGAAAAAAAGGGGAGGGGTGAAGACTTTCAAAATGTCTGTGCTTAGAAATATTCACATCACAATTCTGTCTTAGGCCGGTATTACATTATAAAAGTTTGATAAAAGTCCTATTATAAAACTTGAAAAATACAGCCAATAAGGTCGACTGTTACATTTTCTAGAATGTAACCAATAACCTTTATTGGCTAGATTTTTCAAGTTTTATAAAAGGGATTCATCATCTCTCGAAAGCATGCTATCATACAAAAGGAAGTGCATTGATACTTTTCGTAGAGGTATAATGGAATAGTTATTGTCATTCTCTTAAGTTTTATGTTAAAATCGGTCAGTTATTACCAAAGTTTGTGATGACCACAGCTCTCAGATAGGAAGCTGGGCTGGAAGAGATCTCGGCAACGGGATAAGTCCAGTGGCAAAGTTCTGGCGTTCATTCAGCTCTCAGATAGATAGTGACATCTTCAGAAAATCCTAAATATTGGCTTAAAAAGAAATGTCAAGGACACGATTGCGATTCTGAAATCAATAGGGGTCCTTGTGTTAATAGATGAAGTTCCCATACATTTTCATATGACATGATCATTTGTTCCATGGAGGATATATTAGTAGGACCATTATTTTCCAAGTCGAATCAGAAACTTTTTAGCTACATGCCTTTTTCCACATCTAGCTGTAGTGTTCCTGAGTAAAGAAATGTTCTAACATTGTTTCTCTGTGTGTGAGCAGGTTTCGAACATGTTGTGGGTCAAAAAAATTCAATGTAATTGACACTTACATGAATGAAGAAATGTTTTTCCTGATTTCACTTTTTCCTGTCTCCTGCTGGACACACGCAGAGGCGGATTTATGGGTTCACCACCTGTGGCTCCACCACATAAATTTTGCCTCCTTTCTCTATTTTCCTCTCCTAATTTTGCCTCTCCTTTCTCTAAAGAGTAATTTTAGTCCAATTTTCTTGACCACTAATTGATTCTTTGAATTTTCCGTCCTGGGCAATAACTCTATTATCTATACGGGGTGTTGGCTTAACCATCTCGCAATCTGTAAATACGCCTCTGTCTCCAAGTCACTCTTTTGATCACACGTATGCCTGAACATTTTATTGGTCATTTTTGATCACCCTTCTAGTTGTTCACAGACCTGGTTCCTCGCTGTCTAGGTCACTCCCATGCTTACACATTCTCTAGGTCACTCTTCACTCTTTTGGTCTCTCACTGATCTGATCGTAGTCTTAAGTCACTCTCGATTATTTACATGCTTCCATACTGTTTTGATAGCTCACATGCTGGTTTGGTCACTCATGCTAGTTGCACATTGGTTTCTTCACTCATTGACCTGGTCACACGCTCTTCAAATCAAGCCAAATTTTAGGCCACTCACATGCCTGCACACTTTTTTTGGACATTCACATGCTTGCACACTATCTTTGTCACTCACATGCTTGCACACTATTTTTGTCACTCACATGCTTGCACACTATTTTTGCCACTCACATGCTTGCACACTATTTTGGTCATTCGTGTGTCCCGTAAATACGCTTCTGGACACACGGGCCTCGACCACAAGTACACTGAGATTTCAAAAGTGTGACCAGCTCACTCCATCAAACTCTTTGCATGTTCATTCTGACTTTGTGATGATGGTATTCAGCCCGACTGGTCTCGCGTCACCAGCCATGCATGCGTGTATCAAGTATTTTCTCAATTGTATCGGAATAATATAAGATGAAAAAAAAAATAATAATAAAGTACACATAATAAAAATACATACACATAATAATGTCAAAAGTATTTAACCCTTCCTTTACCACCAAGGAAAGAGTAAAAATAAGAAATAACAACACACACTCCTTTTCTCTTTCTTAGAGGTATTCATAAATGATTGCGACAATGATCAAGTCACACCCATGCTTAAACCCTTTCTTGGTCACCCTTCTAGTCGTTCACTGACCTGTTTCCTAGCTGTCTAGGTGACTACCGTGCTTGCACATTCTCCTAGTGACTCTTTTGGTCTCTCCTATACTCATACACTCTCTACGCCACTCACGCATATAGTCGTACTCTTAGTCACTCTTTTGATTATTCACGTCTTCATACTGTTTTGATAGCTCACATGCTTGCACACGCTCTAGGCCACTCTTTTCGTCGCTCACATACTTGCGCAATGTTTTGGTCATTCTTTCGGTCAGTCATTGAGCTGGTCGCACGCTCAACTAGATCAAGTCAATCTTTAGGTCATTCATATGCTTACATACTATTTTGGTTACTCACATGCTTGCGCATTGTTTTAGTCATTCACATGTTTCACGCGCTTGTACAGTTTTAGTAATTCAAATGCTTGCACACTGTTTTGGCATTTCACATGCTCATACACCGTTTTGATTATTCACGTGCTTGCACACTGTTTTCGTCCTTCGCGTGTTCCGTAAATACTCTTCTGGACGCACGTTCCTCGACCACAAATACACCAGCATTTCAAAAGTGTGACCAGCTCACTCCATCAAATGCTTTGTATGTTCATTCTCACTTTGTGATGGTGGTATCCGGCCCGACTGGTCTCGCGTCACCAGCCATGCATGCGAGTATCAAGTACTTTCTCGATTCTATCGGGACAATATAAGATGGGGAAAAAATAAAATATACATAATAGAAATACATACATAATAATGCCAAAAGTATTTAACCCTTCCCTTATCACCGAGAAGAGAGTAAAAATAAGAAATAATAACAACAACACACACTCCTTTTCTCTATGTTAGAGGTATTCATAAATGATTGCGATAATGATCAAGTGATGTGAATGGCAAAGAAATCGCTTTTGAATCAATCGGTCGCCAAAAAAAAAAAAGAATGGCGTCATTATTTTCAAAGATGCCGATTATATAGCTTTTTTTTTTTGTTCTTTTTTTGAAGTATTTGTGATTTTTTTCCTTCTCCTGTTGGATATTCCATGGCTATCAGGTGTGTTGTAGGTGCGTTCGCCTTTACACGATGTCTGTCTGGACCGTGACGTCCTTTTTCTTGGTAATTATTCAAGGCCAACGTTTTTAGGTTATCATCATGTACAGGGTGTATTGAAAGCATATTGATGCTGCAAGAAACATCATGGAGGTTGTTGTGCCTGTTTGGGAATATTAGCCGTTGTCTCTATTGAGAATGCTTTGAAGAAAGCTACATTGGAAAATAAATACTGTATATGTTATAGCGAATGTGATATTATACATAATAACCGGTAATTATATGCATAATCACCGAGCATTTTGGTAAGTTTGAAAAAATTTGCCTGCATTTATCACTTTTTTCGGCGATTATGTATAGTACCCAAGCGTTGTTGGTAAATTTAATAAATATTAAAAATTATCAATTTTAACGGTGATTATGTATAATACCCAAGCGTCGCATCGTTGGTAAACATGATAAACCGTATTATATGATATACTATACATGATAATTCAAACATGCATTGTATCATTATATTGGTGTCCGACTACATAATCCATCAAACATATTAGACTCATTTGGAATTTTTTTCATATTTATCAAATTCACCAACTACATTAGGGGTATCATGCATAATCACAGATAAAGGCGATAAATTTAAAGTATTTATTAAATTTACCAACGACACTTGGGGTTATTATGCGTAATTTCCGGTAAAAGTGATAGTGTTTTCAGTATTCGTGAAATTTATCAACGACGCTTGGGCATTATGCGCATTCAACGGTAAAAGTGATAAATTTATCAAACTTACCAAGACGATTGATGACTATACATAATAATTGATTTATCACATTTACCGTAATATATATAGCACGAGAATTAGTAAAAGTCAGTAATTTTAAGTGATATTGAATGCTCCTCATAACTTTAGTGAGTAAATTCTTAAGGCTGAACGTACAGTGTGTCCCATCAATTGGTAAATAGTTTAAAAATTCATAAAAATTGAAAGAGTTTGTATATTTAAAAAATATAACTCTGTGCCTACATTATTTCCTCTGCTTTAACGACAATATCAAATTAAAATCATTCATTTCATATTGAAAATAAATTAATGAATTTTAGTAATACATATTTCTACCATCAAGACCGGGGGTTGCCGTTTCACACTGTTAGTATAGTTTTGCAAAATGTTTTATATACTTTGCAATTTATTAAACATCAGATTGTTCTTTTGTTGTCATCTGTGTAACCATCCTTTTGAAGCAGAAAAATTTTCGGCGATTTCTTCCGCTATTTTTTAAATGATTGCGCAGTTGATTGAGGCATTTTTAGCTCTTTCAGTATGGAATCATTGCAATACACACATTAGAAGCTCTTAATAACAAATAGAATTGTTTATTAGACACGGTCGAAATCAGATTTTCTCTTCCGTTTTCTGTTCTAACTTTCGTCCTTTCGCCAATCTTCTTCAATTTCAGCAGAATTTTTCTTAATGCTTGACACTTGAGCTTGAGAAATTCTGTACTCTTTGCAATTTCTTTTTTATTGCAACCGAAACCTTTAATTTGTTGTTCAAACTCAATTTTTTTTCAATTTTTTCTAATTTCCAAACATTCATGAAGCCATAGCTTTATGCAATTTTTTTTGAGATTTTTACTTTTATCGAGAAAGTCAGTGTCCTCTATCGGCTTTACAAAGAACAATAATAAAATAAAATGATTATAAATTTGATGAAGAAAGCTTAGCCAATTTGAGACAAAAAGCCTTCACGCATATCATATATTTTCTCTCACTTTTAAGTCTGTTATTTATGGGGCCGTTCAAGTATTATGTAAGCAAATTTTTAGCCATTTTTGATCCCCCTCCCCCTTGTCAGCAAAATTTCGTCATCAGCTCTGTCCCTCTGAATCCTAACGCATATTGGTGTGATCAGAGACGTACACAGGGGGGATGGGGGGGGGGGCTATCTAATGCGGCCTGCCCTTCACAAACCTAATTTTGTAAAACAATGAACTAAGCGACACATATACAGATCGCTAGAGTGTCCCGTGGTACGATTCCAGAACATTTAAGCGGCCCGTGGCACATTTTCAGATCACTTAAATGACTCGGGACACAGTTCCAGAACACTCAAGCGATCCATGACACATTTGGAGATCCCTTGAGTGACATGTGATGTAAGTTTAGAGCACTTAAGTGCCTCCCCCCCCCCCCAGTGCGGTTCTACATCACTCAAGTTACCCGCGGCACATTCTCAGATTATTTAAGTGATCCGCGGCATATAACTACCGATCATTTGAGTAATGCGTGGCACAGTTCCAGAGCACTTAAGCGGCCCGGACACATTTCCAGATCACTTGGATCCGCAAGACATTTAGAGATCACTAAAGTGGCTCTATAAAGGCACTCATCAATATGGGGGAAATGTTACTACAAGTGCCCACAAACTATCGAAAGGTTTTTCTAGTTTTTGGCGCACTGAGTAAGATGCCATTAAGAATATTTCATATTTTCATAAAGGGTGATTGATGACGCCTGCATTATCCAAACCGCCCCTCCCCCAAGTCAGCAAATCGGGAACCCCCCCCCCTCCCCCCATCGATGATGATGTAATACTTGAATGGCCCCTACATCATTCAATAAAAACATCACACATATAGTGGTTAATATAGAGTAAATAATAAAAAAATACTATCACAGGAATTTTTTTTGAAATCGCACAACCCAAACTTGTCTACTATCCCTTTCATAGTCATCGAGGGCAAACAGACCCCTCGGGCTAGGCAGCGACGAGAAAAATTAAATTCGGTCGGTCGGTAAAGCCACTCACAAATCCGTTTGCTCTGCGTTAATCATGCCATCCATACATGTCAGCTGCCTTGGGCGCTGTTATTGGTATGTTATGATCAACGTCAATTATTACACCTGTGTGGTAACTATTACTTCTGATATTTGTTCCATAAGAAAACTTTTTGCTTGAATTATATTGATAAATATTTTTTACGGTTGTAGGAGTCTCAATATTTCATTCGATTGCGCTTTGTAAAGTTTTGAGATTATCACATTAAGCGGGCAATTATAATATTGCATTGAATTGGAGAAATTTCAGTTCCAAAGGATTTTATCCGTTCAAGCGGGTTATCAATTTATTCGTTACTCGATTAAGCGACCGTATTTAACTATAGAACCCTATTTGTACTGAGATACCAATCTTCCAACTTCCTATTGCGAAGCTGTTGCTCTCATTCTTCTGAGCCCGAAACAAAAAAAAATATTCTATGTTTCTAAGTGTAACATTATCCGAAATATTTGAATTCAAAAATACAGTGCTAGTGTATGTTTAGGGAAGTATGTTTTTATAACTAAGGTTCACGAGTTATTTGAGCTGAAACAGACTCAAGTTTTCACTCCTAAAATGCTACTGGAGTACACTTTAATTACATTGATAGAAAGTGTCTCAGCATGGTGAAAATAATAATTTTTGGGCTAGCTATATGTGTCTAGCTATATTTTCTGCAAACACGTCATTTTTATGTCAAATTTTAAGAAAAATTCAAGTAATTTTCAAAACACGATCACAAAAACTCGTAAGAATAAGATATTTTGTTATTTTTGCGGTTTATTCAGCTAGTAATGATGTAAATTCTGAACTAAAATTCAAAAAATGTACGTTATGCTCATAAGTTGCACACAAATCTGTTATGTACGTGTGAATTTTCTGAAATTTCATTTTACATATCATATACGAGACACTTTAATTAGACAAATACATGTGATAGACATCTTAGATATTAGTTCAAAGCCTCTTAATAATATATGATAGAATATCATTTTAATATTTTGTCATGAGAATAGATTGGTAGAAATCATGATTCAAATTCAAGTAAATCTTCAAAAAATACTTCGTAAAACGCGTTCGAAGTTTTTTCACATGTTACTTGATGTAAAAACGCAATATCAAAGTGAGCATTACTTTCGGTTTGAAGTTCATATAAACAAAACACAATGGCTTATTTTAGAATTACAACAAATGGGGCTTTCATAAAAAAAATTTGAAAAAAAAATCGATATTTTTTTCTAAAATGACACTTTGAACGTAGTGGAATACCTTAAACCCTTAAACTATGAACTGATGAAAATAAGAAATATATATATTATTGCCAAAGCCCGATTTGCTGCCAATTGGGCGATAGTTTTGGCCAAAGTCCGATTTCCGAAAATGAATCGGGCTTTCACCGGCCAATTCGAGAAGTGGCCGGAGATCCCTGGCCAAAGTTAGATGTGCTGATGTAAGACGGTCCGGTAGGTATCGAATTCTTTTTATTCTCATCGCCAACGTGTGATACATGATTATACATAGTAGGTGCATTGGATTAGCTCGATGTGACTGCGGTTTGATGTGTTGCCATAGATAGCGTGGGCATAATAATTACGAAAGAATACGTCAACTCGGCGATGACTCCGAATCATGTCTTTTGTTCAACCTGAGCTCTCCGGCCACTTCGCGAACTGGCTAATACATCAAACACGAACTCTGGTTGGTCACATCGCTATATTGCAATTTACTACCATTGATGACGGGTTGAAAACGAAGGCACTATCTATGGGTGATCGCCTCAAGCTCGTTAGGAAAATATCTTATCTACATTCTCCCCTGGGTTTGAACCCGGTACCGTGACGGCAAACCTTCACGGGGGGGGGGGGGTAGACGAGCATCTCACCACCACGCCACTCGGGCGCTCGTCAACTGGCTGGCCAAATCCTGAAATTCGCACATTGGCCGGGTAAATTTACAATGAAATTGGACAGTTCGTGAACTGGCCAATTTTGATCTTTGTCAGTAACATATATATTTTCCATATTTTACTATCAATACAGGAATTCCAAAACATATGTGAGAAATTTAAAATTACAATCAGATCCAATTCAATAAAATTCTACCATACATTCGGAAATCGATTAAGAACATAAATAAGAATAGACGCGCAGCTATTTTGTTTTTCACTGTGGAAAATCCTCTCAGGCAACCAGCTGTACATAGTAAAATAAAATAAGATAAAAAAAAGAACCAGTTTCTTCTCGTTTAATAATCTGCTAAAAGCGGTAACCTCCGGGCCATAAAATAATAAAATAATAATGAAAAAAAAGGGACCCTGCAAATGTCATTGACTGCATCGAGAAGAGGAAGAACAAGTTGAAATAATAATAATAATAAAATAATAATAATGAAATAATAAAATATAAGAATCCGTTCACCTGGTTCCGTCTGGTGTGTGCGTTTTTTTTATTGTATTTTATTAGCGATATTATTATTTATCGTTGATTGCTCCGCCATGAATTTAGATAGGCTTTTTTTTCCCAACCCTTTCGAAAACCAAAAAAAAAAAAATAAATAAAAAGTGTTGATATGTTGTTGTGTGAGAAGCCATAGCCGAGGCCTACTTGGCGCCTAGTAGTCTTTTTATCGGGCCGAGCAATCTGTCCACTTTATTTAGTTGGACACACGATAGTATGCAGTTGTGTGAGAGAGAGAATTTTTTGTTATATCATTTTATTTTAGTTTTTTGAAATTCCTGTTCTCAACGAAAATAGAATTAAAAAGAGTGACTCTCATTTTATCGTTCATGTTTTTTTACTTTTTTGGTGTTTTTTCATGGAAAAAGCTCATCAGAAAGTCTGAGGATGAAGTGGCGGCAGAATTTTCTTGTTTTCTCCCTTTCTTTTTTCTTGTCGTTGACGGATAAACAACAACAATGAAAGGACTTTTTTATCTTTATTTTTTGGAATTATTCAGGTTAAGGATATGTGTCCTCACTGTTCTGAATTCTGGGCTTGTTGCCACTCTTTTTCTCCTTTTCATACTCCTAATTCTGTTTTTCGTTATTATTTCGCATGCTCCACATGCATCCTCAAGGCTCGGATAAGCTTTTAGATGCTACCAAGACTTGCGTTTTTGACTAACATACACCATCTATGGTTTTTCTTGCATGACCTGAACAAAACATGAGAAGATGGCTGTAACCGGAAAATACAAATCGACACAGCAGACTCTCGACTATCCGGCCTAGTTTAAAAATAACAATGCATTAATGAATTACAACATTACCTTTTCACTTTTGTGTAATCATTTATCAATGAACAGTAAAATAAGTTTAAATAATTTTTGTAAGAACTTGGCCTTGGTTTTTTCTTACGTTTATGTTTTGTTCCTTTCGAAAGTGCGTGTATTTGTACTGTACAGCAGTGTTTCCCAACAGTTTTGATATAGTGGACCCCATTACTGAAGGTTAAGGCACCACGACCTCCCTGTAGCGAAGGTCAATTTCCACGCTGCCTCTCCATGAAATCCAAAATATGTTTTTTGATGTGAAACTTCTATAGCAACATAACAGTGAAAGAGCGACATAAGAGTGAATTTCTGTAAGGGAGAGAAAATTCATCACAAAAAAAGTGAAACGCTTTCTTTTTCCTCAAAACCCGTTCCGCAGAATAACTGATTGTGTGATGAAGCAGATTGGTTGTGGTGGGGAGGATGCCAATAGACATTCGGCCGTATAAGAAAATAAAGTTGGGTTGGGGAAATAGTAGCGGCTATGCATATCGGGACAAGGAGCAATGACTATCATAAAGCGCATGCGCGGAGCAAGCTACTCACTCTTGCGACGTCACAGTGATAGCTCCTAATTGGCTGCGCTGTCATACCGCTATACTGTACATCCAGAGTGCTTCACTTTTTTCTTTTCTCTTACTCTTCACTCCCTTACTAGACTTCAGTCCCGATAAAGAGTCCTCCCCCTTCCGGTTTATCGCCAAAAAATTTTTAGTGAATATAAAAGATATACAGTGCCACACATGGGATTTACAGCGGGTTCAATTATGATTCCATATGACGCAACTCATTAGAATTCTACGGGGCGGATGGTGTCTTGGGATTTAGGGGGTCAACAAGATCAGTCTTATTCAAAATGAATAAATTCAATTTTAAATAATTAAAATTTAATTTAGTTGAGGTGAATCTAGTCATGTCAAAACTGAAAGTTTCACTTCTATCGCGCGAGATTCTCCCGAAGTTTTTTTTTATAATTTTCATGCTATAAAAAATGGAATACAAATACATCGTCACAACAGGCAAAATGTCCAACGAGGTGACTGAGAAAAAACTGTCCATAACAAATATGGATGTCATATACTTCAAAATTACAGCAACCCTAATTAATAGAAAAGCAATTACAAAAAGTAGAAACAGTTTATATACATGATAAAATATTATGCAATGCCCATAAAGAATACTTATGGTTGCCTTATTCTAGTGGATAGCTTCTCGACTTACCCCAACATCCTTACCCTATTTCTTTTTAAACGTGTCAATTGTGTTACAATTTACTAGCTGCGGGGAAACCTATTCCATTTATTAACAACCCTATTAGAGAAAAACACCATAGCCTTGCATTGTCCCTCACCAATCGATACTGGTGTCCCTTTGTAAAAGCAGTGGATTGACGGTGTACTAATAATTCATGGTCCATCCTATCCATCCCGTTGAAAGTTTTGAACACTTCGATCATACATCCCCGACTTGTCTATGTCCCTCTGTAGGTATGGTCTCCAAAACCTCGCAACATACTCCAGTTCAAGACGTAAAAGCGGAAGAATGACTTTAGGAGAACGCGAAGAGACCTTCTTTGAAAATGAAACCAAGCATTCTATCAGCACTTCCCAGAGATAGAAGTCCTCCGCAGTTTGCTTGTGATGTCAGTAAGTAGTCCATTTTCCCTCGAATATTCATGAAAAAAAAAAATTCCCTGCTCGTGCCAGTATCATCGTTGTGAGAAAAAGAAATGATCGGGCTCATAATTGGCAATTTCTATGTCCCACATCCAATCACTATGCGGTATTTGTGGGCCAATCAGGAAGGTTCTACGCCAAAATAAGAAGAAACGAAATAGGATGCTGTGCTTCAAAATGTGGCAAACTTGCTAGGTAGTCTGAATGACGTTTATGGAAAACAGTGCAGAGGCCTTCTATCTCTAGGAGGTGCAGATTCTATTCGCTTTTTTTAACCACCGCTGAACAATGAAGTAGCAACAGTTTCACAACAACAAACGTGTCCTTCGTGCAATAATAGTAAATGAAAATCACTCTACGAACCCACGGGGATCCGTGGAAAAACACGACTGTACAGTGTACATGATTTTATGTTTCTTGCAATTAAGTTTGACATTATAAAGTTTGAGAGAGAGAGATAGACGGCTTTTTTTTTTCTCAACCCAAGATATCAAGAAAATATGTATTTCCTTGATTATAAAGTTTATCTTGAAATATGTGCAATGTTTTTATTCCCGGAATTTCTTTTTCTGTAGCAAATTTTACGCTTCGATATCTCTCTAAGATGGGAAGCGAGATATGCCCGGTCCTTCAATATCCAATGTAGTAAATTTTTGGAACAGTATATATATATATATATATATATATATATAATTCCGGCCCATCCGGCTTTTCTGTTATCTGGCACGCTTTTCTGCACATTACACCGGATTATCCGGAGTTTACAGTAATTAATATCAGGGTTTGACAAATCCCGGATGTAAGTTCACTGTGGCAATAAAAAAATAGTATTCGCGCCTAAAATTTTCTTGTGTGAGAATGTGCAATTCTATATTCAATTTTCTCAGGCAAAAGAAATACGCCTTTCTTCTAAAATATTTGGTTGTCACCTAGATTTTTTCCTGATTTGTCAAACCCGGCCTAATACGTACGAGAACTTATAAATGTGGGTGTATGTTGCTGTCTAGTTTTAAACTCTAGAAGTGGATTAGTTTGGAGATAGTAATTTCACTTTCGATCAAGATTTCACCTATTTCGAAGAAGCCGTGTCAAATGTTGCGGCAATATCTATAGGCAAGATGTTGATGGCAAATGGAATTGCCATCTCGACTTCTGGAATCTAAAGGTAGAGAATGACGCTTACCCATATTCAGAGAAGCCATGTATTTTCTTCTATATATTTCTAGTACTAAAGATATTTTTTGATGATAGAAAAATGAATTTTTCCCTCAAGAATTTAACTATGCTCATGAGAATTCACCGTTGTATGGGTGGTTTCATGAAATCTGATAATCTTTCAAGATCTGATAATAACTTGACGCCCTAAGTCTATCGAGAGATTATTGGTTCATTCTGAACAAAAAAAAAGACCTATTGAAATGCGTGCACGCAAGCTACTACTGCTTTACCACAGCTACAATAGGAGCCCTCGTTGAAGTCCGATACAGATACGTGATAGATACTAATCTCTTCAGTGCTTGTTGCATAAAATCCATGAACAAAGCCGAAGATGGCCACAGTAAAATGCATTTCCCGTCATCAGCACACGTTTTCTCATATAAACGAAGTATTGAATATTCATATAATAATCCTTTTTTTATGCGTCTGTTCTAATTTTTTTAAACAAGTTTCAGGATGTGATAATCTGATGAAAAAGGGTAAAAGCATTTGATAGTTTAAAAGCTAACTTATGAAAGTTCAGTATTTATGATAATTTGAAAATAATGAAAGAAATACATATTTATAAAATTAATAGAAAAACATTTGTAGAATTCAATAGTAAATAAATGAAAAAAAAAACATTTGCAGAATTAAGAGATGGTATTTTTTTTGGCCCGAAATATACTGCGAAATTTAATTTTCTGAATGTTATGCCGAAATTAATATTTGGAAAGAAAAGTGATTTGTCTCCTCCGGGAATCGAACCCGGTACTTATCCGGCATGCAAGGGGATCCGGGTTCGATTCCCGGAGGAGACAAATCACTTGTCTTTCCAAATATTAGTTTCGGTATGACATGCAGAAAATTCAATTTCTCAGTATATTTGCAGAATTCATAGTAAATAAATGAAAATTAATTGAAGAAACAACTGAAGAAACAAATGAGAGAAATGATTTCAGAATTGATAAAAATTCTGAATTTAGGAAAGAAATAATTCCAGAATAAAGCTCTCAGTAGTTTAAGTCCCCTGTTTCGTTCGAGACCCTACTCTCAGGCCCTGCCTTGCAGTGGCCTACGAGGTGTCTTACCACCCGTTAAGATAAAAATGTTTTTACTAATTTTGAAAAATAAAAATTTTATTGATGATAATATTTTAATAAGCTTTTTTCCAATTAAAGATATACCCATGGACGACGAAGTTAATTATTTTCGTTAAATTTGAATCAGGCTATAACAAGTATACAATCAAACATTTTTCTTGGAAACATTAATGTTGGATAAAGACTCTAGCCATAAGCTTCGTCAGAATTTTCTTTGACCAGTCAGTCTCCTGTCCAAGCCAGAATGTTCGTTCTCTCTCTGTGTGTCCAAGCTGGAATGAGTCCATTTATTCACATAAAAGAGAGGTTGATACCGCACGGGGAAATGTTGTTATAAATGAGTTCGTGATCCACACGCGCGCACACACTTTTTTTACAGTACATAACATTCTTAGTATAACGCAGTGTGTAATGTTCCACTTTGTCTCGTGTCGTCATACAAGCACCTGCTAAGCAATTCCGTAATAAGTACGTATGTTTATTTCTTTACTTTGTTTTCCTTTTCCTTTGTCACCACCAAGGAAATTACCAGAGTGGCCCTTGAAAGAACCTCGCGTTGCTGGAAATGTTCTCTCTCTCTCTCTCACCCTGTGTCTAATGCCAGCCACTATATCGTACACTCGTCCAATGATATATTATCGAGTTTTCTTATTTCTTTTTTGAGGGAATCAGTTTTTTCTTTCAAAGAAGCATTCGCCCTTCATAACATTATAAGATTTCTCCTCACATATACATGGACCGTTTATATGAATTTGACTCGTGGATCTATTTAGGCTAAAGTAGGCTACTTGCTTTTGCTATTTTAACGTGGTCGATGCTCAAAAAGCACTTCAAAATGCGGATCGTTAATATGCTTTTACTAATTTAAAAAACCAAAAACTTTGTTTATGAGCATTATTTTAGATTACCTTTTTGAAACTATAAACAGATTCTTGGATCGCGAAGTTGATCGTTTCCGTTGAAATGTGGTTGCAGCTATATAACGTTAAGGACTTCAAAATGATCAAAACAATTTATGAAACGATCAAACAATTTTCTTTTAACGTTGCCGTAATAATGCTGAATGAAGACGCTAGCCATAAGTATCGCTTATATTTTAGAATTTTCTTTGATCAGTCAAAGTCTCATGTCCAAGCCAGAACCAGAATGTTCCTCTTTCTCTCTATGTGTCAAAGCCAGAATGAGTCTGTTACGGTTAATGTGATAAATCGGTTATTATGCATACTTACCAATCGTCTTGGTAAGTTTGATAAATTTTATGTATACTGAAAAAATTACCACTTTCACCGGCAATTATGCATACGAATCAAGTGTCGTTAGTGGATTTGATAAATAATTGAAATTTATCGCTTTTATCTATAATTTTGCATAATACCCTAGTGTAATAAATGAATTTGATAAATATGCAAAAAATTCACTATGAGCCTAATATGTGTGAGGAATATAGTCGGACCCGGATGTAATGATAACAAATTTTACTATCGTATCCCGATATAATGATACAATGCATGGATGGATTATCATGTATAATATATCACATAGTGCGATTTATCATGTTTACCAACGACGCAACGCTTGGGTAACTATGCATAATCGCCGGTAAAAGTGATAAATTTAGGAAAATCTATCAATTTATATTTAAACTTGCCAAAACGCTCGGCGGTTATACATAATAACCGGATTTGTCGCATTTACCGTAGCAAATCCATTCATTAGGAGACAAGTGAGCTGATACGGCACGCTGACAGCTGTAAAATGAGTTCGCGATCTCCACACAGAAACACTACATACATACTGTATTGTACTAAGAATGTTTAGTGAATGTTTCCACTTTGTCTCGTGTCCTCATATAAGTACCTGCTAAGCTCTTCGGTAATAACTACGTATGTTTATTTCTTTACTTTGTTTTCACTTTGTCACCGCTCTTACAGCAAAGGAAATTACCAGAGTGGCCCTTGAAAGAACCTCGCGTTGCTGAAAATGTTCTCTCTCTCTCTCACCCTGTGTCTAATGCCAGCCACTATATCGTACACTCGTGCGCTGATATATCATCGAGTTTTCTTCATTCTTTTCTTGAGAGAATCAATTACTTTTTTTAAAGAAGCATTCGCCCTTCGTAACATTATAAGATTTCTTCTCACATACACACACACGCATGGACCGTTTATATGAACTTGACTCGTGGATCTATTTACGCTGAAGTACTTGCTTTTGCTACGTTAACGTGGTCGATGCCCAAAAAGCACTTCAAAATGCGAATCGTTAATATGATGCTTTTTTTTTTGTTGCTGCTTCTTCGGATTGCTGCATTCTCGATAAACTATGTTCCCTTGAACATACTGATCGTTGGAGAGAAGAAATTCATTTTTTTTTCTTCCGCAGTAGCTTCATTACTCTTCCCGAACGCCCACTCCGTGATTTTTCGTATATGCAAATGAAGCGCATTTACAGTAAATTTTTTTTTTTTTTTTTTTTTTTTTTGTATTTTTTGGATGCATTTGATGATTCTTTAGAGAGAATTTTCTTGAAACAAAAAAAAAAAAGGAGTAAATTTATTTATTTTTCGTTTCGCATTAAGCTCGAGAAATTGTCAGTGGAATTATGGCGCATCGATTCTAACATCGACCATACGAAGTGCGATAACGCGCTTGATGTAGGAGTTGGGTCTCAGTTAATGTCATTAGATTAGGTCTTGAACGCGACGCGATGTGTCAAGAAAGACAGCTTCAATGATTCTATTTTCTGTGAGAAATGAGTTTCTTATCTGTTTTGGTGACGCTTTTTTTTTTTCACAAAAGAGCTGGTGAAATTTTCAATGTTACGGTAAATGTGATGAATTGGATATTATGCTTAATCACCAATCGTCTCGGTAAGTTTGATAAATTTCAGTTTTATCAATGTTTATACATAATATCCAAGCATCTTAGATAAATTTAATAAATACTAAAAAAAAAAACACTTTTACCGATGATCAGGCATAATACCCAAGCGTCGTTTGTAAAGATGATAATAAATCGTACTGAATATCACATTTGTCAGTGATTATGCATAATCACCATTTCGTATGGGCAAATATGATAAATCGATCTTTTTGGCATGATAAAATTTATTATTTAGATGACCGTACACGTGAGCCAGAGTCTGAACCTCATATAATGAACTTCGACTTAACGAATTTTTAAAAATATCTCCGAAATAACTCCTATTTGACGAATTCTTAAATCAGTGCTCGATATAACGAACTCGAATTTAACAAACTTTGCTATCATACGCCGATATAATGATTATTCGTTCAACAAATTTTACGACTGTACAACAAAATTTATATAATGAAGTCCTATTTAAGGAGGCTTTGCGATCGTACCGGCAATATAACAAACTCTCATTTAAAAAATTTCATGATCGCACCATTTTATAAAAATTCTCATCGTTTTTTTAGCAATTATCAAATTTACCAACCAAACTTGGGATGCATAATCGCCGATAAATTTTACAAGTTATAAATTTAGTGAAAACTTTCGTAATTCAAACTTACCAAAATGGTCGGTGATTACGCATAATAACCGGCTATTACGGATTATAATCAGGTGTATCACATTTACCGTAACATGCACCTGCTCTTTCTTAGACGAGTGCAATTCAAGATTTGATACTACTGTCTTACAAAACGAATTGGACTACATACAGAAAGGATTGCTCGTGCATATCTGATTGCCTTCATCATTTTTGTCTGGGAGTGTCTTGACGTATCGTCTAAGACGGCTTGTTTCTCAATATGTCGTTTGCGGACATACGTGATAATTTAATTCTGATTGGATGAAAATTCATTCATTTTTTTGAAATTTATATTAGTAACATTCGTGTGGATAACAATATTTTATCGAAAAATATCGGGTATTGCTCGTTGTTACCAAAAAAACGCAATTTACAACAAATTTGCTCATAACTAACTGCGCCACCCGAGAGAGAGAGACAGCTAATATACAAATACAACGCCACAACAGGCAAATTGCCCAACGATGTGGCTGACTTAAGAACATCATGGATCCCCGAGACATTTTTTTGGAGGCCCTACCTACTACTGCTACACCACACATGCATCCCGCTCCCGCGGAACCCCTAACGAATCGGTACATGCGGGAATGTGCGTGTACGTGTAATGAAACCTGACGTGAAGTTTATTTGTAATGCTTGTTATGTGTAGTGCTGCCATCTGCCACCAGTTTTTCTAACTATGAGTGAAGTGTTATGATTGAATGATTTATCGTTGTAAGACTGTTGCTCTCTGTGGCGAGACTTTTTAACGGGGAGATCGGCTCGCATTTGCGCCTTGAAGTTGGGAACCACAGACAACCAACCACCACTGTGGGGTTCGAACCCGGATCCTCGCATCGCGAGTCCATCACTATAACCATTCGACCACCACAGTTTATATAATTTTCGTAAACTTAGAAATTATATTATGATAACTAAGGCTACTCATTTCATTGGTTTCTATTGGTGATTTTTCATTAATTTTAGCAACATTTGGTGATTTTGCCAACTAACGAAAATACTTTTTGTGGCAACTGGCGATGTCCAGTATTTAGGATAGTAATTTTCCATATTTTTCTCGGTAAGATATGGAGATATACAGGGTGTTCTGTTAATGGACCGACAAACTCAGAGGGTTGTTAGTAGACATCAAGAGGAACAAAAATTTCAATGGAACATGGTGTCGCAAACCACGTTGAGATGGTGAAAATCACGAAAAACGCATGCAGGTTTCGACGTTACGCTGGAACGACAAAAAGTACAATAATAACTGCAAAAAGATTTATTTGATTAATTATTGCAAGAGTTGTTGGAAGTGGCGGCCACTGACATCATTGCACAGTCTACAACGACGTAAAAACGATTCCCGGACGCGCTCCATGATACCAGGTATGCTTTTGATGTCTGCTGCAGCGAGGACAATCCGCGCTAGGAGATCCTCCGGTGTGTCCACAGCGTCGCATATGTCAGATATGGTGAGCGAACGCACGCCATCGCATTCAGCGATTAACTGACATCCCCCTTTCGTCCCCTCTGAACTCAGATCCTGCACGCGTTTTTCGCGATTTTCACCCTCTCAACGTGATTTGCGATACCATGCTCCATTGCAATTTTTGTTCCTCTTGATGCCTACTAACAACTCTCTGAGTTTGTCTGTCCATTAACAGAACATCCTGTATGTGGTTACCCTAAGTATAATGGTAAAATTTTTGGGGTTCATAACATATTACTATGCTATCAATCACAACAATACATTATTATTTCATTCAATTAAAATCAAATTCGCCCTTGGACCACCTGTGTCGTCGTCGCGCACCATAGGTTGAGAAACGTTGACTTCAGACCTCGGGTCTTCAACGCACTGCCGACGGGCCACATTTGGCCGTCGGAGCTTTTTGTCGTGGCCCGCCGATAATTTTTAGAAAATGGTTCTAAAATGAATCGTTTTTCAATGTTTTTAATTAACGAAATGAATAATTCTACAATGAAGGAAAGAAATAATTCCAGAACAAATCGATGAAAATTCAGAATTGATTTAAGAATGGTAAAAAAAACTAATAAATTAATAGGAGCAATAATTTCGTAATTTTTTGATAGAAATTATTTCACAATAAAATAATAATTGCATAATTATTAAAATAATTTAAGGACATGTATATTGAGGAAAAAATAAGAATTTTAAAATCATCGAAAAAAATAATCACAGAATTATTCAAAGTGATTTTAGTTCATTAATTAATCTCAGAATTAATTAAATTAATCAGTAAGAGTTAAATTAAAGTTAATCAAAAACTTTTTTCAGAATTTGTGGAAAAAACTATTTCATAATTAATCGAAATGGCATAATTAATAAAATAATTTCAGAACGAATGAAAGTCTTCAATTATTTTTGTCCTTGTTCAACTTGGGTCCCCACCGACCCCTTCTATTAAGACGACACTAAATTAGACGAGACGGTGGCCCGTGGGCTTCGTGGGAAGATTCAATTTGGCCCGTCGTGTCTAGAAAGACCCTTGTCTTAGACGAAATTGATTTTTCTTAGCTAGTATGCCCAACTCCTGAAAATAGCATAAAAACCCGAAATCGAAGAAACCAAACATTTGAAAGAGTCGATTCCTTGCAATTCCTGCTGGAATCTCTCAGTTTCATTTCGGGAGCGTAGACACAGAGATTTATGGGTCGATCCCCCGTTAAGAGTCTATCTTAATTCAGACTTACACATTCAGGCCCGAAAAATGTTATTCAGCAATCGCAGTCTGAATGTCAGCTCGGTTCATCTCGAAACCACGTCAGTCCTTTCACCCTAATTTTAATCTGGAAGAATGTAACAAAATAGAATGAATCTTATTTTGGCGTCTGATACAGTCACTCGCATGAATCCTTTTTCCCAAGACGCATCAAAACGAAAAAAAAAAAAAAGAAGCATAAAAGGTGGTTGGTTGGTTGGTGCATCTATAAAAAGCCAGTTCAAGGCAAGAAAAAAAGAAACACAGGAACACACACACACACTCGCAGCCTGTTTCTTAAAAGCAACAAGAATTTAGGACCTTCCTTCACGTTTTTGTGGTTATGTGTTTGTTTCTTGTTCTTTTTCGGAGAAGTATTCAAATTTATTGCCGCTTCTCTACAACCAGAGCCAAGAAGATTCTTCTGGAAGAAGTTCGTTGTTGAGTTATTTGCTGCGGCTCTCACCTTATTTTTTCTTTTGGCTGTTTCTTGTTCTTCTTTCTTACATTGACCTTTTATCGGACGGACGTTTTCCCGAACGGCATCAGGTCTACCTGCTTATCGATGTGGTGGCCATTAAGACCGAGATAACACATTTTGTACGCGACCTCGTAATTACCTACACGTCATATAGGTAATTAACCTCTGATGCGATGATGAGCGGTATCATGAGTTACAGGTTGGAAAAGAAAAATGAGTGCAGACTCGTGAGTTTGACTGTTTTATCAGCGAGGGCAAACGAGGGTATTTTTCTTGACTTTTCGGAAAATTTGTCGCATCAAAGGTGTGTCAGACTTCGTGAGTTGCGTAAAACAAAAAAAAAAAGCAATACATTTAGAAAATGTGGAAATTTACGATTGCAGTGACTGGATACCGGTTTCGACATTTTGGAACAAACGTCTGCAACAGTGATTCCCAACGTGGAGGGCGCGTCCCACAAAAGGGCAATATGATTTTTAAAGTAATCAATTTAATTTTGAACGGGGGTAATTAGTATTCATAAAATTCATATTCAACAAAGGGATAACATTTTCTGAATTAATGAAAATTCATATTCGAAGGAAAAAAATTTTCTGAATCAATAAAAATTCATATTGAAAATTTAAGAATTAATAAAAATTCATGTTTAATGAAAAATCATTTCTGAATGAAGTATTTAAATGTATTTTGCCGCTTCTCAAGAAGATTTTTCTGGAAGAAGTTTGTTGTTGAGTAATTTGCTGCAGCTCTCACCTACTCTGGGGGCTATTTTCTTGTTGTTCCTTCTTACATTGACCTTTTATCGGACGGACGTTTTCCGAACGGCTTCAGGTCTAAATGCTTATCGATGTGGTGGCCATTAAGACTGAGATAACACATTTTGTACGCGATCTCGTAATTACCTACACGTCATATAGGTAATTAACCTCTGATGCGATGATGAGCGTTATCATGAGTTACAGGTTGGAAAAGAAAAATGAGAGCGGACTCGTGAGTTTGACTGTTTTATCAGCGAGGGCAAACGAAAGTATTTACCTTTATTTTCTGAAAATTTGTCGTTTTAAAAGGGTGACAGACTTTTTGAGTTTATATGTAGAAAAAAAAAATTCAATAAATATCTAGGAAATGCGGAAATTTACGACTGCAGTGATTAGGGGACATTTTGGACCAAATGTCTCCAACGCAACAAAAGCCTATGCTGACCATATATAATAAAAATACGGGAAATCGGGATCCATACGGGATATCACCAATTATCCCAAAAATAATTACAGCCAAAAAATTATCAAATTAAAGAAAATTTGCCAATCAATTATAGCCAAGAAAACTGTCAAAGGCGTGGATTTATGTCATGAAAATAATTTCCATTCTTAATTTCAAAAATTCAACTAAAACTTTTGAAAATAAGGGGGAAAATGGGGCATTCTATAATAATAGTTATAAATTGTGACCGTCAGAATTACGGGAATGCGCCGTAAAATTCGTCATATGGTCGCCTTATATATTCAAGTTTCTGGCTCGCGAATAGCTGAAAAGGTTGTACCCCCTAATCTACAACGAAGGTGAAAACGTTTAGGAGAGTGCGGACCACTTAACGCAGGGCTTCAACCCAGGGTCCCAAGAAAAACCTTATTATTTCGTGTTTTTCTTTTTATCAAACTATAAATTCACTACAAACACTACAAGGGGGGGGGGGGCATAAGGCCGGTGTGTTCATTAACTATACTTCTTTTGTGCCAAATAAATGCCTATAAGTGCATTTTCCAGTGCTATAAACAGCACCGATTTAGAAGAGCTGCTTAAAAACCGTATTAATTCGGTGGTGCGTGATGATAATGCCGCCTCACTTTTTCTTGGTCGGCAGAGTATCGTTGTACCGAGATTTCAATGTATTTACATTGAAATTAGGGTTATTGAAGAAAAAGGACAATGGCACAGAAGCGATTTCTATGTACCACAGAATATATATCTAACGAAATTACAGTGAATCACGCTTATAACGTTGTCAGATAGAACGTTTTCTACTAAGTAGGACTTATTTTCGTGGTCCCTACCTCGTGGTCATCGAGATTTTTCGTTTAAAGCCTTTTTCCCACTTACAACGATTTTTTATGACGGTTTTTTGAAAAACGTTGTAAACGGGATTCAATGTATATGTTACGGTAAATGAGATAAATCGGTTATACTATGCATTCTTAAAAATTGTTTTGGTAAGTTTGGAAAAAATGCATAACTTTTACCGGTGAATAAGCATAACTATGAGTCGTAGGTGAATTTGATAAATACTGAAAACATTATCACTTTTATAGACTATTATGCATAATAACCAACTGTCGTTGTTAAATTTGACAAATGCTTGTCAAATCTCCTTTATCTGTGATTATGCATAATACCATAGTGTAATTGGTTAGTTTGATATATATGAAACAATTCCAAATGAGTCTTATATATAATGAATATAGTCGGACCGCGATGTAATGATAACAAATTTTACGATCGCACCCCGATATAATGATGCAACCCATGTTTGAATAATCGTGTTGAATAATATATCATATAGTACGATTTATTATGTTTTCAGACGGGAATTATGCATAATGCATAATCTCCATTAAAAGTGATTATTGTTTATTATTAAATTTATTAACAACGCATGGGTACTCTGCATGATCACCGGTAAAAGTGATAGATTTAGAGAAATTTATCAAACTTACGAAAATGCTCTGTGATTATGCATCATAACCGTTTATCTCGTATAATTACCAGGTTTATCACATTTACTGTAACATATATAAGGCAAATTTTTCTACATAAAGAAATTTTTACCGAAACGCTCACATGTTCGCGTTAATTTACTCAGTATTATTTTCTCAAAAAATAGAGTTTTTTTTTAAAATAAAACTTAATTGCATATATTTTTCTACAAAAAATGTAATTTTGCGAAATTTATCGAGAAATTATATGTATGTAATGATTATTATGATAGTCAATTCGAAAAAATATATATTATAATTCAAGAGCCTTCTGAACTCCATTAAGAACTCCACAATAAAACAGGCTCCATTTTTGAACAAAAAATTCATGCTTCATCATAAACTTCAACAAAATTCGAAATAAAAATTTCAGAAAAGCATTTTGACGATTTTCATGAAATGAAATAAAAACTATTTCAAACTCTCCCTTAAAGCTAGAAATAAACTTGATTCGGAAAATTTCACGTTAAAGCGGTTTTTTTTTAAAAGACGTGAAATTATCAATTTCAATAGCGTGTTTTATAACCCCGAGGGTAGACCCAAGATAATTTTAGAAGCAACATTTTTCGCTCCATTGTGGGAAAATCACCGAAACATATCACCAGTCACACACACTCACTTAAAAAAAAAAAGGCCACAACACGTGAGAAAAGAAAAATATATATAACACCTTATCAACAACAACTTTCTTCTGAAGAAAATCCTTTTTGTTTTTTAATGACTTGGCGGTGTATAAGAAAACAAAATGACGCGACTTCCATCCTATTCTTTGCACAGAGAAAGACATAAGAAAGAAATAATAATACACGGTAGAAACCTCGTTTATACGACGTACAAGAGACCGGATCAAAACTTCGCGTGAATGTAAGTCACAAAACTGAGACTTACAACAGACATACAAAATACATGTATATATATGTACATACAAATACAGTGTATCCCGCTTGTAACGTTTTGCAAAAAACCGTCACGTAAAAACGTTGTAAGTGGCATAACGCTTTAAATGGAAAATCTTAATGAGAAATACTTAGAGTTTGGACACGAAAGTGCGTCGTACTAAGCGGGAAAACGTTATAAGTGTAAAATTTGAGTATGTTTAATTCGCATCTCCAATTCTGCTATAAAAAATGATTTCAATCATACCTGAGGGAGACAAAAAAATTAATTAATTTTAAAATCGCATTGAGCAGGGGTTCTCAAACTGGGCGCTGCCACTGCGCTTTTTCATTTTTTTTTTCAGGGGAGCCCCGAAGCTGTGACCCTGGTTTTTCGGAAAATACTTTTTGTTAAGCTCTAGGGAACCGGCGGAGCTCTCGGACAAGCATTGAATGGGGAAAAGGGACACCTCGGGTGGAAAAAGTTTGAGAACCCCTGGCTTATAGAGCAAGAGTGCTGAACCTTTGGGAGAGTGCGGGCGGGCCGCTTAATTAGTTTGAAAACGTGTCGCGGGCCACTTGAGTGATGTGGAACTGTGCCGTGTGTAAATTTGGTGACGTGGAACACAGCGCTCTTCGTTATTAAACAGAATTTTCCAAATGATTGCATTTTTGTATTTTTACTCTGAAATTACTTTAATTAAATTTGAACTTTTATTTATTTTGAAATAACTTTTCACCGATTACGATTATAAGTTTATTATCATTATAGGCCGGAGCCCTTATATTACAATCAAGCAGCAAAAAAGGAACGGCAAATAGGTGGCGTACAGAATCATCAAATTAGATCACTAGAAGTTACACACATATGTCACAATGCAATACAAAAAAAAAAAAAAAATAACCGCACGCACGCACGCTCCCCTAGTCCCTCCGTTTTATAATCGTTTTTAAACTTGAACAAGAGTATTCAATTGTTTTGCAAGATCAACTTTCATCATTAATTTAGCACTCTAGTCGAATTCTTGCAAAATTTGCAGTTTACCTTTCAAAGAATGCGCCTTTCGTTTCATCTGTGGATGGCGTATTTGCCACATCCAGCAAGCAAAATATCGAAATTGAAGAAAATTCCAGCGGAGATGATCGAAAGAACTGATACAATACTGTGTGCGTACAGCATATGGCTGGAATTAGCATACCTGTACCTTACATATGTTTGCAATGGACTTTCCCATTCTCTGAGGACAACACTGAAGGCATTGGGCGGAAACAATTCTGAAAGGACATATGATCGTCTTTCAAACAATTAAAACCCGTTTCTTTTGTGCCCCCCCCCCCCGTCAGCAGCTTAGAATATTCCATATCTTCAAAAACGGGTGGTTGATGACGTAAGCAACCTTCAAACCCCCCCCTCCCCCCTGTCATCAAAGGTCAGCAAATCCGAAACCCCCCCCTATGCTGACGTATACTTGAATGACCCCATATGTTACGGTAAATGTGATGAATCGGTTATGTGTTGTTACACATAAAAACCGGTTATTATGCATACTTACCAATCGTCTTGGTAAGTTTGATAAATCGATCACTTTTATCGGCGAATATGCATAATATCCACGCGTAAATTTAATAATTACTTGAAATATATTGCCTGTGATTATGCATAATACCCTCGTATAATTGGTAAACATGATAAATATGAAAAAAACTACCAAAGAGTCTGGTATGTGTGATGAATATAGTCGGACCCCGATATAATGATAACAAATTTTACGATCGTATCCCGATATAGTGGCACAATACATGTGTGAATTATCATGTATAGTATATCATATAGTGCGATTTATCAAGCTTATCAACGACACGACACTTGGGTATTATACATAATTGCCGATAAAAGTGTGTGGTAATTTTTTAGTACCTATTAAATTTATTAACGACGCATGGGTACTATGCATAACCGCCAGCAAAAGTAATTATAATTTGGAGACCACGCTTGGGTACTATGCATAATCACAGGTAAAAGTTATAAAAATTTAGAGAAGTTTATCAAACTTACCAAAATACTCAGCGATTAGATTATACACAATAACCGGATTTATCACGTGTACCGTAACATATGCAAATGAATTTTTTTACTGAAAGCTTTGGAGTTCAAATCGGATTGAAAACGCCGAATAATTAAGGTTCTGCGTCGAATAAATTAATTATTTCACCATTATAAAATGTAAAGCAACCAATTGCGACCGAAGCCAGACGTCGTATAAATGTGAAAGTCGTATAACTGAGCGACGTATAAACGAGGTTTCCACTGAACAAAGGTGAAAAAACTTTTGAAAGTCTTCTAACAGAAAAGAATGGAATCAACTACAGACAGTGGAGTAAAAAGATTTAATAAAAATAAAAGTAGTTGCGTTGGGGTTTTTCACGACCTGGAAACAGGAAGCATTGAAATTCTCTCTCTTTAGAAAGAATATAAAATGGGGGGGGGGGAAAGAAGTAAGTTTATATACTCTCAACAGACAAATAAATAGAAGCCAATCTCATTTTCTAGCGAAATTCGTGAAAACCTCATTCAGTTTAATCCATTTTAGACGTTGACGCAAAGACAGTTTAAAAAAAGAGAGAGAGGAAAGTCATTGAGAAATACAGCGACGGTTTCTTGTTGCCACTGAGAAGAGAAGAAAATATCGAATTTTTTTAAAAATATATACTGTATAGAAAAAAATATACAGCACTGTGTACGTACTTTTTCCAAAGACTGGAAGAAGTTCGAGAGACTGGAGTATATGTGTTTTAGATTGCTACAGACGGATTTTTTTTTTTTATCGTTTCTGTAGAGCAAACATAAAATAAATTTTTCACTGTTTTTGTAATTTTGAGATTTGAATTTGCCGGGAAATTTCAAGAAATTAGTCAGTTTAAATTTATTTTCTTGAAATTTTTGTGTTTTGCTCCAATAAAATATTCCGATACGACTCTCCTGTACTTGACAAATCCCAGGCATCAGTTCTTCCCTTCCCCCCCCCCCCCTCTATTGACTACTTGAAAACGAATACTGACACCAAAAATTTTCTACATGTTATTGATAAATTAAAAGTGTGAGACTAACACAAACTTTCTGATTTCATAATAATGTGTCTTCCAATATCGGAAGAAGCCATCAGGCCTAAAAAAATTCGAAAGAAAAACATTATTATTTAAGAATGTTTTTCTTGGCGAGAAAACCATGCTTGGTTCCTAAAGACAATTTGGCTGACGCCTAATTTTTTTTTTTTTCGATTTGTCAAGCCCTGATTTATATATTCTTCAATTTTATATATTCTTAAATATTGTTGCATATTGTATTTGCTGGCACATGAGACTCACCGGGACATACGGTCCTTCTCAAAAGTTTACATAATTTACTTTTCTTAAAATTAACAAGAAAAATACGGCGAATAAAATCAGCACCTTTTAATGGATAATACCTGAAGCATTTGAACATTTATAGAAACAATGTCTACGAAATAATATTTAGAATATGTTTTATAATATCGAAAATACAAAAAATGGCTGTCTCAAAAGTTTAGAGAAAATTCAGATTTACAAAAATTAGACTTTTTATAGCCAATAGACTTTTCATTTTTTTCTAATAACCTCAAACATACTGGTTTTCATCAAAATTGTACCCATGATTCCCCGATAGAGCTCTTCAAGTTATCAACAGTCGAATACTGCATTTAATTTGCAAACACCATTAATAGTAAGTATGCCCCATACATTCCTAATAAGATTCAAGTCAGGACTCATCGATGGTCAATCTAAAACTGATACATTTTCGCGATTACAGAGGTTTTTTTTATGTGGCATAAGATCTTTGAATAGAAACGCTATAATGTTGAAATGCCAAATTTGGTTTTCCTAAATTTTCTCCAATCAGTAGCAAATTGTTCTCGAGAATCTCCTGTAAGCATCAGAGTTTTTATGACCAATTTCAAAAGTTAAGGAAGCCCGAACATTAGAAGAAAATGCTTCCCGTACCATTATCGCAACTCCACCTTACTGTCTGCTGAAAACATCCATCTGGAACACGTGTGTGTGAGTTCCATTTTTTTTTGCACCGCTAAATATGATACCAAGCTCCATAAAACATTTGTCTCCATAAAACACATGATTTCGTGCCCATTTCAGTCTCTCTTCTCCATCTCTCTTTGGTGCATTCTTTTGACAGGCGATTTCCTAACCATGTCCTTTAATGAATCAAATAAAAGCTTCTCTCTGATCTGTCTATGAACTGTATCTGTTGAAATTTTCACCCCAGGATCTTTCATAATTTCATGCAAGGTCATTTTTTGCGTTCTAGCCAATCTTCCAACAGTTTGTTTTCGCGTGAACTTGTACTGCATTGCCTACTACAACCAGATTTTGAATTTTGGGACACAAGTTGAGCCAATACACGTTCGACTTTCTCAAAGCAATAGCAGTGCCTTTTTACTGCCTTTCTTTTTCCTTTCAAATGAAGCACTCGAAGGATTTCATCGTACAAAATATGCGACGACTTTTTGGCAATTTTTTTTTTCAAATGAAAACCAATCCGATAACTTTCCATTTTATACTATCACGTCTCCGATGCGCCACATAGACGCGATCTTCGAAATTTGCATACAATCGGAAGTTTTCCTAAACTTTTGAGACAACTATTTCCCAAAGTTTTGGGCTTAAGAAATCCAAAACTTATCTTCTTCGACAATGACCGAAGTTTGAAGAAGGTTTTTGCATTCTCATCACAAGTAAAAAAAAAGTGAAATCAAAGTTTAGAACGGTATCCACGTCACAGTAAAAAATCTAAACTTTTGAAACGGACTGTAAGTTTATTTAACTTGTTATTATAGAGAAGCGTTCTTTTTTGAAACATTTATTCATTCATTAAATAAAGAATTCACAATGAATGCTGACAAATGAGTATAGGATTTATACCTTTATTCACAACGAGGTAATAAATTTAAGTATTTCACAGAGACTCTGAATTTAATAAAGAATTTTCGTTACAATGTATTCGTCCTCCTTTTTCTTTGAACGACATTTTAATCACAAAACAAATGAAAATTTTCGTAGCTTATACGTGACATAGCGGAAACAATGCAAATCATTATCTACCAGAAAAAAAAGTAAGTTTAATTTATTTTCCGCCTTTTCTCGAGATGGAGATGATAATAATCGGAATGAAATGCAAAAATGTTTGGAAACGGGAGGGGAAAAAAAAATCAAATCAAATTTGATTAAATCCACTTTCGAGTGAGATTAGTTCCGTCAGTTTCGAAAAACAATGTTCTTGCATTTTCCACGATCGTGTAAATTAATTTACAGGATCATCTAAATTTGATATAGTTTTAGCTTTTTACTTATTAAGTGAGCGACGCGTTCTGCATATGTATTAAATTGAATTATTTCACATTAATTAAATTAACACGCGTATTCTACAAAATATGCTGTTTTGTAATTCGTTGAAGAAAATGATTCACACATTTAATTGCGAATAGTTTTGCCAATAGTCGCGCTTTTGTGTTTGTTTTTATTGACTTACGGAAAATTCACCGAGACGGAGAAATCACCTCTTTCACCTCCGGAGAAAGTCATCGACATACAATTCACCGTTAACAGTTCGTCAAAAGCGAGTGAGTAATGTGTGACCGAAAAAGTTGGCGAATATGAACTAGTGAGTGAGTAAACTGTATGAGTGACCAAGTGAGTGAGAGATTGAGCGAGTCAGTAACCAAATGAGTGTAGATTAGTCACAGAATACGGTTATGAGTGAGTAACCGTATAAGTGGGTAAATGACCGATTGAGTGAGTGACCGTATAAGTGACCGCTCACCTGCTCACTAACTCAATCACTTATTCACATTTTCACTCACTAACACCCTCACTCATTCACTCGCTTATTTGCTCGCTCACTAACTTCTTGACTCACTTGATACTGAGAGTGAATTATCATTACGCTCGAATGTAACCGATACGCTTATTGGTTGCAATTTTCAAGTTTTATCAAAGAGCTTTACCAAAACTTTTATAGTATAATGCAAGACTAAGTTGAACATCTGTGATTTCATCAAATTCCATCCACGTCAGAGATGGGGCCAAAGATATAGAGCAGAGGTCTTCAACTTTTTTCTAGTCGCAAGAACTGCGTGTACCCATCATCAAAATAAGAGCACCCTTACGGCAAATTTAACATTTACATGAAAAATCAGGATGATTTTCATTTCATGCTATTTGTTTTAGGTGTGTAATCGGGATGTTGATTGAGCGCTCGTGAGCACGAAATCGGGCACGAGCATCGAGCACTCCGGGTGATTCGAAAGGCACCATGGTGCTCACGAGCAACAGCTGCATGATATAGAGGAACAGTATTGTGTGCATTCTGTGGTAGGGATTATGGCCATTTTCATTCAAAACCGTCCAATGTAGAGAGGTGTCCAGAATACAGAGATGTCCAAGCTGACATATTTTGCTTTAATACTTAATTTCAGTAAAAATCTGTTTAATATATTTTGACAAATGTTTTGCTGTGTTTCTCCACATAATTTACGAAGAATTTTGTTTCATTTTCCAGATACATTTTTAGACATGGTACAGTCATCAGAGAACAGCACGACGGCTCTGTTCTCCGACGTGTATCAACTCATCGAGGGCAGGGCCAGGCTGCCCCTGAGTCAGCTCTTTGCGGACCTGCTGGCCTACATGAGCGGCCAGGACGTAGATCTCGAAGACAGGGTCCGGTCGTTCTTCGACTCGTTGTTCCCACTCGCCTTCCACCACTCGACCATAAACCCCCAGCACCAGAAAGAGTTCACGGACACCTACAAGGACTGCCTGCGCGATTCGCAGCAGGAGATCAGGCCGTTCGGCGAGCTGCCGGACGTGATAGTGTTGCACGTGACGCGGTCGTTCGAAGCGGCCCGCACGTTTCTGGAGGCGCTGCAGGTCGGCGTCGAAGTCCTCAACACCACCGAGCACATGGACTACGGGTCCGAGTGTCACGCGGTCCTTGTCAGGCAGACGTACTGCTCGCACTGCCAAGGCCTGCCGGAGGCGAAACCCTGCACCGGACTGTGTCTCAACGTGATGCGGGGTTGCCTGTCCAGTGTCAGCGAGCTGGACTCGGCCTGGAGCGAATACGTAAGTGCCGTGGAGAGGCTCACGTCCGGGATGGTCGGTACGTACAATATCGAACACGTCTTGAGCACCTTGGACACGAAAGTGTCCGAGACCATCATGTACGTCATGGAGAACATTCCAGAGATCACGAAAAGGGTGAGTAGATAAGCTACTTCAATTCATTGGTATGGGTAGAGCTTGACAAATCCCACGCGTCAGGTCACCTATAGACTAAAAAAAATCAACGTTGGTGTCTAAAATTTTATGTGTGAGATGACCAGGGCTTCACAAATTGTAAAACAATTTAGGTGCCAGCTAGATCTTTAAAGAGCCAAAAGAAATTCCCCCGAGGAAAAATGGTCCAAAATAATTTCTCTCTTTTTTTCCAGGATTAATAACCCTTTTTCATGTTGGCACACATGTTGGTGTGTGTGAAGTCTAAAAACTTCTGTTGCCCTCAGAAACGAATTTAGTGGTCCACACAGAAGATTTCGGCACCAACTTTAATGGCCATGGCGAATTGACGCCCGAGATTTGTCCAGCCCTGGTGATAGTATACAGAACGAATTATCATGTTTACCAATGACGCGACGCTTGGGTATTATGGATTATCGCAGGTAAAGGTGATTAATTTAGGGAAATTTAACAAACTTACCAAAATGCTCGGCGGTGGGGGGGGGGGGGGTTCTCGTAAGTATGTATGATAATCGGTTACTATATGTAAAGTTATCACATTTACATTAATATAGGCACTCGAGAATATGAAGAGAAAGAAAAACCTAGCTTTTGCGGTTATGGTTAAAGCAAACAAATTTCGAAAAATTAAAAAAAGCAACACTCATTTTTATGTACCGCAAATCGATTAGCGTAGTAAAAAAACGGACATCAACATCTTTGGATAACACCATAAACGCTGATGCCGAACGCAGACAAAATAATATCTCACCAAGGGGTTGGTTGGTGCACTAACCACTCGATCGGAACTTCCTACAGATCTGATCGAAATCCCCGACCGAGAGGTTAGCACACCAACCCTTTGATGAGATCTTTCTTTGTCTGCGTCCTGCTCCTTCGTTTATGGTGCCTTTCCAACTCTATTTATGGTGTTTTACTGCTCCATTAACTTTGCAATGCATAAAAAGTGAGTGTCGCTATTTGAATTTTTGCTGCTGTAACCGCAACCGCGAGAGATGGGGTTTTTTTTTGTTTCCCATCGCAATCTCGACCACATTACACTTTGAAACACCTATACCTTGAATTTCATTCACATTAGTTAATGTTTGCTGCTAATAGGGCCTCATATCGGCAAAGTTATTTTCTGTATACTTTCTTTCTTTCTTTCAAGCTGAGCACAACTCCAGTCTGTCTATCGCCATGGGTAATTTACTACCGAGTGAGCTGTGCCGGAAGTGTGAGCGTGTGCACATAAGTCTGAATGCGTATATATAATGTTGTGTCTGAGTGATACACAGCACCCTGCATACTTTTTTTTTACTTTTATTACCAGTATACTGTAATGATTTTGAACCAAAGAAACATTTGACGCCATCGTTAATGCTATACCACAATATTAATTGAAATAAATGTATTTCGTACGAACCGAACGACAAAAATTAAATTAACAATTATATAATTGCAAACAGTTTTTTCTTCCATAAATGGATACAAAAAACACTAAAAACACTGCGGCCGTGGCCAAAATCGTACAAAGTACTGTAGATGACATGTTAAGAATGTTGAACCTGAGCCAATAACTTGAACAAAACGTCGGCTTTTCCATTATGATAACGAAAAAACGAACAAAAAAAAAAAACCAAACTATTTTTCTGTGGTTAAGAACTACTTGAACTTTGTCAAAGACATTACATTAGGGACGAATATAAAAACATTACATGAAAAAAAGGAGGAAGAAGAAATCCGAAAACTATTAATGTTTTTCTTTTCGCAGACTGCGTATCGATTCACATTAAAAATACTTGAATGGACGTTTTCGTTGCGAGACGGTTGCTAACTATTATCCAGAGAGCAAGCAACTACAGTGTTACGCCATGTGAGAATAGAAAGAAGGAAAAAACTATTACTGCAATTTGGCTTTCAAAAGTTGGAAAGTGGAATTGTTTTCTATTATTGTGTGCAGGCAGGGCCACCCTTACCAGACGCGGGGCCCAGTACGAAAATGATTGCGGGGGACCAGAGGAGTCCGTATAATTTCGGTGCCCCTTAGCCTGATTGCATATATTCCGCGGGACGGGGAGACACCATCCGAAAGTTCATACATCGAGATTAAGGAATATAGTTGATGGAAATAATTCCACACACACGCCGCGCTCGCGAAAATTCAGAAAATGTATAAATTGTTGTAGAAATCATTCCAGCACCGATGGAAATTCAGAATTCTAGAATCGATGAAAATTCTAGAATGAATGAAAATTCAGAATTCACGAAAGAAATAATTCCAAAATAGATGAAAATGCAAAATTTATGAAAGAATTTCTCTCATTACGGAAATAATTATTACCGGGGGCCCTCTAAAAACGCAGGGTTCGGCGCGAACGCACCTGTCGTAAATCCGTAAGGGCGGCCTGTGTGTAGGAAAATAATAATCAGGTTAATTAACATATCCGGCTATTCTGAAAAATAAAAAGTTTTGTTACATTAAAAACTAAACCATTGATTTCGTTGATATTGGATGCATTGAAAATTCTGAAAAATGAAGCGATGGTTCGCAATTAGTATTAAAGAAAACACGGTTTTCGTCTTGTGAGATCCGGGGATCGGAAGATAATTACGCACGTGGTAAACATCAGGCTGGTCGTTTAGTCGTTTCATTAGCAACGACTCAAAAATGTGTCGTGAAATCAATCACAAATGATTACACCTTACCTTGATCAGTAATTTAATAAGGCTATTTTCTCGGTCATGATTTATCGATGTGCTAATGATTCTTTATACGCGATTATTTGATAGCAGCGGCATCTATCGAGATATTTTCATCAATCTACCATCTGTTTTGTCAAGGTCCAAATGAATAATAAATTTTCAAAATAATAAAAAAATTATAAAATACAACGAATGAATAATTGTTAATAACTAATAACATTTAAAACAATTGTTTTTTGTAAAATTGAGATAGATGTTACTATGTGGAAAAATTAAACTTAATACGGTAACACTTTTTTTTTTAATGGCCAGTTGGACTATCGGACAGTCGGAGGTCCGGTGTTCTTGGTGGGTGGCGAGGCTTTCCTTTTTCCAGCATGGCCCAGCCGTAAGGTGACCCTTTTTTTTTCTTCAAGTCGAGCACCACTCAGGTCTATCGCCGCGGGCAATTTACTACCTAGTGAGTTGTGTCGGAAGTGTGAGTATGTGTACCTAACAGTCTGAGTGCGTATCTAGTGTTGTGTATGATTTTTTAGTGCTGCCATCTATATCTCAGAAGTGAAGTGTCATGACTGAATATTTGTATTGTTTGCAGGACTGTTGCTCCCTGTGGCGAGACTTTTTAACGGGAAGATCGGCTCGCGCCTTGAAGTTGGGAACCACAGAAAAACCAACTTCAGCCGACCACCACTGTGGTGAGGCTCGAACCCGGGTCCCCGCGATGTGAGTCCGTCACTATGACCACTCGACCACCACAGCGGCTGTAAGGTGCCCTGCTTATATCCCACAAGGGACATAGCGGGGGCCATGTTTGGTGTTTTCATAGCTTACGCCCCGTGTGACATCAAGAGCACGCGTGGCTTTTCTCAGCAACCCCTCGGCTAAGTCAATGTCCCTCTGTAGATATGGTCTCCAAAACCTGACGGCATACTCGAATCCAGGACGAACTAAGCCCCGGAAAAGTGAAACGCGAGAGACCTTTTTGAGAATGAAACCGAACATGCTATTCGAAAATTTCCTGACACCTCTCATATAGTTTCCTAAAGCTGGGACTACATTTGTCTCCAGCTTGGCACAATACGTTTCATGGTTGGTCATACACCATCGGTAATGATCCGCACCGGCCATATCACTATAATGCAATTTACTGCAATTGACGAGTTGGGTTGGAAATGAAGCTCGCTAGGCAAAATATCTTATTTTTCCCCCGGTTCAAACCTGGAACTCAACAGTAAACTTCACGGTGGTAGACGAGCATATTACCACCAAGCCCCTAGGGCAATAAATGTTGGAGACTGGAAGGCTGGTCGAATAGAGCGACCGGAACCGTCCAGCTCCCACTTTAAATACAAATACCACGCCACAACAGGCAAATTGCCCAACGAGGTGGCTGACTTAAGAACATAATGGATCCCCGAGCCATTTTTTGGAGGCTCTACCTACTACTGCTACACCACTCATGCACCCCGCCCACACACCTCCAACGAATCGGTGCATGCGGGAATGTGTGTGTACGTGTAGTGAAACCAGACGTGAAGTTTTTTGTTTCTCTGTAATGCTTGTTATGTGTAGTGCTGCCATCTGCCACCAGTTTTTCTAACTATGAGTGAAGTGTTATGATTGAATGATGTAGGACTGTTGCTCTCTGTGGCGAGACTTTAAGGGGGAGATCGGCTCGCATTTGCGCCTTGAAGTTGGGAACCACAGAAAACCAACTTCAGCCGACCACCACTGTGGGGTTCGAACCCGGATCCTCGCATCGCGAGTCCGTCACTATAACCACTCGACCACCACAGCGGCAAGTGGTCACCTTAAGTCAAAGGAACTGCTATCATTCGAGAACTTTTAGTTTGGCTGCACAACTTCTGCGTTTCCCAACTTCGAGGCACGAATGCGAGCCCGATCTCCACGTTAAAATGTCTCGTCACAGAGAGCAACGGGCCTATAACAGTACAAATATTTAATCATTACACTTCACTGATAGTTCGAAAAATACATTGAATATCAAGCATTACACAGAAAGAAACTTTACGTTAGGTTCACACAAGAAATATACGCTCATTCCAACATGTACTCATTCGTAAGAAATTCTATAGAGGAATATGAACGAGGTGTATGTATGGTGCAGTAGTCGTCTGGCCACACATTGGTCGAAGAATGTCTGCAGTCACAATACACGTTTGCGTGTTGAGTTTTCTGGAAGCAAATATTCGCCAAGGTACATCGGCCCAGTGTGTAGCCAGCCTATGCCGCTGGTGCTTCATTTCAGCAGGAAAGACGACAAAACATTGAAAGCAAATATTTGCTTATGACTATTGGGCTAAGCGGGACACGAGCGCGCAGGGCTATATAGTAAGGGCTGCCTCATCCCTTTGAAATTGTTCTTGCTGCCTTGCCTCAGTTGGCGTGTTCTCGGATCAGGTGTGTGACGTCACTGCTCTAATGCTTTTTAACTAGAGCGCGACCTTGAAATACCAGATTAGTCAATTTCAATTTAACCGTTCTGTCAGGGCGATGATGTCAGCTTGCACTGACTCCTTCGCTTCGTGAGATAGCCCTTATTATATGGCCCTGACGAACTTTAGGCTGAAGCACATCAATTAACGGTATTTTCATCGGACTGTCTCTGTTAGCTAGCATTATTTCTATTTTTTGGTGGTAGTATTTCTTTAAGCTTCAAGGTACACATGTTGAAAACCGCGGAATTAGAACACTTCGTACTTTGACGCATTGAACCAGCTGGTTTATAATCTATGAAAATTTCATTTTAGCTTCAGATTTGGCTATTGGTTGAGTGATACAGTTCGAGAATATATTTGATATTTAGTTGGCGGTCGGTGCAAGATTTTAATTGATATCCTGAAACGGTTTTTTGAACATCAATTTATAGGATTTTCAGAGATCGATAGAGCGTCCAATAGGCAATGAAAGGTCCCAAAAATATGTCTTCAATGAGAATCGAAGATCAGCAGAGCGAAAGTTCTCCCCAAATGCGTTATCAAAGATGTTAGTAGATCAAACTGTTCAGTTGGTAATAGTAGTTCTAAAATGGATTTTCGACGATCGGAGAGGTCCCAAAAGATTTTCTCTGAAATGGATTTCCGAAGATTATTTGACTGGAATGTCTCCTGGAAACTTAGTTCCCAAAACTCACAGCCGATCTTAATGTCTAATCTACGAATGTACGAGGCGAAAATGGATTATCGGGAAATACAGTAAGCGAAGATGTAACTCTCGAGTTATGGAATATCTATCCAGTTGCAGAAAGAGTAACAAATGCAGTGAATGCAGCAGCTTTTCAGCAAATCGGAAAAAAAGGGACGTTGCAGCGAGCTTGATAGATAAACTTGGCATTAGTACACATGTGTATGTGTGCCATTGTCCTACCGCAGGCCCTCTTTTATTTATTAATTTTTTTTTGTCCGTTCGTTAACAGCTGCAGACGCCATGACGTCACAATTAGCCGTTACTTCCCTCCGTCTAAAGATAACACAGATTACAATTTAGCTAATTGAAATAAATGATCCGATCTCGGTTTATGAGCTTCCAGAATTGAATTATTTAGTTGATGTCGTTTTGGTGTGGTGTGCTTCTACTTTGTGGCAACGGACACTGCAAAGTGTCCTGCCCGCGCGTGCGCGGCGGATGCAACCCATACGCAGACGTGTCTTAAATCTTCCAACTTGGGTTTCGAACTGATAGCCGAAGTGTCTCTAAGGGATTCGAGGCTATTTCCGATGAAGTTTTAATCATCCGTGATGGCTCGAGGTTGTAGTAAATTGACGCGTGGTGTCCATTGTTATGCATCAATATTGCATATACTTCCAGGTTATTTTCCCCGGCAAATCAGGGATTAATAGCAACGCGAGGATAATCACGATACGAGTCTTGCCCGGGAGTTATCATCATCATCATCATCATTGTCACGTGATGCCACCATCGCTAACTTTCACTTTAATTAATTTTCTGATCCAAAACGCACACTTCGCACGCGAAACAATTGTCTATTATTAATCTCGGTTAATATTTTAATTTCAAAATAACTTGACATTTCTGTGCAGATTGTCCGTAAAACGAAATTCTATAGAATAATCCGGTAGACCTGCGTTTGTAAAGGAATGCGTAAGCGTAAAAGAATGGAAACAAACAACACACTTTGCTCGGTGGTCCCTAACCATTGTGTAAGACCGGTATTACACTATAAAAGTTTGATAAAATCCATTTTATAAAACTTGAAAAATCTAACCAATAAGGTTATTGGTTATATTCTAGAAAATGCAACCGTTGACCTTATTGGCTGCATTTTTCAAGTTTTATAATAGGACTTATATCGAACTTTTATAGTGTAATACCGGCCTTAGGGGAATGATTGAAAAGTAAGTATATTGCGGTTTTGCTATTTTTGGCAACACATTAAGGCATTTGGGCTCGCTTACCCCCCTGAAAAATTACACGTGCGCCCCGTTAGCTCATAAGAGTTGAAAACATTCCGGGCTGACCATATTGCTTCGAGAAAAATACGGGATATAGGGATTGCAAATATGGGAAATACAGGATATTGCCAATTATCGCCATAAATGATGCCGAAATTATGAAAAGTTGCCAACTGTTGCTAAACAAGCAGAAAAATCGTCATTAGCGGGAAATAAAATATTATTGCCAATTGCAGTGGATTAAAATGAATTCAACGAAATAAAAATTTTAACATGACAAATATGTGAAATAAATATTCTTATTTGTAGTTTTAATTATCATAATGTAATTTATGAGTTGAGAAGATAATTTTTTTCCTTAACTCCAATAGAGAATGAAGATTCCAGTTTGTAAAAGTTGGGATAGTGAAAATTACGGGAAAATTCGGGATGCTCCGGGACATACGGGATGTATGGTCATTCTAGTCATACAACCCATCTCAAACATTCCAAGTTTTTCTTCCAATTAATCAAAAAAGAGCCACAATATCAAATGGTCAATCTTCTTTTGGCAACAAGTGGAAAAATATGGGGTGTCCGGGATGAAAGTAATGGCTAATAATGAGAACCAACTACTTTCTTTGTGATTCACAAAAAAATGTGAAATTCATAAAAAATTCAGGTTGCAAGCTTCAATTTAAAAAAACAGAAAGAAATGCAAAAAAAAAACCCCCCATTTGAACAAAACAGCGAAATCATAGCCACGCAGGGTCTGCAACAAACAAAGAGTAATTGCCGTTGATTGAGACATCTACCAGCCAATTTATTATATAAGATGGGAAAAAGCTCAGCTTATGTGCAAAGTCAATTCTGTATTCTTATCTTTATAAACTGGCTGCAGTAATGAACGTCTAAAAGACCCTTCACATAATATATGCAAAGCTACGCATTTAAGAATTAAACAGCAAATTGCTCCTTTGCTGTCATCTGTGTAACCATCCTTTCGAAGCAGAAAAGTCTTCAGTTTTCAAAATCATTGGCAATTTCCTGTGCTTTTTTGCCTAATCATATCTTCGTTGATTAACGCGTATTTGGCTCTTCCAGCATGAAGCCATGTGCAATACAGCTTGGTTGACATTATTGGAATCAGATTTTCTCTTGCGTTTTCTGATCAAGCGTCCGTTTTTCCGCTATTCTTCAATTTCATCAGAATTTATGTTAATACGTGGGATCTGAGATTGAAAAATTCCCGTTCTTTCTTTCTCTCTATCTACATTCATTTTTTCAATTTCAATGCAACGCCATAACGTTATGCAACTTTGTTTTTTTTTTATTTTTACTTTCATCGAGAGAAAGTCCTCTATTGACTCAACAGAGGACAAAAATAAAATAATTAAATGTGCTGAAGACAGCTTAGATACTCTGAACTTCTAAGGAAAAGCGTGTTTCCTGGAATTCTCAGCGAAATACATTTTTTTTCTTCAATATCCAAATATTTTATATAACAAAAATACTATGCATATAGTAGCTAATTTGTATTTGCGGTTATTATGTTCATGATAATATTCGATCATTTTCAATAGGTTGATATACTCTCCTTATGTTGAAAAAAAAAATTGAAGAGAAATTTTGGTTTCAGAAGAAAGAGCGTGTGTTATCCGAGAATATAATTTTGAAGACTAATTTCACTCCTCATTGTTAAGGGGTATTCTGCTGAAAAAGAAGGGATTTTTTTTTCTATCAGTAAGGAATAACACTCACTATTAAGAGAAAAAAAACCCCTCAAATCTGAAGGAGTATTTTCACTCCTCAACGAAATTTGGAGGAGTAAAATTGAATTTTGATGCGTATTGGCGAACACGGGGGGAGGTAACCGTTACCCGATTAAGCGGGGCTGACAGTACATGTAAAAATATATTTATAGCACCATAGTCTTTCTTCCATTAATTGCGACCCATATAACTAGCTGACCACCACAGCGATGCTCTTTTCCCGAAGGCTCCCACGCATTAAACCAGCGCCAGGTCATACAAATTCTCATACAAGAAATCTACGGGGGGGGGGGGGTTAAAAAAGCTGTTTTATCTTGTCTCACATGCAAGTGACATCATAAAGAAACCAGTTTGTATTTAATCCATAAATTTTTGGACGATGAGATAAATAGGCATGTGCTACATACATACAAGAATAAAAAAAAATAATGTTCTTATTCATGCAGTGTAATAATGTTCTTTTCTTTTTTAATATATATAATACCTCGCGGTCTCGGCCGTCCTTAAAAGCCCACGTAAGTTCCGGGCTCGTATTTGTGGTAGGCTTTTGACGGTTTAATGGCAACCTTCAACTACGTGGTGTGATATTTGCAAAGGCGTCACCTTCCAAAATGGTCGGTCGGTCGCACGCTTTTCTTACCTCCCCCCCGCCTATCGTACGCCATTTTCTAGCACTTTCACTGCTCGATTATTCATCTTATTATTATTATTATTGGCCTTACGTACTAAGATAGATCGACATTCCAGGACACACACACGCACACACTCATGTAGAACCATGATAGGAATAATGAAAATAATGGATGGGAATAGAGCAAGATGATGGTGATGACGACGGAAAATCAGAGATCCCTATCAGTGGCAAATTGCAGAATGGCATTTGTGCGTGATGACACGGGCATTTTTTACGTTTTTAGATTGTCATGGGCGAAAAAAAAAATGTGTGTGTGTGTATCATCTTCTTAGGATCTGCATTCGTCGAATTTGGGGATGACCATCATTACATTGTCATATCGTATTGAAAAAGAAGTGTCTGCCACATGTGGCGGGTATTGGAAGATTTAATGAGCTGATGATGGCAGGGAGAGGTGGAATGTGTCGATGATATGATATATATGCATGCATGTACTTGGCATTTCGTGACAGTCGTGGCCATGCAAAATGATTCAACGATGTGGCCCTCAATTAAGTTACTTTCATACTATTATCATTTTTTTGTGGGCGAGAAACATACGAGTGACACGTTTCCTTGGCGCCCGTGTGAAATTGTTAGGTGTCGTTAAGCCAATTATAACACGGGAGGGAGGGAAGGAAGATAAGGACTGTTGGCACTTGAAGAAAAAGATTCATTGGAGGATGTGATGATGATGCCGGTTTATGTTATTGTGGCTTCAATTGAACGATCACGCGTAAAAATTCTATAAAAAGAAAAGAAAAAACTTAAAATATTTTTGACATCCGCTAGGGGGAGTTGTTGCCTGTCACTCTCATCGTTTCAATAACACTTCGTCGTTGAACTGATGAAAAGGTTTATTTTAAAAGGAATGCATACTTAGTTATTCCTATATTACCACATATTTAATGCTATAGACCAGGGGTGGCCAACAGCTGTCCTGATGCTCATACGCTGAAGTGGCACCACTAATGGGGTTCGCGGTGCTATAGCTGATCATTATGTTGGCCCACGAACGGAAAGAAGATGGACACACCTGCTCTTGACCAAGGTGCTCAACCTTTAAGAGACTAATACCGAACCACACATGTACCTCGTCCATATTCCTCTGCGGAACCTCTAACGAATTGATACATGTTGAAATATGAATGTGAAGCGAACCTGACGTGAAGTTTTGTTTCTGTGTAGTGCTTCCGTCTGCGAACAATTTTTCTAACTATGAGTGAAGTGTAGTGATTCGACTATTGTATCGGTGCAGGCCTGTTGCTCTCTGTGTCGAGGTGGAAGATCGGCTCGCATTCACTCCTCGAAGTTGGGAACCACAGAAATTCAACTTCTGTGGGGACAGAGCGGGGGGTCATGGTTGGTTTCGGGTCCTCGCGATGTGAGTCCGTCACTATGACCACTCTACCACCATATCGGCCAACCTTTAAGAGACTACGGAACACTTGATTAATTTGAAAACGTGCCGTGGACCGCTTAATTAAGTGATCTGGACCAGCGCTGAAATGACCTAGAAATGTGCCACGGGTCATTTGGGTAATCTGGAAATGTGGCATGGGACACTCGAGTGATCTGGAAATGCGCCATGGAACTATTCACCGATCTGAAAATTCTGCTTTCGGGGAGCTTAATCACTTTACGATTAAGCGTCCAAACGCCAGTGGAATAAATTCAAACGAGTCTGTTTTCTTTCGTCTCTCCTCATCATCACGAAACTTTGTTGCAACCCTATGAAAAAAAAAGTAGTTCTTTACATCTCCGTGATGTGGAGGTAAAAAGCCTCTATTCTAAGGTTAAATAGGTTCTACTATATACTTGTACGTAAGAGGGGTAAGAAACAGGTAAGTGGGGGTGAAAAGAGAAATATACTTTATGCCTACTATCTCTTATGTGTAAGTATTGCAATAAATTGATGTGGGGGAGGAATAATATAAAATGGCCGCAGATAGCAAATGGTGAAGAGGACGATAATCGAAAAAATTAATTACTTCGACATCGACTATAACTTTCAGTAATACAATGTCGGCAAAAGTCTGTAAAAACTTTAAAAATTGATAAAAAAAACCGGAAAAATAACCGAAATAAAAAACGGTTTGCAGGGTTAGCATCGCTAAGGTCACGGGAGTTTTTTTGACAGGAAAAAACTCAAAAACAGCCGATAGGTGGCTCTGGTACGAGCGACTTCGGTGGAAATATGCAAATAAGACGGTTTTAAGAACTTGCGCTCCTAATACACAACCAGTTCACCGTTGTAAACCGTGTACGTGGAACTGCTGCACTCTGCCCCGTTGCTGGATTTGTGACTCGCCTGCAATGGGTTATTCTCTGTGGTGGTGGTGGTCATGTGGAGCATATACTGCTGTAATAAACGATTTGAAGGCATTCTGTTCGTTATTAGCGTATCTTTCGTTTGACTTGTGTACGTCAGTGCCACCTATCGGCTGTTTCTTGAGTTATTTTTTTTCCGGTCTTAAATTTCCGTGCCCTAGCGATGCTAATCCTGCAAACAGTTTTTTATGAATTTTTTGACGTTTCTACGTACTTTTCGCCCGCCTTTACTAAAACTTTTTTGCAAATCGATGTGTTGAGTAATAACAATAAGATGGTAGGCGTTGTTGTTGTTGCTGTCGATAACACGTCGAAATGTGTTGGAAATGCATAATCCTTCGATTATAAATAAATGATTGCGTGGGTGTTAAAAGTCCTTCCACTCGCGTGTAGATAATCGAACCTTATTGTATGTACTTCGTTTTCCCGATAAAAGGAGCCAGAAAATAAAAATTTCCACCCACGCAACGCATTTATTTGCCAAAATACCGATAGGATAAAAAGGCTTATATCCCATTTGTTCTCGATATTCGTTCCCTTATAGACATTATAAACTGCATGCCAAAAAACAACACATCACATACACTACAACTGTGGGTGTATTTTAGCACGGATTGGTTATGACTAGGGCTCGGGTTTTTATGGCAGGTCATATTTTAAGCATTTTTGAGCGATCGGTGATATGTTAGGAATTTTCAAGCAATGTATCTTTTTTTTTTCCTCTTTGGTCATTTTATCACTGAAAATTTTCATCTGTAGGCATTTTCTTCAGAGATGTAGTGTGCATTTACAATGTGCACTTTTGGAAAAAACTTGCATTCCGGTAGCCATTTTTTTAATGAATGGAACATGACCTTTAGTGTTAATAAGTGCATGGTCACTCATTTCGGTTCAAACAATCCACGTTTCTCTTATGAGTTGAATGATGCAACCAGGGTCACCGATTTGGGAATTCTCATTGACGAGCAGCTTCGGTTCCCTGAACATTGTTCAGCGGTGGTCAGAAAAAGCTAATAGAATGCTCGGTTCCATTCTTAAAAAGGTCTCTTCGAATCGTTCTCCTAAAGAAATTCTTCCGATTTTACGAGGATTAGTTCGTCTTGGACTGCAGTATGCCGTAAGATTTTAGATACCTACAGAGGGACATAGACTTGTCTGAAGGGGGTGCACAGAAGAGCTATGCATGCACTTGTTGGCTCACAAGGCTTGAGTTACGAAAAAGACTTGATGTCTTTAATGTGTTTACATTGGAGAAATGCAGGTGTCGGGGGGGATATGATCGAAGTCTTTAAAAATTTCAACGGGATGGATTGGATGGACCTTGAGTTATTTATACACCGCCAATCAATTACTGTTTCGACAAGGGGACACCAGTATCGATTGATAAAGGACAATTTTAGGTTATGGTATCGCAGGGAGGTTTCCTCTAATAGGGTTGTTATGAATGGAATAGCGTACTTCCGGGGTCGTGAATTCTAACAGAATTGAAACGTTTAAAAAGAAGTACGATAGATATATTGGGATAAATCGAGAAGCTGTACATACTTGGAGAAGACAACCTTAATATCATTATGAACATATTATACATATATACATTATATAGTATTAATTATTAGTTTTCTTTCTTTCGTGATATATGCTTTTATATTAGGTTGCTGTATTTTTGTTATATTTGACATCCATATTTTTTTTATGAGCATCTTTTTTTTCAGCCACCTCGCTCGGCAATTTGCCTATTGGGGTCTTTGTGTTTGTATTTGTACAATCTGTGAAGTCAGGACTGAACCAGCCCACCTGGAAGCCACTCTTAGACAAGAGAAAAGAGTTTTTCCCTAGGAGGTGCTGGCTGAACTCCCTGAGGTTAAGAAAAAAAAAGAATATTTGCAGCTAGAAAAAGCAGCCCTCTCCTCGTTTGTACGCACAGAATCTGAAAGGATTATGTAATGTTGAGATACTCCAGTGCCTTCATTTTGTTGCTGCACAGCACTTCTGAACTTAATCTTTTGGTATGACGAAAAGAATGGTTCTACACGTGACTCGGATTGATATACTAATGGTAAAATATATGTTTTTCGCTGATGAAGTCTTTGAACTCTTCAAGAGACTACGTTACAGTCAGAAGAAATTAACAATCTCCGTCGCTTGTTTGGTTATGTTACGTTGCAAAAATCTCTGTTGCCAGGAGTCGGTCTCTACTGACTTCAATTAAAACGAAACGTTCATTAACATACTGAGAGATGAGAAAGAAAAAATGCAAAAAAGAAAAGAGGAAAAAAATAGAGCTGCAAAAATAGACACAGCAGGATTTCCTTGCAGTTTTGGCAAGGGCAGACACACACACACACATATATCTATTCCAATTCAGTCTGTCCTCCCAAACAACAACTTCCCTGAGCCAAAAATCCCAGACAGGACAGAGACGAGATGGACTTCCTCTTTAAAAACTGGTGATCGCAATAGCTTTTTTTATCCACTTTGTTTTTTCGTAACATCTGATGTCTGTGTTTTGTTTTGGACTACGTAAGCAAGTAAGTCTATGGCATCTGTTGAGCATACATTTTGCTGATAATGGTAACTGTTGGCTGGATAACGTTTGGGTTATCTTATAAAAATATTCGAGACGTTAATAATTCATATAAAATACATTATAATTTAAAGTCCAAACACTTACTGAAATCGGAAGGCATGTACCAGATACCCAATAGCTTCCCTCGTGGAACTACTGAAAATTATATCAATCAACCATTTTCAATCAATCCACTGCTGGTTGTAGGTCTCTAAATTTTTCCGTTTTTCTCTGTCTGATACTTTTTCCATCCAGTTGGCTCTATCCATCTTTCGAATCATATCGCTCTATCTTGTTTGGAGGCACCTTTTTAGACCTTTAACATGACGCAGGTACGAACTCGGAACATTTTCGGTCCAATTCTGAACTTTTTCAACCAATTTTCCTAATTCTGTTGTTGTGGGGAACCCCTTAACATTATTCAACACTGACAGAGCTTCTGAATTGAATACGATTTCAGTTTGGATGTTACAGCCATTTTCATCATTATAACTTGAAAATTTGTTTTGATTTGTTACCAGTGCAACAGTTTGAGGAGTCCTCGGCAGAAGTGAAGTCAGTCAGTGCTGTCATTTTTTTCACACATTTGATTTCATTAGGGTAGCTTCTCTACAAAAGTTCTGAATGTTGAAGTTATACTTTCCGTTTTGTAATCATTCGGCACTCGCAAAAAAAAAAAAAGGCTGTAAGCGGTTTTTAAATTCAAGAATGACTGATATATACGGAAAAGTATAGGAAATAATTCCTATTCCGTCAGTCGAGACTTTAAAATACTAAAGTTATAAATGGGATGACGTTAAAAACCATCGACGTTGTACCGACGTCATAATGTAGTCACTGCTGCAGATAGTTCAGAGTAAGAGGCTTTAATTTAGATCAGAGGTTTTTTTCAAACTTTTTCTTGTCACGAGCACTGCCTACACCCATCACCTCAAGAAGAGCACCCTTACGACAAGTTTGACATACGAATGCACGAAAAATCTAGATGATTTTAATCCTTAAATGAAATTTGCACAAGGTTTTAATCGGGAATTTGATTAAGTGCTCCTGAGCACGAAATTAAACATGGACATAAAACACTGTGCTTCAGGGAGCATCGTGGTGCTTGTGAGCAACAGGGTGTAGATGTCTGATTAAGATACTCAATACATCCAGTTATGCTCAAGGAAAAATCTGTGTTGAATGTTATACAGGCATTTCTTGAATATAAGCCTGTTTAGAAAACATTCGGCAATACAGTCCACGCAGCTTAATACGAATACAACGGGACTCGGGGTTTCTGGTAACTATATCCGAAAAAGTCCTGTTTGCAAGTACAGCTACCATAGATCCCGTTTGGACGGGACGTGTGGTAAACGGGTATTGGTAAAACGGTACAACTGTTTTTCTTTCCCACATAATTAGTTGTAAAATGCTCAATCATTCCATTTTCTTTATTCCATTCGAAAACGGGACATTCTCTTCGTTTGAGCTAAAATCCCGCATTTTTGTTATTCAGCCATTGTGAGGCGTTAAAATAAAATTGTCTAATACACTAATGTATATCACGAATTTCGATCATTTTTTTAATGTACAATACGCTTCATAGAAAGGCTTTCCTTGAGAAAGTCTCTCGTAAAAGAAATTGAAATTTGGTCAATTGAAAGAAACTGATCAAGAATTGAAGGAAAGGGCTTCTTTTTCCTCTTACATTTGCTTTCACTATAGGAAGGCCATTTCTTAAGCGGCTCCACACGTACACAGCGAATACTACAGGCTGACTGAAGACGGAAATGTTTATCAACAAGGGAGGGGGGGGGGAAAGAGAATACTTTTTAGCCTCTTACATAATCTTGGAGCCTGATAACGATAACTTATTGGAAAAAAAAGTTTTGTTAAAGCTTCAAAATGCGCAAAAAAATTTTTCGACAAAAAAAAAAATCGCATTATCCAAAGTCACGATAACTATAAACAATTTTTCCCATGTTACGATATTCGTCCGTTCCGTCCTCTGCAAAAGTGATAACAATACCCAAATGATAACATTACGCGTGATTATAACGAGCGGCGTCGACTGTATTGGAAAATCCACATGCATGGCGTATAACAAAAAATAATAAGAAACAATATACTAATTATATGTGTGTAGCAGTATTTCAGTTTCGGGCTACATCGATGGATGTAGATGCAGGGAAGAGACATATCGAAAACAGTTTTCCTGAGACTTGTCGGAAGTGGGTTTTCGGGGGAATAACGTTGGCTCCTGGTCACGATTCCCATTACTTGAATACGAGCAACGTCTTCTCGTATATAAGTTACATGCTTGGACAGTAAGATGGAGAGGAGGACGTAAGGCAAGGAAGTGTGTGATGATAGATACTTCCAGGAGCTTCTTTGCCTACGTGACGTATTGTGTTCTGCTTCCTGTTTTCCTCCTCTTCGGCAAGTCTGCGATTTTCTGACCCAGAAAAAATAAAAATAAAAAAACCCTAGAAAACACAAAATAAACAAACACAAGGCAAAAACATAGGCATTGCCAATTCCCTGGTCTCTCTCTCGCTCACCGTTCTCTAGCCATAGAGCTAACGGATCATGAAGTCATCAAGAAGATGGCGTTATTCTTTTTAACCTATAGCATGGCTTCTTTTTTCCGGCTTTATCATCATTATTATTTTGGTTCTCTGTAAGAAAATCTGAGAATCGGACACGGAAAGTTCTCCGATGTCCTTTCCATCAGACGTTGGTAGGCTTTTATTTTTTGAATCGGCTCAGACAGACGGTCTGATAGGATTTCGGTTTGAAGTTCGAAATGTGTTCCTTGAGTAGATTTGTTTTTTCCTTGATACATCCATGCGGGACGACTTGAATTTTTCATGCTTATCGAAGGAAGGTCTGCAATACTGTCGGGATCAGTGGACTCCTCTCTCTTTTTAGATCTCCTTTAACTACTGATCCAGATAAAAACGAACATATATTGAGAGAGGATTGTCTAGAAAGTAATAATTTCCCCCCACAAACATGGCGAGAGTTTCTGCGATGTGAAAAGAGACGGTGATATTCCGTAGGTTTCGTGGTATTGGACATTTTATGTCAGCTTGGATTTCAATTACTTATCTGCGCTATTTTCGTTTGTTTCCGTGTGTCAGATTCAGCATTGTTCGTATAAAGCGAAGTTTCCCAAAGTGGGCAGTATCCCACCCCCTCAATCTTTCCCCCTTGGGGGCGATGGTCCAGGGGGTGATAGAAGCCTAGAGTTTAGTATAGGATTCTATGGGTTGACTTAGTTTGGGGGGACAATAAGAAGAAAAAATTTTTGAAGAAGGCAGCGATGGAACACGAAAAGTTGGAAACAACAGTTTAAAGTGTTATCGTAACATTGAAAGGCGTAGAGTTTCATGTTTTTTGTACTATTTTCAATACAAATACTACGGTCACAACAGGAAAAATGTCGAAAGAGGTGATGTCCATAAAAAATATGGATGTCCAATATAACAAAAATACAGCAACCCAAAGTAAGAGGAATTATTACGAAAAAATAAAAGGTAAAAATTATAGATAGATAGAACCGCTCACAACCCCGGACTGATGCAAAGCACCTTACTTCTGTTAAATACACCCACGTGAACTTCGAAAAATTCTCATGGTTACTGATGCTTATCCATGTTGCGCTCAAAAATAACTTCCACGAACAGAATTCGAACCTTGGTCTTCAGATTCGCAGTCCGATATACTATTACCTGCACTAACTCGGCTGGTAAAAATTATAAGAATATATGATAAACCACCCATAAAAAAATTACGGTTGCCTTGTCTAAGTATGGATAGCTTCTCGATTTATCCCGTTATGAGCATACATCGTATTTCTTTTCGAACGTGTCAATTGTGCTAGAATTCACGACCCCCCTTAATTAAGCTATTCCATTTATCCACAACCCTATTAGAGAAAAATTCCCTGTGACACCACAACCTCGCATTGTCCCTCACTAGTCGGTACTAGTGTCCCCTTGTCGAAGCAGTTGACTAACGGTGTAGTAATAACTCATGGTCCATCCCAACCGTCCCTTTGAAAAATTCAACCACTCCGATCATATAAACCCCCTAACACCTGTGCTATTGCAAACATGTTCAAAAAAATGTCTTTCTCCAAAGCTGAAGCCCCGTATTCCAACAAGAGCACATGTAGATCTTCACTGCACACCCTCAATCAAATTTATGTCCCTCTGTAAGTATGGTCTCCAAAACCTTACGGCATACTCCAATCCAGAACGAACTAAGCCCGTAAAAAAAGTGGAAAGATCACTTTAAGATAAATGTTTGTAATTGGTAAGCATATTATTAAAGAATAGTTATTTGGCAGGAAAGATTTTTTTTCAGTATGTATATCAAAGTATTAAAGACAAGAAATAAAAATTTCACCAAGAGCTGACCCTACTCAGTCAGCTTAATTACACTGGCACTACTCCGACTTATGTAGCGCATGTTGTGGTGGACGTATTTCATTGAAACTTGCTATATACGTTATTTCGACCATGGGAAAAAGATAAAATGTGATGACAAAAGCTCCCCCTTTTTTCACCTGGTGGTCAAAAATTGAGATTTTTAAAGAAAAAATCAAATATTTCTTTCCCTCACGGTCCATATATCCTATATACCAAGTTTCATCGACACACCCCCATCAGAATGGGTGCTACGGACGTCTGAGTAGTGCCAGTTTATTTATAACAACCCTGTATATTTTATACTCGTAAAAATATTCCGATTCTCTCATATTTATTTTTTTGATCACAGATACTATTCCCAAGAATTCGACACGCTATGGTGAAAAAACCCCCCATCAGTCAACCAGTAGTTATTATAATATTCTGACATCATTGATTCCAATGTGACGTCCTCTATATCAAAATCCCATACAGGAAATACAAATCAAGCATAAAGATGCCAGTGTTCTCAGGTGTCGGCACAACAAAACATGTACATCGCAGTCCAAATCAAGCATAAAGGGGGGGGGGGCATTGTTCTCAGGTGTCAGAAGGCCGAAACAACAGACTACAGTATGTACATATCAAGAGCCCCTGGAAGTTGGCCAACCGCATTACCTACACAAGCGTGATTTATATTATGGTCATCGTACCGAAACTACCCTATTTGGAGCGTTGAAATTTTGGGAGCAGAACCTTTCCATGGATAACATGACAAAACCATCCAACAGATCTCGTTGGCATGACCGAAATATTTATCAGATAATAATCTCAAAAAAAGAGGCTTGGAATTCGCAACTGGCCTTTCGCAAGAAACTTTCTCACGGGTGCAAAGGGGGGATAGTGGGGTAGACGCAGACAATTTTTGTTGTTGCTTATTCTTTCGCACACCCCATATCCTGATTCATTCAAGAGCGAACCACCGACGGGGGCCCAACGGATGGAGTTCAGTGAATGTAGTACGTACATACCTAGTACATACATACGTGCATGCCTTTCTCTCACCCACCCCGTAACTCAATCAAGGATTTAGGTGAAATTCCTCTGGCGCGGCCAGGCCAACCAACATCACGTATATATAAGAAAAGGTAGGAGAAAAAAAGGAAAAAAGAAAAGGTGTTGCCGAGGTGGTCCTGAAGAACTTCTCTGGGTGGTGTGTGTGTGCAATAGGATGAGGGAGAGGGCGCAGGCAACCAACAACTTTCTCTTCTGAGGATTGTGATTGTCCTGCATTCCTGACGTACCTGAAGGCAAAAGAAAGCGAAAAGAAAAACACCGCTCTCTTTTTTTTTTTATTATATGATGTACCATTTTTTTTCCATGGACTTGAAAATGAAGAAAAAAGAAAAGAAGAGCCGGTGGCGGGCTCATGGCCCTCCTCCGAGCCAAGGTCAGCCAGAGGGCGGAAGAGTAGGAAATTGGCCAGTATATAACTAACTTCTTGGTGGTGTGGTTGGTGGCTGGGGCCCATTGGAATGTCTCTCTCAGCCTACACGCACGAATTTTTTTTTTTATCTCCTAGACTACATTATTTTTTACTCATTTGGGCGATGGGGGTCGGTTTTTATAACGGATGTTAGGTGAGAAGATTGGCGGCCATCGTTGCTAGTCGGTGGTTGTGGAGAGAGAGGGTCTTTGTAATGTCTGGCTGGTCTTGTGAGCGGTCAATAATCTCCCCACGGCATTACATTCCATTCAAATACGAAGCTTCGTCCACGCATGCTTTTATCGCAATGTTGGCGCCTGATGGGGGGGGGGGGGAGTTTATTCGAATTTCGTAAATACTATTCATGTTTTAATTTATTTAATTTACGGTAAGAATGATTATTTATATTGTGATAGTTCGGTTAATTTCTTACCGAGAGAGTAATGACTTATTTTTTATAATAGTATTTAAAACAAATATACGATATTTTTGAAGAAATTTAATACCTTTTAAGAATTTCAAATTCCCATTAGAAACATCAAAGTGAACGCAGATGTTTTGAATTTATTATTTTGTCCTCATTTGCAAAAAAAAAATTAAACGTGTTGAAAAATCCGTCACGTTTGAAAAAATTTAGTCAATGCAGATTTCTGATGGATTGAGAGATATCGGTAAAATAAGAAAATGTATATCAACATATACAGTGAAACCTCGATATATCAGTACTCTGCGGACCAAGAAAAAACATCGTTGTAGAGAGGTTAACGTTATATGTCTAGAGGAACAATTATCAAGTGCCACCAAATTTATGCCGGTATTTGCATCTCTTGAATTTAAATTGGCGTTGTTAGTACCTTCCATAAAATGCGTTTTAAGTATTTATTTTCTAAAAAAAAATTCAGTCAGTATCATTGAATAAAATTCAGTCAGTTATTTTACCCTGTAAAGTAGTTTACCGCATAACAATTTTGTGTACTTCTAGGAAGTATCTTCATTGCAACTACGATAACACTTTTGAACACGGTAGATATTGAAAAATACTAATATTATTAAACACCATAGAAAAACCATACGCGCGTGCGCGCGCGCACACACACACACGTATATGAGCACAAATATTTTAAATCAGATTAAAGAATTTTTTTAAATAAAACATACAAAAATTACCAAATATATATATATATATATATAACTTTTAACAAATTTAAACCCACGAGTGAGAGCTGTTTTCTTGCATCTAAAACCTTGGTTTTAGATGCAAGAAAAAATATCGTGGTAGAGAGAGAGATTTACCGTTGTAAAAAAGCGAGGTTTTTCACTGAGCAATGCATACGTATTTCAATTTGGTTAAATTACGATGAGGTTGGCTATTTGAATGGCGGTCCCTCGGTTAGACTTGTCTAAAAATATTCTTATATAAAAATTAAAAAAAACAATAAACGCAAAATATTTTACATTTGTTCTTGTGTTGGTAATTAATAATTGAAATTTTCAAAATATATCAGTTGGAAAAATAAAAATTGCTCTAGATATGAATAATTAAGACCAATAATAAATAAAAAAGTTATGTACTCGGTGAATTTTTTCGATGATGAATTATCTATAAAAATAGAAAAAAAACAACATAAAAAGTACTGTATACTTACATTACGGCCGATGTATGAAGTCTGAGAAACTGGACTCTTGACTTATTATATGCACAGAGCTGTAACTGGGGAAGGGGGGGGTATTGCGCCGAACAGAAGAGTGGGGGTGCCGAAGTTACCCTTCATCTCCTTCTGACCACTAGTTCAACATTATTGAAGAATGTTATTGAAGAATTATTGAAGAATATGTCCAGGCTGACCAAATATCAACAGCCAAACCTAGTTAAGGATCCACTCTTGGGGGAGCAAAAATATGACTCCGTAAGCGAAGTGACCTTACTATCTAACCGAAACGGCTACCCAGTCCCTATTCCGAAGAATTTCTAACCGATAGGTCACCGTCGGGGTAAAAAAGAGCAAACGTAGTGACCCGATAAACATAGTAAGCCCTAATCTCGCTACTTCCTATCCCATGGATTAGTATTTCTCAAACACTGGCCACGGCCCGCTACAAGGTCCTGGCCCAAACCGGGCCGTGAGTGATTCATCATTTCATTTTTAAGCTATTTATTTCCGATTAGTTGTTATGACCGGGCTATCCACTCAAAAAAAGAAGTCTACCGGGCCGCGGGCTTCCAAAGGTTGAGAACCACTGTAGATGAATGAACATTAGCACATTAATCGAAATTCGGTCATTATTTTCAATCGAAGAATCACAATAGTGACACTTAATCTGATAGGTGACAGCAGTAGCTCCAGTTTAGTGATGGTTACATGCAATATAATATATACTTATTTTTAATATTTTATATAAAAGGTGCAATTTACTGATGAAATTTTGTTTTTACCCGTTTATTGGTTGTAGACAAAAGTAACAAAGAAAGGCATCATTTTTTTCATTGTGAATAAGTTTGCAAATTATGTACGTTTAAAGAGTGAGAATGCTTCCCTGTATACTGAGTTTTTGCTGAGCGGATAAAAATCCCTATATTGTATAAGAGGTAGTATGTTACTTTGTCATAAATAACGAAATTTTGTGCGGAGAGAAACAGGTCTGTGCAGGTAAAATAGAAGAGAATTGACTTCTATCTGGAAAAGAAAATCTAGAGAGCACATTTAATGTAGAAATAAAATTTTTCCTTTCCTCGCGAGGATGATGTTCACCCCATGGCTCCCTGAACTGAGATATTTGGTGGGCCTCCTCTGTAGAGCGAATTTATAAACAACAAAAAACTAAAGTGATAAGATTTGTCTCGGGTCCCCGTGCTAGAGCCGGGGTCATAATGCTCACTTAAACCATTACCGATGGATGCTTGATTTCGTACTCTGAAGATTTACTGATAAGGGGCCGTTCAAGTACTACATAAGCAAATTTTTAGCCATTTTTGACCCCCTCCCCCCTTGTCAGCAAAACGCTGACCCCCTCCTTGTCAGCAAAATTTCATCATCAGCTCTGCCCCTCTGAATCCAACTCATATTTTCATAAAGGGTGGTTGATGACGTAAGCATTATCCAACCCCCCCCCTCCCTCCCTTGTCATCAAAAGTCAGCAAATCGGAAACCCCCGAAACCCCATCGATGATGACGTAATACTTGAACGGCCCCTAACTCGGATGAACGCCCTTTGATTTCAATGATTAGTATCCTGATTATTTCAGTTTGTCAGATTTATTTTACGGGTGCTTTTCTTCTGGTGATGGTTATATTCAAATTTCTTAATTCGTGAATATGCCTCACAATAAATGACTGGGCTCCAATCTCATGGCTGCGCATTGACTTTGCGGCTTTGAGGGAATCCAAGTTGTCATCGTTGTCAGTGAAATCTTTTGCATTTCCATGATCTGGCAATGGGGGGGGGGGGATCTGTTCTTCTAGCAACTGAAGCTCGGTTATCGTGAACTTGTTCCAGGTCGCCCACAAGAAATTTCGTGAGACTTGGAATCTCCCCGAGTCTTGGATCATCTTTGGATCCTCGCCATCCTGCACTACCACTCCTCGATATTAATTCTGATCTTAGTTTCATCACATGGGATTGGCTTGTGTACGGGCAGGCAGTTGCGTAATGAAGTGGGCCTCCCACTGCCCCGCATCGGCATTTCTGTGGCTTGTCTTTTTATACTGCTCCAGATAGGTCAGGAACGGACAATGGTGTGAAAATAACAGAATTTTTTTCTCTGACCCATTCTACTGGTTCCAGATTAACCCCTGGCAACACTAGGTGAATGACCCTATCATTGGTCTCCGGATCATTCCAGAACCTCCGCAACTCTGTCGACGCCTTTCCACAAAATGTTGCGGGAATCCTCAGAGATATGAAGTAACAGCTGGAAAAAGATCAGGTAAAATTATCTACCATTCCTACTATCAAATAAAAATTTGCCCAAGAAAAGAAAAATTGCCAGTTCAGAAGACGGGCTATTTCACAAAAAAAAAGAAAAAACGATTTAATCAAATACAAATACAAATACAAATACAACGCCACAACAGGCAAATTGCTCAACGAGGTGGCTGACTTAAGAACATCATGGATCCCCGAGCCATTTTTTGGAGGCCCTACTTACTACTGCTACACCACACATGCACCCCGCCCACAACCCCCCCCCCCCACCCTTGGAACCCCAACGAATCGGTACATGCGGGAATGTGCGTGTACGTGTAGTGAAACCTGACGTGAAGTTTTTTGTTTCTCTGTAATGCTTGTTATGTGTAGTGCTGCCATCTGCCACCAGTTTTTCTAACTATGAGTGAAGTGTTATGATTGAATGATTTATCGTTGTAGGACTGTTGCTCTCTGTGGCGAGACTTTTTTTTTAACGGGGAGATCGGCTCGCATTTGCGCCTTGAAGTTGGGAACCACAGAAAACAAACTTCAGCTGACCACAATTATTATTTTTTTTTCATCAAATTATTATTTTTTTCCAAAAACGTAGCATTTTTGTTGAAATCGGGACGTATGGTCATGACATATCTAAAACCCGAAACCTATCGGCCTCCTCATGAATTTCTCGCTTCGCCATGAACTTTTCACCTAAAAAAGTGCTCTGTGACTCAAAAGGTTTGGGAATCATTGCACTATGGGGTTATGCATAATCATGATAAAGGCGATAAATTTCAAGTATTTATCAAATTTACTAACAACACTTGGTTGACTAAGACGATTGATAAGCACGCATAATAGCCGGTTATTATGTATAATAATCGATTTATCACATTTACCGTAACATATACATGCTATCTGTGCATACAGGGGGAATCCGACCTGTTCTGCCAAACGAAAGGGGGTGATAGACGAGCCCAAGTGGATCATGAAACAACCTACCAACCCTGTCCTATCACTAACCGTTTTCGAGGTATGGTGGATATTATGAAAAAAAAGAAGGAAGTCTGAAAAAAACCCGGATTCGCGAAGTTTCTGAGAGACCTACGTCCAAATCATGCACAAATTTCGAAAGAGCAGAAAAAATGATATAAGGTCTCACAATTTCATCAAGGTCACAAAATATCTGAATTTACTGGCGAGCTACAGGCGCTGAAAGATTGGCAAAGTTCAAAATCGAATTGTCGCCAAATATTTTAATCGCCAACTCCGCAAACACACTTCTAGATACAATCGATCAAATTTGCCAAAAACTTGTCCGTTCCACCAGCTTTCGAAAGAGCTTAGAATAACCAAATTGGTCATTCAGTTCAGGAGAAATTTAGTCGTTTGTTTGCAATACATCACTGAAATCTGCTTTCGTCGAAGTAATTTTAGTAGGTTTTGGCGACAATTCGATTTTTCACTTCATCGATCTCTCAGCGCTTGTAGCTCGCCATTAAATACGGATATCTTGTAGATAGAGGTGATGTCACCTTATAGGAGTTTTTGTGCAAAATAAAATTGTCGCCAAAATCTGTAACCGCCAATTCCGAATTATCGTCCAATTACTACTTCGACAAACGCTGATTTCAGTGATGTATATATTGCAAACAAGACTAAATTTCTCCTGAACCAGAAATTTAGTCTGAACCTAAAAAAATTACTCCCTAAAGTTAAGTCCTAAAGATGAACCTAATTTACTGCTGAACTTAAATTTCTCTTGAACCAGAAAACAGGTATGGTTTACTGTAAGCTCTTGAAGCTGATGGAATGAATAAGTTTTTGGGAAATTTGACCGATTGTAGATAGAAGGGTGTTTGCAGAATTGACGATTAAAAATTTTGGCGAAAATTCGATTTTGAATTGCGGCGCATTGTAGCTCGCCATTAAAACCAAATATTTCGATGAAATTGGTGTCAACTTATAGAATTTTTTCTGCTTTTCCCAAATGTGTGCTTAGTTTGCTTTTAGGTCTTTCAGAAAAATTCACAAATTCTGGTTTTTTTCAGACTTGACGCATTTTTTTTCCATAATCGATTATCCACCAAAACGAGTTTGAGATAGCACAGGGTTGGTGGGGTGTTTCATGATCCACTTGGGCTCGTCTATCACCCCCTTTCGTTTGACAGAACATATAGGTCGGCTTCATTCTGTATGTGTATTCAGTTGCAATATATATATGTTTTGAGTGGAAAATAAACCTGTTGATTATTAAACTATTTTTCGTTTTTCTCCTCTTTCGTATCAGGTTAAACAGAAATGCGGCCATCTGAGACGTGTGACCAGAGACACGTCGTCTCAGGCATCTCTCACGCGGCCATCGAGTGACAGAGTTCTGGGCCACAGGCCACTTTCTCAGTCGGAGACCAGCCTGTACATACAGTTGCAGAACTTCGTGCATAAAGTGTCCGAATCGCGGAGTTACTACGCGAATCTGGCCGATGACTTGTGCAAGGCAAGTTCGACGCAGACCGACTGCTGGAATGGTGAGCGACTGTCCGGGTGAGTGTACAACACTTTTCCCACGTAGTTCTGATGCAAATCTTAATCATTTTAGTATGACAGAGAAAGCCATTCTCTTCGATTCGGAGGATTATCAAGGAAAATTTATAGAAGCCGAATTAATATCATTAATCTTTTACCATTATTAATTTTATCGCGTTTTTTTTCAGTTTCTTCACAAAATTCCATGATTACGTCATACATTATATACAAATATTATTAGTATGTAGTGGGATCCGAAAAATTCGCCCCCCGATGTTTTGTCCTTGACATTTCACCCCTGGACGCGACCAAGTGAGTGGGTGACTGACCGTTTGAGTGATCGAGTGGGTGAATGACCGTATCAGTGACCATTTGAGTGACAAAGTGAGTATGTGAGTGAGCTGGTGAGCGAGCCTTTCATAAGGACACACACTCAACCGGTAATTCAACCGCTCACTTGATCCTTCAATCGCATACTCACTCGGTCATTCATACTTCCTTCTTAAACACGCACTTCGTACACATTCTTCTGGACCGTTAATCAGGGGTTTGAAATGCATACTTCCATTATACAAGGGGAAATTATTATTTGGCCATAAAAGAGGGGCGATCGCATCTGAGAGGTTTTACTGTATTACGTCAACAGATTTTTGGACGTTGTTGACCTCCCTTGTCAGCAAAACTTCCTCAACTATGTCCCCACCTCCTACAGGATATTGGGATTAGAGACGCACGCGGGGGGGGGGGAGGGGAAGAGGGGCATAGGGAGCTCGTATCACCCCCCCCCCACCCTCCCCCCAAGACGATCAAACATTTTTTATCCAATTTTTTTTTAACTAAAATATCGAAAGAAAATGCCTTTACATGTTATCATTTTTCTCAATAATTACAGACTGAACACGCTGTATTTTTATAGCTTTGGTTTCAAGCTTTGAGCATCAATTAATGTGAGCGATATATAGATTGCCGTTGATAGTTGGTGCGACGTACAGAGGAGGCTACTGAGTTCTCGTCTTCTTCATCCCGGTTTGTCGAAATTCCAGAGAAGTTAATCCGTCAATGGCACACGACGGTTGTTTAAAAACAACTATTTGATCAGTGATTTTGAGTATCCTTCCTAATTAGCTAGACGATGGAATCATTGCGGATGTGTCTGGTCTTGAATATAGAGCAAGGTGGGCCCACGCCACGCGCGGTCAAGTTTTTCAAGGGGGGGGGGATAGCAAATGAAGTAATAAAAACAAATAATAATAAAATAGAAAAGCAGTTCAAATTTGAAACAGCGGAGGATTTATGTATAAGATTTCTGGATTATGGCATAGAAATATTGCAGCTTTATCGCTCCCACTCATTCATAATTCTTCACTTCAATAAAGAATTAGAAACTTATATGAAATATGCTAAAAGAAATTGTTTAATAGATGGAGCTATAGATATTAACTTATATGGTAAAGATAGAGAAACCACATTACCTGGATATAATGTCAATAAATGGCTTTAGTACGTTACACGAATATACAGCGGGAGAGATTAATGGAACTAAAACGTGCCTTGATCATGTCTTCTATAGAGCTAAACAAAATACAACTCAGAAATTTAATGTATATAAAACTCACATAACTAACCATTATCAAGTAATAGGATATACAAATTTTTTTGTAGCCAAAGAAACTGTACTGGAGATAACAGTAACAGCATGCAATACCTATTACACAAATAAGATGGAAAGTGGAGGTACACATAACTTGATATTAAATAATTCTTTGTGCTACTTTATATTAAAATAAAAAAGATAAAAGATTATTTAAAAAATAATATAAATAAAAAAATCCTTTAAAAATGAATGACGCTTGCCATGTGTCAACAGACAATAGGTTATTTTTGTAGCCCTACTGGAAGGACATCTTGGTCCCTTAGGGGTCACAGAGTGAATGTACATAATCTATGTTATTCATTTTTTTTTGTTTCTGTTTTCGTCTTTTTGTACCAGTATTTTCTGTTTTTGTCTTTTGTATCAGATTGTACTTGTAGTGTTATTGTCATAAAAAAAATACACGCAAAATACACCAATTAAGATGCCATTGAGAATATGCAAAATTTTCATAAAGTGTGGTCTTAATCATCATTCAAACCCCCTCCTCTCCATCATCGAAAGTCAGCAAATCCGAAATATAATCTCGATGCTGACGTAATAATTGAAAGTCCTCTATGGTCACTCACCCACTCGGTCACTCATACGGTCTCTCACCCACTCACTCGCTCCCGTCCGTGGCGTTTGCCAGGGGCAAAACGGGGGTGAAAAGTCGGAGGGGCCAAGTTTTCGTAAACCATTATGTAATAGCTATTCAAACGCATTTTTTTGCACATAGCCTATAGTTCTTATCCTATCGTGGGCATTGCAATCAATAAAAAAAATCATTTAAATCACAGCTGTTCAAGGTGTCGCCCTCTCCCCCCCCCCTCTCACCTTATAAAAGATAAATGAAGGACTATAGATGTAATTCCGAGATGAATCGATGATATCAGTGGAAATAAACAACGATTATATAGACGACGTCGATTGACATCGACATTTCAGTCGACAGAAACTTGTCTCTTTAAAGCCCGTCACGAAATCTGCCGACATCATTTTTTTTCTTTGACCGCTTATGAATGTATACATCAATCGATAAGCGATCTTATCAGTTTCTTAAAACGAAGGAAAGGATACTCTAATAAGCATTTATTTTGTTCTTTTATTCCTCGGGGTGATCGAGGTTATCCTTAAAATGTTCATTTTTTTTTACATTCATCGCCATTCCATTCAGCTTTTTCCTCGTACGAGAGAGAGAGAGAGCTCATGAATAAAATATATAAAATATCATTGAAGCAAGTCTGTCTGTCATCAGAAAATAACTCAATCCGATTCCGAATAATTGAGAAAATAGCATGGACAAGGCAAGAACGCGATTAAGAATCTATTAATAAAGTATTCATCGATAAGATTTTTCGAATGGTTTTTAATTACGGGGCTCTAGTTTAATTGGAAGTTCTTGAGCGACTCGATGGATATGCTGTTCGCTAGACATGAAGGACTCTTTTTCTCGAGCTGTTTTCTGGCAGTATTGAGCGTTTCCTTGAATCAATCATTAATCAAGCTTGTTGTGTGTGTTAGATTTTTAAATAAAAATCGAAAAAATTTATTTTTTTGATTACGAAGAACTCCTCGCGTTCTCATATGGACAAAATTCGATACCTATCGGAACTATCCAGACGTATATCGATTTGTCACCGCGAAGAATAAAATTCGCATAATGATACATTTCATTCTCAGTTGCAGTTGTTATCGGATTATTTCTCTTATATCCTAAATCCTTCGATATAATTAATCATGAGTAGTCGGATGGAATTTCAATACGAGGACGCGATAGGAAGAACCCGAAAGGTATCATTATAGATAATCTAGTTTTGGAAATGAAATTGCACACAAGAGCGAATTTGAATTTTTTTTTCTTTTTTGTGATCAACAGATGCTCTTGAAAATTAAGACTGTATATATCTATTGATTATACTGATATTTTAACGCGGAGGCGTAAAAACGAATCGAAAAATTTAGTATCGGTCCTATATTTACCTGTTACTCCGATATAGTGGGTTTTGAGCTGTGAATACGGGTAGAGAAACACAGTGTCGCCCTTAAGAAGGGTGCGATAGGTGCGGTTGCACTGGGCTCCGAGATTCGAGGGATTCCCGCACTAACGGTAACAGATGTGAAAAAATTTATGTTGAAATATTGCCAAATTAACCCTTTTTCTATTTTTCTATTTGCAATGGATGTTTTCCTCTAGTGACTAAACGCATTTTTGTTTCTAGTGGGGGGGGGGGGGGAGGCACAGGGGCCCAGAGTAACAAGTCAAACAGGGAGGCTCGTAATTAATGAAAGCTTTCACGAATTCTAGAAATATTCCTTTCAATAATCACACTTATTATAATCAATAGAACAATTATTATTATTAATAGAAATGAAGGAAATTCATAATTATAAATTTTCTTCATTTCTGGAATTATTTCGCTCGATAATTCCGAAATTGCATCAATTTCAGAACTATTTCTTTCATTAATATTGAATTTTCTTCTTCTCTGGAAATATTTAATCAAATAAATAACGTGATTCTCATGTATTCCCGAGAGGTCTACGATCTGTTCAGGGAATTTGTTAGTGTTAGTAGACATCCATGCCCGAACCGGAATTTGAACCTAAACCTGTACAGTCAGAGGCTAGTTCCCTAACCACTCGACTGCCAGGCGGTGTCCTTTCATTAATTTTGAATTCTGGAACTATTTCTTTTTTTCAATTATTATGAATTTTATTCATTTCTGGAATTATTTCTACCAATAATTTCAAATTTTCTCAACCGAGGAATAATTTTTGTCATTAATTCGAAAATTTCATAATTTCTGGAATTATTTCTTGCATTAACTATGAATTTTCTTTATATTTCTGGAATTTTATATACAGGGTGATTATAAAAACACTATCCCGACATATGGGCCCCTAACTATCATACCATTCACAGAAACTAAATGAAATTTTGGCATAAGGTATTTTGATGTATGCGCTCAAGAATGATATGGAAAACAACAGTGTCACTCAAACAGTTACGGTTACAGTGAGAAAATTTCGAAAATATCAAATGGCAACACCAAGTTTTTTGTATTGGAATGTGATCTCCATTGTGAAAAACCCTAAATAGCGTTCGAACGGCAACTGTAGCATGAAAATCACCGGCGGTAGATAGGCTAAAAGTGAGGACAATCAACAAGGACAGAGAAGCAGCATAAAATAAAGCATTTTATTGTGTTTCACAAATTTTTCACATGACCTTGTGGAGGACTAATCAGGCTGGGATCTCAGCCGAAGAAACGGTGTGACGAATGAAACGAACATTAATGCTCTGGTGCACGGCAAAGTCCTTTTTACTTTTTCCTTGCCTAGCTCCGGGGATTTTCGTGCTACAGGTGCCATTCCAACGCTATTTAGTGTTTTTCAGTATGGAGATCGCATTCCAATACAAAAAACTTAGTGTTGCCATTTGATATTTTCGAAATTTTCTCACTGTAACCGTAACTGTTAGAGTGACACTGTTGTTTTCCATATCATTCTTGAGCGCATACCTCAAAACACCTTATGCCAAAATTTCATTCAGTTTCTGTGAATGGTATGATAGTTAGGGGCCCATATGTCGGGATAGTTTTTTTATAATCACCCCGTATATATATATATATATATTTCCTGCATTAACTATGAATTTTCTTTATTTCTGGAATTGTTGTCATCTACCAAAATTTTCAAATTTTTGGTAGATGACACCCCCCGCCCCCTGAAAAGCACATAATATCGGGACTAAAGGTTCCCCCTACAGTTTTTGGGGCTTCGGAGTTGTCAGACACCCCCTATTATATTCTGACCGAGTCCCACTTCTGGTAAAGGCTCCTAATATTCTTCTCTTTATTAATTTCCATGGGCTCTCACGTGTATTTCGATCGAAACTTAGTGGTAGCCGATCAAAACTGTCCGAATGCGCTCTTTCAGCGAAATTTTCACAGTTCAAGATCAATGTAACTTGGCATTGAGATACTGGAATATTTCATCACCTTAAGAAAAAAAAATTGTGTTTATTGGTGATGATGGGCATGAGTTGCTGAGATACTCGGGTGACTTCATTTTGTTGCTGTCCAGTTACTGACCCCCGATCTTTTGCTATTTCGGGAAGGATGGGTCTGCTGTCGAGGTTTGAAAGGCTTTGGACGATCTATGCTTTCGGTATGCATTGATGGATAAAAATCGTCATCGAATATGCCCAATGCACAGCAATTCACTTCATTTTGTCTGCTTAGTATTAGAAACAGCCCCCATAGAAACCCGGATTATAATTAAAATCCCGGATTATAATTAAAATCCCGGATTATAATTAAAACATAACGATTTCGCTACGGAACAAACCGGTTATTATGAATAATCTCCGAGCATTTTAGTAAGTTTGATAAATCTCCCTAAATTTATCGCTATTACCGGCAATTATGCATAGTCCCCAAGCATCGCGTTGTTCGTAAACATGATAAATTGTACTATATGATACACTATACATGAACATTCATTCATGTGTTGTATCATTATATCGGGGTACGATGGTGAAATTTGTTATCATTAAATCAGGGTACGATCGTGAAATTTGTTATCATTTTATCGGGGTCCGACTAGATTTATCACACATACACATTTTCGCCTCATTTGGAAGTTTTTCAATATTCATCAAATTCACCTATTACACTAGGGTTATTGTGCATAACCATAGTTGAAGGCGATAAATTTAAAGTATTTATCAAATTTATCAAATGTGCTTGGTTTTTAAACATAATCGCCGTTAAAAGTGATTGTGCTTTCAGTATTTATCGAATTTACTAACGACGCTTGGGTATTACACATAATCGTAGGTAAAAGTGATAAATTTAGACCAAAGTAATTTGTAGATACGCATAATTACCGGTTTTTATGTATAATAATCAATTTAACACATTTATCGTAACCTATACATCACGAATGCACTTATGAACATACATCAAGTCTTGCTTTCGTTGGAAAACAAGCAGAAAATACGGAACTTCTTCGTAATTACAAAAACGCATTAGCGCTTAACGACAATCAATGAGAATGTATTTTGGGGAGAATTCAGTTAAGGACATTACATATTTGTTATTACGAATCTTACTTTCGACCGGAACATATTAGCCATAATAACAGGGAGCTGAACAATAGGCTGAACCCTTTCCTATACGGGCCATAAACGCATAATTTTTTTCCTTAGAGATTATTTCAGCCGTGGGTATTTTCGCTGCAAATGATGTGAGAAAAAGTGTTGAGATCGCATTCGATTCGACAGGAAATGCGTTGTTTTGTTTAAGTTTGGCGTTGCCGTGACTCGAGCGAAATTAATTTTTATTTTTGCAGACAGTGAGGTAGAAGCCCACCCACTTTTTTTTACCAAGAAAAAGCTGTTTTTCTCTTCTCTTGTCCATAAAAATATACACAACATATATATGTACGTGCTTTTTTTTGTTCGAATCTTCATCATAGTTCCATTCTCTGCATGTGGCATTTTGCTTTTCTCTCCCAGTTTTTGTTCTTTTTCCAATGGATCCTCCGAGAACAGGGCGTCCACGAGAATTCTTCGAGTCATTGCACAGCTTATGAAGCACATTTGGAAGAAAGAAAAGTGCATTTTGTCATACTCGAAAGTCAATAAAAACAAAATAAATACTCCGAAAAAAAAAATTATTAAATGTTAATTTTGTTTTACCATCGAAAGGGGGTGAAATTCAACTGTTGCGGTGAGAATACAATGGATGCTTCAAAATGAATTTCCAGGAATGATTTGTTCTGGGAAAAAGAAGAGAATATGCTTCAGCTACTAGTTTTTCTTTACATTTTTAATAAAATTGAATTAAATAATAACAATAAATCTTTAACCTATTCCGAGTTATTTTATAGTGATAACCTGTGGTTTCAAACCGAAAATGTCGCGCGATCACCTTCTCTTCATTCTTGTGTAAAAATTGGTTTTCCTCTCTGATCTCTGAATAGGTCGGTGTTTTCATCGTCAGAGAAATCAGTGCTTTCCTGACATTGTTTAAGAAATGTTTGTTTCCTTATAACGTTAGAGAGAGCCTCGAAGAAGTGGATATTTCATTATTTAATACAGCGAAACCTCGCTACAACTATACTTGATATAACGATAAATCCCTCTAAGACGATATTTTTTCAAGTATTGTTTGAAAATGACTGCACTCTAGTGTTAAACCGCTACCTCTGGATATAACGATACTCCTTCTACAACGAAATTTTTTTGGTCAGCAGAAGTTTTCTTCCGTTTCTTTGGAAAAAAATAATTTTTTTTCTGTGAGAGAGAAATCGGAGTTTTCTCTGTGAAAATTAGAATTTTTTCTTGCTGTTGAAGAAATTGGACTTTTTTTTTCTTCTGTTTTTAAAGAAATCGAAGTTTTCCAGCCATTGTTGGAGAAATATGCATTTCTTCCAATTCGTGAAAATTTTTCATTGATTCATTTTCGTAAGAAACATATACCTACATGTAGGATAAAAAAATCCAGTCAGATCGTTACTGTACAGAAAATATTTCTTGGTCGAACCAATTTTACACTCATCAATGTAAGTGAATGAACGAATGGACAATACAAACTTGGAGAAGTTTGTATCCGGTTGGATGCCAGGAATTATAAAAAAACACGAATGATAACCGAGACTAAAGGGCTAGAAAAAAACCCCCACCCAATTATATACCTATGATGTGCTAATATGATTTCACATGTTGATTTGGCAAATACCAAAAACCGGGATCCGTATGTGATATCGCTAATTATCCAGAGAAAATTGTCTTACGACCGTATTCACCAACACAGTTTAAACTGCAATCGCAAGTGAAAGGATTGAAGATCGAAACAGCGTGGTTAAATTGAGGATTTTAACCAATCCGTTTCGATCGCTAATCGTTTAACCTGCGATTGTAGTTTAAACTGTGTTGGTGAATACGGCCGTAAGGCAAGTAAAGTTGCCGATTACAATTTAAAAAAAAAAATTGTCAAAGTCACAAGTGAAGTTGCTAATTAAAGCCAAAAAAAATTGAAGAAAGCGAGTAAAATCGGCTATTACAGTCAGAAAAATTGTCTAAGGTAAGTGAAATTGTCAATTCGGTCATATCGTGACTGTACAGAAAATATTTCTTGGTCAAGGCTGTTTTTTACACCCATCAATGGAAGTGAATGAACGGAAGAACAGCACAGTCTTGGAAAAATTCGTATCCGGTTGGATGTCGGGTATTATAAAAAAAAAAAAAAATCTCACAGAATACGAAATCACGAATGATAACCGAGACTAAAGGGTTACAATGAAGGCAAAAAAAACCAATTATCTATGATGTACAAATATGATTTCACCTGTTCATTCTTTGAACATCTTGCTGACAAGGTTAAGACGTCGTGCAGGCGTGCGTGTAGTACTGTGGCGGCGTAAAGACACGTATGGGGTTTGAGCTCCATCCAATCGCCAACACCCTCTTGACCAAACCTTTTCGCATGCTCACACGTATGAACCAGAAAAAAAAAAACCATCATCATGATGCCCAGACAGTGGCGCCCTGAACTTTTCTATACATTTTTTTATTTCTGAATGTCTCATCTTTTTCTTTTTTTCAAATATATATTCTTCATGATGTTGTTGTTTCCTGTGGAGTTAAGACACCAGAGAGAAGAAGTGGAATGTTGCTGGACCGGACATTCTCACCTTAGGGTGCAAGATAGTGAAAAAGAAAGGAGAGATAAAAAGAAGAGAACCAAATTTATTTCTTCATTTTTATCATCACGTGTGAGAGCCATTACAAGAGGATGTTTTGTGGTTTTTGGATGAGGGAATGAGATTTAGATGCCTGTTTTTGGGGGGGACTTCCGGTCGGGCATTTTCTGGTTGGACCACTTCATCCTACTCATCCCTAGATGTAAGCGATATCTGGTCACCTGAAATTGATCCAACGCCGGATAGAATCTGTTGCAGTGTTTTCTCGACCCATGGTCCGCGAAGTAGAGTTGGTCCAAGACGGGCAGACTTGATGATTCCAAAATCTAGTTTAATTGGAAGTTCTTGAGCGACTCGATGGATGTGTTGCTCACTAGACATGAAGGACTCTTTTTCTTGAGCTGTTTTCTAGCAATATTGAGCGTTTCCTTGAATCATTCATTAATCGGGCTCGTGTGCGTTAGATTTTTAAATAAAAATCCAAAAAAATTTTTGATTACGACGAACTATCGCGTCCTCATACGGGCAAAATTCCATGGCTATCGGAACTACGTAAATTCCGGACGTATTTCGATTTGTCATCAAAGAGCAAAAAATAAAATTAGCTTAATTATACATTTCCATCTCGGTTGTAGTTGTTGTTATCGGATTATTTTTCTTATATCCTCAATTTTTCGATATAATTAATCATCAGTATTAACCCATTAATTAAAACTGATTGAATGAAAAGATTTTTCGATTGTTGCATCACGTTACCCATAACGCAATGGTTCTCAAATTGTTGTAACTCGCGTCTCCCTTGCGTAATCCCTGTTTCGTACGTGACTCCCCAGAATGATTTAGAGCAGTGTTTCTCAACTTTTCTGAAAACAGAGATCAGTCGAATATCTGAAACAATTTGACGAACCACTTGTGTCCCGTATTACGGGACATTCCTGTAAATTTTTGTTGTTCCGATTTTTTTTAAATATTTTTCCTGTTTTTTTAAACGATACTTATTTAAATTTTTATTTCTCAAAAGTTGTGATTACACAGTGTTTCCACAATACAAATTATACTATGATAATTATGGCAAAAATTACAAATATTCATTTCACATATTTGTCGGACTTAATGTTTTGTCCTCACATTTTTTTGGAGTTTCAATTACGATTTGTGATTGTGCCTACTTTTGACAATGTTTATGAAGAAAAGCAATATCACGTGTTTCACGGATTATTATTTAAGATCCCAAAATTTACCGAATGTCTTATTTTTCTCAATGAACTTTGGTCATCAGGACACACATTCGAATATTCTCTTCGTAAAATACATTTTTTGTTATTTTTACTATTCAAATCTATGTAAATCATGTAAATAATCAATGTGTTCCCCGAAGTGCAACATACCATATTTTTTCTAAATATTGACATTAATTTTTTTTGTCGTGTAATAAAGCATTCAGGATAGCTCATTTGCCTAATACATATAATCCCCCTCAAAATTGTTCTCGTCTGGGTATTTCACTACTACCAGAGGAGAAAAATTTTTTTCGGTACTACTCATCTGTTTTTGCGTCTGTGAGGCCAAAAAAGTATTTATCTGCCCACCTTGTCTCATGCACATTCACCGTAAATAACGCGGACGATCCGGTCATTGAGCATTATTAATAAGTAGAATATTAATTGGAGTCTCTCTATCCAGGTGTGGAGGAAAATAGACATAATATATTGTCGAGTCTCGACGACGGTGATGAGTCACCCCCTGGAACGAGCCCATTTTCAAATTTCTCATATGAACATCTTTTCGTTGTCATTTGTAACTTTTCCTCCTCCTTTTTCTCTTCACTTTATTACAGTATAAGTAAGGTTAAGTGCTTCGCGGACCTCAGCGAATGCCATCCCAATGCGAGTGAAAGTTCAACTCCACCTTCCGTCCCACGTAAAGGGCGTCCCGGGTTCGGTTCGTAACATCAACGCCCACGTAACATTTACTCTTTTTTTTATTATACCATTTTCTCCACCTGATGGAACTCCACGAAGCTCTTCAATTACGTACCTGCATCCATTTTTGTTTATGCCAAAGTGTTGTCTATAATTGTCAAAATGTTTGCTCATCTACACACAATAATCTTTTTCTTTGTCTCTGCGGTTAATCCACTTTGTACGTACAGTGAACGCTCGGTTTACGAACTTAATTCGTCCCAGAAGTTCGTTTCGTAATCCAAATTGCCCGCAAACCGAAATCATTTTTCACGTAGGAATCAATGTAAAATGAATTGATCGGCTTTTGGGACTCCGAAGAGTTCAAGTGTGAACATTTACAACACCTCTTGTGAATAACCTAACCAGTGGTTATCTTCAAATTAACACTGAAAAAATTACCATAATTGGAAGATGATGAAATTCAAACGGAATTAAAACGATGTCAGGGCAAACACTGGTTTCCTGAATATGAATCATCTATAATCTCAGTGTCAAAGCCCTCAAAATCTGTTTGTAACTCTATTTGGCTACAAAATATACTCCAGGCCGAATTGAGTATACTGGCCTCTGTAAGACACTCGCTGCCAACATTTGTAATACAAATATAAAGGTCACAACAGACAAAATTCCTAACGAGGTGGCTGAAAAAAAAGATGCCCTTAAAAAATATGAATGTTGAATATAGTAGTCTAAACTATATCACAAATACAGCAATACTAACTGTCAGTTCTAAGTCAGATATTATTGCGAAAGATGTTTGAAAAAGTTATTTTATCCAGAGCTTTCGAAAAGCTTTAAACAACCTGCTGCTCCATGGGCTGGATGAGAGGATCCGTATTTGGTGGCCGGAACTTGAATCTGATGAAACATAATTTTTCAATTTTACATAAAATATGTTTCCTTTAGGATTTAGGCCGTTTTGCGTGTTCGTAAACAAAATAATTTTTTGTTGTTCGTAAACCAAATTGTTCGCAAACCAAGGCGTTCGTAAAAGGAGGGTTTACTATAATAATACAATGGACCAAGTCTCACCAGATTAGATAGACAGGCTTGTAGAAAAGAAAAAAAATGCAAATGAGAGTGGCAGATGCCTTATAAATATACTTTGTCTTTGTTCGTATGTTCCCATTTCCTGTCATCTGAATATATGGGGTTCATGAACTCTTGTTCTTCATTTTCGCAGGTTCTTTTAGGACGTCTGTAGCTCTGTAAAGAGGTTACACCCGTCTCAAATTGTGGCACTAGTCTCATAAAAGCAAGAAAACATCAAAATCTCGTGATTTTTGAACGAGGGCGTATTAGAAAAACGGGCTTTTTGAATATAGTTTATTTGATGAGCATTCGCTCTTCCAGTTCAAATAAGGAGAACAAAACCGGTAGCTCATCCTTTTTAAAATCCTTGTTTAATGTCAGTTGTTTGATTGATCAGCCGGAGTATTAAGGAATTTTTACAATAATTCAAGTCTATATATACATCAATCATTTGCTGTTGTGTCTGATTACATATGTTTCAATCGCGACGTGACCGATATATCAAATCGATAGTATTGGAACAGAATTTTAGAAGATTGATTGTTCTCATAATTTACCGTAAACAGCACCTTATATAGAGGAGGCCCAAATATAGACTACGATTTATTTTCAGGTTTGGCCAGCCAATACGGGGTGTCCCGTAAATCCTGATTCGGCCTTTATCTCATCAACCGTTCATCGTAGAGCTTTGGTTAAAGTTTAAAAAATTCTTAAAGTGTGTTCAGAAATCACCCTGTACCAGTTAAAATGGTGAAAATGCAGTGAGCCATAAAATAGTTAAAATTATTATACGGTCCCCTTACACTTTAGCTTTTAATGAAAAAGCTGTTGTCCGGTCTCTTCCGAAGCTAAAAAAAGAAAAAAGTTCCATGTTTCCAAGTGCAATATTCATTGAGATATTTGAATTCAAAAATCGGAGAAAAATGTGAAAAAAAAGTACCGTATAAATGAGGCAGAGAAACGTTATCCGTTAGTTTATGCTGTTCTCTCTCAACTTTTCTCTGATTTTGAATTCAAATATCCCAATGGATATTACAGTTAAAAAATGGTTTTTTTGGCTCAGAAGAAACGAGGCAACGACTTTGTTAATTGAAAGTTAGAAAATAGGGGGGGGGATCGTTTAAAAATTTAGATTTTTTATTTTATGATACACTATATATTCACTCTATAAACTGATAAAGAGTGATTCTTGAACATATTTTGAGCATTTTTTGAAATAAAATCATTCCTCTACGACGAACGGTTGATGAGATAAAGGCTGAATTAGAACTCACAGGACACCCAGTATGTGCCTCCTTTGAAAGATTTTTATGCGTTAATACAACTTAAAACATGAAAGTATTAAAATTCGGAGGGAAAAATATCCTCAAAAAAGTCCTGTGCATTTTATCAAAACGTAGCTCATTATCTTATCAGTGGTCCATGGTAACAGCATGGTCCATGCAATAATTATCAAAACGCACAGACAACCAAATTAATTTACCTGATAAAGTTGTGAGGTATGGAACTACGTGATTAGTATTCGGGAATCACTAACTTACTTTCTACATTTCGGATGATTTCAAATTTTTGGAAAATTTATATTTTATTCTTAGCGGGAACCAAAAAAAAAAAAAAGATAAATTGAAATAAACAAAGCAAAATATTTTATACAATAAATTAAAAAAATTAAGTAAAAATAATGAAAGTCTAAATAATTCTGATCTCGACAATCACGAACAATTCCAGTTGGTAGCCGATTCCTTAACGCCTGTGTGCGGAGTCCATTATATTCCGAGTCCACCATTGTCCTAACTGATGAAATCCCAACGTTTCGACTCTTCAATTAGGGTAATGTTGGATTAATTGAAATATCTCTCAATGTTTCGACTCCTCAATTAGTTCACCATTGCCCTAATTGAGGAGTTGAAGCATTGAGATTTCATCTCCTTCCTTTACGGCAATGGTTCCCAAAGTTTGGGTCACTGCCCCGTGTGCGTGCGTGTGTGTGGGGGGGGGGGGGAGGGGGTGTCGTGTTAATGAGCTGGGAGGGTCACAAGAGAATTTCTGAAATTAAAACGTCATTAACGTTGTTGGATATAATGTAAAAATATATATATCGTCACCTTATGATGAAAATCACGTACATCAATTTTTTTCGGAAATGACTTTTTTGACAGTTTTTAGATTGAGAACATCATATCTCACCTATTGCAGCTTTTGAAGAAAACAAATTGGCAACGATCTGCTCTCTTTTGTGTGTGTGTGTTATTGAATGGGGTGTCCCATCCATCCTTCTTTTGCTCTTCCCGTAAAGTGGGGAATTTTTGATGTATGAGGTTTTCATGAGGTGAGATACATCGAGCCGATGTACAGTAATGAACTCGTAACTGAGTCATTCAGCAGAATCATATGGAGGGCTCAAAAGCCAATCAGTGTAAGGCCAAGATTACACTATAGAAGTTTGATAAAAGTTATTTTACAAAACTTGAAAAGGAAAAAAAAAAGAAAGCAACCAATAGTCCTGTAGGTTAAATTCTCTCGAATGTAATCGATTCGCTTATTGGTTGCATTTTTCAAGTTTTATGAAAACTTTTACAAAGCTTTTATAGTGTAATCCCGTCCTTAGACAATGTACTGAAAAATGACTTTTCGTATTGCAAATGCCTTTTTACTGTTAAAACTTTCACTTAGTAGAATATTCCAGAGCCGCCCTTAGGTGTGTGCCACATGTACTGCCGCACCGTGAGGCCCCACACTCACGGTAAATTATTGGAGACTTTCTCCAGTTCTTGAATTATTTCTTACATTAATTCTTAATTTTCATCGTGGAAATGGAATTATTTCATCGATTTTTCATTGATCCAGAACTTACATAATGGAAAAATGGAATTATTTTTTCCATTAATTTATTCTGAATTTTCATCAAATATTGTGGAGTTATTTTTTCTTTACTTTCAAATTTTCCATCAATTATAAAATTATTTCTTTCATTCATCCTGAATTTTCATTACTGTGATGACATCATTTATTCCAATTATTTTTAATTCATAAATTCTAAAATTTTCATTAGTTTCGAGAAACGTTACTGTCATTAGTTTAAAATTACCTTCGGTGTCGAATTTTCAACTTTTTGTGTTAATCTACCCTCAGCGTCAAAGGTGGAATCGACTGATCTAATGTATATATTTACATATGAATTGACATCATCATCATCCCCCCCCCCAAACTTCCAAGTCTAACTCCACCTATGCGGTGGTGGTGGTGGGGGGGGGGGTCGTAACATTTTTGGTGTCCCGAAACTGTTGCGAGCAACTGGCCCCGTGTCTGGTACGGGCAGCCCTGAAACATTGAAGTCGCTATCTTTATTGCACCAGCAGATACCGCCACTAATACTGACCACGGAATAGGAAGATGCCTTGAATTGATCAGAATATATATATATATATAAATTCAAAATTGCTGAAAATTTAGAATTTTTGAAAGAAATTGTTATTACCGTATTGCGGGGCCCAGTGCGACAGCACCTGTTGCCCACCCTTCAGGGCGGCTCTGACCCTGAGGCTAATGGAGTTACGAGCTGTTGCTGAGTTAGAAGAGACTGTTTATTACGCAGTACCGTTCAGCCTAAGAAACATATTGTGATACGGTTAGAATATGTCTGTCCCGTAATGGTAGAGCACTCGCCCGGACAATGAGAGATTGTTGGTTCGATTCCCCCTACAGGGGAATGCTACTTTTCTTTCTATGTACCGTACAATTAGCGGAGAGGTTCATCGTTTCGTAGGCTCAGTGCTTACAAAAATTAATTAATTAAACTTGTTTTACCGTTCACGATGAAAATGATTACACAAATGTGAAAAGGTGGACCTAAGGGCTGGGAAAATTTCACTCTTAAAATGCCCCAACTTCCACACGGCTCATAGGGGAATTGTAGCAAATGTCCGCTTGCAAGGCACAAAGTAAAGTATTTCTTGTTTTATTAAGGAGAATTATTATTTTTTAACTTGGCCGGATAGAGAGTCAAGAGTCTACTGTATTCGAAATGTAATTTACAACGGATCTCCCGCTGTCCCGCTTACAACATTTTTCCCGCTTAGTACGACTTGGTCCCAACTCAAACTAATACGGGAAACTAATCGAGATTTCCCGCTTAAAGCGTTTTCCCGCTCACGACGTTTATTCATGACGGTTTTTGGTAAAAAAAACATCATAAGCGGGATCCACTGTAGAATGAGAAACGTTTTGCTCACATTTTCGGTAATAGATGGCGATACCTGATCGTGCATTGCTAGCAGGGATGCTAACTCCTGTGGGAAAATTTCCGTATTCATGGAAAAAATTGGCCAAAATTAATCCGCGTGTGAAAATTCTTTGCGTTTAGTGGGAAATATCGAGATTTCACAAAACAAAGGGACGATTTGGATTTTTATTCTAATTCAGTGCAATGCTTTTTCTTAATGTTAAATATTTGACTGCATATTTTTGTAAATAGATGGCAGTGGGTATTAGTTTTGAATGCGTGGCAAAAATCTACTCATATTGAAAACTTTTTTGGGAAACTTTTTTTTCTGTTCATGATTACCCCTCACTGATTGGTAGAAATTTATAAAAATTTAATCAAATAGAATGTGATTCCTGTAACGTCCCCAGATACAGATTTTAAGTAATATGAGATATTCTTGTGTTGGATAAATCCGATAGATTATACTTTAAAAGCAAAGGCATTTTTTGATAATAATTCCTGTTTCTTTTGATAATAATCCAATTTACGTAAATTTCAGGAATGGTTAATTCATAACAAGATCATTACATTACAATCTGAACAGATTCGTTCGTCATATAGTGCCATCTACACGCAGAAATATAAACTATGAATAAATATATTTTTTATAGCATTTATTAATATTATATGGGTATAAAAAGTATTCGATTAATCGATTAAAAAATTCTGATTAACCGGTTAAAAATTTTAATCGTTTCCCAGCCCTAGTTTCTACCATTCAGGCTTTACAGAAAGAAGGTATGCAGCTAATCAATGTTGTTGATGAAGTTATTCTTCAACAAAATGGAGAAGATAACAGCGGAAAATTTTGATGTCTTTTGACGGGAATGTCTAAAACTTTGAAATTGAAAAGGAATTAACTTTAGATAATTTTTTTTCAATTATTTCTTAATAGCATCTGTCGATATTGAGAGAATTTCATCTCGGCCTAAAAGTTTACTTGCAGAAGTTTTTGTCATTTAGATTTCCTTAATTCATCGACACATTGGAAATAGTTTATTTGAAAAATTCTATTGGCAGTTTATGATGAAATATAATGCTCAGAATAAATTTTCATGTGATTTTCAATACTCTTATGAAAAAAACAACTCTTTTTCTACTTTAGAACACAATCAGTTTTCAAAGAAATTTGTTTTGTTATTTTAAAAGCAATTACTTTTTAGGTTTTAGAGTTTTTTTTAAATTTTTAAGGTATTTTTTCGAGTTTTCAGACCATTTTTTATAGTCATTTTTTTATTTCAGCAATATCCGGGCCTTGATTATTATTAATAAAATATAGAAACAATTGAACTGTTTTGAAAGAGATGACGACAAAAGAAAAAAAAATCATCCTCATAATAAATCAAATTTTCTCTTTCCCAAGTTTATCCTTGCATTTGTTCCCCTCTGTTCAGGGAACCATTTGTCTAGTTCGACTTTTCCTAGCTATTTTAGTGAAATTTTACTGTATTTTCAAAACTAAAGAAAAAATAGTGCCAAAAAAAGGGATAAAATTTCCAAGTTTGATTTTCTTTATTTATATATATAGATAAGTTTTTTGTATTTTTATTTCTGAAAACAAATATGAGTCTTTTTGTATTGCCGAATATTAACCCTTAAATGTGTAGTTTTAAATATGTGCAAAGGGTTCTTTAAACCAGGGGTCTTCAACCTTTCAGATATTGCGGGCCAAAGTTATTAAACAGGGTTCTTCAAATTTAGTGAACACTATCATTTACCCTGAATTGATTTCTTCCATTAAATTTGAATTTTTATTCATTTTAAAATAATTTCCTTTCATTAATTTTAGTTAATCGTTTAATCCATTATTTCTTTTACTAAATCTGAAATTTGTTCCGATAATTCTAAAACTATTTCTTTATGAAATTTAAATTTTCATTAATTAGGAAATCATTTCTTGCAAAATTTCTTAATTTTTTTCATGAACTTTTAACAATTCTAAAATTACTCATGACAATTCTCTGAAATTCTCAATAATTCTGCAATTGTTATCAATAATTCTGAAGATTATTGATTTCTTGATTCTCAATTCCTAACTCATTTCTATCGGTAGTCTTGTAACGATATTTTAACCTCGTTTAACACACCTTTGTTGCAGAGCACGTGTGTCTGAGATTTCACTAATTTGTTACAATGTTTTTTTCCATTTCTTTTTTTTTACCCTGAAGTTTGCAATCCGAATTTTTTCCCTATTATAGTCTCAATAACGAAGAAGGTAATTACACACTTGGAAAGTAATATTATTTCAATAATACAGGGGCGTACGCAATATCGACTTTTGAAGCGGGCCTAAAAATGTTCGTCCCGAGAAATTATGATTTACCACCCTTCAAAGCATTCAAATTAACAAAAATTAGTTAAAATAGCATATGAAAGGCATTTCCTTTCGATATATTTTAATTTTTTTACAGAAACATTGAACTTTTTTTTAATTTTTGGCTGGCTTGCGGAGGGGGGGGGGGAGGCACGCGGCCCACCGCATACACCTCTGTTTCTATACATTTGTTTTATGTGTCATTTTTGAGGCTCTGTACTTCTTTAATAAGGGCCTGCATTAGCAGTAAAATTCCAAATGGATTTTTTTAAAAATGATTTTTCCGGCCTTCAATACGTGTTATCGAAAATGAAAAACAAATCGAACATGTTAAGAATTAAAATGTCGAATTCCATCTATATCCACAGTTTTCGTCTTTTTCTTACATATTTACGAAACCTTGTAAATCGAGCAAAGGTCGCGATCCACGTATCGGGAAACATGTACGCGAAAATTCTTTTCACAAGTAAACGAACTTATACGGAAGCAGCAAGAGATAAGAGAGGAGATGTAATTAATTGATGGCCGCCGCGCTTCTAATGAGGACTCGAGCTTCAAGGCAATTAGCGGACTCTTCCGACGGGACGTTAACGTTAAGATCTTTATCACGACATTGTCTTCAAACACAGTTCCCGGACGGTTTTAAAACGTGTGTTGCTTGTTCGTTCGGGAACAGTTTGAAGGGCGATACATTTCCATCAAACTCTCTTATTTTTATGGAGTTTCGGCGACGGAAAATTCACCCGCTTTTTCTTTTCTCCCGGAATCTTTTATAACTGGGGGAAATGCTTTTAGAAACTGGGACATCGATCGTTGGTGCTGTTGTTGTCCGTCGCCTTGGGCTCTGGTCTTTTTTATTTTTGTGCGGGCAATGGGCGAGTCTTGACGTCAAGCACAGAGACTTCGTGTCTCGCTTCCAGAGTTTTATCAGCCCCTGAATAAATTCTTGGAAGTAAAAAAAAAAGGAAATAGCTATATAAAATTGCAATCAAATCGTTGTGCTTGTATCGTAGCGAATGCTTGAACAGCTTAGTTATACCCCGAAATATTGTAGCGAAGGCTCTAAAAGGTCGATAAATAACATCGACGGCTGTTAGTTACGGTATTCTCTTGTTATGATATTATTAGAGCGTGATTCTTGGAAATTTAATTAGCAGTAAATGCGTTTTGAGGATGTGAAATAGACGTGTCAAACTATATTTTCCTTATCGGAACGTAAGTTATGGTTGTAACTGAGTGGAACATGATCGTTTACGAGAAAATTGTCAGAAGCAATCTTTTACAGTGAAACCTCTCTCAGACGGGCATTTTCTCTGAATCTAACTTTTATGTAATACGTGTGCGCTCTACAGGCTGTCCCAAATTGTTTGCACAATGGATGTCTCTGCAACCGTTGACTTTAGTAATATACATTCAATTACAAGATGTTTCCAAATGACGTGCAGTTACTTAAAATCTCACAATTTGTTTGGTGGCTCGTATACATAAAAAAAATAAAGAAATCAACTTAGTATAGTCTCCGTATGCTAAAACCTTCGATTGTTGAAATGTAGACCCTGCTCTTAAAAGCCATTTACGAAAAATTTCATATTTTTAAGTGCAATATTTATCGATATATTAAATATATAAAATCACTATGGCAACTTATCATTCTGTTTACAAGTCTTCATTAGCTCAAAAGTTGCAATTTTTAGAAGCTTACACAAATCGAATGAACTCAATCATTTGTTTTTTTTTATCCACAAAATAGATATTTACATTTTTTGACAATTATTTTGGTAATTAATTGAATTTTTATAAATTTGTATCCGAGTACGTGTTACCAGAGTTTTTGTTACCTATAATTGTTTTTATTGGCTTGAATACATAGGCTTGAATACACACATAAAAAAGACATGATCAAAACAATTGAGAAAAACACGAAAAAAGCCATTAGAATGACAGACACTCTATGACCCCAAGGGACTAAAAGTCCTTCCAGTAGGTCAATATAAATTAGTTAAAGAGCTAATTGGATTATACAGCCGCCTTTTTAAAGTAATTGGTTCATATTTTATAAAATCATATGTATATTTTTAGATGTTTTAACTGAACAAAGAAAACATACATAATATTTAAATACATATAAAATTACCAATTGACACACACACAGAATTCACCTACAATCATATTAACACGTGCATTTTACAGTTGATTAACAAGAATGGTTATATTTTCGAAGTTTTTAGAATGGATTATTTTGTTTGTGTTGTTTTATTATCAATTATTGTCGTTGTTTGGATTCTAGACTAGTGTTTATTGGGAATACAAATATATTCTGATTGGATTTTATGTTATTATTTGTATGATTAATTGCATGGTATGAATTCATTATTTTTGGGCAGTATATTTATAACTCTTTTGGAATAACGTTTTATTTGTTTTCGGCAATGAATGACGAGTTATTTAATATAAAATAAAATAAATTTTAAACTTTTATTTGAAAGCGTGATAAGTTATTTGAAATCCAAAAAATTATTAATTTCATTTGCAATGATAATTTCTTTCGTATCGTTTCTCAATACAGATATTCAAAGTCTATTACGGGAGTCGGGGTTGCTGCACAGAAATTCAATCCGGAGTTTCTGAACCCACCGAAGGAGAAGAGCCCGATAATTAGCACCTTGTCAGAAAAATTGCAGCACGTGAAGCAGGTACGGAGCGATTTTTCTATAAATCGTACATCTATATTTTTATATTATTTAAAAGTCCTACTAAAAATAATTTTCCCTCTAGAACTGCGTGCATAGTCTGCGTTATATCGAAAATATATTTAATGGTTTGAATTAATTGCCTAGGTGCTGACGAGTCAAATCACGGCAGTGCCACAATCGGATTCGTCCGTCATCGCCGAAGGGAGCGGTAGTGGCTCCTGGTGGCGATCGAAACTTCCGGATGACGAAGATTACAGCGATGGATCTGGAAGTGGTGATTTCTCTGCAAAAGGTGAATAATATTGCCCTTTTACTTGACTTCGAGCGATTTCACTTCATTAATCTACGTTCGACACAAATCCGTAACTGCACCCAATAAAATTATTACAAACGGAACTTCCTTATCATCATAACAACAACTGGAATTTCAATTACTCATTCCTACCTATCACGAAATCATGTGAGCCAAGTGCAATTGATGAAAAATATTTGAAAATCACAATTAATTAATATTTCCAAGATGAGTTTCTGACTCTTATTAACGGATTTTCCCGATCGATCGGGTAAATATTCGATCTCTCTCTCTATTCGTCTTCGTGGCCATCTTAATTCCTTCGAGTAAATAAATTGACTTCACATTACTTTCTGACAGATATTCAATTATCCACATCGAAAGAGCCGATAATATAATCGAAAGAATGTGTACACACCGTTAGTTTGGTTCACGAATGATGCTCTTTACGCCGAACAATGCACATGCATAGATTACTTAGTATGATGCCTTTTGGTTATAGATACTAATTGATGAATTAATTCTTTCTTTCACAGACGAAAAAACAGATATCCATTTCGTGAAGAACGACGACGGTGGTGGATCCACGAAGACATCTGGTTCACCTTCGGCACTGATTACCCAGCAATACCCAATCACCACTTGGCTTCTGTTAGTGTGCGTCGCAACATTAGAACTTTATTCACGATGGCGGTGTTAATGTCTATTATTTTGTATTTTTTTTCTCTCTCGAAAATTCGCCCATCCCTTTCCCACAAAAATCTTAATTATTTTTTTTTATTTTTCATGAGAAGAAAACAAAAAAAGTAAACGCGCACATACTCACATTATGTAGTAAGCAAAGTGAGAGTTGACTAACAAAATGCATTAGGTCGATCGAATGAAACCCGTTTAAGTAGATTGATTGAGATATATTAAAGAATATATTTGACGATGTGGCACAATTGAACAAAGCTTTCTACAACGCCGTTATGCACTTTCGTCCGCTATAAGTCGTCACCTTAGGCTTTAAGACACGCATATCATTTCCTGAGGTGAATTTGAATGTCTTCCCTGAAGAACGTCTGTTGGAATGGGTCTTAGGGCAAGCTACATAAAGCCACAGGGGGTGGCTTAAGTGAAGGTGAAAGGAGTGCGTTGCACCCACGCGGCAGCCTAGGCTTTTGTTTTAGACACATAAATTTTTAAAATTTTAGAACAATAAAAGTTCTTACAAGACACCACTCGTTGTCACTCTTTCGAGCCATGCCTTAACAACGAAGATGTTGAGAAAAATTGAGGGAACAGACTGGGCTTCAGCAACACCACATTACAGATTGAGCCAGACTATTGGCCTAGGGCCGTAATACCAGAAACAAGAATAGATTCCATCACACTGGTTCATTTTGGTGCCCCCACCCAGTAATTTTTCTCTCGGGAGCGGCCAAATAAAATCGCAAACAATTCAGGTTCTCACTTGTTTAAAGCCAAGAATTCTCTTGCAGTCCCCCTAGTTTCTGCCCAGGGAACCTTGAAGTAGGTATTTTGGTGTTAATGTTCAACTCTATGTTGGCGATTTGAGATAATTAAAAAATTTAATCCCAATGCGGGGAAAAATATGATGGCTGGTCAATAAGAGCTGTAATGTGGAAAAAGTTATCTGGCATGACAGAGAACGGTGAAATAACTCTAGACTAAAAGAACAGGGCAGGGTTTCTTTGAAAGCGGGATGTATGGTCAAGTGAATTCTGTTGGGTAAACAATAGTGTACTTACTGTATGGCTTTGGGTAGATGAAAATATCAGGTTTATCCTAAAGTCCGCTATGCTTTTTAAAACTTTTCAACTTGATACTAGGATGGTCTTTAAGGGCGGAACATGAGACTTTTCACCCGGGCGGTAGGTGAGCTCGAGCTGCCCCTGTAAAGCCATCAATAATAAGCATGTTGTATTATGGTATGGATTTTGTAGCATGACGGTGTTCGTGTTTTCATTCATGTCCCCTAAGAGGAAGGGGGTGCTCAACCTTCAGTCCACCGATATCAACTTTCGCATTCCGAAGATGGGGAAGAATGCATTCTTCCAATTTGACTCCACTTTTGCATTAATTTTTGTTTTAAGGAAATAAGATTTCAGGTAGTTCTTCAAAACATTCTTGTTGTTTTTTCCATAATTCTGAAAACTCTACCACCTTTTCTCTTTTAATTTCTGAAAATGGTGAATTAGGCATTTTACGTACTAGTGATAAATTACATTGATGTGCGGTTTCACCTTCTGTCGGCAGTATTTTGGCAGACATCTCAGCCTATAATGCTTTCATAACTCAAAAATACGTTAATCACAGTAATATATTTCGCTTATGGGGTGGAGGGGGGGGGGGGCAAACCCGTGTGTAAGGTTGGCAGATTGACAAGAAACAAGTTGATAATCGGTGATGCATAAATAATACAGAAATCAAAGGAATAATTCAGAAAATATATTTAGTAAATTCCGAATATATTTTGATTGGACCAATGTGACAATTATAGCTGAAGATTTTGGGAAGCAAAGAATTCAAAGCAAAAATTTGTTTGTAACGAAACAAACATATTCATAACGTTGATATATATACAGACTTAGTTGCAGCTATTTTAAAAAGTTTGACAGTGTGATCGCATTCTCACAGAAAAAGTTAACGCTTCTGATTTGAAGCTCAGAGAACTTTGTTTTCTGAGACACAAAATTATGTCGGTTAGTGTTGCATTTGAAAAAGGAATTCAGATATGTGGTACATTGTAAACTGAATAACGGACATTCCATGAGCATATGAAAATAGATAGAATATTTGGTTATACGCTCTACTACAATCGGGACGGTTTTTGTCCGGGTCTAAGATTACTTATCCATTAGAAAAAAAACGAGCAAGAATTTTTTTTCCTGTTTGTTCCCAGTCCGCATTTGAAAATTCGTCGCTTCCACGAAAATGGAACATTATAACAAAGGTAACTAACTTTTCATTGTGCGGCCACAGAAGAATTGATTTTAATACTCACAAATATAAATGCAAAAGCAGACATTAATTTAAAATCTGAATGTCCCTTTATAAATAGTTTCGTTTATTTCTGCCTGACCATCAATTGACCTTTCCATCGATCTTAGTTAATCCACTTAAGCGGCGTTCAATTCGATCGACAATAAATATTAAAATGATAATAAAGCTTACGTCATCCCAATCGGGGAAAAAATATCATGTATAAAAATCGCACTTTAGCTTTTTTTGTTTTGGGAATTCGAGGGCGTTACTGTGATTTCAAAAATAGGACTTTGATGAGGTCGCAGCAGAAGAAGAGGAACAAATGGTGATATATTTGGACTATGTGTGGACTTTTTTAATTAAAAAAAAAAGAAGCCAACTCCAGTGCCATTCATCAAATGAAACTTTCAGAGACTCGCGTAGGTGATTTGGTGCGATGACCAAATTTCTATATCTCTCTGGATATCAGCCTACGATTGTCTACAAGGATGGCTGTTCGTCTATATGTCAGTGTTTTGTGTTCGTTTGAAGCTTGTCTCACAATAATAATAATGCTAACGTATTGTTGCTTTTTCCCTAAGAAAGATGGTGATTTATCGCTTCTACCGGCCTTCACCGTGAAAAAAAGAAACATTATTGCGTGAATTGTCTTGAACTGATTACGGAAATAGCTGTGTTAATGCAATTCCAGTGATAATGTTAAGGACTCGTTCGATATCGAAGGAATGTGTGGGTAACTTTTTAATTTTATTTCTCTACATCTAATTATTTATATAGACGGCTATCGTTGATTTCAAATCCTTAATGGATTTGAAAAATGTTGAATTGTATTGAAGTGTGATAATAATGTGGTTTTCCCAATCGAAAGTCTCTTTCTCTGTATGTATATGAAGAAAAAGAAAAAAAAAGATCTCCAGGATTTCGTGTATATTTTTAGCGTTTTCCAATTTGAATGTGCTTTGTAAGAGGAACGTATTTTTCCATCTTGTTAGTATGTGTCTGTGTATATAAATAAATATATATATAATTAATTATTGCTCTACATCCCTAAAATTACTAATAATAATAACGCGTTATTATCGAAAGAAAACAAGTTAAATTATTCCGAGATGATGGTGAGTTTTTTGATCAATAGATGTCGCTGTAATACTTGTCTCAGAGAATTGTTAAGGAAATTTTTTTGGTCATAGCTAAGTAATGAAACAAAAAAATTTATTAAATATCAAAAATTTTTTTTATTAATATATATATACATTGAAATTCATCTTTTTAACTTTTGACAGAATAGAAAGTTAATTAAAATTATGAATTATTTAAAATAAAATTTTTTAAAAGCATAGTCCTCTAGGCTGAAATCCGGTATTTGTGATTGATTCGGGATTTGGTCTACCAATTCGCGAAATAGCCGGAGATCCCTGGTTGAAGTAAGATTTTCCAGTAGGCCCGAGAATCCTATTTTTCCTATCGCTGACCTGTGTTACATGGCTATGCGTAGTATCTGCATTGGATTACCTCCATGTGATAAGAGAGAGAAAAAACTATTAAAAAAATAGTTTTTTCTGTCAAATAACGAAGAAAAAATATTACCACAACTGCGATAGATGGGTTGCCATAACTAACACGGACATAATTATCACGAAAAATACTCCAAATGATGATGAATCCAAATCGTGCTTATCTTCACTTTTCGCACATCGGCCAGGGATCTCCAGCTACTTGACGAATTCAATGGCGAAAGCCCGACATTGGCCGGGTCAATTTACAACGAGATTGACCATTTTGCGAAATGGCCGATCTCGGTCTTGAAAGTAACACATTTTTTTTTATTCGTGAAACGTACCAGAAAAAACAGTATTTTCTGATTTGAATTATATACTAGTCAGATTTCGCAGATTTAACCTTGTTCTTGTATTCAACAAAGATAGATGAGTCAGAAATCCTTTCTCGAAAAACGCTAAATCTTTTATTTTTTTTAAGCTACCGTGAGAATCCGGGATCCCTGTTTTCTGTGAAAATTGCTGATCTCTTAAATAAAAATTCTCGGAAAACCACTCGAAACTCAAACTGCAACGAGGTTTTTCTACATCAAAAAGAACCAGAGAGGAGACACGCGTAACACCGAGTGATTTGATATTCAACTCTATGTAAAATAAGAGGCATTCGTTTTTTTCTCTCTCTCGATCCTTTCTCCCCTAGATCTTATCAAAGATCGAAAATCCCGGCTCGTTGCTGAAATCCGATGAAAATTCACCAACTTTCAAGTTGGATTTTCCAGTGAATTCCCCAAAATACAGATAATTCAAGCATATACTTCTCGATCTTACGATTTCTCTCTGAGAAATACACACTCACATATAGTATATCTTCTACAATTCTAAAATTTGGTTCATGAGGAAAAAAGACATCAGGAATATATTGTCACGACTTGTCGAGAGAGAGAGAGACATTCAAAACTTCTCTGTTGCTTTGTCTGAAGATTTGAATTTTTCATACTCGTTTCTTACCATTGTATAATTACTGTATATCTATGATTATAAATAATACTTTTATCGGTTGAGAATAATCAACGATGTAGATCTTTGAAAGCTACCATTCTATTTGATGAACTGCAAGAATATATGAATTTGAATGAACAGTGAAAATCGGTATTGAATATGGCATTGGTTATTTATCGTGATCATATCATTAGTTCTTAGTTACTTTGAAAAGAATTCAATATTGTCCAACGCAGTTCGAATTCTTGTAGGTTCAAAAATCGTGTGTGGTACCTTGATAACTTGATAATTTTATAATAGCTTGGCCAAGAAAAAAAAATCGCATAATGTAATCGCTGCCGATCGCCTTTGGTTATCGTAATCAATTTTATATTGGTCATGCAATATCTGTTCACTTATTTTTTAGCCAGATTTGCATCAATGTTTCACCGTGATCATTGAAGAGCTAAATAACTCGTTAGGTTCTTCACCGACGAGCTCCATAAGCTCTTTATTGGACTCAGCCACCTCGTTGGGCATTTTGCCTGTTGTGGTGTTGTATTTGTATTTGTATTTGTATTTAGGTCAGGACTTCGTGGTCCCCAATCCAAGTGTCTGAATGATACCTGATACTTTTAAAATAAATTTTTTCATCATGGAATATACCAGCGTCTTCAGAAAATAAAATTTTCATTGATAGATAATGATGGTCGTTATCCCCAGAGTTACGCATATGTATATATTCATTTTTAACGGTCTTAAATGGTTTTAAATGCTTTATAATGATTCTTTTTTCAAATTAAGACCAAAGGTACACATATGTGTACTTAACTCAAATGGTTCTGGGAAAGATATCCTCCGAAATTAATTGAATTTGTTTTTCTTTTTTTAAGGGCATTTTGACAGAAAATAAACACAAATCAAAAATCAATCAAAAAAATAATTTTTTAATCGCCAGTTTCGGCTCAGGTTTGAAGAGGTTAAGCATGCTAAGAGATATTCAGCTGATTTTATTTTGTTGCTGTACATTATTTTTGACAATTATTGACTTCACCTGAAACAACTCCGATAATAACACTACCTCCTGAGGCTTACGTAGATGGTACAGTATATTATATCGCGAATTTTTCCTTGGCCATGCTGTAAATATGATTATTATGAAATATTTTTTAGTGATCGTGATCTGAAATGTGTTAATATAGTTGAAATTAGCAGTAGAAATCTATGCATTTTGTTTCAGTGTTAACCGCATTTGTTGATTACTCGTTTGAATGTAGTTGAAATCAAGCGTTGATTGTTTTTCTATTAATTGCCACCTTTGAATGAACCGCATTTAGTGACTTTGTGATTAGTGACTATTTCGACCATAACGTTCGTTCCTAACGTGCCACCACAAGCAATAACTTCGCAAAAAAAAACAAAAAAACATGCAACTTATATGCAAAAGAACCGTTAAGCGCACATCTCATTACAAATATATACATACTATGTATATTTTACATGCCTTCTTTTCGTAGCCTATACTATGCACATTTGGTAGCTGATGACATACTTATGATAATGCATTTACTTCGTAGTATATTTTGTAGAATAGTATGGCTTGTTAAAAAAAATAGAAACAATGTTATCGTTTAGATTTATTACTTGATCAAAAGTTGTTATTGTGTATTTAATAGTTATATTGTTCGGTGTGGAATTGAGAGGAAAATTAACTGGAAACTTTGATAGTTCGAAACACAAAATGTGACTTAATTCGAATGTTAGAAAATGATCTGAAACTGCATTAGAGAATGTGCCTTAGAATAAATACGCTTTTTTTTCCGCATTCATTCATACATTGATCCTATCTTGAATGATGTCTATCCTAAATTATTGCATATTGTTACCTACTAAAATATGAAGCAGTAACCGGTCAGTTAAAATTCACAATTAAACGAATGTTTTTTATGTGAATATAATGCTCCTATTGGACGTCATTCTTACTCGCATAGAAAATTAATTTTATCATTAACCGTTTCATTCCCTATGGCTAACGGACTTATGTGATCGCCGAATAATAAGCACACACACAGTGACGTAATTATATTACTATAAGTCACCTTGGGGTTAAACGCTTAACCTTTTCTGACCTGAATTTCTATGGACGATTAAATGATTTTTTCGATCAATTTATTTCGTCTTTAGGTCCAATAAAACATGAATATCAAACATTTTTCCGAAAAATATATTTCATGTAGAAATTCTGAAACGATTTCAATTGGCATTATTATCAAGTGCCCAATAAATTGCTATACTACACAATATATAAATACCAGCTATAGTTTTTCGAAACTTTTACAGATGGTCAGAAATCGGAATGTTACTTGCATATCAACTGAGAGAATGAAGTTGAACCCACACAACCGATTGCGATGCAATGCTAATTGGCTTTCACAGCCTATTCTCCGTCGATAATATATATATTATCGACGGAGAATAGGCTGTGAAAGCCAAGAACTTCAGTGATTCCAATGGGAATAACCCAGGGCAGAAAGGGTTAAGCAACAACATCCTGATAAGGTCTAAATCTCTGTCTCTCTCTGCAATAAATTAGTGCCTGTAAGCTTCTGAATATACTGCAGAAAATATTGTCCGTGCTATTATAAAAAAAACACACATTTCTTATGCCTTACCATAAAAAGCTAAATAACACTACGGTGAAATCGTAGAATTTCTCATGAAAAATTTTTCTTCTCGCATTCAAATGTAAGTTATGACTTTTGTAATGTTAATATGACCAACATGACATATGGACAAAAAAAAAAATATATATATATATATACTCATCTTTCTTGCATTGCCTGTTCATTATTTACTTCACTCGTGTGCACAATATATTTAGGTCTTCCCTGAGAACCTTGACGCAGTACGTACAGTATGTGAACCGACGAAGTAAAACTAATACAATTATTATGAAGAGAAGAAAAATATGATTGTTTTGTAGAAAATAATTCTACAAATGATGACATTATTTTTTCGTAAACGACATGGAGATGATAAGTTGGAGGAATGTGAGGGTGTGTTCATGAACGAACAATTATGTAAATAAGCATGAAATATCCTTTTGTTTTAAATGTTTTTCATTGCTTTTTCTGGTCAGTTTGTGATTAATTATTTCTATTTTGAATTATTATTATTTTGTTTCAAACATTCCTTATAATCACAGAAAAATTTTGAATTCTAAAACTGAGGGTCTTTTTCAACGCACTGTCCGCGGGCCACATCTGGCCCTTGGAGCTGTTTGTCGTTCCTGCTGACCATTTTTAGAAAATGGTTGAAAATATTGAAAGACTATTTTAATTCTAGAATTAATGAAAGCAATAATTTCGGAATATTTTTGATAGAAACTATTTCATGAATGGATATAATGAATAACTACATGATTATTGAAAAGAAATAATTTCAAGCAAAATTGAGAAGGACATAATTTCAGAATTATTGAAATAAGTAATTAAAGAATTATTGAAATAAGTAATTAAAGAATTATTGAAATAAGTAATTAAAGAATTATTGAAATAAGTAATTAAAGAATTATTGAAATAAGTAATTAAAGAATTATTGAAATAAGTAATTAAAGAATTATTGAAATAAGTAATTAAAGAATTATTGAAATGAATGATTAAAGAATCATTTAAAGTGATTTCAGATTAAAATTAATTAAAGTTAATTTAATTTTTTCCATAATTGGTGAAAAAATTAATTTCAGAACTAATCAAAATTGATAATTAATAAAAATAATTTCAGAATAAATAAAAGTCCATTATTTTTGCCCCAATACAGCTTACGGCCCTAGTGGCTCCTCCAATCAAGCTGTCACTGTAAATTATATGAGTAAGCGCTCGTGAATTTGTGTTGTGTGTGGATTTTTCTTGTAGGTATAAATATTTCAGTGTGAGTTGTTGGCCAGCGGGCTTCTTGGGAAATTTGAATCTTGTCCGCGGTGTCTGAAAGAAGAAGACCACCCCTGGTTTAGAATCTCTTCACAATAATTTGGTATCTTTCCTGAATAAATGCTCTCACGGTGTAAAAAAAATGAAAAAAAATTGAACTTTCAATTTTCTTCACAGAGAAAATTTTAAGACGTTTTTTAAGGCAAGTTATTATTATTTTTTACTGGTTTACGCATTTCGATTCTACAATGGAGAGCCGAAGTGCGTAAACTAGTAAAAAGAGAAAAAAATAATTTGTCTTAAAAAACGAGTTAAAATCCTTTTTTCCGTCAATTAAAACCAGGCAAAGTTTCTATTTTTTGGGTAATATTTTAATTTTTTGTTCTTGTAATATATGTGTATGTGTGTCTCGTCGATCTTAGATTTCATTAAGCTATGTCAACTATGCTTTGGCTTTTGCTTCCAGCTTTTTGTGGACCTTGAATTCGTTCCAAGGGTGTTCCTACGGCTTGTGCCAAAACTTTTATTTCCCTTAAATATATATTTCTTTTTTGGAACCCGTTGTGTTTTCTCTCTCTTATCAGTTACCACTGTCATTTCGCATCCGCCAGCTTCACCAGCTGGAGGTATGTTTAGACACTTGACAAAATAAAATAATGCTTTTATGTAAATTTTTGCATGGAATATAAATCAAGAACTCTTCGTCTGATTGATAATTCAAAAGGTAAACGAAATAAAAGAATATTTCATGAGGAATAAAATTCATGTTTTAAGGAGTTTAGAAAGAATAAATTAATGAGTTTTAAATTGAATTTATCTCTTGATAAGAATGAAATGAATGATTAATGAAAGGAAGCTAAAGGGATGGAAAATTGGATTTTCCAAACAACTGTTTAATATTTATGTTGTGTGTAATAGAAAAGAAATGGATGTTAGCGAAAGTTTAATGAATTATTTCTTGGTTTTATATGCACTATTTACGATGCCATCATGTCGGAATTGAATTTTAAAATTGAAAGTAAAGTCTTTCTTGCAATTTAAATTTCTTATTTGATTTTTCCTTAACGCCGCTCTCTAAAATTGAAACATGGAACTGTTTCATAGAGTGAGAAAGTAAAGAGTTCACTTTCACAGTGTTAGTGTGTGTATACATTTTTTCCCATGCTGCCATCTGTTGTTTCGATTTTAAACTATTGTTAATAATGTTGTTGGGTAGGGGTGCACAAACCTTTCCGTCCACAAACCAGATATGCGATTGGTATTTCTGCCGCTCGAGGGCCAGAAACGGGAATATATGAAGTGACCATATGACCCGTATTTTAAGGAATTTTACTGGGCAATCCCGTAATTTTGAACTTTCTGAGTTTTATATGAAAAATGTTCCGATTTTCAACTAATCTTACTTGAATTTTTAATTTTTTTATTGAGAAAAATCAAGGATTGAGATTGTAAGATGGTAATTAGACTCTAATTATCGTCATTATAGTCGTTTAAATATGTTCGTTCACATATTTGTCAAAGCATACGTTTCTTTACCGAATTTACCGCTATTTCCCGTCGTTGGGGATTTTTCAGGAACTTTAGCGGTACTTGACAACTTTAACTCCCTTTGACAATTCCTTTTGACTATAATTAGTAACTTTACTTCCTTTTGACAACTTTTCGGCTCTAATTGGCTAATTTACTTGATTTTAACAAAATTGTTTTAACGATGACTGGTGATGGCCCGTATGGTTCTCGATTTGCCGTATTTTTGTGAAGGAATTATGGTCAGCCTTTTAATTTTTTTTTTCCGGAACACCTTTCGTGGGCCGGATGGAATATCTTAGTGGGTCACATTTGGCTCGCGGGCCAGAGGTTTCGCACCCTTTGTTGTAGGGTGTGTCGTTCACGACAAATGAGTTTAACTTCTTTCCTAACGAATTCGTGGCAACGAATTGGGATAGTGGGTATCAAGGATGCCCAAATCGTGACTAACCTTCGGCAATGGCATTGCAATTTTAAATACCTCGCCAAATCTTTGCACGATCTCGAAGTGCGATAGAGTTCATATTGTTAGATTAAATATTTGTTTACGTCGTGAGAGCATTTTTTTTCAGCGAAAGATCAACATGATCATGTTGATTTATTTTCTTGATTCTAAAACTTGAAAATGACGTTTCTTCATCTTTTTTAATCAAATAAAGTTATAGTTCTGAGATTGATATGATATTATATTCGTATAAAGTCATTAGAAATAATCTTTTTATGATTGAATTATAATGAAATAGTTTTCAATGAAATCTTAGTTTTTTGCTTTTCAAAATGTCTGGTCAATGAAGAAAAATAATTCGGAGGAAGTTATGTCTAATTAATGCGTTTATGATTAGATCTTTCGGCTTATTTATTTATTTGTGTAATCTATCGTCATTTCTTATCGATGCTCAGACTAACTAATTATTATTATTAATTAATAATATATGGTGATGATATTTTGGTTAAGTGTATAATTTTTTGTTGTTGACGAATGCTCCTAATGTTGAATACAATGATTTCGAAAATGTTGGAAATTTGGTGAAAAAAGTCACCAAGTTTGTTTTTTTCGCCAACCCGCCACTGTGATTGTATGTTTAATTTTTTTCTTTGTTTTTTTTCGGCGCTTTTCTGTGCGATTTATTTGTTTTAACTTTCTATGTCACTGAGTGATATGATAGAGGTGAAATAAAAGTAATTGAAACAATCGAATTGTCTTTTATTTAACGTTGGTTTCGATTTTAATTCACGTACAAGGTGTACATAATCAATACCAGTGGTACCCAGCTAGGGTGGATTTATCCCCAAGGGTTTACAGACTTTTTACTGGAGGTCCATGGCCTAACTGTGGAATTATAAAAAAATTAATACAAAGTCAAAAAAAAGCTAATGTAAATAAATTAAAAAAAAAAGAAAAGTTCGTGACAAAAAGCACCGCTACAACGTTTGTAGACCGCAGTTGTAATACTGTTATGATTCGACAAAAAGTTTTGGGGACATCTCTTGATAGGAATATGAAACGTTGTAGCTCTTTTGCAGTCTAGTGGATGGCATTGCTATCGAAACACACTTTTTAATTTTGTTCGGGAGCATTCTTGCTGATGAATGGCTAGTTTCTGCTGTTATAAAGGGGAAGAGGAGTCCATGGCAGACAGACATATTTCTGGGGTGGAGGGTCCACGACTAAAAGTATTTGGGAACTGCTAACACTGTATATTCACATTTCATAAGAAGTCTGTTTCAAGTGTGATAACAAGTGTCATCTCAAGTGCACAAAATTTTGGAATATTCATCAAATAATGGACCACAAGAGTGGATTTTAATTATGTCCAATCTGTATCTTGGCAATATCGGTCTTGTTATTTCAATCATTATTTGAGCAATGCTACAAAAAACTATCGATAATAGAAGCAAATGCCATAATAGGCGAAATTCCTTAAATCGTTGAAAAAAATGATCATAAAAAATACGTAGAATATGGCTAAAAATACGGTAACCCAAAATAAATTATTACGGAAAAACTTGAAATTATGAGATAAATATAATGCACACCCATAAAAAATGATGGTTGTGTTATCTGAGTATGGATAGCTTTCTCGATTCATATAGAAATAAATACCGTATTTTTTATTTGATGAAAATACAAGTACGAACTAATACAAAGGCAAAAACAGAATAAAAAACTAGTGTAAAAAGACAAACCGAAACAAAAAAAAACCACATAAATATATAGATTAGGAATATTCACCCTGTGACCCCAAGGGACTAGAACGACCTTCCAGTAGATCTAAAAAAAGTAATCTATTGTCTGTTGGCGCATGTCAATCGTCATTTTATTTTTAAACGTGTCAATCATTCTACTTGATTATTAAACTGGCATAAATGTCCAATAAATTTGCATTATCGATTAGTAGGCCCAAGTAAATAAGAATGAAAAATTATATCAAATAAGATTTTGTGCTTCAAATCCGTTCTGGAAAAAATGTATTTATATAATAACATTTGATTGACATATCAATATGCAAAACATATAGAGTACTTATATATAATATAGAAATCTCTTAATTTATTTTAATTTTTTTAGCAACCTATTCGCCCTCTATCTCACACGCACGCATGCACGCATGCATGCACGCGCGCGCGCACACACACACACACACACACTATTCATAAACCATCTATTTCTATGAGGAACCACGCGCCGTTCAATGTGTGATTGAAATTTTCATTTATCTCTCTTACATTATGAGATAGTTTAAAAAGTTCATGAATTCGTCACTAGGCGGCGTTTTAAGTATAACATCATCATGTTGCACGTATCCATACTACTATATCGCCATGTTACTTTCATGATCGCAAGTGTATTATATCAAGAGTTATTCAAGTTTATGTGGAATTTCCCATGTTATACATTTCTCTGAATATTTATCCTTTTCGCTCCCGGGCATCTCAAAATGATTGTGAGAAGCTGCGTGTATGGTAGAGAATATACAAAATTTTCAAGTGTTTCTTACTTGTGAACGGAAAAAGACGGAATAAAGTTCCTGGTATACTAAATCGGATACGTGCTGCAAGATAATGGCGACAAAATGCCTCCTGGTGAGAAATAAATGAACTTTTCTGTGTTATCACGATGGATAAGTGAGTTTTGAACGGAATTACAGTTTCATTTTGTGAAGGTTTATTTAGTGAGGTGAAAATACTTTGTATAGCGGCCCATAAATTCGTCAATGGTTTAAAAATTTGTAAAAATTTTGTAAAAAAGGGATTTGGCGTATTTGAATGCGGTTTTCAAAAAAGTATTTGCACGAAGGGAAATTTATTTTGGTGCAGGAAAAACATTTAGTTCAAGTTTTTTTTTGTCGGTAGAAAGCACTGCAAAAAAGCAAATGACTGGAAATGTTCAAATCAAGAGTCCTATAAAATGCAGGGTGCGCGAATAAAAATTCCTTCCTGAATTTTCTTGTTACCGACGCTTACTTAAGATTTTCATGGGGAATGTATAATTGGTGGGTAAAATACTATTAGTGTGTGAAGTTGTTTTACCTCAGTCTAGAACCAATGGATGAATATTTACGAACATTTCGGACGCAGAAGGAATTGATGATTGGTTCAGATCCAATCAACAATGATTTGTTTCGTGCAGTATCCCGTATCGTTAAAAATTTGAACTAATTTTTATTTCTGTACCAAAATTAATCTCCTTGGTGAGAATAACTTTTATTGGGCACCCTGTATATAACGTTTCTTGGAATGTGTGTAATCTGACCATAAAAAAATAAAACAAATTGAACATGTTTCGCAAAAATGCAGTGACGTACACATCCTTTCAAAAATATTCGAAAACGTTTTTTTATTTTCATTTTATTCTACCCGGGTATTTTTATAATTCTAGATTTGAAAATACCCGGGCTGCAACACGTATTTATTTCTGCTAATTAGATATAGATTTACTGCCAATTTTTTTTTAAGCTTGAAAGCATTTCTTTCCGAGTTTACGATCTATCCGCCGTTTTTAACAACATTTTATGCATGTTTAGTAGTTTCTATCCAAGTTTGCAAGCGCACGTACTGGCATAACTACATTTGAGTCAAAATTGTTCCACTTCGACTGATTCCTGTAACTATCATATCACTGTAGTCTTTCACTTATTGAACTGGAACTTATAGTTTAATGAAGGTGTGAAGACTGGCCAGAGCAGGGATGCACAACTTTTTCACACAGCCGGCTTGATATGCCATGTGATATTTTTGTCGTTTTGAGGACATTTCTATATGCATGTGGCCATCTGGTTTGCCTTTGTCATTCACGAGCTATCAGTTGATTGTTGACGCCGTCCATGTACGGTGCCTTTCAACATATATATATGCTCCAACGTTGAAGCATTATATCTGCTTCCGTAGCTTAGATGGTAGAGCACTCGTCCGGCAAGCTGGAGACCGGGGTTCGAGTTCCCGTGGGGGCAGTGATGCATTTTCTGCCTTGTAATCTTCATCTCACCAAAAAACCAGTCTCCCAATGAATCTTGTATTTATAAGCAAATTTTATTATATTATTGTATGGGAATCAGTTTGGATCGCCAATTATTGACGTTATAGCCGAGGTGTAGTTAAAAAAAACCCAAGGTCTTTTTTCTTTCTTTTCTTTCAAACCGAGCACACCTCAGGTCTGTCGTCCCATGGGCAATATACTACCTAGTGAGTTGTGCCGGAAGTGGGAAGCGTATGAACGTAAAAGTCTGAGTACGTATCTGTTGTTGTGTCTGATTTTTCAGTGCTGCCATCTATATTATGCGTGAAGTATAGTGATTTAATATTTACACCGTTGGAAGCCTGTTGCTCTATGCGGCGAGACAGGGAAATCAAGTCGCATTCGCGCCTCTATATTGGGAACCGCAGAAAACCAACACAACCGAGGTGATTATAATTGAGTTATGACTGTACTTTTTTTTTGTAACATCAAGTTTCACAGAATTTCCACTCTTTTTTGTGTTAAACTTTATTGATGGCCATTTATTCATGTTGGCTGTTTTTTGATTAAACTCACGTGCGTATGAGTACTCGTATTAGGCTTATGTTCGAATATCAGAGGAATGCTATTTTCGTTGAGAAAATCGTGGAAGGCTCTCGAAGGACACGATGATACTTTCGGAAAGAGAGGAAACGAATTCGATTAGCATTTTCTCACTTGGAATGAATCACGCATCACCAAACAGCACCATCAAGCGACATAATCCACCGAAGAATTTTCCACGAGTTTCCTTTTCGCATTTGAAGCAATGGAAAGGAAACCGATGCTTCTGAATAATTTATCACTTTGCCTCACGTCGATCGATTCTTGGTGATCAGGGCCATTATTTAGGAATCGCCTTTCCCAAGAAAATCTCCAGATTTTAGCGCACTTGCCAACCCCCCCCCCCTTCTCATGCGAAAAGCACTGAAGAACATTTCCAGCAGTTATTTTATCTCTTTTGTTACATATAAGGAAATTTTCCTTTAAATTTGATTTATTGATTTGCGAAAAACATAAAAGAGAATTTTAAATATTTCTTTTTTCTTCCCCCTCGAAGAAATTTTATCCAGTATATGCAAGACTTTCTTATTCTTATACATCTATTTCGACATTCTTTTCAGAGCTTCAGAATTGAGTAGAAGAACATTTTTATATTATTTTAGAGATTACATAATAAATGATGCTTTCATTCGAAATCCTTGTTATTTGCATTGAGAAAAAGAGGAAGGGTGTTTCCTTTAAATATTCAAGAAACATATATGAACGCAAAGTCTGTGAATTCTGATGCAGTCAGCCCTCGGTTTACGAACTTAATTCGTTCCTAGCATTCGTTCGTAAATCGAATTGTTGTCAAACTGAAATAATTTTTCCCTATCGGAATCTAGGGCTATACAGTAAGAGCTGTTTCATGTCTTCGATGATGCGCTTGCCGCTTTGGCTCAGTGGACGTGGTCTGGGAGCTGCGGTTTGGCGTCACGGCCCTGCTACTTTTTTCTCGCAAACGACATCAGATTACAAAACGTACTGTATTGAATAGGTTCATTTTAAATTTTAGTTGCTTATTTTATGGTTGTAAGTGAGTGATATCTCGATCATGGTGTTGTTTTAGTATCAGGGGTATGCGAGGGTGGTATTTTTATAACATTTTTTGCGAGTCTTGTATGAATCGGGACGAACAAATATGAGTTTTTGTGCGATTGCAACGTGTAAGAACAATTCTCGAAAGACAAATAAATTTGGTATTCAAGTTTGGTATTCGAGGTGGTTTATCAGCCACCTCGTTGGGCATTTTGCCTGTTGTGGCGTTGTATTTGTATTTGTATTTGTATAATTTTCCTAAAGACCCAAAGACTTATGGGTGTCCAAATATAAGAGGCTTGATCGAGTAAACTGTAAGTAGGTACGCTTATATTTGCCTCCCATGTTTTTATGTTGCAGTTGCATTTGTAATAATGAAGTCCAAGACTTCCTAAAGCTACACCTAATTCAAATGAAAACAAAAAAGTAATTAAAAATTGTTAGAAAGTTCAGAAGATAATTGAAATTATCTGTCTCTTGTCGGCTTTCAATCAACCCGACAAAAGTTTACGTACGTGATCCAACTAAAATGGATCCGAGAAAAATTTTCTTGATGGAAGTTACCTCATAAACAAATGTAAAACTCATTTCAAGTATTTAAATGGCTAAACGAAGCAAGCCAGTAAGTAAACAGATACTAATGAAAATAATCGAGAAGATCATTTTGGAAAGAATTCAGTAAAGAGGGCAGTACACGGTGATTGTACAAACGACCGTAATTAATAAGGTAGAAAACTCGGGGGACGACTGCAGAAGGATGACGTTACGCTTAACGTCAGCTGGTACCGACTCCAGTGCCTCATGAAACAGTCTTTGTTTTATGGGCCCTGATAGGAAAATCAATGTAGAATGGTAGAATGGACTAATTCTTTTTTGGCACCACTAAGAGATTTCTGGTGTCAACTTATACAAACTTAAATTAGGGCAAGGGAGGTCATTGCCCAAGAGAGAAACAGTCCCAACCTTACGAGATAATGGGTTATATTTTATACAAGGGCAGAACCGGACCAATGTCTAATCTCATTAATTTCATCTATTAGTCTCAGTGTCAAAGCCCTCGAAATTTCTGCTGCAACGCAATCTGGCCACCTTGCCTTCTAAACGGAATTTATGGTTCTGTAAGTCACTTTCTACTAAGCTTTATCAATAAACACTATGAGCAATGTAGAACATTAAAATGATGTTCCCAGAAGTCAGTGAGTGTTGATTCTGTATCAGAAGATTATTACAAAATATCTCTAAAAAATTTCTTTAATGAAACCTCTTTTAAACACTTGTGAAATGAGACATGCTGATCTATGATCTAGATAAGAGGAGTAGTATATGCAGAAAATAAATTGAGAGAAAATTAAATCACCATTTGTGATTCAACTTCTCAATTTCTCTATTGTTCCTTCAGATTAAGTCTTCTTTATTCCGGCTTGTATGCTCGTAAGCCAAGACAAATTCGTGAACCTAATCAATTCTTGATTTTCATGAACCTAATTAATTGTTCACAAACCAAGGGTTGAATATATCGCCTATAGATGAAGAGTCACAGTTAGCGCCATCTAGTGTCGCATGATTGACCCAAATATAAAATACCGTTTATCATCGTACGGTTATTTGAAGCATCATCCGACATTGACATGTTTTAGAAAATTGAAAAAAAAAATTATATGTGAGCAATGTGTTGTGTGTCAGATATGTCCGTTAGTTTTCGCGGGCATTTTTGAACGATACGAAAAATTGACATCAAAAAGTACGGTCTGCATCAATATAACTACTGCGTAGTTTATCGGTTAGTGAAATTTTTAGATTAGGTCAACAGTCAAAAATTTCACTTACAGATGACGCTGCATCATAAAAAAAAAATTGATATGACACATAAAATGCGGCACAAACAGTGCATAATTAATCTCGCATGTTTTTGTTTTCTCGCTCATTTCAATAAAATTTATTTTTTCTAGTAGTTTTTCCGACATGCTAGTGGCAGCAATATCGCTTATCTGACCCACGGACTGAAAAGCTTGCGTACCCCGATACACAATGTTCATGCCTCTTTTTATGTGTTATGTCAAGCTTTTTATGATGCAACGGCATCTGGGAGTGAAATTTCGAAAGTTTTTAATTTATTTCACAAAATAGTATACGTCATGATAAAAGTATTTTCGAACAAACCGCACACTGCTTTTGGCCAATTGGTTGATTTTTCATTAATTTTCAAATTGTGTCATGGACTTTCACCGACCCTGTATAATACAGGACCTCACAAAAATATCTGACGTGAGGGGCTTCACCTAAAACTTTTCATGATACAAATCCCAGATTGTGGAAGGGGGTACGTATATTCCTTACATTTCCAATTAATATATAAATATTTTTTTATCATTTTACATTCCATTGATTTCATAAGTTGTTGCAAGTTGGCTTTTCCTTAACTAGACTATGCTTACAAAAAAGACAACTTTACAGCATGATCGTATAATACAATGATTCCCAACGTGGGCGTTAACGCCCCCGGGGCGATGGAATGTTCCGGGGAGGGGGCGGAAGCTAAGAATATAACATAGGGTTCTATGAATTAGATTGCTTTGGGTGGCGATGGGAGAAAAAATTTCTGAAGAAGGAGTGATGGGACAAAACAGGTTGTATCACCTGTATACACTCTAGGTGTACCAGAACAATACCATACTATGCTAGAGATACAGAAGAGATTTCAAGACGGGTACAGTATCAAAGATATATACGACAAATTCTTTAGCGTGAGTGCTAGAGCTAGATTTCATACTTTCTTTCAGAAGTATGCTAAAACTATGGTGTAAAATATGGTATACAAATTCCGTTATTAACGACATCAAAGATTCCACTAAATTCTGTTGTTATAAGCGAGGTCGACATTTTTAGGAAATGTTATAAATAAATTTATAACACATTTTTTTCGAAAAATTTAATCAGACAATAAAATATTTTGCATGAAGCTTTTATTTATTTACGATTACAGTGACCATATATATATATGATCAAGAAAAATACGATATTACAGGTAATCGCAGGTTCTCACCAAACATATTGTCAAATGTGTGTGGGGATTTGCCAAATATTGCTTATAAGTTACGCTTGGGAAGAAATACAATGCTGTAGCAAGTCTGCTAAAATTTATTGCACGGGAAAAAAATGAACAAGGCAAATATGTGAGGTGAATATTTATAGTTAAATTCGATGTCACACTATAAAACAATTATGCAAATTATCTTCAAGGTTCGTTGATAATGCGAAGCGTTATTATCAGAAATACTGTAGTTGGGAAGGGCAGAATACGAAAACGTCTTATACAGTGGTGATGGCTCCCATACTCTGAGACATGATCCCCAGGCAGTACCCGAGTGGCGCAGTGGTAAAGATGCTCGTCTTCCACTACGAAGGTTACCATCAAGGTCCATGGGTTCGAATCCGGGCATAGAACATTCGAAGCAAGTTTTCTTTACCTACCGAGCCTAGGGCGACCACCGATGGATGGAGTATTCATTTCCCACCCCAACTCCACTGGCTGGAAATTGCCGTATGGCAATATATGACCGGAGTTGGTGTAGTAGGATCTCCTGGCAGGTATGTTTGCTGGGGCCCCTGGTCAGCTTTTTCACGGGCCCCATTACAGTGAATTTACGGTAAGAAAAAAAATAAAAAAATGAGAAGAATTGTCTCAGGCCCCTAAACTGGAGCCTTGTCAATCCTACCCTTTCGAGGGGCCCCATGATAGTGGTGATGTAAAGAACCAAGTTGAAGCGTCCAACATATGCAATAAATATTTTTTTTTTCAACGTTAGGCGTAAATAGAACAACTGATGCGCATTCCCTGGATGTGATCAGCTCTAATCTTGGATCTTGGGAATTTCTTGGAAAAACATCATTGCGTGTGTGAAACGAAAACAAATGTGATGAAAAATTTAAAGTTATATCCGAGGTGGTTGCTTTCCATCGACATTATAAACAAGGTTTATCAACACTATTCTCTGTAGAAATCATTCTGAATCATCAATTATTGAAGTTACAACCGAGTTTAACTGCAGTTATAAAAGTAATCAACATAAGAAAGAATTACAACACAATAAGAAAAGGATTACTAACGAATAAAACAATAATTATTTTCATCAATTTGTTCCCATCTCTTATAAATTAATAAAAGGTATTTTTTGAAAAATAAATTCGCGAACTATTGGGAAAACATTATTTGCAAGAATTGCTGTAGTTATTATTATTGCTATTTCTATCATCATTATTTTGGATAATTGTGAAAACATATCCTAAATAATGGGGGAAAAAATCCTTTCACATTCATGGCGATGTTTTGTTCCATTTCTTCAACCGTACATGTAACATGATATATTATTAAATTCTCATATATTTTTTCATTTTCTCGAGAGAAGAAATCTTCTTCATTATCATTACTGATCGTTTCCTTAAGGCAGCTGCCATTAGTCGTAGAGAAATAAGAATTTCTTCGGAAAACATAGATGTATTATGTTTCACATGTTACGAGAATACGTCTTTCAATTTTCATGTAATTTTCCAGAGTAACATGATCTTTTCCTTTCGGCAAAAGGTAATATCCATGAGCACAAATACATGTTAAAATATATACGTATATTCGGATACAATTTGATGGCATTGCTTGGTTCTGATGCATATGTAATAGATTTCTACACGAAATTGATTTCGTATAATTTATGACTTGTCCCGAACGATTGATTCTAGTTAAAATATACGTATTGAGCCCTCGGGAGAAAACAGTGCCAAATTTATTTCGGGGAAGGGACCAAAGTGATAAAACAACAGACGTTCATGTTATTACACGTATATCAGCCATTTTATAACATTTCGGGGGATCCCTGCCCTCCCTCCCTTTGCTACGGCCTACGCTTCCTCCCCTGTAAATTTCAGTCTCTTAGGCCGGGTTTACACTGTAAAAGTTTGTTAAAAATTCTTTTATAAACCTTGAAAAATGCAATCAATAAGCGTATCGGTTGCATTCGAGCAAATGTAACTAATACTTCAAAACTTGAAAAAAACAGTAATCTCAAAGTTTTGTAAAATATCTTTTATAAAACTTTTATACTGTGATCTCCGCCTTAAGGCCCGTTTACACGAGACAAGTGCTTTAGTGGGCAACTTAATTTTTACTTACCGATTCTTCTTGAAAGTGTCCACACGTATTAGTGGTAAGTAGACGCTCATTGGATAATTTTTACGGAGGTGAGCGCATGCGCGCTTCAGTCTACTCAAATCCACGGAGAGAGACGCACAACGCGCGGGAGAATAACAGTGATAATTTTTTATTTATCTGGCATTCAGAGAAATGCTTTTTTTTAAAGCTCATAGCTTTCGTAACGATGGATGAAGATGATCAGGTAGAACTTACGAATACGTGATCAGAGCCACATTATATCATATTTTTTTTAAAGAATATAAATTTATTTACTTTCACTTACCCAAGAGGGGAAAAAAGAATACACAACATATTATAAACTTATGTAAGTCATCGAGAAGAAATATAAGATTTCTCTATTTCTCCTCTAAGTTGTAAATATCGATTATATGATATTTTAATCGAAGTTAAAGAGGAGATAAATTATGAATTACATAAGCCAAAAATATGGGAGAAGATTCTTGGCATTTGTAGGAAATTCTAAGGATTAAAAATTAAATAATAAAAATTCATTAAACATGAAAATTATTTCCAAATTTTCGAAATTATTTTTATTTGTTAATTTAATCTATAGAGATGATATCTTTACGTTAAATATTTTATCATGTATTTTTACAACAGATGGCAGCAAATTCGTTCTGGACGAGAGAAATATTCGAAAACCCCCTCCAGTTTTTAATATATTAATCCTCCACATCTTATATATATTTTTGAATCTTCAAATTTTTCAACTCCTGACATCATGTCGACAGAATACTCCATAGCTTTTTCCAACATCGAATAATTTTTAGCTTGTTTGTTAAGGTAATTTTCATTTCTATAGTTCAACAAAAATTCATGGCGAAGATATTTTTCATCAAACTTGAAGCTTGTGTCTTCTGGCCACCTCACCATCAAATATTTCCGCGGAATTCTAGCGAAACTTCAGGAGACGACGGAGTATGAACAGGTTCACGGTTGAGATCAAAATAAACCCCTCCGTGAGAGAGCAAAAAGACCCCTCCAAGAGCGGCAGGTCACGCCCACTGGCGCATGCGCATAGGTCTACTTAACCAGAAAAAATAGAACCGTTCTTATCTTACTTACCAACTAAATCACTTCTGCACTTGCGCACTTGCCAACTAAAGCCGTGTAAACGGCCCTTATCGTCTGCATACATTGTATCGTACTTGGCAACTAAAAATTAAGTTACCTACTAAAGCACTTGTCTCGTGTAAACGGGCCTTTAGTGTCACTCACTCTATTGGCCACTCACATGCATGCACATTTTCTTGGCCATTTCTTTTAGTCACTCACTGACCTCGTCTATCACCCTTTATTTCACTTCCAAGCTCACAGACTCTGTCGGGCACTCTTGTAAATACTCATTGCCCTAGTCCCTCACTCCCTAGAGGTTACTCTTCTGGTCATTAACATGCTTGCACACTATTTTGGTCGCTGACATGCTTGCATATGCCATAGGTAGGGATACGTAAATTTCGTATTTACGAAATAAAGGCTATAAATGCAAAAATTTGAATTTTTACTACTTTTCTGCGAAATCTCGATAATTTAAATTTTATCGTTAATTCTTCCGTGTGTTTCCAAGCTATAATTGACCCTTTAAAAGAATACGAAACTAAATACGAAAATGAAGGATCTAGTATCACACTCCACGTGTTACATGACTGCGTGCTTCAAATTATTAAAAACTTGGTGACAACATTTTGCACTACCAATACTGGGCGCATGAAGTGAATCTTGTGGGTGACGCATTCATTAAAGAATTCAAAGAATTTAATTGTTGACCCAAGACGAAGATAACTTTTTTTTTGCGCTCAAGAAAAATGAACAGTGTGTATTTAAGCCGCAGTGGTGGAGAAGTGGTCATAGTGATGGACTCGCATCACGAGGATCCGGGTTCGAACCCACCGTCGCAGCAGTGGTGGTCGGCTGAAGTTGGTTCCCAACTTCAAGGCGCAGATGCAAGCCGATCTCCCCATTGAAAAGTCTCGCCACAGAGAGCAACAGGCCTACAACCAGAGGCAGATTTAACGGCGGGCGCGCCCAGGGCCCCGGCTTCTAAAGGGACCCAAACTTTACACTTTTTCTCTAATTTGAGGGGCCCAATATTTTCTTTTGCGCCCGGGGCCGGCAGAACGTCGGATAATACGGAGGTGTTAAGGAAAAGCCTATTAAACGTCAAACTATGTTATAATTTTGCACATTACGAACCTAAAAATCATGTTTACAGCAAAACAACAGAAAAAATTAAGTGAGAAAATGAACTTATAGTTGTAGAATATTTTGAAGTTAAATAGAGTGCTTAAAAAAAGTTCAGTCTTCTGATGATTTAGAATTTTTTTATCGTAGTCTGCTTTTTCCTGACGAGTGCCGTTTCTTTGCTGCCAAATCTCGCCATCTTTGCAGCATCATTATGTCGTTGCCCATGGCGACAGACCTGAGTTGTGCTCGGTTTGAAAGAAAGCATCATTATGTCGATTCCTGTAGCTTCTTCTTGGTGCTCAATGTATTTAATTGCAGTTTCTAGAGCCTTAACTCCGTCGTTATGTGAAATTCTGAAAGATCAACATAGTTGGTGCTCGGATAATACAGAAGGTTGGATAAACGGGACTCCACTGTATGTTGGAATCGATCAACGGCATATAATTCTGATGAAGACACAGCAGCAGAAAAGAGTTAAAATAAATTGACTTTACACATTACCTAACCAGTGTCGTCTTAATGCATGGGTCTGACCGAGCACGACCCAGAAACCTCAAGTGCAGAGGGGCCTCATGAAAATGAGATCTGATTCAAATTATCGAGAGTAAACATTTCTAGCACGAATGGGTACTTGCCCCGGGTGACAGTTTTAATTTTTGTTTTTGTTGCGAATATGGTATAACTGAAAACCAACGTCAGTCAATCACCGGTGGGATTCAAACCCGGGTCCTCGTAATGCGAATCCTTCACGATGCCCACATGATTGCACAGCGGCTACCATCTGGTGGGCTGAAAATAGGGAATCCCTGAAGTCCTGGAGAAAATTTAGTAACTTTTTACTTTGAGCAGAGTCAGAATTACTACTTTCGGCGCAGAGGTTTCTCCTTTTTGCGTATAGCTTATGGGTCTTGCCAATTTACATTGGCCTTAATATTATCATAATGGACCGTGGAACAATGAAGTACCATTGTTTCCTGATGCGGTCTTATGTCAAGCCCACTTCGACATAAGACCGCAAAAGGTTAAAGAAAAGGACGGGGGGTAGGGGCAACTACCAAAGTTGAGGGAGTGGCAATTTTTGGGGAACGGAAATTGAAAAAATGATTTTCCCTTCAAAAAATAATGCAAAAAGTGTTGTTATAGAGAGCTTTGAAGTTTTACAGTGACGGGAGTGGTGACAAATCCCTGTGCTTAGGCATGATGAAAATGCATTCAAAGCGAAGATTTCAATTGTCTGAATGAGTAGCATCCATATTTCGCAAGTGTTTGCCGTGGCATTAAGTAACACAACAAGAACATCCTCCGAGAAAAACAGAAAAGCGGTTATTGGGAATGAAAAGTTTTTTCCCCAAACATAAAAAGAAGATAAAACAAATCACTCAAGTGTCCCACATTGGAGATCCACATCAGTTCAGCAACACGAAACGTTTAAAGATCATCTTAGTGACTTGGGGTACTGTCCCAGATCACTTTAGTGCCTCGCGGCACAGTTCCAGATCACCTAAGCAGCTCCCTGCCTATTCTCACTTCAGTTAAGTGGTCTGCGGCATATTTGCAGAAAACTTAAGCAGCAAACGGCACAAACACAGATCACTTCAGTGTCCCCGCAGCACAATCATAGATCACTTAAGTGACTTGCGGCACATTTATAGATCACCTAAGTAGCACACGGCACATTCTCATTTCAATTAAGTGGTCCGTGGCACATTCTCGGTTCAATATTTAGTGGTCCGTGGCACATTCTCGGTTCAATATTTAGTGGTCCGTGGCTCATTCACACTTATAGAGAACTTAACACAGATAACTTAAACAATCCGCGGCACATGTATAGATGGCTTAAACAGCTTGCGGCACATTTAAAGAAGGCGTAAGAAGCCCGCGGCCCATTTCCAGTTCACTTAGGTGGCCAGCGACATGTTTTCAAACCAAAGAAATTTCGCGCACTCTCAGAAAGGTTGATCATCTTTTGTTTACGAAGTTTGCACGCACAGTTGAGAGGACTGCAGTGCAATCTGTTGCGAGAATTTGTAACAAATTTTGATATTTTGTCAGACTGAAAACCAAAGCTGAGTGAAAGATCTCTTAAGTTCTCACGAGTTCTCTTGAACCGCTTTGCTGAAAATCCACTGTTTTTCCCAGAACAGTTCATCAAACTGTGCATTTTCCTATTGCTTCCCGTTCAATTTTATTCATTTGTCAAACGGTTCCCGTCAATTTTGGGACACTCTGTGGTTTCTACGTGCGTTCTCGCGATCCCGCAGTCAATATGAATGTTGGTAGTACAATTTCGAGAAATTTCATAATTATTTTGTCACTTACAACTTCCACAGCGCCATATTTGGCTGTCGAACTTATTTTAAGGTAATTATAATTATGTAAGAATAATATAAATAAGTTAATTGATGATGCTGTTTAATTTTATGTCTTATCCCACTGATGCTTTCTCCGGGAGAAATATAGATGTCACTATAATCACAGACCAAGTTTGATAAATTCTCCTAAATTTTTCACTTTTACCGGTGGTTACTCATAATACCTAAGCGTCGTTGGTAAATTTGATTGAATGCCGAAAAACTTACCACATTTACCGGAAATTATACAGGGTATCCCGAAAGTGCTAATGTGGCCTTTATCTCATGAACCGTCCGTCGTAGAGGTATGATTGCAATTCAAAAAGCGTTCAAAACTTACCCTGTACTTGTTTACAAACTTACCCCTGTTTTGGGAGTAAAAATACTTACAGTGTGTCTCAAAAGAAAAAAAATCTAAATTTTCATACGGTCTAGTTTCCTGTCTTAAATTAATTTCCAATAAGAAGTTGTTGCCCTGTCTCTCCTGAGGCAAAAAAAAAAAAAGAAAAAAAAGACAATTCTGAGGGAAATATTCACTAAGATATTTGAATTCACAAATCGGAAGAAAGTTATGAAAGAACAGTAAAATAACTAACGGACGACGTCCCTTTCCCTCATTTATGCTGTCCTTTCCCAACTTTTCTCCGAGTTTTCAATGCGAATATCTCAGCGAATTTTGAACTTAGAAACGTGGAGTTTTCCCCGTTGGCTTCAGGAGATACAGGGCAACAACTTTGTAATTTGAAGTTAGAGCACTTTTTGAACACTTTTTCAGCATTCTTTAAATTGAAACTATACCTGTACGACGGGTGGTTGATGAGATAAAGGCCTCATTAACACTTACAGGGCACCCTGCATATCCTACACAAGCGTCGTTGGTAAACACGACAAATCGTACTTGATTTGCTGGTTATTATGCATAATCGCCATATCGTATCGGTAAATATTATAAATCGGTCCACTGCCGTAACAATATTTATTATTTAGATGAGTGACAGTACTTGGGAGCTAGAGTCCGAATCGCATATAACAAACTCTAATTTAGCAAATTTTACGATAGTTCCCAGATATAACGGACTTCCATTTAACAAATTTTTCAATTTTAAGAATTTTTAATCATGAAGTTGCATCTTAAATTAATTAAATAGGGATTCGTTATATCGGGGGTTCGAATCTATTTATAAAATAATACTAGAGTCATTTGGGAATTTTTCTTTTTCGTATTTATCAAATTTACCAATTACACCAAGGTAACTGGTGTAATTTGTTGTTTAAGCACAACCAATTGACCAATTACTCCATAATCATCGGTAAAAGCGATATTAAAAAGTCTCGCCACAGAGAGCAACAGGCCTTTAACGGTACAAATATTCATTCATTCCTTGGGCTAGTATTTTTATGACCTAAACACCGACAGAATGTGACCAGTAAAAAATGCATTTGGGGCCTGAAAAAAACCAGAAATGTGCTTTTATACAATAGGCTGACTATATTTCCTCAGAAAAAATAAGGGAAATTACAAGAAATCGCCAACCATTGTCAAAAAATGGTGCCGGTACACAAATGAAATTGCCAATAGTTTTTAATATCGTCGAAAAATCGCTAGTCTTTATCGGAAACAATGTCAAAGGTAAGTAAAATTGACAATTATTGCTGAAATCGCCAATTTCGGGAACCTCCCTCTTAATTGACGCATTTATAGTTTTTCCTCTCTCCTTCCATTCTGGTATAATTTTCTTGACCACTCTTCCCCGAACTCTCCACCCTGTGCTCGCTTGGCCTCCTCCCGCTCCTGCAAGTATACCTGTTTCTCTGAGTCACTCATTTGGTGATTCTCATGCTTAAAAATTCACTAAGTCACTCTTTCAGTCATTCACATGCTTGCACACTGTTTTGGACAATTACATAATTGCACGCGCTGCCGGTCACTCACATACTTGCAAACACTCCAGCTCATTCTTTTACTTGCTCACTGATATGGGTCACTCGTTTGATCATTTACACGTTTACACTGCTCTAGGTCACTCCTTTGGCTGTTCACAAGCTAGCAAACGCTGTAGATCACTCTTTTGGTCATTCACAAGCTTGTACACGCTGCAGATCACTCTCTAGGTCATTCACTTGCTTTCACACTCAGTAGGTCACTCACTGACCTAGTCCCTAGCTGTCTGGGCAAAGGTAGATTGATTTTGAGAGTTGCCGCCCATTCTACTAATACTCTACCACGCATTCCTCAAATTTGCCACACCTTTGAACTTGCAGCCCTGGGCTATAGCCCTTATCCCTGTAAAATACATCACCGCCCCTTTTCATTGCTGTGCTGAAATATGCAAATTAATGCTCCAAAATATGCTAAATATGGCTTAAATTCTGAAAAGATCCTGAAAAATAACCCAAAATTACGGAAAATCACGAATACATGCCTTAAAATGACTAAAAATCATGAAAAAGTGCTCTAACGCTTGAAAATAGCGAAATACGCAAAATGCATAAAAATTAAGCAGTCATAGAAATCATATCCCTTGTCATTGCACTTCACTCATAATTCGAAATGTAGAAGAGGCAGCACTACAATGCGTATAAGCATAACGCAGAAAAATCTTCACGTTAGGTTCACAACACGTACACACACAGCTTCCAGCATGGGCCAGGTCTTCTTCGAACACCTGCTTATATCTATCTCTTGATTGAGACAGAGCGGCGAGCCATGATTTGGTTAGAAGGAGGAGGGGGGAGTAAAAGCGAAAAATGTCAAATATTTGTCAAGTTTACCAGAGACGCTTGGGTATTATGTATAATTATCGGTAAAAGTGATAAAATGTTTTTATTAATTAAATTTACCAACGACACTTGGATATTATGCAAAATCTCCGGAAAAAGTGATAATATTTTTTAGTATTCAATCATAATTACCAACGACACTTAGGCATTATGCATAAACTCTGGTAAAAATATTGATTTCTTTAGTATTTATTTAAATTCACAAACGACGACACAAGGATATTATGCATAATCACCGGCGAAATTTGCATTTGTCAAATTTACTAACAACACTGGTATTATGCGTAATTGCTGGTAAAAGTGATAATTATTTATCAAATTTACCAACGACGCTTGGGTATTCGCCATAATCACCAGTAAAAGTGACAACTGCTTTAGTATCGTATTGCCCCGTAGTAACCCGCATGCCGTAAAACTCGAGGTACATCAGCTTTTTGAATGTCGGGTCTTGGTCCATTCTCAGCATTCCGGGAAATGTTAGGTTTAATAAGTATCACAGCCAGCATGCATTCAGCCAATTCAAAGGAGTTTTGAAGTGATGATTTTCAAAAATTCTCCATAATCTGTGACATGAATTTTCCGGCATGACGGAAAATACGGGTATTTCCGGTCTCCCTCGCTGTTTCCCGGCATGCCGGCTAATTGGGAAGAATACGATATTTACCAAATTCACAAACGGCTCTTGGCTATTATGCATAATCACCGGTAAAGGTGATAATTTTTTTCAGCATTTATCAAAGTTACCAACGATGCTTGGGTATTATATATAATCACTGGCAAAAGTGATTGAAAACGTATCGCTCATTTGCTCACCAGGTTGTTTGTTTGCCCATTCACTTGCTCTGTCACTAACTCCTTCATTTATTTCCCTGCTCACTGACTTGCTTATCCATCCGCTCACTTGCTTATTTATCCTTCATCCACTCACCTGCTCAATCACTCGCTCACTTGCTTACCTGCTTACTCATTTACTTGCTCACCTGCTCACTTACTTGCTTATTCATCAAGTCACTGGTTTATTCATCCACGCACTTGTTCACCTGCTCAATCACTCACTTGCTCAACCTGCTCAATCACTCACTTGCTCAACCTGCTCGATCACTAGTTCACTTGCTCAACCTGCTCACTCACTTGTTTATTCATCAACTCACTTGTTTTCTCATCAACTCAATTGTTTTCGCATCAACTCACTTATTTTCTCATCAACTCACTTGCTCAGTCACTAACTCGCTCCTCACTCACTCACTTAGTCACTGACTCACTCAAAGCAAGTAACTATTATGCATAATAACCGATTTTCACATTTAATTTAACATAGAAACTTTAATTAGAACCCACTTACTATATTTCTATATCGTTCAAAAATGAAAACATATTTTAATGGAATTTTCATTTTCCGAGTGCTTGAATCTCATCTACGAAAGCATGTTAAAGTTATTGTCATATATGGTAAAATATGGTGTGACGTCGAAGAAAATATTTCTTTCGTAATCCCTAGATGACATCCAGTGATAAGGAAAAAAAACTGTGCAAACTGTCATAAATTCCGGGAAAGATGCGTTTTTTTTTTCGTGTGTGTGTGTGTGTGTTTCGTTCGGTAATTGACATATACACGTAGGATGTTGGAAAGCGTAACATCGATTAAAGTAGAGATCGCATCTGATCAGGAAACTGTCAGGAAAAAAAACCCTGGAGAAACCCTATTTTCCTGGACGATGAATAAAACATGAAACGTGTCGTGAAAGTTTTCAGTTTCCTTGATATCTCTTCCCCCTTCCCCTTTTTTTAATCAATTTCGGTTCAAAAGAAGTGAATTTTTAGAAATTTCCATTATATATAAAATTTCAGGAAAGATAAAATTGAGACTCAACTTTTCATACAAAAATGAACGTCAGGATTATGTAACTGTCGATGTAATGACACTAAGACGTCATTAAGTACGGTACCTTCAATATGTTACATCAATAATGCACGGATAACAATCATTAAAGGTGTATCTTGCATGTAATGTATGCCAATTTAACATTGGTTAAAACGAGAAAATGTCCAAATGCTGAAAGAGTCGATACGCAATCAATACAGGCGCGCGATCTGTGACTTATTGCATTATTGCATGGATTTCCAACTGGTGTTCCGTAACAGATTTAAAGGGGTCCGCATGATCAAACGCCACGGAATTTGCTTTTTAGAAACACAACTATACAGTACAGGGTGCATATTTTATTATATTGAGAAAAATCATTAAACTGGATCCCGTTCTGCCACCTATCAAAGAAAAAAACACAAATTTTATGATTCTTGGATTGGAATTGGTGACCGGTTTTTGATTAATGTGTCGCATGAAGAAAAAAGCAACACTGTGATATAAATAAATATTTTTTTAATAATAATATAAATTGAATAGCCAAGTTTGCTGCAAAACTTTAACAGTTAATGTTAAAATGAATTTACATACTTTAATCTTCCCAGCGTCTTCAAGAAACCTCTGGAGAAAAGAGTTGTCATCTTTTTTGAATTGTTCTTCATAATATCTTCCATACAGCGCTTGGCTAGTTCGAACATTCCATGGATAGAACCGCTCACAATCCCGGACTGATGCAGAGCAACTTACTTCCGTTACCTCGAAAGAGGCAAAGGATTGTTTCGTATGTCGAGTTAAGACTTGCCGCTGAGGAATCCTTGCTAGTGATGGACCCGTTAATGGATCCGTCGGTGTTGGCATCCTTTCTCGGCTTCGTTGTCGCCGATGTGTTGGCGGCCAAGTCCTTCTCAGATGGAATTATTTGTGTTTTCACCCAAGTCGGTAGACTGGGTATTAAAGTCCGTAGAGCGGGACCCAGTGTCAGGAGTGACACTTCGATTATTTTTGAAGTTTCTCGCCAACTTGGTAGGCTAATGGCTGAAGTCCGTAGATCTGGACTTCTTTGAATTTTGCGAAATTTCGCCTGCAAAAATATTTTTCGAGTTCCCACTAGGCATTGAGTGCGAGGTCACAGCGGACTTCAACTTTTTTTCACTAGGGAGTGACTTCCCGACGTGAATCTGCTGGTGATTACAGAATTTTTCCCAGACACTGCGTGGGAGAAATGCAGTGCTGGTGTAATTCCGTCCCGTTTTTTTTAAACGTGATAGTTCGGATTTTTTCAATTCCTGGATTTTGATGCTGGGAGTCTACTGGTTAAGTTATAGGTAGTAAGGGACCGTTTTTTGGTCGAAGTTACGTGAGTGCGGCTTTGTATACAGCACATCCGCGGTAGTTGCTTAGGTAACAAATTGTCCCACAATTACAGCATATTGGGCGGTCAATTCCACGTACTTTCTCGCAAATTTGGAAGGCATGGTATCCGGACATCTGAGACAGGGCTGTCCTCGGGCAAAGTGATTTTTCTGAGGCCCTACCAGGAAAATTCTAGAAAATTTCAACCAAATTTCATTTTTGTGAGGCCCCTTCTTTTCTTGAGGCCCCCGAGCCGTGCCCGGGTGGGCCCCATGCATTAAGACGACATTGATATGAGGCACGGCCGAAGGCGGTCACATGGCATCATATCACATTCCCAGCATTGGCAACGGTAGCACTGTCTTGGTGTTACGCGATTCGTATTTCGTTTGAATGGTAACGGATACATATAAAAGCTGTTTGAGGTCGAAGATAGCTTTAGATTCTTCGATGCTGAGTAGCTCAATTTTCCAACTTGGGAGTTTTCGTGACCGTGCACGTCTCCGTTGTTACCGAAGTTGCACAATGGAGACCGTATTTATCCCGACTTCTTCGCAATCGGAGTCTCAGGATCAATCCCCTTTTAGAATGACACTGAAGGTGTCGATGCCATATAGATGACAGCAATGAAAAAAAAAAAAACCACAACACTACATACGCATTCAGACTGTTAGGTACACACACAGTTGCACTTCCGGCACAACTCACTTGGTAGTAAATCACCCATAGAAAGTAAGTCATCAATTCTAATCGAAGAATCATAACAGTTGTGTTTCTTACCTGATAGGTGGCAGAACTGGTTCCAGTTCAATGATTTTTTTTTCCAATGTAATACATGCTGTACTGTATAGTTATGTTCTAAAAGACATATTTTAGCTGATAAAATTTCAAATTTTATTTTTATCCGTTTATTGGTTATGGACAAATGTAACTAAGAAAGGCAATATTTTTTTCACCGTTAATTAGTTTACAAAATCTGGACGTTTAGAGTCTAAGAATGTATCTTTTTGCTGCGCAGAAAAAAATTCCCTACATTGTATAGCTAGCATGTCATTTAGTCATTCTTTGCGCAGAGAAACGGGTCAGTGCAGTAAAGATAATGTGCCCACATGCGGAGAAAAAAAAGTTGGAGGGCAGATTTCATGTAAGAATAAAATTTTCTCTGAGAAGAAATGTCAGGGACGGGACAGAGAGACATTTACTGGGTACGAAACGTCGGGGCGAAAAATTTCCGTAAACCGTTCTATATCGTTCAAAAAAGAACATCATACTTTAATACAATTTGCATTTTCTGAGATATTGAATCTCCCCCAAGAAAACATGTTGAAGTGGTTGTTGTCATGTATAGCAAAATAGGGAGTGATGTCAAAAAAATTTTTCTTTCGTATATGATCCCTAGATAACGTCCAGTGATAAGGAAAAAAATTTAAAAACTGTCATAAATTCCGGGAAAGATGCGTTTGCGTGTGTGTGTTTTGTTTCATAATATTGGCAAATACACGTAGGATGTTGGAAAGCGTAAGATCGATTAACGTAGAGATCGCATATGAACAGAAAACTGTCTGGGAAAAAAAACCCTGGAAAACCCCTATTTTTTCCTGGACGATGAATAAAATATGAAATACGTCTTTAAAGTTTTCAGTTTCCTTGATATCTCTTCCCCCCTTATTTTAATCATTTCGTTTCAAATGAAGCCAATTTTCAATTTTCAGAAATCCCCTTTAAAAAATTTCACGAAGGATAAGATTGAGAACAAATTTTTTTTCCATACAAAAATGAACGTCAGGATTATGTAAGTGTGGATGTGATGTCATAGTGACGTCATTGAGTGCGGTACCTTGATTGTGTTACATCAATAATATACGAATAACAATCATTAAAGGTGTATCTTGTATGTATGTATGTCAAAGTTAACGAGAAAATCTCCAAATGCTGAAAGAGTCGATACGCAATCAATACAGACACGCGATGTTGTGTCTTTATTGTGTCTCGTGGAACCTGTATCGATCATATCTCGATTATGATTTTTTACGACTTCAACATGTTTATGCTTGAAGAAGTGTTATAATGTATTACATCTCGAAAAAGTTTCAAGTATCAATTCGTAAATGCACGTCAGGATTATGGGAGTGACACCACTATGGCGTGAATGGGTACGGAGTCTTGAATGTGCTACATCATTAATGGACGAATGACAATCATTAAAGATACATCTCCATGTATAGGGTATCCCATAAATTCGTAAATAGTTTAAAATTTGATGAAAATAGCAGGAATTGGTATATTTGTATGAATCAGGGCTATATAAGGGCTATAAGGGCTGTATAATTCCTTTGAAGTTGCTCTTGCAGCCTTGGCTTAGTGGACGTGTTGTCGGATCCAGTGAGTGACGTCATTGTGCTAATACTTTTTAACTAAAACTCGACCTTGAAATACCAAGGTAGCCAATGGTAATGAACAGGTTCTCTCAGGGCGATGACGTCGGCTGGTACCGACTCCGACGCGTCATGAGACTGCCCTTAATATATGGCCCTTATGTGGATAATAAAGCTAAAGAGGCAACAAAAAAGGAACAAATTGACAAAACTAAAATCACTAAATACAACTTAAAAATGCCATAAAAAAATATACAGGATGAATCGCAGAGGCTGTGAAACTCAACTACAAAAGTAAATTTACACACTCAATAATGCCGAAAGTAAAAACAACCAACATCTATGGAGACTTCGACATCAACCAATTGTTAACTCAACATGGGGCGCTGGGAGTCTATCCGGCTAGATTCCACACAGACGAGACTCATTATGTATCTTCTGCAAGAAGGAGGCTAGCGAGGCTCAACATATAGTATATAGATGAAGCATGGGACGAAGACAGAAAAGAATACAATTTTAGCGATCACAACATAAAAATCTCAACATTATTGAAAAATAAGAAAATAGCTAATTTCTTAAAATCCAATCATGCAAAAAAGCGTGGAATATTATATACATCGACATTAATGCCCTATTATAAGATTGATAAGTGCGAGCATGCACTTATCAACGTTAAACGTCATGCTCCATTCATTTGCCCATGCCGCAATCCTGTTTAAGTTGGTCTGGAGCAAATCCCTATCACTTTGATTCCCGATTACCCCCATTAGCTTCACATCATCTGCGAATTTGCTAGTTGAAATGAATACATATTATGATATATTTGTTTAAATATATAGATATTATTGAAAAGTTATTTGAATAATTGTGAGGTGTTAATATAAGTGCATTCGATGAATACGAAAAGGATTTGCTGATTCAGACTGGATTAGCATATACCATTTTTTGAATGTAAAGTTCTCACTTGAATCTTTTGTATTGCTGAGTTATATACTGTGAATTTTAATAATATGTACTACTATTTTTTTTAAACTTATGTCATATACTGATTTTTTACTAAAATATGTAATCTTCTAGATCATGATAACATGTGTATTGCAGTGCATATAAAATATATGTTAATATCTAATACTGTAAGTTATAATGCATAAATTGACTCAAATATAATTTGAATCATAGTTTTCTTCGATCTCGTGGAATGTTGGGTGATTGACGGACTCATTTGCTTTGGTATATTTCGGCTGACCCGATATTTACAGGGTTTTTTGTTGAAAGATCGAATGATTGTCGGACTCATATGGTGATATGCGAATATATATCTACAGTGTGATAATTACAATGTAATACTTAAGGGAAATAATCATTATAAACCCCAGGGGCACTAAATTGCTGCTCGCGAATTTTAATGGTTGCTCCCTTGGGTAAGATGTAAAGTTGATTTTTTTTTTTTTGTGGAGAAAATAAATGCTCCTTCGGAGAACCCCGCAGGGCGAACTATGTTTGCCAGGCCGGGGGTTAGTATCTCTTATTATATGGCCCTGTATGTGAATGCGTTTAGCGCAAAAGTTATTCTCACAAAGAGGGCTTTTTTTGGTACAGAAAGAAATTTAGTTCAAATTTTTATCGACAGAGGGTCAAGGATACCATTCCGGAAGGAGTGATTAGACCTGAACCTTTTTTCAATGTATTCCGTTTTTAAAACATTTGCAAAGCTCCAGCTGGTGATTAGTTGCTCGGGTAAAACAACTTTAATGATAATGCTTTCTTTATCCAACAATATAAATATCACACTGAAAACCTTAGATAAGTGCCAGTAACAGAAAAATTCAGAAATGCAGAAATGAGTTGTTAATCATGTACCCCGCATTCTACAGGACTCTGATTTGCATATTTCCAGTGATTTGCATTCTGTTCAGCGCCTCTATCGACGAAAATGTTTTTGTGTAAAAAAAAATTGAATAAAAAATAAATAAATAAAATAAAATCCCTTTCGTGAGAATAACGTTTTTCACAAACTGCATTCAAATATACCGATTCCTTTAATTTTTATGAATTTTTAAACTATTCACGAATTTATGGGACACCCTGTATACATGTCAATGTTAACAAGGAAATATCCAAAGAGTCGATATGCAATCAATACAGTCAATCGATCTATGTCTATATTATGTCTCGTGGAGCCTGTAGCGATCGTGAATCGATTATGATTCCTGACGCTTTCAACATGTTTATGCCTGAAGAAGTATTTTTATTTATGAAATGTAATCTCGAAAAATGTCAAGCACCGATTTTGGAATAATTCATCGCTACGCAATCCAGCCGATAGGCAAATTCACCGAGAACTGTTCGTCACCAGTGAGAGAATGACCGAGTTATTGAGCGAGTGAGTGACCGAATGAGTTGATGAATGAGATAGCGAATAAGCTAGTGATGAGAAAGTAACCGTATGAGAGAGTGACACCTGCTCACTTAATCGTTTATTTGCTCACCTGCTCACTCACTCGCTTGTTTACCCATTCACTAGCTCAGTCACTAAGACTTTCATTTACTCACCTGTCCACGAACTCCTTCATTTACTTACCTTCTCACACATTTGCTTATTCATCCTTCATCCGCTCACCTGCTCACTCATTCGCTCACCTGCTTATTCTCACTCACTCCTCACCTGTTCACTCACTCACTTGCCCACCTGCTCAATAACTCTCTCGGTTGCTCATCTGCTCATTCACTCGCTCGCTCAACCCTGCTCAATCACACTCACCTCACTCACCTGTTCACTCACTCATCTGCTCACCTACTCACTCACTATGTAACTTTGTCAATGAGTTTTCTTAGCTGCGAATTGTCATGTCGTGTAATTGCTTGGTGGTGAATTTTCCCAGCGGTGTGTTTTTTCCCCTATTTGTCTCGGCTCCCTGGGCTCCATTGCGCCCTACCCGTTAAGACGCACAGTGTGAATCTAGATACCGCATTAATAACTCGTCGGACCTCGTGCTTCATGAAAATAAATTTCTAGTCTCCATGTCTGGAAGGTTGAAGTTTTAATTGTATTCTTATAAGGGTGAGAACATAACTTTTTCTATAAATTCTTTGATTATAATTGTTACCGTAAATGTGATAAATCGGTTGTTGTACATAATAACCGATCATTATGCATACTTAACAATCTTCTTGGTAAGTTTGATAAATTGCGAATATGCATAATATCCACGTGTAGTTGGTAAATTTGAGCGTTGGTAACATGACGGTTTTTTGAAAAAAGTTATAAGTGAATTCACTGTATATGTGATGGTAAATACAAATACAAATACAACGACACAACAGGCAAAACGCCCAACGAGGTGGCTGAGAAAAAGATTCCCATAAATATATGGATGTCATATATTTAAAAAGTACAGCAACCCAATTAAAAATGCAATTCATAAAAATTATAAGCAATATATACACATGATAAAATATTATACAATGCCCATAAAGAATACTTATGGTTGGCTTATTCTAAGAATGGATAGCTTCTCGATTTATCCCAACATGTTTATCGTACTTCTTTTTAAACGTGTCAATTGTGTTACAATTTACTACCTCCGGGGGTAAGCTGTTCCATTTTTTAACAATCCTATTGGAGAAAAATTCCCTGCAACCCCATAACCTTGCATTGTTCCTCACCAATCGAAACTGGTGTCCCCTTGTAAAAGCAGTCGATTGGCGGTGTACTAAAAGTTCATGGTCCATCCTATCCATCCCATTGAAAATTTTGAACACTTCGATCATATCTCCTCGACACCTGCGTTCATCCAATGTAAACATATTCAAAAAATGAAGTCTCTCTTCATAACTCAAGCCCCGTGTGCCAATAAGGACACGCGTAGCACTTCTCTGCACGCCTTCAACCAAGTCTATGTCTCTCTGTAGGTATGGTCTCCAAAACCTTACTGCATACTCCAGTCCAGGACGAACTAAGCCGCGAAAAAGCGGAAGAATGACGTTAGAAGAACGCGAAGAGACCTTTTTGAAAATGAGACCGAGCATTCTATTCGCTTTTTTGACCACCGCTGAACAATGTTCAGAAAACCTAAGCCGCTCGTCAATGAGAATTCCCAAATCGATGACCCTAGTTGCATCCGGGATAGTGACACCATTCAACTCGTAAGAGAACCGAGGGTTGTTCGAACCAAAATGAGCGACTATGCACTTAGCAACGCTAAACGTCATGCTCCATTCATTTGCCCACGCTGAAATCCTGTTTAAGTTGGTCTGGAGCAACTCCCTATCGTTTTGATTCCCGATTACCCCTATTAGTTTCACATCATCTGCGAATTTGCTAGTAATCCCATCGATACCCTGATCGAGTTTATCGATAAAAGGGTATCGATGGGATTACTGAAATGATGGGATATTAAATTTGATGAATCGGTTATTATACTTACCAATCGTCTTGTTACGTTCGAAAACAATTATCACTATTATCGGTGGTTATGCATAACACCCATGCGTCGTTGATAAATTTGACGCATACTGAAAATATTGCCACTTTTACCGGCGATTATGCATAAGAACCAAATGGTGTCAGTATATTTGATAAATATACTGAAATTTATCGCCTTTACCTATGATTATGCATAACACCCTAGTGTAATAGGTGAATTTGGTAAATATGAAAAAAAATTTAAATAGGTCTAGTATGTGTGATTAATATAGTCAGACCCCGATATAATGTTGACAAATTTTGCGATCGTACCCCGACATAATGATGAAATACATGTAGGAATTATCATGTATAGCTTATCATATGGTACGATTTATCATGTTTACCAACGCTTGGGTATTATGCGTAATTGCCGGTAAATGTGATAAATTGAGGGAAATTTATTAAACTTACCAAAATGCTTGGTAAGCGTGCATAATGTGGTTATTATGTATAATAATCACATTTATCGCATTTACCGTAACATATTAATTGTAATTCTTCTTTAATGGGATTTCAAAGAATCGAGTACTTTTTGGTGGAGCTTCCAGAAACATTACTGAAAATACACGAGTTATTTGCAATCAAACATCAACAAAGCATTGAAACAAGAGACCAATATTTATTTATTTATTTTTGAACAATATTAAACATTCTTCAGCAACTAAAAGAATGTCCAATCAGCACGAAGAACTGTGAGTTTCCAGTATCCAAAGAATTCCTTACCTGTTTTTTGACGGGAAATATTTGAATTTGAAATTTTTGTGATAACAGAAGAAAAAAAGAAGACAAAAATAAATCGTCAAAGAATTGGAAAAAAAAATCAAAAATTGTTCGGAATTCCTTTTAAATTGGATTTGAAAGAATCGATTTACCACATGTAATGGCTATGGCAAGAAATAAAATAAAAGGAAAACCCGGTACAGATTGAAAATAAAGGATTGTTATTAGTTTCTTTAGATCCTATTACATCACTCAATAAACCATCACGTCCAAAGATTCCTCGTGACGTGTCGGATTTCACTCGAGACCGCAACGAAATAATGAAATTTTTGGGGGTTGTTTTTTGTGTAATAATATCGGTTGGAGAATGTCGTGTATATATATATATATATTGTATACCGTACATTAGTATGAACATACTCAAAGATTTAATTTCCTTTACCAAAAAAATCCACATAAATATTTAGATTAAATTCTCTATGGAGTAATTTGAGTCATGATACAGTGGAAGCTCGATAACTCGGCGTCTATTATTCCCATGGTTGGCACAATATTGAATTCGATGGAGAGAAACCTCTTTAACTCGAAACATAATGATTAGGGCTGGGAATTATAATCGAATATTTTGTGTGACCATATAATATTGATAATTGCTATAAAAATATTATTTATTCATTTCACTCACCTATTCGGTAGATGCAAACGAATACGGGAATAGGTTAAGAAATTAAGGCTGTGCCAGCCTCAAGCAATTTAACATGCTGAACATAATAGCCACAACCTGTAATTTCTTCACTTGGAGAGATCTTGTCGTTTTTAAAGAAAAATCGGTTTTATTTTTGGTTATTATTCACTGATTTCGAAAATAGTTTCAATTATACAACCTCTGACAATAAAGTTCGGTGAATGTAGTCAGAATGGCCGATCTGGCAACACTGGCGAAGCAAAACGCTGCACATGCGTAGCGGCGGGTGTTGACCATCTGCCGCCACCGTTGTTCAGTTGAGCATCGTTTGTGTTCCGTGAAAGACTTGTTTTACAAAGTGCTTGTTTAGTGCGTTCGTTCTTAACTGAGAACAGGAAAATGAACGAACAAAAGATCACCGAGGATTAGTCCTGGTGTCTCAGGTACGACCCTGAAACGAAACGGCAAAGCATGGTGTAAGGTTCAGGAGAAAAGAGGTTGGAAAAAGGCCGAGGAGAAACAGGAGTCGCGGGAGAGAAAAACGGGAACGATTTGAGACATTCGAAAAGAGGGAGGAGTGTGAAAGTTTGTGCCGAAGAGACAGGACGGTTCCGTTAGAAGTGTTGGATAATAAATTAAATAAAGTGTTGGATAATAAATTAAATAAAGTGTTGTTTTCTTCTTTTGAGGGTCTAGAATCCAGTCATTTCGTCCTGGAATCGTAGTGGAGGTACAGCCGAGAACCTACGACCGATAAGAATTCGGGGAAAGTTTACTCATGGAATAGCGTTCTCCTGCATCACCTCGTCGGAAAAAGGTCAGAGCAGAAAAATCACGCATCAAAACGATGCTAATCACCTTTTTTGATAGTCAAAGCATTATCCACAAGGGATTTCTACCTGAGGGAACGACGATGAAGGCTGCAAGGTACATTGAAATTTTGACCCGTTTCATGAAACGCCTACGCAGGGTACGACCTCAGTACGCACAACAAGGTTCATGGTTTTTTGTTCACGACAATGCTCGCCCTCACACAGCCAATATCGTCAAACAGTTCCTGGCAAAAAAGGGGGTGGTGCAAATTGAACATCCACCATACTCGCCAGATCTCAATCCTCCAGACTTCTTCCTATTCCCACGACTCAAACTCGCTTTGAAAGGAAAGAGATTTGACGATATTCCTGACATCCAACGAAACGTGACGAGGCTTTTGAACTCCATCCCAAAAGAAGACTTCTTGCAAAGTTTCCAGGACATGTATAGGAGATCTCAGCGGTGCATAGTAATGGAAGGTGACTATTTCGAAGGACAGTAAGGTAACTTTCGTTAACATTTCATCTACGTTAATGTTACAGGACTATACACCGAACTTTATTGTCAGAGGTTGTATATTAATACTTGTTTCCCTACAAACTCCTCTTGAATGGTACTTGTAGAGATGAGCGGATGCTTCCGAGAATGCGAAAAACTACTATTCAATAGTGGAGACAATAAATTTTGATCTCGTCTTCTAAAACTTTCAACAAACTCTATTTTAAACTAAAATAATCAGTTTTCGTTGAATCAAATTTTTATAAGTATGACCACTTATTGGAAATGTTCTGCATAGAACATGGATTTTAAAATTTTTAACAGCGATTTAAAATTGATCCGATCAATCGGACCAGCCCTAATAATGACCAAATCGCGCATTTCGACTATGATATGAACTGCATCCATCAGAAATAATTTTCAGGAATTGTCCATTTGTTGATCAGTTCGAAAAATTTTGCGACATTGCTCACTTGTTTTTCCAGTAACACCCCCCCCCCTCCATTTATTTGTCGATTGATACGTCGAAGAATCTCTCACAAACTCTTTTGCAGATTGCCAAGTTTACATTTTGGAAACTCTCTTTCGACCTGTAGATTCCAGAGACCTTATAGATGCCGAAAAAAACGGACTAAGCACGACCAGGGTATGTCGCTTACGCGATGTAAGCTCATTGCAGATAGATAGAGAGCTGGAAAAAACGTTGACAATCGAAAAACCGCTATATCTTGAAATGCCGCTATATCATGACCGCTTGGTCATGAAATGGCGGGAAGAATTTAAAGATTGAAGACTGTTTTGGTAAAAGTTTCATAAGTGGGTCCGAGAATCTTGGACTGAAAGAGATTATGCAAAAAATATTTTTTCTCCTACCATTCGTCAGAAAAAAGACGATTATTCACCGTTTTTAAGTGAAAAAAATATTTTTTAATATTTTTTAGAGTGTATCTCAGCTTCTTTCCCATCTGACCAAGGTCAAACCAGTGGTCGATAAAAAGCAGCCTTAGTACATAGATGGAATGGGTTTGTCCGTCTGCCAGAAGACAGAAGTTGGGTAAAGGAACCTCTTTAAGCAATTAACTCAATTTTTTTCACCTGCAGCTGTTTGCTTCTGACTATCCTCTATGCTGAGATTGAGCCACCGAACCCCCCCCCCCCCACAATAAAAACACCGTGAACCCCTGGGTTCCAGGCACCCCGAATTAGGAAGCTTTGCGTTACAGAATTAAGTCAATACTTCCGATTAATAGTTATACTTAATCCTTTTCATACTCCTGCACATATAAGATTTATTTTTATTTATTAATTTTTTAACCAATTTTTTTTCCTAGGAAGATCTAGAAGCACAAGAAATTCTCTCCATTCCTCCGGGTTGATCTTCAACCTGGGAAAAGAACAGCCATCTAGAAAAATAAAAAAAGGAACCTTAATAAGGCTGCGCATGATACGTAGAAATCGGTTATCAATAAACCTCCAGTCGAGAAGATTGCCGCAGATAAAATGGCTGTTCAAGGGAAAGGAACAGCCATTGCTTTTGATGGCCAGGCAAGAAGAAGAAGCACAATTTTTTGTGAAAGACAGAAATACACGCTCAACGAGTTAAATATAGCCGTCACCTTAATAATCTCAGGCATATCCTTGTCTGTGTGTGTGTGTGTTGACTCCTACACAAACATCTCTCGTAAAGTCTCTCCCCTCTCTGCCTGCAAAGACAAATATCTACGATATATATATGTATGTCTCTTTGAAATTTGCTTTTCATGTTTGGAATATGGTGACGTCTTAAAAAGCAGAATAGATGCAATTAATCAGTCTGAAAACCGAGGACGAAGCCAGAGAAGATTATCCAAGGTTAATTTAGTCCCCGGTTGTTGTTTGTGTGTCCTTCCCGTTATTATTATATTTTCGTTCCCTGGAAAAGTTCTGCGAGTTCAATGTCTTTACATCAAACATGACAGTTGTCTTGAAAGGAGATACAATTCTCTCACGAAAGTCTCATAACCATTTAACTGACTAGGTGCTCTGAGGATAATGACTGCCGATTAATTTTCTTGGTCACAAACTCTCTTGAGTAAAGCACATATTTACATTGGCGATGTTTCTTGATGTGTTGGTGTTGCCGGATGTAAAGGGTTGAATTAAGAATATTTACTGAATCATATTTTCCATGAGCTTAAAAGATAATAGAATGTGAAAGGATTCGAGAATTGTGTGATTCAAAGAGTGCAGATTTAACCCTTTAAGCGGTTTTTGAAATTTCACTGATCTGCATAATAACTGTTATCGTGGAAATCACTAAACCCTCTGTAAAATGCCTTTTTTTTTTAGAATATTTTTTTTCCTGATTTTATACAGATTATAGCGGTTTCCTCCTTACTCCGAAAACCATAAAAAAAGGAAAAGAAATACTGTACGCATGTTCCTACTCGAAGGGAAAGAAAAACATAATTTCTTTCGTCCTGTCATCAAACTTTGAGCAAAATCTGACTCCACCCACTGGAAACTGATCTGACAGGTTCCGAGAGGGAAAGGAAAACATGTCTTATGGAGGAGAGATATTCACAAAGCTGTGTTGGCTCGTCATTTCTGAAATGGGAGGGTGTTAGAAAGGCGAGATATCTCGTCTCATGTCGCTGTAAGAGTTAATCACCCTGGGAAAAAAATGTAATGCAAAAATCTGAAAAATTGGCTTCACTCATTGTATCACGTAGGGCGTAGAATATAATTAAATATATAATATGCAATTCCACAAAATTATATATACTATAATTACAATATTGTATATATTTTTATATAATTTAATATTCGGGTTTGTCCGCATGAGACGAAAATATATTGAAAAATGTTTATGTCAGATGGGGAAGTTGAAAACATATCAGCTAATTTCACTTTTAACATTAATATTTTTTATAATATTCAGCTAAAGAGTGTTATGAAACAAGACGCATTAATTTAAAAATTTACTTCGGGAATAAAAAATCAGCTTCAAAACACAGACAAAACGAAGTAGTAAAATTGCAAAAATTCCAATCGTTTCAGTGCATTTTTAGCTTCTGAATTCACCAGATATTTATACAAAATAAACGCAATATAAATACGTATTTTAAAATACTTGTGCCGATATTTGAAATATAATATAGTTCTGATCAATTTTGAAAATTCTGATAATAAAGATAACATAGGCCTGTAATGGAGAAGTTTTTGATGGGAAAAAATTTAGGTGTTGAGCTCAAGAAAAAATTACAACAATAAATACTTTACCGACAAATTTATTTCTCAATCTCTCATTTCATTGTTAGCAGAGAAGATTGCGAACATTTGCTTATCCAAATTCTTCATTAGTTGCAGCTAATTAGTTTTATGTATGCTTTATTGAGGTGCACTGCTTTGGTACAGAAAAGAAATTTAAGAAAACTTTTTATTCTTATGAAAAGAAGGAGGAATATTACAGGATATTTGACCAGTTGATATACAGGATGGTTATAAGAGCCCGGAATACATGCAAATGCATTTGCATATTTTGGCCCCTTTTAGCATTAAAGCATATAAATGCAGGAAATCAAAGAATTTTCAGAATTTTTGAAGGTTTATTAAAGCTCAATCTCACTTTTTTTAAAATAATTTTTCTAATAAATATTGTTCATAATACTTTTAAAACATCGGGTTTTTTTCCCGCAGGTGGGATTTTAGAGATGCTAGTAATACTGTATTTTTCAAATGTTAATCGTTTTATCATAATGTTATTTCTAGGGATAGCGTCAAAAGAGCTCAATGGTTTTTAGAAATAGCGTCGACATTTTTTTATCACTGGTATTTCGTTACCGAGCATCCACAAGTAACTAGAAATAAAAAAATGCCTAAATAAAAAATATGTTTAAGTTATTTATGTATATATACGTATATATTATGCATATATACGGAAGCGTTTACACGAGATTGGAATAGGGGGCAACTTGCTGAATTGGATAGAATCGTGGTTAAGAGATAGGTCGCAACGAGTTATGGTGAACGGGGAATTCTCTGGTTGGACAGACGTCACAAGTGGAGTTCCTCAGAGAAGTGTCCTTGGCCCCATACTTTTTTCACTTTTTATCGACAAACTCGATCAGGGTATCGATGGAATTACTAGCAAATTCGCAGATGATGTGAAGCTAATGGGGGTAATCGGTAATGAAAGCGATAGGGAGTTGCTCCAGACCAACTTAAACAAGATTGCAGCATGGGCAAATGAATGGGGCATGACGTTTAGCGTAGATAAGTGCATGGTCGCTCATTTTGGTTCGAACAACCCATGGTTATCTTACGAGTTGAATGGTGTCACTATCCCGGATGCAACAAGAGTCACCGATTTGGGAATTCTCATTGACGAGCGACTTAAGTTTTCTGAACATTGTTCAGCGGTTGTCAAAAAAGCGAATAGAATGCTTGGTCTTATTTTCAAAAAGGTCTCTTCGCGTTCTCCTAAAGTCATTCTTCCGCTTTTTCGCGGCTTAGTTCGTCCTGGACTGGAGTATGCAGTAAGGTTTTGGAGACCATACCTACAGAGAGACATAGACTTGGTTGAAGGCGTGCAGAGAAGTGCTACGCGTGTCCTTATTGGCACACGGGGCTTGAGTTATGAAGAGAGACTTCATTTTTTGAATATGTTTACATTGGATGAACGCAGGAGTCGAGGAGATATGATCGAAGTGTTCAAAATTTTCAATGGGATGGATAGGATGGACCATGAACTTTTAGTACACCGCCAATCAACTGCTTTTACAAGGGGACACCAGTATCGATTGGTGAGGGACAATGCAAGGTTATGGTGTCGCAGGGAATTTTTCTCCAATAGGGTTGTTAATAAATGGAATAGCTTACCCCCGGAGGTAGTAAATTGTAACACACTTGACACGTTTAAAAAGAAATACGATAAACATGTTGGGGTAAATCGAGAAGCTATCCATTCTTAGAATAAGACAACCATAAGTATTCTTTATGGGCATTGTATAATATTTTATCATGTGTATATATTGTTTATAATTTGTGTTAATTGCGTTTTTAATTGGGTTGCTGTATTTTTGAAACATATGACATCCATATTTTTATGGGCATCTTTTTATCAGCCACCTCGTTGGGCATTTTGCCTGTTGTGGCGTTGTATTTGTATTTGTATTTGTATATACATATGCAGTATACGCATATGTGGGGATAATTTTTTCTAAATGAATACTCACTATATATAAATAAATAAATAAATATATATATATATAAGTAAAAGAAAATATGGTTTTTTTAAAAAAATATATATCTGCTTTTTCTTTGCATTTGATTTTTTAACGCATATTTTAGCATTTGTAAGTGCATATTTGCATACTTTTATGAAATATTTCGCCACTTTTTCAGTGCATATAATGCGGGCTCTAGTGATTATAATTAAAGCTTCCGTGTACTTCGAGTAGTTTGTTCTCAAAAAATTTGTTTATCAGAATACAGAATTTATTTTACGATATCTTAGTGAGAGACCATCGGAGAATGGGAGACAGATTTATGGAAAAAAGTTCAATTTTCAGCCACCAGGTGAAAAAGTGGCACCTTTTTATTGCATTTAATATTTTCCCGTGTGCCGGGAACGGGTCCATAACGGGCGATACATAGGTCTTAGTGGTTTCAGTATACTACTGACACTTCTCAGGCCATTGTAGCATCCGTCAGTATACTGACACTACTCCGACCTGTGTAGCACCCGTTCTGGAGAACGTATTCCATTGAAACTTGGTATATACGCTATATGGAGCATAGGAAAATGTAAAATGAAATAAAAAAGCGCCACTTTTTTACCTGGTGGTCTAAAATTGAACTTTTTATTTTATTTCATGTCTCTCTCCCATGGTCTCATTAAGATATCCTGAAAATTTGGCCGCATTCGGATAAGCAGTTTTTGCAAAAAACTACTCCAAGTATAGGAACTTTAATTATAATCACCCTGTATAGTCTTTCGGCTATCCGGTCTAGTTAAAAATTCATGCATAATAACTCTCCGTGGTTCCACAGCTGCACATAAACTGGTCTTGGGGTGTGGCTATGCGAAATCAACCATTAAAATCCCCCTCGCTGTGCTAGTCACACCTCAAAACCGGTTTTTGCGCAGGTTAGAGCGTAAAGGGAGGGACATTGCATCGCGAAGTCTAAAAGTTAAGAATATATGCAGAAAAACGTCACTTTTCTCTCTCTCTCCCTGTTAATACAACATATACGGAAAACTGGCTCATTGAAGAGATATCGATGTTTCAGGGAAGGAAAACTCTTCGCTACCCTCACGAGGACTAGAACCCCAGTCTCCCGGAAGAGTGCTCTATCAACTAAGCTTACTTTTCTGTTTTTTAAGAACTAAGCTATGAAGACAGGTAGAATCCCCTCCCCCGGAGGGTTGTATATGCTGAATGGCACCATGCAGTGAACGGCGGCAACATTTTCAAAACGTATAGTTCAGTACGTAAGAAGCATTTGTTAAGCATTCGACTTAGGTCGGAAAATATGAATAAGAGCGTGGTTTGGTATAGAAGGGGTGGTTTTTGATGATGGGGATAGGAAGTAAGCATTCATAAATGGGGAAAAATATAATTTTTTGATTCTTTGAAGAGTATGAGTCATACCGACATTTTGACTCCTAATTTTTCAAGTTTAGGCCCGCTGAAATGAGTTGTGAGAAAATTAAATCCTTTCAGCGTGAAAGAATCTACAAGACACACTCGTATATGGAATTTTCAGGTGTTTTTGTAAAGTTTTTTTTTTCTGTTTGGAGCTTTGGAGGTAGTAGATCAGTGACTTTTCTATCTTTATTCAATGAATTATGCTAATTCAATGAAAGATGATTTCATTGAAATGCATTCCAAACGGGAACTCAAAATTCTGATTTAGAAAAACTTTTGTGAGCTCAGTTGGAACCATTTTCAAAACTAGAGGAAGACAGCTTCGCAAACACTTCTACTGTTCCATACAAACCAATACAACTGTTCCTTTGCAAAATTAGCATCACTTTTGCTGATGAAAACCAGAAATCACTTGAATGTAAGTGATAATATGCAGATAGTCATCTTCCAAAGAAAGAATCTCAGTTTTTCAAAGTATTGTTATTAAAAAAAAACTAACAAATAAGTTATTACTATTATTTAACCGTATATGCAGCTCATGCACATTATGTACACTAGATATATTCATCTGCAGAATTTCTAACGAATCGGTAAAAAAATTTATTGGCGATCCCTACATAAGCTGAACATATGTCCCGGAAAAGCGGGACATTCTGATTTTTTTGCCAGTAAACGTGCAGACATTTTCGGAACACTTGTTTCGATTTTAACCCATTTTAACGATGATTTTGGTTTTTTTAAAAACAAAAAATAATGAGTGGAACCACTTCCACCATTTAGTGGCAAAGAAAAAACAAAATTTAGAATGACAAATTTTCTTACCAACCGGCTTTAATGGGTTAATTAGGTGATATTGTCTCCCAAAGATATTCAATTTTTTTGTTTCTAATATCATATAAGTATTTACTTTGATTTTTGATGTACTTAGTGTCCCTTATGGAAGAAGTGTATGGTCCTTGATTTTCGTATACAGGGTGATTAAAAAAATCAACCGATTTGAAAATGATTCTTCACTTGAAATTGACCATTAACAAAACATTTTCATAAAACGTAGAAACATTTTCCCCGTATATTCACATATTACTTATCATTCTACTCTGCGTTTTTAATTTTTGAGAAATACGAGGTATACAATATTGAAATCGGATAATTCTCATAAAGTCACCCTGTAAAAGTACCAACTTGATATCGTCCACTGCATGCTAAAAGCACGAATGTACAAGTCTTTTTTTTTTATCAGCTGTTTGGGTATCTAAGTTGTGCCTGAAACGTGAATGAGTATCCCTATCGAAACACACGTTAGACAACATTTTAGGAAAATAACTTCCACAGAGTAAACATTCAAATGCCATTTCCCATGTTTTTTTTTTTTTTTTGCGAGGACACTGCGCATTCATTCGTGATTCTAGCATGACGAAGTCGACATATTGATTATTGTACAAGTAGAATTTGATAAAATTTCATTGTATGACACATGGTAATTAACTCAGCTGAATAAAGACATTCTTTAGTTTGGACATATTTTTAAATAAAAATAAATTTCTTATTTGGAAGTTTTTATTTTGGAATAAAAATCCCCGAGGAATCTCTTCCGAGCCCCTCGGGGGGGTCGTGACCCACGGTTTGCGCACCACTGATCTACACAACAAAAGAAACGACCCTGCCCCGGTATACAAGAGAGAGCCTGGTTTCTGGCCTTAGTATGTCCAGAACAGCGCATGTAATAAGGGAGGCCGGGTCGTGTCTCCAATGGTGTAGATGATAACATACTTGCCCGGTATGCAAGAAAGCCTGGGTTCTAGTCCCGATGGGGGAAAATATGATTTTTCTTTCCGAGTTCACCTTAGCATAATATCCAGAAAAAATTTGTTTCCTCGTATTTGATTATTTCGAGAATAAGCTCACAGCTTTATGTGAATGACCGAAGACGCGTATCTGATATCGCGTATCTCTATATAAGAGAAGTGTTTTAGCACAACACGCACGTCTGATGTCAAAATGAATAAAATGAAGTCAATAATGCATAACAGAAAATAATCGAAATACGAATTTGTGGAAAACTCCATATCATTCAGTTACTTCCAGCGCCGCTCTGGTGATCGAGTGGTCATAGTGACGGACTCGCATCGCTAGGATAAGGGTTCAATCCCCAACGTCGCCGCAATGGTGGTCGGCTGAAGTTGGTTTTCCGCGGTTCCCAACTTCAAGACGCGAATGCGAGCCGATCTCCCCGTTAAAAAGTCTCGCAGCAGAGAGGGCATCAGGCCTACACAACATTACAATTATTCATTCATTACACTTCAATCGCTATGAATTGAGAAAACATCATAGTTTAAAAAAACTGATTGCAGATGACAGCACTACACATAACAAGCATTAAACAGAAACAAACTTCACACTCCAGGGTTCACTACATGTATATTCCAACATGTACCGATTCGTTAGAAGTTCCGCATAGGAATGTGGACGAAGTGCATGTGTATGGTTTAGTAGTAGTTACTTTCAGCAAGTTTCAAAATTACTGCTCACTGCAACATCGATATCACTCTTAATTTCCCGACGCATTCAGTTAGAATTTCCATGTAAGTTGCACTACATATCTAGCAATTAAACAAAGCAAAAATAACATTTATATTTTTTGCGCATGCGCAATTAATAATCATTTACTAAAAATACTCATATCTTATTGAACAATGATTTATCACATTTCAAATTTATATACAGTATGTCACATGCATAGCGTCATTTTTTCTGTAAATTTCGGAACAATTGGGGTGAAAGTGCAGGCGGCCCACTTTTTTTAGGGTTACTTCAATTCGAAGATCTCTGCCGCAATATAGCTACTATGCATGCAAAACAGGTTTTAATAATCTAAATAATCATAACTTCAATGATAATTTTTTTTCTATAATAACCAAATTACATTATACTTCGCTTGATCATACGTTGTGTGTGCAATGATTTCAAGCGGCTTAGAAATTTTTGCACAGGATTATTCCACTTTAAGAAGTAATCTGCTCTCGGATGATCGAGATTCTGCTATACTTCATTCAAACGCTTTTATATACAGGGTGTCCTGTAAATCCTAATGTGGTCTTTATATCATCAACCGTTCGTCATAGAGGTACGGTTCCAATTTAGGAAATGCTCAAAACGAATTCGAAAATTTTGTACCAGTTTTGAGAGTTAAAAAAAAACAGTGTGCCATGAAATAAAAATCCAAGTTGTTATACGGACACCCTGAGGTCAAAAACTCAACGAGAAAGTTGTTTCCCTGACTCCTCTGAAGCCAAAAAAAACTCCCTGTTTCTAAGTGTAACATTCCCTGAGATAATTGAATTCCAAAAATCGGAGAAAAGTTGGGAAAGAGCAGCATAAGCTAACGAAGAACGCTCTTTACCCCCCCCCCCCCCATTTATACTGTTCTTTAATAACATTCCTCCGATTTTTGAGCACAAATAGTTCAGCGGATAAATATTGCCCGCTGAAGTTAAAAGACGGGGGGAGGGACCGTCCAAAAATTTAGATATTTTATTTTATGATACACTGTGTTTTCACTCTTGAACCTGGTACAAAGATTCCTAAACACATTTTGAGCATTTTTGAAATTCAAACCATACCTCTATAACAAGTGGTTGGTAAGATAAAGGCGGCATTATGACTTACAGGACACCCTGTATATTTTTGTAAATCAATCAACATAATTTTTTTTTCATACAGCATGCAACATCATACAAGGAGAGGGGAAAAAATGTTAAGAACCGACTTTGTCTCTTATTGGCAATCAGAAAACTGTAAAATAAGATATACTGACACCGTAGTTATAAAAAATAGTCGCAATAACTGTAATAAATGAAAGGGGGGAAAAACACATAATACCGTACATAAATCTCACGATAGGAACTATAGTGGGAACAATATAAGTAGGTTACATATTTTTGCTGGAATGTAATAAATAATAATTTTAAGCGAAAGCTTAAAGTTACTCAAAAACGATTTTGTTATGAAGGTGATTATAATTAATTCGAGAAAAAGTAGCCTGTGAAATTTTACCAAAGTAATAATTTAAATGAGGGAGATGATGAGGTGAATATTTTAAAAGAATGTTACTTAGTGATAGTAGAGAAGTACTTTTTAAAGGTTTTTCTCAAAGGCCGGTATAGAAGCTGAGTTATAAATTATTTCGTTTGGTAAATTAACATAGCAATTTGTGAAACGAAATAGTTGAAGTGGTTTTTTTTTCAATTAAATAAATATTATTATATCTTGAGGATGATCTAAAAAGGTGTTAATAGTTAAGTAAAATTGATTTTTTTCTCTAAAATCAGGGCAGACTTGAAAAAATAAAGTCGTCACAAAAGAGGAGGGTATAGTGAATGATAAAGGTCATGGATTGAGGATCTATAGTTATTAGTTATTAATCTGATTATTATTTTTTGAAGGTAAATCAATGGGTTTATTTTGATAATGTAGTCAGATCTTCAAACTGTAATCCATAAAGCAGATCAGAATGAAAAACGAATAATATAAGACCAAAAGGAACGATGAGTTGATATATGGTTCCGGGTAGTAAAATTTGTGAACTAGATATCGAAGGAAAGAACGAACGTGATGTAAAAACTATTTCCATTTCAGATTAGAATAGATAAAAACTCCTAGGTTTGTATAATATATAATGGTATAAACCTGCCAAAAATAATCTGCCTCCGGAGTACCGGAGCAGTGAAACTTGTGAAAGAAAATATTAATGTTTTGTTGAAGACCAAGTTTGCAAGGGAAAATTAATGAATTTATTTTTATTTATATTTCCTTCATTTAAGATTTTTAAAACACAGTTACAAAACATGTAGGGACTAAGCAAGCTTGTGAGCCCACAAAACAATATCCGATACGTATCTGTCGACATAAATAATAACGAGAGAAAAAAAGAAAAAAAATACACACATATATATATAAGTATTCTTTATGGGCATGGTATAATATTTTATCATGTGTATATATTGTTTACAATTTGTGTTAATTGCATTTTTAATTGGGTTGCTGTATTTTTGAAATATATGACATCCATATTTTTATGGGCATCTTTTTATCAGCCACCTCGTTGGGCATTTTGTCTGTTGTGGCGTTGTATTTGTATACCAAAAAATAAGTGGCAACAGGAATGGAGTTGATATTCAAAAAAATTTGGCATTTAGCAGCGAAGAATTACATTACGATATCAAACAGATAATTTAAATCTTCTTGAGTTAACAACCAAGATTTTAAATTGATAAGAAAAAGATGTACATGAAGATTGTTCTTTTATTAACTGAGGAAGTAAATTAAATATTTTGGGAGCTAAATAAAGGAAAAATTCTTGGAAACGACTTTTATTTGGCCTTGGTCCCTGTATAGTATGACGTCTAAATTGTATTCCAGATTATGCAATTTATGTAATTTAGTTTTTGTAATACTTTTAATTTAAGACGTTATAATTTTGCAAAGCTATCCGATGATAATCGATAGGTGCGTGAAATGATTCGCATCCCGAATTGCAAGCTCACACTCGGAATCATTAAGAGATGCTTATCATCTCTTGCTTTGAGTTACTAAGCGATTTATTTTCCTCTAACTGTAAAAAGAAAAGCCTGACTCGCGTGCAAATAGAGATCGTTTTTGGCTCACTGGGAAATTTTCAGAAAAAATAACTCTTACAAGTATTTTTGTGTGACCATAATTTAAATTACTTTTCCCATCATTAAATTCAGTTCTGCCGTTACTACTTTTTTTCCTTTCTTTGAGTAAAAGAATATTCAGAAACAATTTTTTTTATAATAAAATCGTTTTGAATATAAAAAGGATTAAAAACTAAGAATTTTTAACGATCAAATATAATACATTTTAAAGTAATTTTTCTGTGATATTTTGACAACTTTAAACACAAATACAAACATATACAATCGATTCCCGTTTTAACGAATACCATTATAGCGAAAATCTCATTTTAACAATTTTCTAATCCCCCAGGTAAGTTTACACAGGAACAATGCAAAAACATGGGATTCCTGTATAATGAAATTTTGTTATAACGATGTGATCTCTCCGGTCTCTCGGAGTTCGTTATAACGGGATTCAACTGTAATACATAAATAAATAAATATATATGATACACAAATACAACCATATAATCCGCAAAGACACACACACATACATATACAATATAAACAGTTTGTGACCTCAAAGGACTGTAAAGTCCTTCCAGCAGGCCTAAAGGAATTAATTATTGAATATGTTTTAGAAACAGATATTATATTTATTAGATATGTTTTACTGTAATTTTTTTATATATTTTTGAATAAAAGTTCGGTATTAAATTGCTTATTGTAATGCTCAGTAGAATATTATATATTATATATTTTATGTATTATATATTTCTCTTTTTTTATTATTACTGTACCCTGTGCAACATTGTTTTTATATCTGCTTGCAATATATCCACCAAAATGGTTTCGTAATCTGTGCTTGTATCGAAGTCAAAAATTATATGATTCATGTTTTTATTATTATTAAGTTGATTTTCAGTTTGAAAAATGTTTAATATCTTAGGGGCAAAATATAGGAAAAGCTCTTTTTATGGAATGTTTTATTAGGTTTTGGCACTTGATAAACTCGATTACATCTATTTGTAGTTCAACTTTGATTTTAAGTAAAATAATTTTCTTTTATACGTGAAAACTTTCTGTACAAAAAGTTGTTACTTAAGGATAAAGTATGGCATTGTATTTTGGATCTATGTATTACTTTTTGAGATCTCATTCTGCTATATATATTATGAGATTTCTGAATATTCTTGTAATATGCTCCTGCCCAAGAGCATTATTAAATTAAACTCTTGGAAAATTCCCACGCCATAGAAGAAAATGGAAGCAGTATTTGCAATCAACGTGTCAAAAATATATCAGAAAAATTTATTAGATTCTAGACAATTTTTCTCGATTCAAAATTCGTTGGTCCGTGTAATCGATTATTTCTTATCAATTTAATTCCATTAACGACAATTAATTTTGAAACAACTGATAATAATTCATTTTTCTTAATAAAATTAAAACTCTAAAGTTCGAGATTTTTTCCTTTTTTTTATTTTTAGAATTCAATCTCAAAAATGTAAAAGTCGATAAACTTTTACGAGACGCCGCCAACTTGGCGAGATTTCGAGCGTCTTCGACGGACAAGCACCGCCGCGTAAGTCTGGAGAATGCCTCAGTTGGTGAATGTGTAGTTACAGAAGAAGCACAAAAATACCTTGGGCAAAGTCGGGCAATGTCTCGTGAGTCGGGCACCGTCGTAAACAAGGCACCCAACCATCGTGTTTACGGGACATCATCCACTCAAACAATGTGAACCGAATTTCTGATCATCTCATTTGTTGTTGCAGACCCCAAACAAAAGAGAATACGAGTGATATAATCATTTTTTAAAAAACTATTCAATCAATTGAAGGCTGATGCAAGATTCTTTTTGTGCATTTTAATTAGGAGGGACGTCCGAGAATAATATTCATCTTCAATTTTCACTTCAAACGACTACGCAGAACGTGCATATCGCATTTAGAATGCAAGTGTTCCAGTCATGTGCTATCATCAGTGTTCTCGTTGTTGTTGTGGTTGCCATCGGCTCCTTTGGAAACACGTGTACTTTTAAATAGGAGAGAATAATTGTGGATTTTTGACCGATGGCTACTAAAATTGGATTTACGAGAAGTTCTCGGTCGGACTCGACGGCTGGACCTTCGGGGGACCTCGATGTCTTCAAACCTCGCAGTCGGCGCCACACGTTGGCCAACGTCCTTCGGTATGTCCTCACAATTACTTTTCATTTTTAGTTATGAGTATGACATAAGAAGTGCAAGATACTTGCTAGAAAAAATCAAATAATCAAATTAAATTTTTCTGACATGTCTGGAGTATTCTGATACACGTTAAATAGTCGGTATATCTTTGACCTCTATGCATCGTGCAATTTTTTACCATGAAATTGACAAACAATATTTGGTTTTACATCACAGATTGTATACGTATAAATATTTCTTAATGTTCATCAACACCTTTTATCTTGACTGTTGGACGTCAGCCTCTGGTCTTCGATTCCGGCAGTGCAAAATGGACTTCTCCATGTCCCGAAACCAGTCTTGGCTTCAGTCCAATTATTCCCAGACCGTTCTCCGAGGTTCTATCCTCGTGTCTGACTTCTTTTTCTCACGTCTCTGGAAGTTCTCTGGCAAATACGTCGAATGTCAATGACCGTCTTGCCAAAAATTATTCACGTGTGATCAATTAGTACATGATTAGTTGCCATTTAGGTCATGATAGAAATTGGGAAATTTCCAATCTTCGTAGGACTTTTAAATTATTTACAAAATTTTTTCGTCGTTCTCCCTTATATGTTGTAATTTTTATTCATATAAATGATTGAATCGATAGTAATAAGGCAATATATAGGAATCGATTAAAAAGTCGGGTATTTTCGCGATACTGCAACTCAAAACCAGTGATAAAAATCGAAGGCGAACATGTTAAAGTCTGTATTTGTCAGTCATATCACTTTTACGAATATTTCCGGAGGAGTTTCGACAACATAATGGGGAAAAATAATAATTTTAACACACAGTTTTAAATAAAAAAATCCCCGTAAGGTCATTCAGATCAAACTCGTTTCATTCTGTCTCTGGCCGATTTTTGCATTAGTGTCCGTTTCCTATGTACTGTTTCTATTTCAATTGTAGCAGGTGTTGTTTCATGATACTTTTCTAGCTTTGAAATATGATGACAGTTCAGAAATTTTAAAGCAATTCCGCTCTACTTTCCATTGATATCCCAAAGGGAATTTCATTTTTGTTTGACGATGATGAAAGATTTATTATAAGATATTAGTAGTACCGTGAGTACCAGTAGCAACAGTGAAAATATAGGATTCAGTATTTTCCAATTTTTCTTTGATTAATCGCAATATCTGAGCAATTTATTCCGAGTAATTGATGTTAAAGACGCCTATTACGAGTAGAAAAATATAACTTCTATTCTATTATTACTATTAGTTGGAAAAGGAAACATTTAATTTGGAAATTTTTGATTTATGGTTAAATTAAATATTATTACATTAAATCAATATTTTATTACACATAAATTAAATTTGTTATATTAAATATTACCGTATTCTCTCACATTGGCCGGCTTTCCGAGGAACATGGAGGGAGACCGGCATAGAAATGGACCCAAGTCCAACATTCAAAAATCTGACGTCCCCGATTTTCATGATACGCCTTCACTCAACCTTTAGGATGATGTGCGTCAATTCATTGCTTTGAAAACGTGTCGCGGGCCGCTTAATAAAGTGATCTGGAACTATGACTCACGTTAATCAAGTGATATGCAATCGTTTCACGGTTCACTTAGATGATCCGTAAATGTGTCTTGGGCATCTCGAGTGATCTATGTATGTGCCGTGGAACGTTTAAGCCCCCTGGGACTGTGCCGCAGATCACTCGAGTGGTTTGCAAATGTGAGGTTGATCATTTACTGTGCCGCGAGCCACTTGTGTAATCTGGAACTTAACCACGGGTTTCTTAAATAATCTATAAGTGTGCTGCGGGTCATGTAAGTGGATCTGTAAATGTGATGCGAATCGCTAAAGTTGTCCGTAAATATGTCGCGGGTCACTTAACTGACGTGGGACTGCACCGCATATCGCATAATTGTTCTGTAAATGTACCGTGGGACACTGGGGGATCTGGAAGTGTGCCACATGTTACTCAAGTGATATGTAAATGTGCCACTGATCACTTAAATTATATCTGGAATTATGCCACTGGCAACGCAAGTCACGTGAACTGCAAAGCAGATCACTTAAGTGATCTGTTTATGTGCCGCTCAGTTCGTTTTTACAAAATTAGATTCGAAGTCGCGGACCACTTCAGATGTCTTCGAGGGACACATTTGACCCACGGGGTTGAGCGTTATATTGTTTGAAGAGTTTCCAATTTCTGTGAAAATGTTTGAAGGATACTTTCGCAAAAGTGACTTCCCTCAAGCGGAGTCTGGAGACGCATTATCAGAACTTTAATAACACGAGAATGTCATAGAGGACAATCGGGATTTCAAAAAAGTGACCGGTAAGCGGAGTGACGCGTTATTCGGGTGAATAAGGTTTGACTGTATACATTTTCTTCGTCCAAACTGGAACCCACACATAGAAGAAAAGACATAGGAATTTAAAGGGCGCTACAAATGACTCTAACGTGTCGTGCGACCATGTCACGCCACAGTAATGTGTAGCGACCTTAAGACTTCAGCAATGACTCGTGTACCAACTTACTTTTTATTTCTTTCACTCCAATCTTTTACATTCCAGTGCATAGACTTTTCCCGCTATTGAAGGTACGAAAATCCCAAAATCAGCGTCAGATCACGTCGACCATGTACTATCAAATATATGCTATAAAAGAATAATCCTTCATGGCACGAGTCACTCACGATGCTGAACCGAAAAACCTCTAGATATTGTATACTCAGCTAAATTCTTTCCAGACCAGAGTTTCTCAACCTTTGGTCCGCGGACCAGAAGTGGTCCACGACGATGACAAAAGTGGACCGCATGAAGACTTGATAATTTATCTCCAAATTAATTGTGATATTGAATAATTGGTGTAATTTAAAATAGTATTGTCCTTTTGGGTTGAAATAAAAATTACAATTTCATACTTGGCGTCACCATATCTCATCGAAGAAAATGTGAGAAATTGAGACCCCAAATACGGGATATCACTAATTGTAGCAAAAGAAAAAAAAAGATGAAATTCACGACAAATCTGCTAAATATTGCAACTGACACAAAATGCTGAGCTGACACTAAATATTTTCTGACACAAAATGCTGCTGCAGATCGCAGTAAGCAAAGATGTATTTCTTGAAGAAAACATTCTTGGTGAACAATATTTCATTAAATGAAATACGGAAGGATAGGATTTGAAATACGCCACATCGTCAATTGTCACCAAAAATGTTGCCAAGACGAGGCCTTAAATCAACACCAGTTGCTAAAATTGCCAAAAAATTACAATTACTTAGAAAAAGGAAGGACTACTGAAAATCGCAGTTAATTTAAATGCAGCCATAACTATCATGATATTAATTTATGTGCTATAAAAATGATTGTAATTCACCAGTTTAGTAAGCATTACATTTACCTGCTTTTTTGAAAAAAAAACGGGAAAAGTGTATAAAATGGTTGGATTAGCCAAAAATCTGGTCATTCCGACAGCCTCATGAAATACGGGACACTATCATGCTGTGAGTTTGTGGTCTGTCGAATTGTTTCAGACATTTTACTGGATTCAGAAAGGTTGAGAAACACTGATCGACGATGGTAATGATGATTCGTATGATGCATTCACGCGTAATACGACCATTTCCTAATCCCGGAGATAAGGAAGAATGAAAAGAAAAGGACATTATATATATATTCGTGGATTGAGAGGCGCCATTTCCAACCAACGACGAGACAAAAAAATCCTTTCCTGGGCAAAAGAATTGCGGAATGTGTTGTTCATTAAATTTCCTCCCGACAGCAGTTTTTTTTGTTGTTCCTTTGCTCTTGATTCCGGACGAATTCCCGCTACGCCACTGGAATACTGATGCCACTGCAAACACTGTTTGAATACGGTCTCCTTTTTCTTATTTTCCTCTCACGTTGTCTTCGAATCACCACCAGGGTGACTAGAGTAAATAGTTACGGGTCAACCCAACTACAATCGATCGTTTAGTTCGAATACTAATAGTATCGATCTTGGAAATACAGTGAAACCTCGCTACAACGATTCACGATATAACGATAAATCCCTCTACAACGATTTTTTTTTCAAATCTTGTTTGGAATCGCTTTTAGTCTAATGTTAAACTCTTCTAGATAAAACGATATACTTCTCTACAATAAACTCCTCTATAACGATATCTTTTGAGGAGATCTTGAAATAGCTATAACGCTATTTTTTTATACAGTTGACGCTCATTATAAGGCCGTATGTTATAATGACCATTCAATTATAACGACTGGTACGGCAGGTCCCAAATACTTTCCTATTTCCACCGTTTTATCTTTTATCCAATATAACAAACGATTGGCAAATATTATCCAATCCAATATAACGACCGAACTCAGCTTGGCCCTTGACCTTCGATGCTTGGAGAATGAAAGGTATGAATTGTAGATGGTTTCAAGATGAAGCCTTGCCACTTTCACTGAAAACCGTTGGTTAACCAGCGCCATCACTGAGAACTTTCCTTACCATTCTGTTTTAATTTCTGCAATGGTGGCTCACTTTCACTTCGCACGTGGGTGACTTTTAATCTTATTTTAAATATCATTGCGCAATTTTACTTAATTTATGCATAATCGTATGCTTATTAACTATGCATAATCCCCAACCGTCTCGGTAAGTAAGTTTGACAAATTTTTTTTACATTTATTACTTTTACCGTTATATGAATTATCACCGGTTTTTTCCTCATCAGTGCTACATTTTTTTATTCATCAATATTCGATTATTTTATTAATTAATTTTAAATAATTTCACTCTCGGATTCCGACTTAAATTTTTTCTTCAACATTAGATTTTCAATGAATTCCGAATTATCATTCTCAATCAGTCAATATTATCATTAGTTCCAAAGTTATTCCTTAAATTAATTTCCATTTTGATTAATTTGTTCGTCCCTCAGAGACATTTCTGGTTTACATATTCGCTCGCGCCTGTAGGGCGACTAAGGTTTTTGAAACAGTGGAAATTGAGTAAAAGCCTCGTGCTATACGCGAGTATAAATACGAAGCAATACTTCATTTCAATTTTCTCAGTCAAGCATCACCATTTGTATAAATTGTGAGAAAAAGATTTTTACGCATGTTTTATGTCAATATTTCTGTGTGGAAATGTGCGAATAAGATTACTTTTATGTACTGGATGTAATTTGCGAGAAAGAGGAATTCCGATGACCGCTCTTTTGTGCGCGGCCGTTTCTTATACAAATACAAATACAACGCCACAACAGGCAAAACGCCAAACGAGGTGGCTGAGAAAAAGATGCCCATAAAAATATGGATGTCATATATTTCAAAAATACAGCAACCCAATTAAAAATGCAATTAACAAAAATTATAAACAATATATACATATGACAAAATATTATACAATGCCCATAAAGAATACTTATGGTTGTCTTATTCTAAGTATGGATAGCTTCTAGATTTACCCCAATCTTAACCTAATTTACACCAATCCGATTTACCATCTTATGTTTAAACACAAAAAACTGTTATAGGATATGTGTAGAGCAGAGTTTCTCAACCGTTGCTCCGTATGCACTCTCCAGGGGCTCCACGGCAGCTCGAGGAAAATGAAAAAAAACCAGTAAATTTGAAAAAAATAATTATAGATATTTTGAAATAATAAAAATAACTAAATTTAATGAATAAATTAAAAATAGGACTATACGGGGCTGTGTCATAGACATCTTTTTACCATAAAGGGCTCCTCGAGTCAAAGGTTGAGGACCACTAATGTAGAGAAATGAAAGTTATCGAAAAAGAGATGGTCAGTCGTGCGTTGTGGAGCACAATCGACATACCTGCCAATTTTTGAATAGTATGACTGCTATTTCCTTAACGTACAAAAAAGAAAAAATTACTAGAGAATGGCGATATCTGTTCTCACAAAACGTCGCTGATAAAACAAGGAATGGTGACATGGAAATATTCAGCATGTCATTCGCTTGAATAACTTTTATTCCCACTAACACATCGTTTACGGTAGGAATGTTAACACTATCAATTAGCCAATGAATCGAATTTTTCGAAGTTTATTTACCTATGTATTTCATTAACTGCGAGGGATGTAATTAATTAATCCAGCTTGTTTTTCGGGTGAATTTATTTGAGTCGGTGACGGTTATACTTGCCTTTCCTCCGCCGAGTTCATTCATGTATTCGCATCGCAATCATTTATTTCATCACTGATTTCGAGACGACACTCGGTTCCTGAATCTTCCGATGTGCTCTGGGCATTGTTGTTTGGGGAGATTCTATAAGGATTATTTAAATCTTACGGTTTCTTAATTATTTGCATAATATTTTTGTTTTCCAGAGGATAATTTTCCCATATTTTCTACACATACCCTCTATTATCAACAATGTCTGGGCGAGAAAAGAATCAATACAATGGGAACGATTCAACTGTGGTTGAAAAATTTTAATAATAATCAACTGCGAAAGGAGTTATTTTGGGTTTGAAAGAAGTCTTTTCTTCGTTTTCTTTTCACACGATTTCGGCTTTGTTTTCTTACCATACAATTTTTGTTTCGTTTTCTTGCCATAATGTTTTGACTTCGTTTTCTTGTCATAGAGTTTCGGCTTCGTTTCATTGTCATGCAGTTTTTAATCATTTTCTTCTTAACAGTTTTGTTCTTCGTTTCACTACATATAGTTTTGACTTCGTTTTCTTACCATGCATCTTTGGGGATTCGTTTTCTTGCGATACAGTTTTGGCTTCAGTGGCGTACATTAGGCTCACTTGGTAGTTTTGGTTAACAAATTCATAAGAACTGCCGCACAGGCATTCATGGGATTAAGAGCAGTATGTAGTAGCAATAAATCATCCACATTTCCAACGACGTGGTGACGCCTACAACGTGTGCGGAAAATGGCACGCTTCACTCCCACTTTCCAAGAAAGAAAAGTCTACGTAAGAAGAAGGAGCGTATCTTCAGTGACAACAGCTCGATCATTTCTTGATTGCCATCATCCATGTTAGTTATTCTCGAGCGACAAACCACAATAGAAGAAGCACTTGAGTACAACGCACAAATGCATCTATTTCTAAAAGGTTTCGATTGAAAATTTACCAGAAGTCACGTGTTCACGACTGAACTGGGAATTCTATAGAAAATTATTTTCGACAACAAAAAATCGATAAGTTCTTTGTGGATGCGGTTACCACAAAAAAAATAAATTCTTCAAAATACCAACACACAACGAGTGAGAGTAATTTATATTTATACATAAAAGACAACACACACACGCGCACACATACAAAAGTCCATAGCAATCGACCAAAGTTCTTTGAATGCGATCGATACTCGGTCGGAGAGTTTCTTGTTGTTTTCTGAAACTCTTCTCTTTTTCCCATTATTCGTTCGGAAGTCGTTCTCAATAACCCGTCAGCAGCCAACCAACAACAATCCTTATCCTGAAGGGCAAAAAACGGTTTCTTCCCTCGGAGTTTTTCTGGAAATATTCGATTATGCCATTTGTGTGAGGGGGAAAAGAAAAGAAAATAGGAAAAGTTGCCGATGAAAATGGCAAAGACAACAGAGAAAATTTCTTTGATATCTGTTCATTTCTTGAGAATCGCTTTGTTTCTGTTCTTCTTGGAATTTGCTGACGATTCTTGAAGTCAGCGGAAAATTTTCATTTCAGTCTCGATTCTAGGAAGGACAGATTCTTATACACTATCGATATGAACTTTTAACCTCTTCGCTCCAGAGCTCATTTTTAACGGTTTTTAATGATTTTTTTCAAGTCAAGACTTGAGTTAGGCGTAAGGATACCTAACGCTAATGGTCCTAGTAAAGATATCGACCCTGATTAAGTAATTAATATATTATTAATATTTTTTTCTATTTAAAGGGTATTTTGACGTGCAATAAACACAAATCAAGCAATACAAATATACAAATACAAATCAAGACAAATCACGCACCTCCCCACGAGGTGTGTGGCTGGAACAAAGACGTTTGTTTTCGCCTCCATTTGCTGATTTATTCTTCTTCCTCCCCTGTTTTTTTCCCCCCTCTCTCTCATAAAAAAAGCTGAATGAATTACAGCATTGATCACGGACTGTCATCATCACACCCTTACATTTCAGAACCCCTCTGGTCAAATCCTCCTGTTCCTGAATATGTGTGAACATGTCTTCCTCCGCCCTATGCAATATTTTCCTCCTAGTAACACTTCTGGTACCTCTTCGTGCGAGTATGTACAGTACATGCAGGAACATGTTGTGTGTGCATTGCGTAGCTCTAACGTATTTATTTTGCCAGTTATATGCCGGCTTTTAGTTGAACTAGTGCTGCCATCTTTCTTTCAAACCAAGCACAACTCTAGTCTGTCACTATAGGCAATTTACTACCAATTGGTTTGTGCCGGAAGTGCAGGTGTGTGTGTGCACCTAACAGTCTGAATGCGTACATAGCGTTTTGTGTGAATTGTTAGTGTTGCCATCTATATTTCAAATCGTGAATGAAGTGTAATGATTAAATATTTGCGTTGCTGTAGGCCCGTTGCTCTCTGTGACGAGACTTTTTAACTGAGAGATCTGCTCCCGTTTGCGCCTCGAAGTTGGGAACTACAGAAAAAAAACTTCAGTTGCGACGGAGTTGGGCAGTGCTGTCATCTGCTTTCCATATTTTGAAGAGTGAAAATGAGTGAGTAACGAAATGCTGTAATTCATTCTAGCGTGTTAACAATTATCTTCAATGAAGAAAATGCAAGCTCAACCTTACTTATTACGTTACAAGTATTACGTAAGCATCGAGGGGGAGGGGGGGGGTTAATTTGCTGACATTTGATAACGGTGATTGATTTGATATTCTAAGCTGCTGACGAAATTTTGCTGACAGTGGGGGGGGGGGGGCAGAAATGTCTGGAAATCTGCTGACGCAATATTTAAATGGCACGAAAACTTACGAATTACACGAAAAATTATCTTGCAATATTTTTTAGTAGTCTTGTTTGTTGTGCCGTCTATCAAACGTTGATGGCACTAAATACTATGAGGCAGCATGACCTAAGCGCGTCAATATTTGCATTTGGTTGTAAGATAATTTCGTTTATTTCACTCAAGATTTTTTTGTTTTGTCTTTGTACAGCCATCAAATTTTCTTCAAATCAAATTTTCATCAAAATTCTGGCTGCTCAGCCCAGGTTGCTGACAAACGATGAAAATGCTTATGGAACGTATCTGTCATGTAACAATTTCCCCCGTAATCACCATCGAAATTTTGTTAACGAAAACTGAAATTGACGTGGAGAATGTCGGGAACTTTTCTGAATAATCAAAGAACGATCAATTTCACTAATTAATATTATATATAATTAATTAATTTAATATAATTAATATTATTAATAGCCTGAAATTTCACGTGCCCCCAGAAGTGTCGAGTTTTAATTTTAAAAAGCCATTAGCGATCATTTTTGTTGGTTTTAGATGAAATCCATCGGAAATTTTGTATTAAATCATTTCAATGTCCCGAGTGATCAGAACAGAAAAGTGATTTTGCTAAGCCATGAAGGTCCGCTACTCAGAACACAATATCGACCACACAAACAATATTAATCGAACTTAAACGAAGCAAAAATAATTTTCGTTATGATGAATTCATTCGTGATGTTATGCCAAAACTTTCTGCATTGCAATTTTCATTGAAATGCAGAATCATTGCAATAGTTTGCCAAAACATTGACCAAAATGATACGCAATTAGTTCAAAACAGTTTACGTATAATGATGGGCGAGAATACGTACCAATAAGTTTTTTAGAAAGGTTGCGGACAATTACAATTCTTTGAAGATTTTTTGTTCTACATTTGTCGTGAAGACACCCCTTCGTTCCATTGAAAACTATGTTGGAAGGTCGTTACATCGAACGTTTAAAAAAATGAGTTTCTTAAGACAATTCTTTTTTAAAGTGAACGTAAAGGTATGCTATTAGTTTCGTATATAATAACGGAAGAGGTATAGCAGTGAGAATGACCCGGTTAGAGATTGATAATAAAGCTATAATGATAATTGATTACGTGCATGCAGCTATGCTGTTTCTGCTACTCTCCAGTATTAAGGGTCAGTAAGCACTCATCAAGACAAACTTACACAGGGATCTGTTAGTAAAAATTAGAGCAAGAACGTACACTGGAGACGATGATACTATACTCGATCGTTTTCACACACAATTCTCCTGTATTTTCATTTCTGAATGTCCCCCTTCAGTTCTTGCGAATTTCGTTCTCCCGAGCCTTATACCGTATTGTTACGTCGAAGTTTTAACAGGGAGACGCGCAAAGCTGTATTAACACAATTGAAATCTTATTTTACACCACCCCACCATCAGTAATCAGTGCTACACTGGTGAAATAAATTAAGAGAATTTGCATATTTTATCGAATTTCATGAAAAGAACTGAACTGAATCTGAAACCACTGCTTCTAGACAAAAATGAAAATCTTGTACGTCAAATACGTAAGCGTACACTTGTGTGTAGGCGGAGCCAGTAGAGAAACAGGCTTTATAAGAGCGCGTAAGTTAAGACGCATTTCGTTCGCTAGCACACCTCGGCGAATTTCTTGGTGTTATTTTGCAGCAATCGGTTAATTTCAAATTGTAACAGTGAAAATGAGTAACCACCAACGTTTAGATGATGGAATGAGGTGGCGAATTGTGGGGAGGCTAGAAGCAGGCCAATCTCAAGTCCAGATTTGTAGAGAGTTCAATTTAACGCCCAGCGTCGTGTGTAACTTATGGAAACAGTTCCAGGATACCGGATCCATCGAGAGAAAGCCTGGGCAAGGTCGTCCAAGAGCCACGACGGCCAGAGAAGATTGCCATTTGTCTATTATAGCGAGGCGTAACAGGAGTGCTACAGCTTTTTAGCTCTCTCGTGACTTGTATGCAGCCACAGGAACCCGTGTATCAAGGGTGACTGTTTCCAAAAGACTTCATGAGAGAGGGTTGTTTGCAAGAAGACCTGCTGTTTGCGTCCCGCTCACTTCTACGGACAGGAGAATCCGTTTATCATGGTGCAGAGAGCATAAGAGATTGGAGTATGGATCAAGGGGTGACCGTTCTCTTCACTGATGAGTCCCGGTTCAGTCTAAGCACCGATTCTCGCCGTACTAAAATATGGAGAGAGCCAGGGACCCGCTACCTACCCTCCAATTTCCGCGAAATCGACCATTATGGCGGAGGAGGTTTAATGGTCTGGGCATGGATCATGTTGGATGGCCGCACACCTCTCCATGTCTTAGAAAGAGGCACTGTGACTGGTGTGAGATATAGGGATGAGGTCTTGGAGCCCTATGTCACGCCTTTTCAGGGGTGCAGTTGGCCCTGAGTCATTTTAATGGACGATAACGCGAGGCCACATAGAGCTCTTCTGCTCGACCATTTTCTAGAGAGTGAGGATATTCGCCGGATGGATTGGCCAGCCAGATCTCCAGACCTTAACCCTATAGAGTATGTCTGGGACGCTCTGGGGAAGGGCAATTGCAACTCGCAATCCCCCTCCGGGAGCCATCTAGGGAATGAAAACAGCGTTGCTGAACGAGTGGGACCAGTTGCCACAGGAAATGATAAACTGTCTTATTTCAAGTGTGAAATCACGCTGCGAGACCTGTATATCTGTAAGAGGGGAACCATACCCCCTATTAATCCATTTTTTTTGTATATTCTGCAACCGCTGTTTCATACCTTCCGACTCTAATGAGTTTTACTCACGATCATGCGTGTGTATTACGATTACTGAAGGGTTATTTGTTTTATATTGTATATAAAACATACCAACTCATTTAATTATACAACTTAATAAACTAATGAACTATACATATATCATTTAATCAAATAGTGACGGTATAAAAATTCCGAAATATATTCAAAAAAATTAATTTCTTCTGATAGAATAGTGAAGCAAATGAAATTTTGGGAATAAAAAATTTCGAGGGGGGAAAAAAATTCATATTTAAATCCACCAATAGATAGCACTAAAAATCTTGAAATATAATGGGAATGAGGGTTTAAAGGAAGGAGGGGTGCCAAACTCGCGGGCCCCGAAGGAACTGTTGTCGTCTGGCGACCTCCTAACAAGATCAAAAAAATATTTTTTTATTTTCTTCACTAGAAAACTTTCCAATTAATTTTTTTAAATAAAAAGTATGAAAAAGTTCTATATATATATTATATATATGTGAGAGCGTGTGTGTGTGTGTGTACTCTCTCCCTCTCTGTCAAAAAATTATAAATTTGTATGAATTGTCAGTGAGAGCCGCTACATATATGATGTGAAATCAACTATGTATTCGAAAAAAATTCTATATTTTGCAAGCTTAGATAGTTTTTTGTCAATGCTTGATAAATACATGATAAATGCTGCGAAAATGTCTCTCTTAAACACATGCAAGCATTTCATGTATTTTTTTTATACCGAGGCGTATTGTGGTCAAAAGAATAACAGCAATAGGTGATAATTTGTGTGACCATCTGGAAGTAGTATCCTCAAATGCACAGTGTTTTTCAATAGCACTGAACGAAATTTCGTGTATTGAAGACGTGGCTCAAACTCTTTCTTGGGGTTTGGAATGGCGATACGATCAACAATAAAGAATTTTTAAAACAGTTTTCTACTCTCAGGAAAACACAACAAAAGAAGATATTTCTGGGGCAAAATGTATAAAATTATGAACTTTAGAAAAATATCAATTTCTTTTGAAAAAACTCGTAGCTGTTAGAAAGTGGTACGTTAGCAATGGCTGGCAAACATATAAATTTTTCTTCAAGACTAAATTGAAGCAAAATTGAAGGAAATGTATTTAGGTACTATTTAATTGTAATATTAATATTTCAATTGCGTTAATTATTAGCAGTTCCTTTGCTGCGAAGAGTTGGAATTCCATTTAATAACAACCCTATTAGAGAAAAATTTCCTGCTGCAGCACAACCTAGAATTGTCCCTTACCAATCGATACCGGTGTCCCCTTGTCAAAGTAGTCGATTGACGGCGTATTAGTAATTCATGTTTCATTCTATCCATCTCGTTCAAAATGTTGAACACTTCCATCATATCTTCCCAATACCTGTGTTCATCCAACATATTCAAAAAATGAAGTCTCTCTTCATATTTCAAGGCGTGTATGCCAACAAGGACACGCGTAGCTCTTCTCTGCACATAGTCTCTCCTTTTACATAGTCTTGCAGCTTGATAAGAATAACTTACAGGGAAAATAATAAATTTGATTAAGCTTTAGCTTCAGGATGTGTAAAAAAACTTTCGACGGAAACAGAGAAATTGAAAACATTATCCGAAGCCCCGATAACAAAAAATGTTTTCCCATGTTACGATATTGGTCTGTTCCGTTCTTTGGAAAAGTGATACCAATACCCGAATGATAACATTATCCGTGATTCTAAGTAGCGTCTTAATAAATGTGAAATTTTTCTTGAGTACATGCAATCCAATTTTTTTTTATATATATTATAAATTTCTTGCGGTTGCAGATAGAATTTAAACTTACAAGTTTCCAAAACATCGCCTATTCCCATGAGAAAATTTAACGTGAAAAAATAAATACAGGTAGGATTGTGGAGTACGCATTCGATGGTAAACTATACCGTAGACGATGAAACACAGATGAAAAATCTATTCCAGAGAGATAGGAAAACAATAATAATTCTTTCCAGGATTCAATATTTTCATTTCCTTCAAGACCTTTTCTATTTGTGCTAAAGCACGAAAGAAAAACATTGCTAATATTTCTCTTTTACGTACTTTCTAAAATAATAAACTGAAACTCTTTCCGGCTTTTCCCTCTCTTATAAACTTACAATGACCTTGAAATGATGTTTCTTTTTTTTAAATCACCCTCTAATATTCTATTTCTGGAGATATTCAGGGACATTGGGGCAGATCCATAAGAAAAACTATAATGATAGCTAATAAAAACTATAAATACATGTAAGGGGTGAGCCTTGGAACATTATTTTTGAAACTTCTGTTTCAAGACTACCGTAAAATTTCACTGAATTGATTTTTGGTATCTGTATACTGTATGAAAATTCGGGTGATATTTAAACTACCTTTGTGTTCTACTTAAATCCATGAGATGTGGATTTAAAAGAGGGTTAAGGGGGTTGGTGCACGCAAAGTTTCTAAAAAATACTTTTACCAATTTCTCAATTCTATGAAATTTCATGCGTCTATGTAAAAATTGTTGTTCTACCTGTACTACAAATATTTTTAAAATATTTTAATATAAATTTCTGTCAGGCTTTTACACATGCTAATGTTTTTCTTCCTAAAATACTTTTTTCTCAAAACTAAGTTCTTTGTTATATAAGGAACATTTTATCGAACACCACTCATTCAAATGTCTTGAAATTTTGTGTGCCTCTTAACACTATGGTATTGCATACTTTAATGCGAGCTTTTAGGATTTTAATCGATGGTTTTTTTTTTTTTTGCTTTAATTTTATCTTTAACAACATGAAACTTTTTCAAAAGTCACCCAAATTTACCCATATTTTGTACAATAATTTTTGTGCAACTAATTTTAATAAAAAGTCCTCGCGTCGAAGTATGTAACACCATAGTGTTGAGACACACACAAAGTTTCAAGACATCTGAATGAGTGGTGTTCGAAAAAATGTTCCTTATCTAACAAAAAACTTAGTTTTGAGAAAAAAACATTTTAGTGAGAAAAATATTAGCATGCCTGATAGCAGTTTATATTAAAATATTTGAAGAATATTTTTAGTACAGGTAGAACCTTCCTTAGTACAGGTAGAGCAAAAAGTTTAGCGCAGTTAGACGGAGAAAATTTCATAGTATTTAAAAATTGAAAAATGTGTTTTTGGAAAATTTGCGTGCACCAACCTCTTTAAAATGTTCCAAGTTACAACATTACAACTTCTACTTTGAAACATGTAATGTTGAATCTTAAAACAGGGTAAAATGATAAAGAAGAATGCAGGAAAAAATGATTGCATATATGTTACTGGGAAAATAATATAGTATTTTTAATGTAAATTACATATTGAAATAAAAAAATAACAAAATAATGATACAAATATGACTATTAGTTATATGTTACGATAAATGTGATAAATTGGTTTTTATGCATAAATTCTATAAATTTCCCTAAATTTATCACTTTTACCGGCGATTATGCATAGTAACCGAGCGTCATTGGTGAATGTAATCATTACTAAAGCAATAATCGCTTTTACCGGTGATTATGAATACGCAAGCATCGTTAGTAAATTTAATAAGCATTAAAAAGGTATCACTTCTACCGGTGAGTATCGCACTAACCAAGTGTCGCATCGTTGGTAAACATGATAAATCGTATTATATGATATACCTTACTAATTCATATATGTATTGTGTCATTACATCAGAAACCGACCCATATTCATCACACATACTAGACTAATTTGGAATTTTTTTCATATTTATCAAATTCACCAACAATACTTCCTTATGCATAATTGTTGGTAAAAGTGCGATAATATTTTCGGTATTTATCAAATTAATCAACGACGCTTGGGTATTACGTATATTCGCCAGTGAAAGTGATAAATTCATCAAACTTACCAAGACGATTGGTAAGTATACATAATAGCCGGTCATTACGTATAACCAACTATTTATCACTCCCCCCCCCCCTTTAGATATAAATTGTATTCGACAAAATCGATGGAATTTGTTGATCGGATCAATTTCTTATATCTATAAATCAACGTATAAATTTCAGAAATGACGTCCTATGAGTATAAATAAATACATCCGATGGTATAAACAAACACACTATTTTCGAATTGTAGAATCAGAAAAAATATTTAAAAATTGGCGTCAAAGATGTGTGCCAAACTTGTGTTTGCAATCCTCTTTAACCCCTTTCAAAAATTTCTCTTTTCCTTTCTACACTGAAAAACGTAAAAATTCTGGATAAGTTCCAAAGACGCGAAAATTCTTGAAAACGCGTCCAGAAAATATGTTTCGTTATTTTGAGGTGGAAACGTTTGAACTTGAGGAAATGGTTTGAGTTCATCTTATCTCTTTCGAAGTAGTATAATATCCGTTATGATGCTGTATCAAAATTACAAATTCAAAGTGAAAATAACATTATCAGGTCATGTTTTTGATATTAAAAAAAATCATATAATTTTATTAATTTTTGAATGAATTTTTGATCAATCATTTGCGCAGCAACGCTTTGTATAAAAAAATTTTTGCAATTACTTTTCATAAAAATTTTTTGTATGGAATCAACATTCTCGAGAATTGCAAAGTTTAATGAGTGTCACATAATTTTTAAAAATTTCTTTTACGAAGAAATTTAATTTTTCATGATTTTTCGGAAATGAAATTTTTGGAAATTTATCCTTATTTTCGATCTGAAATTTTTTTCCTCATGACCATGAACAGAAATAAATTTTTGAAAAATTGAAAAAAAAAAAAAATTTCGTCACATGACACATGAGGTTTCCCAAAATCGTAAAAAAATTCCAATTATTCTAATTAAATGAAGTTCATTAATTTGTATTGATTAAAAAGTTAATTAACTGGAAATTCACATTAATTACGAAGAAAAACCTGCTAAACTAACCTTTGAAACTTCTCAAATCTTCTATTTAAGTAACCAGTTACCATACATCAAAAAATTGTGCAATTTGTCATGAATTGGAGGAGCGGTCAAAAATGGGTTAATGTGGCGTATTTTGAAATTCTGAAACTGTAGGAGTGTCCGGCGGTGAGAAACAATTTTGGGAATGAAATTATGAGTTACTTTCAAAGATCGGCTTGAATCGGATAGAGTTGCTAATTGACAGAAGTTCGTCAGAGTTGCGAGAGTGCCCCAAATGGACAAAAAACTAAATCACAATGAATTACATTTCATTCATAGTTAGAAAATTTGATGGCAGATTGCAGCACAAACACAAGTATTACAGGGGAAGGGGGGTGATAGATGAGCCCAAGTGGGTCATGAAACACCCCCACCAACCTTGTCCTACCTCAAATAATTTTCGAGTTATGGTGGCGATTATGGGGAAGAAATGGTCAAGTCTGCAAAAATCCGGATTTGTGAAGTTTCTGAAAGACCTATGCGTACACTAAGCACACATTTGGAAAGAGCAGGAAAATGTTATAAGCTCACACCAATTTCATCAAAATATCTGGTGTTGATGGCGAGCTACAAGCGCTAAAATGTTGGCGAAGTTCAAAATCAAATTTTTGCCAAAATATTTAATCGCCAATTCTGCAAGCACCTTTCAAGCTACAATCGGTCAAATTTCCCAAAAACTTATTTATTTCATCAGCTTCCGAAAAGAGCTTACAATGAACCATATCGGTTTTCTGGTTCAGTAGAAATTTAGTCTTTTCTTTACAATATACATCACTGAAATCAGCGTTTGGCGAAGTAGATATTCGACGAAAATTCGGAATTGGCTGTTACAGATCGAATTGTTGCCACACACAAAACCTACTAAAATTACTTCAACGAACGCAGATTTCATGAATGAATGAATGAACGCCAGAACTTTGCCACTGCACTTATCCCGTTGCCGAGATCTCTTCCAGCCCAGCTTCGTGGCAGAGTCTGGAACACTTTATTTAGTGTCAAAAAAAAAACAAAAAAACATACAAACTTTTTTACAACATATTTTCCCCGGACAATTGTCGCGATTAACAAATTTTGTGGTGATTACAGACGAGATGGGATTAGGAGTTGGAGACGTTTCGGGGTTTAGTTAAGATGAATGTACACATATTAGGATGGAGGTATGTTTTAAAAGCAATTGAGCGCCCCCTCCCCCCATGCCATCTCATCTGTTATCTTACACTTGCCATATTATATACACAGGATACAAAAAGAAAGAGAAATGAGAATCTTATTGTGAAATAATATATATATATATATATATATATATATATATATATATATATATATATATATATATATATATATATATATATATATCCATCGGAGCGAGTCATCTCGCTTAACACCTTATTGGTGAGCAAATGGGTTTGATAACTTGCGACTAGAAACGTAGATTTCAGTGATGTATTGCAAACCAACGATCAACTTTTTTCTGAACCAGATGACCAATTTGGTTTATTCTAGGCTCTTTCGAAAGCTGGTGGAATGGACAGTTTTTGGCAAATTTGACCGATTGCAGCTAGAAGGGAGTTATGGAATTGACAATTAAAAAATTTGGCAACAATTCGATTTTTAACTTCGCCAATATTTCAGCACCTGCAGCTCGTCATTAAATCCAGATATTTCGATGAAATTGGGTTACCTTATAGCATTTTTTCTGCGCTCTCAAAATGTGTGTAGGTCTTAATTTGCGTGTAGGTCTCAGAAAGAGGTACGTCTCTCTCAGAAACTTCATAAATCCGGGGTTTTTCAGGCTTCACTCCCTTTTTCAATAATCGATTATCCACCATAACTCGAAAACAGTTTGAGATAGGACAGGGTTGGTAGGTTGTTTCATGATCCACTTGGTCTCGTCAATCACCCCCCCCCCCCAATCACCTTGTTTGGAAGAATATGCCGGATTAACTGTGTATAATGCCGAATTATCGTAGGTTTCGTGCAAACTTGTATCCGGTCCAATTACCTCGAGCTCACTGAATATCTTGATGATGCCTTTGGTCATATTAATTTGATCCCTCCCAATATTTTCAATAACTTGACGCGTTCGCATGTATGTACATGATATATAACGGACTATATATATATATATATATATATATAGTCATCCTCAAATCCTTCCTTTCTCTCTATGAATTTTGTGGGATATGTACAGTTCTTCCAAAAGACTATAGGACATAGATTTCCAAATGGTGTTCCGCGGAACCCAAAGGTTCCGTGAGAACTTTATTGGGGTTCTGCGGAATAAATACGTGACGTTTGATTTACTTTCTGATTTTTGACGCAACTTAAAAAATCCTAGAACCCGGAGAGCTTCGACTGAAAAGAATTTTCTAATCATTGATACCCGTGAAGGCTGTTCTTTATTGAAAATTCTGAAAATAAAGTATGCAAATTAGGAGGTGAAGCCCCAGCATATCATTTTACTCGGGGTCCCATGATTATGCCAGGACGGCCTTGAGGCACGTGAGTTAGAGAAATATTAAAAATTAGTTTGAGTTCAGTCGAACAGCCTTACAACCGTCAAGGGTTCCGTGGAACATATATTCATTCATTCAAACCGACCACAACTCCAGTCTGTCGCCCTAAGCGATTTACTACCGATTGTATCGTTCCGGAAGTATGAGTGTCCCCCCTCCAAATCTTCTGGGTCCCCGGGACGCGAGAACGATTATGTACAATATATATACATCAGACATAATACACAAAGCTGCCTCGTGGCATTTGGACAGTCGTGGCCCAGTCTTCAAAGTTCAGCAGCCTCACGAGCAGTTGTGTAACTGACGCTGTTCTTAGTGCGCTGCCTCACGACAGTTGCCCATACGACGTAGCTTTTGCCCTCCTTCGAGTAACGTTCGCGGATCTTGTGGACAGTTGAGTGGTGGGCTCCCAAGTTCGTCCCAGTGCTCGGTTGAGCCCTGAGCTTCATAATCATCAAGGGTTGAGGGTTCTGCGAAAGCTTTCACGTTGGAAACCACTGCTATAGAAGCATCGTCTCCGGAGAGGAGGAGGAAAAGACGTAAAGTGGGGGGAGCACGAAATTAGAAGAAAACAGAGAAAGGGGACATTCTGAGAGGCAACAGTCACAGAAAGAAGGGATAATTTTCTTAGGCGAGTGGACTCCTTTTATTCTGGTACACAACCCCTCAAGCAAAGAACAAGCAGAGAAAAAATATTTAGAGAGAGAAAGGGTGTTTTTATCTACTCTTCCACAAAAACTTCTCGAGATTCTTCTTATCTTATATCCACGCACACACTTCGCAAGCGAAAGAATGATGTTTTTGTAATTCGAATTCCGACCCAATGTTACGTCAGTAACATATAGTATTGTTACGAAGGGTAGAATTTGAAAAGGCTTGGTTAACGCATGCAAGGTTCGCGTGGCATGCGATTGTGATAATAGAAGAACGAGATTCAAGATAAACTCGGAAAGTAGAACGCGAAGAGAGAAGACGTTCGGAAGGCTGCTCTAGTTTAGCAGTAGTTTTAGCAGCTCATGCAAATAAAAGCGAGTATTTGTTCTCGAATCCTCGTTCGTGTGATTGTCTACCCATGTTCAAGTCCTCGGCGAAGAACCCTGGAGAGATCCGCGCGACGGGACGGGTCTGAGAAGAGGTTCGACGAGTGACCCGGCGGCGCGACGTAACAAAACTGGTGTCAGAAGAGCGACGCTGCAAGGACTTGAATGGTCAAGACAAGTAGTATGGAGAAGGACGAGACGGGAGAACAGTTCAAGCAGCTGATGGATATGATGGCCCAGATGAAAGTTAGCATGGAGTCCAATATCGCCGCCGTCAACACATCCATCGCTGCTGTCAAGGAGGATATCGTCAATGGTGTGAGGCAAGCCATCGCCACTGCTTGTGAAGGAAGCGCCTTAAGTCGTGTGTACCATGGCTCACAGCGGCATGGTGGGGAGCGTAGACTGTGCAAGGAAATTGAGTTTCCATGCCAGATGGACATCGACCCTGGAGTCAACGTCAGAATCGTTTGGAGAGACCTGGATCGAAGATTCCAGCAGCGAATTCTGTACGTGGCACCGTCGTTGACCCTACAGACAGTCACGGGAGAGAAGGTGACTGTGCGTGGAAAGTTGGAAGTCTCAGCGAGGTTGGTGTCGGTCACCTATCGTCATGCCGTCTTCGCAGCCGACATCCAGGACACGGGCATCCTCGGACTGGACTTCCTGAAGAAGCATGGACTGTCTTTGGACATTCAGAGTGACCAGTTGTCTAAAATGAAAGAACAAAACGTCGTCCTACTTGGAGGTTGTCACGACGAAGTCCTTCAGCGGAAAGTGATGGCTGTTCCAGAAGCAGGAATCCCCGATGGGAGCATGGACGATGGTGGAATCGGAGCCGTTCTCTTGAGAAGGCCGGGTAGCCGTAAGAGAAGAATCCAGCATCGTGACGGAGCATCGCGGAGAGATGCCGTTGCCATATCGAGGAAACCATGCCCACGGAACTGCCATCATTGTCTCAAGGTAGAAAGGAAATATAGGTCTGCAGAACCTATTGTGAGGCAGCTACAGTCTCAGGACTTAAGTGACGCTCCTTGGAGTGACGAGCACACTCGAAAGGCACAACTGGAAGATCCGGACGTACGAGTGGTCATGCACTGGAAGGAATCCACTGGAAACAGACCAGGGTGGCAAGACGTCGTTTCTTCCAGTCCGACCACAAAGAGATATTGGGCCCTCTGGGACTCCTTGGAGATGAGGAACGGCATGCTCTACCGCCGTTGGGAGTCAGAGGCTGGAAAGACTTTCAGATGGCAACTCATCATACCCGAAGGCCGTGTGAAAGAAGTTTTGAAAGGATCGCACGGAAGCGCGACTGATGGACATTTCGACATCACCAGAATGGTACGGAGGATTCGTGTGCGATGCTATTGGGACAAGTTCAGGACCGATGTGGAGAAGTGGTGTGAGAACTGTGACACCTGTGCCGCCAGGAAAAGACCTCCGAAGTGGACTTGTGGCCGACTTCAACGCTACAACGTTGGTGCGACATTCAAGAGAGTTGGCTTAGACATCTTAGGACCGTTACCTGAAACCCACGATGGTAACAAGTCTATACTTGTGGTGATGGACTGTTTCACCAATTGGACGGAAGCATTTCCTGTTCCCGATGAGGAGGCCGAGACTCTAGCACAAGTGTTGGTGCAGAATTGGGTGTCTCGATTCGGAGTCCCCATGATGATCTATTCCGATCAGGGACGAAACTTTACGTCAGCGGTGTTCCTTGAGATGTGCAAACTTCTGGGAATGGAAAAGACGCGTTCTACTCCGCTTCATCCGGAATCCGATGGGATGGTGGAGAGATTCAACAGGACCCTTCTGAATGACCTCTCGTTGTTCGTGTCGAAATATGAACAAGAGTGGGACTCGAAGTTACTGCTGCTTTTGCTGACCTATAGGAGTGCCGTCAACGAGGGCAGTGGATTTTCACCGTCACAGATGATCATGGGATGGGATCTTCGGCTGTCGAGTGACCTGCTGTTTGGGCGACCGCAAGATGCTCCTCTTCGTATAGAAGAATACGTCGAGGAATTCCAGGAGCACCTTGAGGATGTGCATCGAATCGCCAGAGACAGGATCGACATCGGCCCCGACAAGATGAGAGTTTGCTACCATGCGAAGGCCCCATCTCACGACTTCAAGGAGAGAGACCTTGTCTGGCTTTGGAATCCGAAACGCAGGAAAGAAGGACGTCCGAAACGACGGATAGAAAGGCGTTCGAAACGCCAGGAAGGGTGGTGCCCGAAACTACGGAAAGGAGGGTGTCCAAAACGATGGAAAGGAGGATGTCTGAGACGTCGGAAAGGAGGATGTCAGAAACTCCACACTTCATGGAAAGGACGTCACCGTGTCAAGAAGAAACGGTGTCCGAAACTTCAGACCTCATGGGGAGGACGCCGTCGTCTTAGGAAGAGACTAGACATCATCGTAGTGTGGATTCAAAGGACACTGAAGTTCAAGATTGTCTATGTCATCAGACTTACTTATTACCATAAGGACTACGGAGGACTCACCGATTTGAGGACTGCATTGCCCGGGACGTGCAACTTTCGAGGAGGGGGGCAATGTTACGAAGGGTAGAATTTGAAAAGGCTTGGTTAACGCATGCAAGGTTCGCGTGGCATGCGATTGTGATAATAGAAGAACGAGATTCAAGATAAACTCGGAAAGTAGAACGCGAAGAGAGAAGACGTTCGGAAGGCTGCTCTAGTTTAGCAGTAGTTTTAGCAGCTCATGCAAATAAAAGCGAGTATTTGTTCTCGAATCCTCGTTCGTGTGATTGTCTACCCATGTTCAAGTCCTCGGCGAAGAACCCTGGAGAGATCCGCGCGACGGGACGGGTCTGAGAAGAGGTTCGACGAGTGACCCGGCGGCGCGACGTAACAGTATATAGATGTGAAGCATGGGACAAAGACAGAAAAGAATACAATTTTAGCGATCACAACATAAAAATCTCAACATTGGTGAAAAATAAGAAAATAGCTAATTTCTTAAAACCCATCATGCAAAAAAGCGTGGAATATTATATACATCGCCATTAATGCCCTATTATGACAAGATTTAAATGAATACATATTATGATATATATGTTTAAATATATAGATATTATATACGCTCTAGCGAAGGAAAATCTCTATCTCCTCTGTAGCTTAGTGGTCAGAGCACTCGTCCGGCAATCGAGGGACCCGGGTTCGACTCTCGGTAGAGGCAGAGATGAGTTTTTTCCTTCCTTAAAAAATTAACATCTCAAATAATAAATATCTTCACAACATCCAGTCTTCTGTAATTCTTGTATTAACAAGTGGAGAGCGACATTCATGTCATATATTATTGAAAAGTTATTTGACTAATTGTAAGGTGTTAATACAACATTGTATATAAGTGCATTCGATGAATACGAAAAGGATTTGCTGATTTAGACTGGATTAGCATATACCATTTTTTGAATGTAAAATTCTCACTTGAATCTTTTGTATTGCTGAGTTATATACTGTGAATTTTAATAATATGTACCAGAATTTTTTTTTTTCAATTTATGTCATATACTGATTTTTACTAAAATATGTAATCTTCTAGCTCGTGATAACATGTGTATTGCAGTGCATATAAAATATATGTCAATATCTAATACTGTAAGTTATAATGCATAAATTGACTCAAATATAACTTGTATCACAGTTTTCTTCGATCTCGTGGAATGTTGAGTGATTGACGGACTCATTTGCTTTTGTATATTTCAGCTGATCCGATATATGTAGGATTTTTTATTGAAAGATCGAATGATTGTCGGACTCATATGGTTATATGTGAATATATATCTACAGTGTGATAATTACAATGTAATAGTTAAGTGAAGTAATTATTATAAACCCCAGGGGCACTAAATTACTGCTCGCTAGTTTTAATGGTTGCTCCCTTGGGTAAGATGTAAAGTTGATTTTTTTTTTTGTGAAGAAAATAAATGCTCCCTTCGGGGAACCCTGTATGACGAACTGTTTGTCGGGGTTAGCATCTCTCACGTCAGAAACATTAGAGAGATTTAAAAGCGCTAGCATTACTGACACCGCTGAGCATGCCTACCAGATCAAACCAGAATTAAACTTTTTAGCCGATTCCTAGCCCATGGGGCCAACTGCCGGCATAAAAACTGGCCAAGAAGGCCTATGAAGAGTAAAATGTGGTAATGTTTGTAGATAGATAGGTGCAGCATGTAAGTGTAGTGAATGTTAAAAGAACTGGTCAAAATTGGTCAATATAGTCATGATCGAACAGGCAAAAGCCACCACAACCACAGAAGCAGGTCACACGTCTTCAGTCAGCAACATCTGTTCAAAGTGGAAAGGGGATAAAAACATCACACGGGGATCGTGACGCAAAAAACCCCCAGCAAGAGCATCAAAAAGCAATGGTAAAAAAGTTCTGTTTCTACTCAGTGTATCAGAGTTAAATGGGGAAAATTAGAAATATTTATGTGAACGCAATTTCAGATCACAAGAGACTTTTTTTTTTTTATCATATACGTTTTATGCAGTTCAAGTCCAATAAGTATTTACTGAGCTGAGCTGAGCTGAGCATACCTAATTATTTAGCAGTAATACTTGCAAAATTTTATTGTATTGACATTAAAACAAATATTTAATAAACACAATACTTGAAATATATAAATTATTTTGTGAAAAAAACTTTATTTAATTGCAATTTAAAAGTTTTTATGTTCAATAATGAATTTTGTAAGGAGTAAAATTCAATTATGAAATTATTCTAAAATTTTGATCAGTAGATGACGCAAACAGCAAAAAAAAAAAAAAAATCGATTTTTATAATTTTTTCTTACTAATATAAATCCTTATTCTTCGTTTTTTTACATTTTGTTACTAAACTTCGGAGCATGAACTACTCATATTTACGATATGTACAGTCCCACAACTTTTAACCGAACGATGGCGATATCTTGGATTCTTTTATTGTAAAAAAAAAGAAAAGTAGCATTCTCTCTTCTTCGTTTAAGATCTTCCATAAGTGTATTAAGTTCATTTTTTCTTAAGGGCACATCTAGATGTTAAAACTACATTCAACTTTTGAAAGTTCGATAGCAACCCCATTTTTTTTCTTCCATATTTAGATTCAGTATCTCAAGAAATGCCGAAATACCACATTTCATTAATTTTGAACGAACATCTTTTTTTTTAGCATAATTGCTGAAATAATATAGGTAACTCATTACTTTTTATTTTAAATGATAGATTCTAACGGGCCAAACATCATTTTATTACTCATTTTGAATTTGGCTTTTTTTTAAATATGAGTTATGAATTATTGAAACATATTTTAAAAATTATGAATAGAAGCATACATTAATTTTTACTTCATTCCAATCAACATAGTCGAAAACCGAACAGAATCAATTTTCATTTCAATCTGACATCTATTTCGCGAAATATGAGCGATTATATGAAAATGACCACTTTTAGGTACCGTATACTAAATATAAATTTGAAACTCATTGAAAAATTTCTCGTGACAAATTATGCGAAGATGTTTAAATAAAGTATGAAGATCATAACTTCACTGAAATGGGCAATTATTGTTTTATATATACGGTGATACGATAAATGTCATCTATCTAGTTTTTCAAATTTTTTTTTTTACGTATTCGAGTAAACAAATAAACAACAAAATTTTGCAATTTTTCACTATTCCAGAAATTCGTTTCATTCCTTAGATAACATTCATGAGCTGAAATGGTAAATATAATAATATGCAAAGAATTCACAAATTAATACCATACAATTATATTGATGTTAATATTTATGGAGATAATCAATAAATAAAGTGGTTCTCCCAATAGCGTAAATCATCTTTGTGTGCGCCAAGTTTAGGGTAGTGGCTATTGGTGGAGTCGTCTCTGCTAAAATCACGGCATTTCGTCCCCTTCCGTATTGTTTTTTAGCATTATTAAAAATTTGAGAATTGCAAAATGAAACAAAGTTATAACATAAAATAGTGCAATGTTCGACGGAAAATTCTTATTTTTCTAAATTAATGAAATTGTCGTCACAAATAATTGTTTTGTGACATATCGTTTGAAATAATTATGGTATAAATATTCGTTCAATCACGGATATAAAGATCGAGACCTCATGATAATTTTGCATCGCAATAAATAACAATTGGTGCAGCTATTTTGTTAGGAGCATTGAAGCATCAATTATCCGAAAAAAAACCCATAATTTATATATTAAACCCCGCCAGAGTCATTCATATTACATTTAATGCTTAAATGCTTAATACACACCCCAGGGACATCGAATTGCTGCTCGCGAGATGTTAATGGTGCTGCTCCCTGGGAGTAAGATTTTTTTATTTTCATTGAGAAAATAAATGCCCCCTCCGGGGAACCCCCGTATGGCGAATCCCATTCGCCGGCCCAGGGTAAGTTACTAATACATTTAATGCGTATTCGTACGACGTTCTCGCAATATATATATATATTTTTTCATTTTTACTCATTATCCAATGACTTTTCGACTATGGCTAATATTTAATTTTGGCTTCATTTTTTTCTAAATTAATTCAAAACAAAACTAAAAGAAACACTATTTTTAAATTTTTTTTTTTGGGATTTGTAAAAAAAAATGCATTGAAAATAGTTCTTCACTTATTAATTCCAGCCGCAATAACTGTAACATGCATTTCCCACCCGTTGCTCTCGAGCACAACGGTGCTCCCTGACGTACCCAGAGTGCTCGATGCTCGTGTCCAATTTCGTGCTCGCGAGCACTTGATCAACGTTCCAACATCAGGGAGGAATTGTGCATCCAAGGATTGGAATCATCGTCATTTCATGCATTCTATAAATTAATTTTTCTTTGACACTTGACTCAATTTTTTTTTTTGACGTTTTTCCTGAGTCGTGTGTTCACGACAGTATCAAATCTAACCACAACATGCTAATAACGCGAGGTACCAATGTAAACAAACCACGAAATAGTTTAGGTAAATAATGGTATTTTTTTCTCACCCAAAATGTAAAAACAAGTACGATCGCTAATCCAAAAAGCAACTTTTACAGCGCAAAATTTGTATGACTAATTTCCGCGCGCAAAAGTCAGAAGATGAGGCGTCAAAATATTGGTATGAATCAAATTTTTTTAGAAATTGAAAAAAATTCAATTTTTATCATCATTTTCATTTTCCTGAATAATCAGTCAACATGTTATAATTTTTTATCCCGTCTCGCACCCCCAAAAATGCTCTCCCGCACGCACCCCCGGTTGGGAACCACTGGTCTAGACGTTCCATTTGAACATTTGAAAAATAGTGATAATATCTGGTTTATGAAATAAAGCTCTTAAAGCTTTTCTCAGAATTTTCTCACTCACATAAGAACGAAAAATGACTTTATAGTACATTTTATGATCGAAAAATAAAACACGATACACATTCGGTTATGCTCGATAAGTCAAGAAGCTCGAGAGAAACCCCATTTCTCTAAGTCCCTCGATCTTTTAAGAAATCAAATAGGATTTTGTTCTCCTAAAGCCTCTGCAATTTCTGACCTTGGAAATAATCCTCCTTTTTTCACCCCAATTTTTACATTCCCAAAGATATATTGGAACGTTTTCCATGGAAAAAAAAAATGAAAAAGATGGTCACAATAAAAACAAAGAATACATTTCAACTTGCTTTCATTATCCTCCGAGGACGCATTAAAAACACAAATGAGACCAATTAATCAATTGAATTGAGACTTGCCTGAAGAGATATAATGTAGTTACACGTGAACGCGCTCAAAATTCGGTGGATAAGTATGCAGGGTGTCCTTTAAGTGCTAATGCGGCCTTCATCTCATCAACCATCCGTCGTAGAGATGATTCTAATTTGAAAAATGCTTAAAAAACTGTCAATTATCACTCTGTACCAGTTTTCAGATTGAAAAAAGAAGTTTATCACTAAGTAAAGAATCTAAATTTCTATGCGGTCCCCTTGTCCCCTATTTTCCAATTAAAAAGTTATTGTCATGCATATACTGAGTTCAACAGAAGAAAATCTATGTTTCTAAGGGGAATTGCTAAAATATTTGAATTCAAAAAAAAAGTTGAGAAAGAACAGCAAAAACTAACAGCACATGCTTTTCTTTTATTCGTGCTGTCCCTCCAGAACTTTTCTCCAATTTTTGAATTCGAATATCTTAGCGAATATTGCAGTTAAAAACATAGATTTTCTTTTGTGGATCTCAGAAAAGACAGGGCAATAAATTTTTTATTGGAAGTTAGAGAATAGGGAGACCATGTATAAAAATTTAAATTTTCTTTATTTTGTTACACACTGTATTTTCACTTTCAAAACTGGAACAGGGTAATTTTTGGACACGTTTTGAGCATTTTTTTAAACTGAAACCCTACCTCTAAGTCAAGCGGTTGATGAGATAAAAAGACGCATTAGCGCATACAGGGACACCCTGTATATTAAAACATATGATGCTGTGAAAAAAACCTCCAATTTTTTAATGCTGTAAGGAAATGATGTTTTACATAACGTGTGTTGTTCCTGCGGTTTAATATTTTCATTGATGAAATGCATACCCGACGGACTTCTGTTTCAGAGATGTACAGATATTTTGGCTCGCATACGCAAATGATTTTGTACGATTTTGCAGATCCTACGCTTAACACATCGCGAATGGAGGAATTGAGACCTCTGTCCAACTTCGTCCGACTACTTCACCACATACCAATTCCGGACATATCGCTATAGTGAAATATACTGCCGTTATCAAGCTGGGTTGGATTTCTATATGTTAACACTTCTTATCATTACAGCTACAACTTTAGAAGTGTTCTATCCTTTCTTCTGTTTACGTAAAACACTGACACGATATTGCAACTCTATGAAGGACAAGATAAATTAGGATCCATATATACGCACAACCTAATTTTTTTCCTCTATTTTATATTTTTCTTTACCTACTTGAATTGGATGGAACAACAGCGAACACCATATCATATATTTCCCTCGTTTTAGAACTGTAACAAAAGTTTCTACTCACGGCAACTTTCTGCAGCTGAAAACGAGTTTTAAATGCCAGTCAGATGCAGAAACTTGCCAGCGTGGAATATTTTGTTATATTTTTAAAATCAAGGAATGTGTGTGTGTGAAATAGTGCTCGCCTTTTTTTCCCCTTCTAATTGAAGTAGGTAAAGAAAAATATAAAATAGAGGGAAAAAATAAGCTGTGCGTATGGATCTTGATTAATCTTTAATTGATCTTGTCCTTGACAGAGTTGCAATATTGTGCCAGTGTTGCGCCTAGAAGAAAGGATAAAACACTTTTGAAGTTGCAGCTGAAAATCGCCTGTAATCATAGGAAGTGTTAATCTTTTGTGGTCCTGTGTCCATCTAGTCTACCTAGACATAGAGCAGCACCAGGAAACGACGGTACTTGATTGTTGCAACAGCCCCTTACGTTAACAGGAAAACCCCTGCTAATTCGGCTTGTCAATAGAACTCTTAAGCTATACAAAAAAACGTAAAGGAACAAAATCCAGAGGCCCATCCTCATTCCTGGGGAAGGCGCTAACTGTACCAACGAAGTGCCAAAAAACCTCTGGACTTCTAAGGGTTAACATATCGAAAGTTGGGGTAAGATCTCAGTCCAGCCTCGTCTGAATAGAACATAAAATTCGTTTTGAGCTGCAGAAATTTGCCGAGTATGAAATCCTTTGCACATTTTCAAAACGTTGGTAAAGAAATCTTGTTTGTGAGTTAGATTTTTCTCTCCTTCCCTTCGTCTAATTGAAGTTTGTAAAAAAATACATGTGTGGTATATGATAGAGTAATTTGCTTCTTGTGTGGTTTACATACAAAATAGTCTATTTTATCTCCAATATATTTGTATTTCGGAGGTAAAGGACCCTATGTTCATTTTCGTCAAAACAGTAGAACCTCTTGATAACGGACACCCACGAAACCAAAAAATTTTGTCCGCTAACGGGGGGGGGGTGTTTGCTAATGGGGAGGTGCGATATAAAGCGTAACCTCGTTTGACTTTTACATTTGTACGAAGTTTGGCTTCGGTCGCAAGCCATACCTATACACTTTAACGTTAAAATGTATACGTGTTACTTCAAAAGTGATACACCGGTGGTTATGCATAATCACCAATCGCATCTATATAAAGAAAGTTTGATTAAATTTCACTAGATTTATCACTCTCATCGGTGATTATGCATAATTCCCAAATAAAATTGAGAAATCTGATGAATATGGAAAAATTTATGTAATATTTTCTTCTCTTCATTAAACCAATTAATTATTTTTACCCGTACACATGATACGGACGCTACACATATTTTGCAACAAAAATTAAATTAAAATAAGTGTGAAGGGAAGACGAAAACCATTCATGTGTATGTGTGTGTGGCAATATCATCAGTCTTAAAATGCTGGCTTCCTTCACACGTATAAACATCCGAAACCAACAATACCATTCGACTTCACCATCGCAGACCACAGTTTTGTTCAGTAAATTGAATAATTAATTGACGATTTATCATATTTACCAACACGAGCTTGAGATAAACATAACCTTAACTGAATATGATAAATTCTCGGAGTTTGAACAAAAATGTATACATTTTGAAAAAAATATATAAAGTTTACCTGATTTTACTGTCCGCTATCGTGAGTGTCCGTTGAAGGGGAGTGAAATACATTAAAGCCCTCTGGCACGGAACCGGGAATCAGAAAAGTGTCCGTTAACGGGAAGTGTCCGTTAGGAGAAGTTCCGCTGTATTGGGACAACGCTATTAATTTAAAGTACTTTCGTTACACTCCACATAGTTATGGAGGGGGGGGGGGGAGACACCAATTTCTTTATTCCAATAAATTACAGATATGCACTTTATAAAACAAACGAGCTCCATAGAAAGACATACTAAAGAAAATCTTTATAAATATGGCTCTCCTCCTGTAAAATTTCCCATGTGTGGCATGGTGTTCTTTACCAAGGATGATGCCACTCTTCGCTATCCTTACGAAGGTTTTTAACAGATGGCTAATAAGAAGATGAATTTAGTAAGGAGAGACAATTCATCTGTCCTTGCAGTGATTCGAGCCCGCGTCCTCTCACTTGTCGCGTGAGCGTCCTGGATTCCAAAGGCAATGATTTCCAATCTTTCCTTAGGGCTCGTGTGAGCTGAACGGGACCGTTCATAGACCTTCGCCCTTGGCCGAACTTCCTTCCCCAGGAAGTCGTCACCCACACTTTGGGAAACCACTGCTCTTTCAAACGAATTTGCCGGAGTGTACATGTATGTGTTATGAAACTGACGAAGTTTTTGACGATTTTTAAGTCTACATCTACGTTTTCCAAAGACTACGTTTTTAAAACGTACATGCTCAACACATGCATCATGTGCCAAATGCGGCCCCCTAAATCAAACTTAATTTTGTAAAGATGAACCAAGCAGCACATAACCAGATCCCTTAAGTGACCCGCGGCTTATTTCATTTAAGTGGTTCGCGGGACATTATTACCTCATTCAAGTGACCTGCGTCAAATTCCCAGAGCACTTAAGCAGCCCGTGGCGCAGTTTCACTTGACTTAAGTGACCCGCTGCCCAGTTCCAGATCACTTGGTTGACACGCGGCACATTTACAGATCACATAAGTTAACGTATTTCGTTGTTATAGATCACTGAATTAAGTGGCCCGCGACCAGTTTTCAAATCAAGAAAGTGGCCCGCGATCTCCAGAAGTTTGAGCACCTATGCTTTAAAAGAAATCGATGCTGCAGCCTCGCATACCTACTATGAAGTGCTCTCTCGGGGCTTTTCTTTGCACCTCTTCAACCAGGTCTGTGTCCTTGTGGAGGGAGATTTGGCCTCCAGACGGCGTACTCTAGATTGATGACATGGCACATAACTTTAGAGGATGTTGTCATTCATTCGAGAAAAATATTTCACAAATTTTAAAGAGCAACTTAAAATATGGTGGGAAACGTCGCCGATGTATAAAGCCCACTTCATTTGGCAGATGATATGCAGTATATATCAATGCCAGCCAGCCAACCACCCTTTCCCCGTTCGGAACAAATTTTTATTCATTCATTTATTTTGTTTCTGTGCGAGTGGATTTGGAACCGATTCAGGTATTCCAAATGGCCAGGTCCAAAGCCCTACGGGATCTAGTCATTTGTCACTCTAAATGCCAAGGGTATGGAAATTAAAATAAGTGTGCGAGGTTATAATGAAAGCGTTGATTCATGACTCCGCAATGTGAGCCCTTGGTTTCATGGCAATGGCTGGGATAGGATAATAATAAGTGCGGAAAAAATACAGGGTTAAGGTGAAGTGCTGACACATTTTTAAAATTAATAACAAATCAACCAATTGACATTAGAAGGTTTGTACTAAAATACTTACAAAGGCCTAGAGTTTCCTTTAACAAATTAAAAGAAGTTCATATTTCACTTACGGGTGGCGCTGTAACACAAAAAAAAACAACAAAAAACTCGAACATAACACATAAAACTGGAACACTAACAGTGCATAAGTAGTTTTTATGACAATTTGCGTTACATAAAACTATCACATTTCAATATGGTCGCCCTTATTAGCTACATCTAAACGGGTGAAGTGGTTAGTTTTATGCAATTCAAATAGTCCATAATATTGATTATACACTGCTAAATTGCGTTATATGTGTGGTGTCGAATTTCTTTGCTTTACAGCGCCACCTGTGAGTAAAATTTGAACTTTTTAATTTATGACATGAATTTAATTTATCAAAAAAACCTATAGGCCACGATAAGTATTTCAGAGTGACCCGCACCTTTTTATGTGAATTGGTTGATTTGTTGTTAATTTTCATCAAGGAGTTTTGTCTCTCCTGAGGACCCTGTATATGGATAATATAATTAGAATCATCCGGTACAAGTGATAAATTACACTAAATCAACTTCTCGTAGAAGTCTATGACGTAAGTATCACAACTGTGCAATGCTATTAAATTGTATCCGAATATACGTACATACATTTTTTAACATGTATTTCTGCCCGTGGGTATTACCCTTTGAGAAAGAAAAAGATCATGTTACTCTGGAAAATTGCATGAAAATGGAAAGACGTATTCTCTCGTAATATATGAAACACGATACATCCATCTTCCAAAGAAATTCTTATTTCTCTACGACTAATGGCAGCGTCCTTAAGAAAACGATCAGTAATGGAAGACCTCTCGAGAAAATAAAAAAGTATATGAGAACTTAATAATATCATGTTACATACGGTTGAAGAAATCGAACAAAACTACCAAATGAATGTTTCTTCCATCAGTTAGGATATGATTTCAGAGTCATCTGAAATAAAGATGATAGAAATAATAACTGCTGCAATTCTCGCAAAAATATTGTTTCCCCAATATTTCGCGAATGTATGTCAATTGGTTGACTTGTTATTGATTTTTAAAGTGTGGGTCCGGAACTACCGATCTACCCTGTATGAGACAATGTATTCAGCAAAATTACACACTGATGAAAAACTGGAGATCTCCAAATTTTGGCACTAGTAAAATAATACGGCAAACTAAAATAATCAAAATTAACTAGTGTACATAAATAAATACAAATACAAAGACCACAATCGACAAAATGCCCAACCATGGCTGAAAAAAAGATGTCCACAAACAATATGGATGTCTAATATACATCTGAATTATATCAGAAATACAGCGACAAATTCCCCATATAAACGCATTCAAATTCACAGCTCTGGTCTGGGCAGTTCCAGTAACTATTTTAGATAAAAAAAATTTCTTTTCACTGCACACAGCACTTAATTTTATACATTTTCAGAACAACTGCTGCAACCCAAACTTGGAACGGCACCACAAAATAAACCACAAAGCTCTTTGGGCTCTAACTTGTTGACTCTAACTTAACAGGTTTTGAGCATCCATACTTTTATACAGTTTTAATAATTTAAAATTGATCGTGCTGCTATCTCATAGAGATTTACCTTATTTATCAAACGACCTGCGTGTGTTTCTCATAATATAAGCCGCTCGCTAGTGAAGTAAGTCTCTCGTAGCTTATTATATAAACCATTATATAAACAGACAAGAGTGATCATCAAAAGTACGTGGCGGTAATTACAAGAAACATTTCGATTCAACTTAAATTGTTAAATGAGTTTTAACAATTGTTGTTAAAACAATTGTTAATCATTTGTTATCAATTGTTAACAATTGATACTTGTCCTCATAAATCACAATTACAAACGAATCATTATTTAGAACCAATAGAATATGTAATCACTGTCGAGCAATGGTCTTATGTATGACAATAACAGGAATGATGAGAGTTATGAAATTTATCATAATTCATGTTTTTTTCTCCACATTCATTAGCCAATTAATTTTAGTTAGAAAATTGCTTATTATTTGCGTAAGTTTTGGCAGTCAGAGCCGTCCAGACACCAGATGTCAACAACTATGTCGGTCAGAAGCAGAGTTCTCAGCCGGAAGCAGTCGTTGTTTCTTCCGATCACCTTTAATTTAGTTTTATGACTCTAATAAATTATTTTTAACAATATAAAGTAACGGAATGTAACAATATCTAACAACAAACATTTGATCGGTATGTGACATCCTGAAAAGTTAATATAATCATATCAGGATTTCGTATATTGTAAGGATTGTCATAAATATAGCAAATCCTTGCTCAAATTATGCTGTATCGTCGGGAGGGAGCCACTGTGCGGTTGTGAGGGGGCATCGCGCTGGACTCTCATCGTTAAGGAACCATGTTTGAACACCGTTGACAGCGCAATGCCGATTGCCCGAGTGGCGGGGTGGTAAGATGCTCGTCCACCATTATGAAGGCTGCTGTCATGGTCCCGGGCTGCGAACCGTGGCGTGTTCGTGTAACCCAGCTACTTTGGGAGCCTGAGCTGGCGGACGGCTTGAGGTCGGGAGTTCTAACCGCTGTGGTGCTATGTGGTGCTATGTCATGGTCCCGGCTTCGAACCCAAGGGAGGATATAGATACGATATTTTCCCTAACGAACTTGAGGCGACCACCAATAAACAACGCCTTCATTTCCAACCCATCTCATTAATGACAGTAAATTGTAATATAGTGATATGACCAGAGTTTTTGTGTTTGGTGAAATAGCATAGTGCCGATCGGCCGAAGTTGGCTATTTTTTAGGTTGTCCAACTTCAAAGTGCGAATGCACGCCGGTCCCCATTTGAAAAAGTCTCTCCTCATAGAGCAGGCAGATCTACAACACGATATATACTTGCGTAACATGAAAATTCAAGCATTTTCCATCTTCATTTAAAAAATATAAATGACTGTGATGGCAACGCCAGCACACAGAACACGAAACAAACACAACTCTAGCAACATAAATACGTTAGCGACACGCATATTCATGCACACTCAACTCGTTCCAGCATATACCGATTAGTAAGAAATTCTGCAGAGGAATGCTTACAGTTCATGTACGGTTGAGTTATAGTTGTTGTACAAAAGCAAAAAAAAATTACCGCCGATTTTCAAGCCAAATTTATCACGAAAATGTTGCCGACTTGTGGATCCTGAGTACGAAATTACATCCAATAATAAAAAAAAAACATATTTGAACTTATAAAAAAAATTAAAATTTATTTTGGGAAACATTTTTCAAATATTTGAGATATTGATAACTATCTAAGTATTTTTGGTTCGTAATTAATAAATTTCAATGCGTATGATGATTGTATTCTACGTAAACCTTACAAAGAGTAAACAAGTTTGTGAATTAGAACTCAGAATTTGTATTCAACACGCACGTACGTCTCTGTTTCCCGGAATAGATGCCGCGCGCCAGCGAAGTAAGTCACCGAAGCTAATAATGAATAATGATAACGCTATACCAAAGGACAAGAGTCACCATCGAAAGTACGTGATAGTAATTACTAGAAACATTTCGGTTTGAATAAGCATCGAGCGCGAATAACTTCCTCTAATCTCAAACTAACGGCGGTTTCCAAAAGCAAAGTCATTTCCGGGATACATCCGCTAACACAGAGGATATAATTTAATTCCGCCAATTCCTCGGGAATACAAAAAACAGGGAAGCCGTTGAAATTCCTATAGGAACAGATTCTTTCTTATATATTTTTCTTTTATAGCTTAGATTCTACTGACACTAATTCGTTTAATTGCATTTGTTCAGGATTCTAATAAAAAAATACATTATTCGTAGAAATTTTTTTGTTATTATCATTTAAATGTTTTCTTCGTCTGTTCAGTAGCAAATTGAATTGTATTAGTTAGGAATTTCGTGATTTACATTCCACGTAAATTACGACCAGATATTATTTTAAGAAATAAAATAAATTATTTGTTTTCTGTTTGAGGAAATGAAGTTGAAGAATTTGCTTTGAGTTAATTTACATTAACCCATTAACTGCCAAATTCTTTTTTTTGAAATTTTTTGTCGGATAAATTACTGTATATATATATATATGCACAAAAAAATGTAAACGTAATACACGTAAAATTCCAAAACCCCCAAATGGGCAGCTAATCGGTTGATGAAATCAGAAGATTGCACGTTTGTAAATAATCGCTATATTGCCAAAGCTGTTCTTACAGTTATATACAAAAAGTAAGAGAATATGCTTGTTTAGGTGTAGTTATACAAGATGATATGAAATGGAATATAGCCATTCTAACAGTGTATGTAATAAGATAAGAGAATAAATTGAAGCTTTATATACAAGGTGATTCAGAAAAGATCGGAAAAACTTTAAGAGGTGATAGTACACACCAATACAAACAATTGTCATCGAAGAATGCATGGTCTAACATAACATGACATAATAGTCGTTTAACATGACATAATAGTCGTTTAACATGACATAATAGTCGTTTAACATGACATAATAGTCGTTTAACATGACATAATAGTCGTTTAACATGACATAATAGTCGTCTAACATGACATAGTCGTTTTGAAACGCGTTAGTGCGTGTTTCGAAACGACCGCTCTGCAAACGTTAAAATGACATTCCTGTTGAAATTTATCGAAAAAAAAAGAACACCGTACTTGCAAATGTAACCTGCGGAAGAAAAAACCGTATGAAATCTGCGTCAAGGGGAATAAAAGACGTGGACGCCAGCCTTGTGTGACGTTATTCCAGTTCCAACCGTTCCAGTTATTCCGTTCTAACAGTTGTAATGTACGGGATAATAGCGCACTTTAGTAATACTAAAGAAAGCAGACACGCATTTCATTTATGCAGTGACAAACGGAAGTACCACAGAGGCGTACACAGGTAAGCGTTTTCCCCATAGGCGGTTGCCCAATCCGAAAACATTCGCGCGCTTGCATCGGCAGCTATGCGAAACTGGATCCTTTCTTGCTTCTGATGCAGGTCGTACAAGGACTGTCGGAATAGCAGGTGTGAAAGACGAGATTTTGGAGATGGTGGCAGATCAGCCAACTACAAGCAGGGGCCGTAGCCTTGGTGTGCGAGTATGTTGCGCCCTGTAGCGCGCTTTCATTTTATTTTAGACCATGCATTCTCTGATGGAAATTGTTTGTTTTTGTGCGTACTACCACCTCTTAAAGTTTTTCTCATCTTTTCTGAATCACCCTGTGTAGATTAAAAAACATTACAAAAAAAAGTCCGGAACTCCTTAAAACAGTTTTCCATGCTTGGATCCAATCAAGAGTAACTTACGCTATTGCAGCGTGGGGAATATCTACCACAGTAATATCAAAAACTTTATTAACACCTATAATCGTATAAAACGTAAGATAATAATATTTAATAATCCAAATCTAATAAAATCAGAAATTTTAATACTTGACCTAAGGCAAATTTATGTGTAGAAAATGATAATTTTCCTGGGTAAAAACCTTTTCTCACAACGATGACAACGATAGAACCTCAGATTTAGATACACAAACTCTTTTATTCAACACCAAAAACAAATAAATACCTCGTTCAAAAAAGTATAAATAATCCAGGAAAAACCATTTGTAACAAATTCTGAAAAAAATTATATCAGACGTTGTTACAATAAATACTCATTTCAAGAAAAATTTTTATATTTTTAAATTCTGTAACGAATGTTGAAATGTTAATCGAAAATATAAATAGTTGATCTCGACAAAATTTGAAATACTTAAAAAAAAAACTGAAGGGTAAATTAAGAGCGTGATGTTTATTGTATACAGGAATTTTCCTTACGCTCTAGAACGAACCAAGCAGGTCCCTGAGCTGCATTGTTTTATTTTATTGTCTTTCATTTTGTAATGTTGAAAAATCACGTGCTGAAATCAAGTCCGGATTTGGTTTATTGTGTACTTAGTCACATAAAATAATAAATAATTTTGATACTCACTTATAAATGAAGTACAAGTTCAAGCTGATAAAACAGATTGCAGATGACAACAATATAATTTTCCTGACTCGATAATTGCTAGTAATTTCAAATGCGAATTTCTCTGTCTGGAAAAAATTTTCAAAGTGAGTTATACACGACGTGAATTCTCAACCAAAAATTTAAAAACAAAAAAAAAGATGACATTGAATTACCCTAGGGAAGAAAGTTCGAGGCAAAACCAATTAGAAAAGAGTATGTTAACATTATTTTATATTCACACGCTTTAAACAATTGAATGAAAAGACGATTGATGTTTGAAATTCTTGATATTCTCCGCTCTTTATGTACTAAATTAGTAAAAAAAAAAGGAACTTCTAAAAGTGCTAAAAATCAAGCATTTCGATATTTACTGTACTAAAAGGCAAGAGCATCTTAATATAATTTGATTCTGCCAATTCCTCGGGAATAAAAAAAATGAGAAAACGTTGAAATTCCGAGGAAGAGATTCTTTGTTATTTTGTTGATAGTTCAGATTTCCGTGATACTAATTCGTTTAATTGCATTTGTGCAGGATTCTAATAAAAAATATTATTCTTAGAATTTTTGTTGTTATTATTTATCTTTTTTTTTTCTCTGATCGGATTGCCCTAATTAGGAATTTCGCGATTGACATCACTCGTAAATAACCAGATTCAAAAAATAAATAAAATGCGATTAATTCTTTGTTTTGTTTTGAAACGAATTTTAAGAATTTTGTTCGAGTTAATGTAAATTAATGCAATCAGAAATAGCACATCAAATGTTTGGGAATGAATTAATTACCTTCGGGAAGAAAGTTTGAGGGAAAATTAGAATAGATTACATTAATATTATTTTATATTCACTCCTTAGCAGTTGAATGAAAATTCGTTGAGATATTGGTTTTTGAAATTTTTGATTATTGCTACTTTTCATGTGCTAAAATAATCACAATTTTTCTGAACTTCGAAACAATCATGAGCTTGGATATTTACGATGCCAAATAGGACAACAGTCACCATCAAAATCATAATTTAATTCTACCCATTCCCCGGGAACATAAAAAAAGAAATGTTGAAATTCTTAGGAAAGGATTCTTTTTTATTTTTTTTAGGCCGGGATTACACTGTAAAAGTTTGGTAAAAGTACTTTTATGAAACTTGAAAAATGCCACCAATACGATTAATGGTTACATTCAAGAAAATTCAACCGATGATCTTATTGGTAGTATTTTTCAAGTTTTATAAAAGTAATTTTATCAAACATCTATAGTGTAATCCCGGTCATAACCTGGATTCTATATATGTAGAGATCTAATGCTTTTAATATTACATTTGTTCAAGATTCTAATAAAAAATTTATTCTTAGAATTTTTGTTATTATTATTTCCCTGTTTTTCTTTTTTTTTTGCCTGTTCGGTATCAAATTTATTTGCATTAATTGGGAATTTCGTGATTTTTAGATTCCATGTAAGTTATTAAAAGATTTTTTTTATAAATAAAACATAATTAATTCTTCGTTTTGTTTTGAAATGATTTCAAAGAATTTGCTTCGAGTTAATGTAAATTAATCCAATCAGAAATAGCTTATCAAAGGTGCTATCTCTTGAAGATTGAATTACCCTGGGGGGAAGAAAGTTCGTAGCAAAATTAACTAGAAAAGGTTATATTAACATTATTTCGTATTCACTCCTTATAGCTGACTAAAAATTCATTGAGATATTGGTGTTCGAAACTCTGAAACTTTGATTAAAATTATTGATTTCTGGATATCTGCCAATTTTTATGTACTAAAGTAATCTAACATTTTCTGAATTTTTTGAGCATCGAAATCTAAAATCAAGTGTCTAAAATCAAGAATTTTGATATTTGCGATATCCTTGCGAATTTTCATTCAATTGTATATTAATGTATTAAGAAGGCAGCTTTTAAATTTTTTAATCTATTGCTATACTTGTTTAAACTTAATGAATAGGTGCGTGAAAGTGATTCGTATTATATAGTTACGAAAAATATTCGATCAAAATTTTATTAATCGATTAAAAATTTTTGATTACCCACTTAAAAATTTTATTTCATTCTCAGCTCTTGTAAATAGCAATTTGAAAAAAAAAATGACCACACTTTGGAAAAAAACAAAAAAAAAAACCCCAACGAATAGTCACAAGTCGGAATTGGAATGAAATTGCATGAAATTAGTATTAAGTAATATTAATTAATTTCAAAGCTGTCCTCGAACCACCAGACAAAGATCTAGCTGTAAAAGTGAGGTTATCCACCCAAAGGAAAAAAAGAACCACACACATAACGCTGCAATAAACGAAAACAATCGTCATTTTTTGGACAAAAACACACACAAACTACGCAAAAGCGAAGATTTGTTTACAAAGCCAATGCGTTTGTGATGCGCCACATACACACACACACACATAAAAAGAAAACAGAGTGTAAGAGGCGAGATTTATTTTGTCCAATGACAATAGGAATGACATAGGAAGCTAAAAGTCCATGACGTTATTAAAAGAGAAACACTCTCCATCTTTGCTTATAGAAGCGAATATATATACATATAAGAGGTAAAATAACAAACGTCTCGTCAAGATGAATGCATCCACAGATACAAGAAAATGGCGTTTTATTTCAAGTCCGATTTTCTTTTATTTTGTGTGTTTGAATGTGTGACGGCAATCCAGTAGGCGTCAAAGCCTACAAGAACAATACCACATAACCGTATGAGATATAGCGACCATCCAGCCGTTTTATAAGATTACCCTCGAGTCATTCTTCTTTTATACACACACACACTCGATTTTCATACCTTACAAAAATAGTCATATTCGTCTTATTTTCTTATGGACAAAAAGATTCTTGTTTCTTTATTTCTTTCAACTGGAAATAGCATCGTTTAGTAAACAGGACTTCGGATAATACGTAGATTGCATGCGAATATATACGAAAAAAAAAAGGCGTGAATTACGGTTTGACGCAAAACTACAAAAGAGTTTCCTCATCAGAAACAAAAAACGAAAACCTAAATTATTTCCCGCTCTAAAACAAATGTACAAAAATATTTTTACATGAATGGGAATTTTTAAGAGATTTTAGTTTATTTATATTGCGGTTCATATCTAGGATTTAATGTTGAAGAGGTATTTGTTATTTTTTTGGTAAATTTTCAGTTTCTTTATGACGTTGAAATCTTCCAAATGTTCTAAGAAATCTTTTACTGAGAAATGATAATAAATAAACTTGTATATTTTTTGAAGATTTATTGGGTTTCATCGGAACAGTAGTTTGAAAACTCAGTTACGTTCTTTGTTCGGAGACTCGTATAAAGTTTCTGAGAGATGAGCTTTTTTTTCTTCAATAGTAAAAAGCACCGTTTAGTAAACAGGACTTCGGATAATACGTATATATATATATATATATACATAAAAGGCGTGAATTACGGTGTGACGCAAAAGTATGAAAGAGTTTCCTCATCGGAAACGGGAATAAAACTAAATTATTTCCCGCTAAAAACAAATATGAAAAAAAATATTATATAAGAGTATGCATTTTATTATTTTTTTTCCGTGAATGGAATTCTTTAGAGATTTTTGTCTATTTTCACCCATGTTCCCCGCATTATTCAGCATTTCGGGGAACAGAGGGAGAGCAGCATGTCGATAAATTGAGCCGCGGATTCTGGTAAATTCTCATATACACTTAAACTCGGATGTAACGACACGCATCTGCTTTTTTTCGTCAATAATTAAAGATACGGACTGATTCAAATAGAAAATAATATATTAATGAACCTTGCTTATAACGTCGATGAAAAGCAACCACCTCGCAGATAACGACACCTCCGTGATTATGACGACACACAAAATTTCATTCTACTTTTATATATATAGATACACACACTCGATTTTCATACCGCACAAAAATACTCTATATATTTGTCTTTACTTATTTTCTTATGGACAAAAACATTCTTGCTTTTTTTATTTTTTCAACTAAATAGCATCGTTTAGTGAACAGAACTTCGGATATTACGTAGATTACATGTGGATATGTATATAAAAGGTGTGAATTACGGTTTGGCGTTAAACTACAGAATAATTTCCTCATCAAAAACAAAATGGAAGCCTGAATTATTTCCCGCTAAAAAAATATGCAAAAAATATAATAAACGTATGCGTTTTATTTTTCTGCCATGAATGGAATTTAGAGATTTTAGTATATTTACTTCTGTCATTACCTCATTATTCGGCACTCCGAGAATCAGCGAGGGAGACCAGCATGCCGAGAAATGTCAGTCATAGATTCCGGAATATTCTTAAACTGGATGGTAACTACTCGGCTATAACGTCAGTAACTGACGGTATGGATTGATTTCCATAGAGAATAATGTTAATGAACTTCGCTTATAACGTACATGAAAAGCAAACACTTCGGGTTTTACGATGATACTGAGGTTATATCGACAAAATTTCATTCTTCTCTCTCTCTCTCTCACACACACACACACACACACACGTCGATTTTCATTGGGATGTTAACTTACTTTCTTACATATTTTCTTCACTGTAACTGGCAACTTAAAGATTTTGACATTTTTTGTTTCTGCTGTAATTGGAAACATGACAAGCCTTGACAACTTTTTTGGCGATGCCCCGTCATTTTAATGAAAGAAATATGGTCAACCTAGATATTTAGGGTGTTGTGTGTATTGATACTTTTCCATCGGAACAACTTTCGCGAACCGGATAGAATCAACTTGGCGGAATCAACATTTGGCCCGCGGGCAGGGTGTTGTGCACCCCCTGCTCTTCAGAAATTTTAGTTTATTTATATTGCTGTTTATATATCTCGGATATTCATTTAACGTTAAAGAAAAAAGTATATATTTTTTTTGGGTAAATTTTCAGTTTCTCCTTTATATAGCATTGAAATTTTCCAGATGTTCTAAGAAAATCTTTCACAGAAAGAAAAATAATAATAAATTCGTATATTTGTCGAAGATTTATTGGGTTTCATCGGAAAAGTATAAGTAGTTTAAACTCACACACGTTCTCTTTGTTCGAGGACTCGGTATAGAGTTTCTCGGAGAACTTCAGATTAAGTGAGGAGATGAAAAGTGAGGGCAAGAAAAGTCTTATTGGGGCCCCCTCCCCCCCGGGATCAGGGTGGAAACTACCCTCTGATGCTGTAACATGATGTTGTAACGAGATATCTCCGTAAAAACTTGTTAGTTTTTCCATGGGGTTCATTTGATGAAGTAATCATGCTCGAAACTCTATACATTCGTGTAAAAAATAAAATGGGTCGCTCTTTCCAGTGGCTATACGGTTCTGGATACGAGATGAATTGCGTGTTTATGAAATCCAACTTGGGAGTGTTTTTTCATTAAATTACCGCATATACTCGTGCATAAGCTGAGTTTTTTTTGTGGAAAAATTCGTTCCTCAAGTGGGGGGGGGGGGGGTCGGCTTATACTCGGGTCAGTTTTTGGTGAGAAATATCAACCCCACAATCAGTAGCCATTTTTGTAGCAGTGTTCGAGAAACCGGCATTATTGGTATGGGATATGTTCAAACCCACGGAACCGATAATGTCAAAGCCGAGGCAAAGACATCGAAAACGTCATTGACTTTGATACCAGGTGGGCTAACGTCGATTGTAAAGCCTTATGTGAACATCAACAAGCCTTTCAAAGACTATTTGAAGGATTTGTGGATCGAATGGATGAGTTCCGATGATAAAGAAACCACAAAAAACTGGTACCTTGAAGAAACCTGACATTGGCCTAGTGTGCCAATGGGTACATGAGGCGTAGAATTCTGTTTCCACCGAAATTATCATCCAATCGTTCAAAAAGTGTTGCATCAGCAATGGGATGGGCGGAACTGAAGATGATATCCTCTTTAAAAGTGACAATGGCTTTGACAGCCCAGATGAAGATAAAAACGAAGATGCCGCACCCCCATGATGGTTTTTTTGGGTCGGCTTATACACGGGTTTTCAATTTATTGCGGTTTTGGTGGTGCTGAAGTTGGGGGGGGGGGGGGTCGGCTTATATACGAATCGACATATACACGAGTATATACGGTATGTAAATAATAGTATCAATTTTGAAACGTTACGCATATGTACAATATGGAATGTACTTGAATTTATGCACATCCATTCATGGGACGTGTTTTTTTTTTTTTTAAAGCATATGCTGTAAAACCCCCTCTTAACATACTCCTCCCCTCCCAGATACGGTTGCATTCCTCTTTTACGGTCAAATTATAATTTACCCCTTCATAATAAAAGAATGCATTTCAAACCCCTGATTAGCGGTGATCCCTCCTGGTGGGGGTCCACGACTAAAAGTATTTGGGGGGAAACTCTGCTTTAAAGCATGTAGAATAGTCATTAAAATTTTGCTTATATAAAATTTATTTTCTGAGTGTATGTTCTTTATACAAATCTAGTCTAAAACCGATCTTCGCCACGTTTTGTGTGTTATACCAAACAGGACCTGACTTGAACGATCGGCTAATTGAAAACTTCGTCAAAGCTCGGCAAATGCGCTAAATGGTCGGCACGAATTTTCCATAGGCCTCAACAATCACTTTTGGAATGTTTACTCTAGTCCCCGTGATTCCCGAACAATGCGTTTCAGACACGTTTATGTCTTTACCACTTTGATGCTCTCAGTCTAAAGATTGATCGATTGATGACCGCTCACGCCCAGAGCTGTTGTGCAAGACAACTTCCTCTCTTTACCTCCTAGGAGGCTCGGTCGTGTCGGAGAGCATCTTCTATTTATTCAACAAATGAAACAACTATACATGCACTCTATGGAAACAATCCATCACAAAACATCGAGCACGATACAATCAGGATTAACGTAATATTAAATGAAATAATAAATAAAATAAATGTACCAAAAAAGATTAAGCACACGCTAATTTACACTAATTAGCTGTGAACTATTATACACATTCTATGGAAACAATGCAGCAGAAATCATTGAGCACGAAAATAATCAGGATTAACAAAAGAGAAAAATGAAATAATAAAATATATATACCACAGAAAAAAAGATCAAACACACGCTTATTTACACAGATTGACTATGTACATTTACATCTGGATGCTGTAATTGGGATGTAAAGGGTATCTCCGAGGGAGGAAGGGCTGCCTGGATTGATCTTTCTTTACACCTGAGCCTTGTGGTCATGGGATGCTCAGTCTAAAGAGAAACCCGCAGGGTATTAAAGATATGGTGTAAAACAGTGGTTCTCAACCTTTTTTAGCTTATGGCCCACTTTGAACCACATTCTCTCCTCATGGCCCCCCTCGTCTTACCTAGCCCCCCCCCCCACCCTCATGAAGGAGCGAAACACTTTCTATTTACTGAATTTAGTTTAATCCAAACGAAATTTATAATGAATAAAAATTTTATAGATAAGTTCAATCAAAGTGGAGGGGGAAGGGGAGATTGCCACCTTTCTTAAGGGACAAATCCTATGGGAATAATAGGCATGCGCGAAATGCTGGACCATCCAACGAATCTACACAATAAATCGCTCCTACCGACACATCATTATGGGTCTGCACCTTACCGTGGGGTGGAGCTCAGTGAACTTCCTTCTTTTGGGCGTTCTATGCAAGGCCGTCTCACTATCATGGTTCCCCGGGCAAAAGTCTGGGGTGCCCCTTTACGTAATCGAAACAGCTTATACATATTTACACTCAAAAATTATAGTACCATATGCGACCATGAAGGGCCTCCATGAGCACCCCAAGCCTTGCCCACATAGGTTTAGATGGCTCCTGCTTCATGGACAGCTCTGCTGGATTCTGAAAGTTTAGTCACACTTTTTCCCCTAACATATTTCATTTGAAAACGATTTCTTCATATCTCTCTGCGGGGTCCCCTTCACCACTTGTCATGACTCCCCTTTCATCTGATTTTCACTCGTGGCCCCCTTAGAATATCCCAGAACCGCAAGGGGGCCATATGGCCCTAGGTTGAGAAACACAGGTGTAAAATATTTTTGAAGTTTGGGGGGGTGTCGAATCACCAAAGACAGTATTTCGCAATATAATATATTGTTCCAGGTTAAAACCATAACCGACACGGGTTATGGTTATAACCTGGGGAATTAATACAGAGCCTGGGTCGTGTCTGATCTGACAGGTTATAACCATGTGTCTCTGGGACTAATACTCTCGAGAAGTGCGCAAGCTATATGAGGTGAAATCTGCTGTTCACATCGCTCACTATATGATTCTGGAATTTCAACTGAATAATCACTCTTTTTACGCACAGTCAATGTGCATGAAAAAAGTATTTATGATGATAAAGGAGTGTGTTGATTAAGATAACTTTGAGTTTATTTTGTTATCTCGCGTTCTAAGGGGATATTTTGTACATAATTTCTCACTCAAAATTCAAACTGAACGATACCTTCAACGTATACGACTACCTTTCCTTGCACTTTTCTATAAAATGCTACTTCAGTGGACTTTAATTAAATTTTTTGATAGAAATTATTCTCAAATGGTGTGAACAATAACAAATTTCGGACCACCTATGTCATTTTCTATGGAAAAAGTCATTTTTATGACGAATTTCAAGCAAATTTCTAGTAAAATTTTCGAAACACGATTGCAAAGAATAATATGGAAAAAATGTTTTGTTATTTTCTCGGAATATTCAGCTAGTGATGATGCTGAACCGAAATTTGAAGTATTGCATGATATATGCTTAAAAGATGCATCCAAATCAGTTGATGTACGTGCAAATATTTTGAAATTTAATTTAACAAACCATGTACAGTATAATGCACTGTTATTAGTCAAATGCATGTCATAGATACAACCAATCGATTTTTATAAATCCCGTTTCAAACTAAAGTAAAATTTTAAAGGTAACATTTTCCGTAAAACATGTTCGAATTTTTTATTCACTGATTACTTGTAGGGAAAAATGAAACACTAAAGTGCGACCGTAACTTCATTTATGCTATTATGTTATCTTTGTTTTCTTAATATTATAATCGTCTTATATAGGATAAACCAGTGTTTCCCAATGTGGGCAATATCGTCCCCTGGTGGGCGATCGAATGGTCCGGGGGGGGGGGTGATAGAAGCTACGGATTTAACATAGAATCCTATGGGTTAACTTGAGTTGGGGGGGAGGCGAGAGGAAAAGAAATTTCTGATGAAGGGGAGGACGGAACAATAAGTTTGGGAAACTATCGGCTAAACAAAACAAGAGCTATTTTGGAGCCACAAGACGGGGTTCTCATAAAAAAAAAATTGAAATAAAAAAAAAATCGATATTTTCGTGATTATGTTTTCAAAATGCCATTTTGAACGTAGTCGGATACCTTAGAGAATTTGATGAATTTCTGTTGAACGCGTGAATGAATGGAGGAATGAATCATTGAAAGAAATCGATGCTTCGAAGGTTATTTTTGTGGCTTAATCGAAATCGTCTTGGTCACAAACAAAAGCCCCGCGTGAGGGCATAAAGTAATCTGATGATCGAGTAAATCCTTTTCGCAATGAGAGGGGCGTTGTCAGCAAAAATCAAGCAGGTAGGTAGCTTGTAATAGGCTGCCCTCACGATAACTCGCAAAGAATCCACTGCGGTTCAAATTCTTTCAGCAGCTCAATCATTTCTAATAAAAAAAAGTCATTTTTTTTCCTTTTTATGCCCGGCAGCAAAATAATCGGATATCCCAGGGCTATGTCATATGGATGGCCCTGGTATATTCACCAAAAAAAAGGGCGTGTCACACGAATATTTTGCCCGAGAACATTCAGAGGCAACATCAGAAATTCCACCCAAACATCGATGATTTATCCATTCGGTTGCAATTAATAGTGTAATTCATTATACCTGAAACATCGATTGCCGAGAGAAACATGTAACTATGTCTTCAATTACACTGAGTGGCGAAAAAAAAGTCTCGGTGCTCACTGAGCAAACCTTAAGGAAGACATGAAACGTTTTGTTTCTGTTGGGCTGTCCGCAATACTATGAGCAGTGTAAGTCAATACGTCAGATCTACTCCTCCACATTCTGTTGAGTGAAAATACTCCCGCAAATTTCAGGGTATTTTTTAAAGTTATTTCTCTTTTTCCTCATTGAAAAAAATAAACCCTCTTTTTACAAAAATACCCCCCCCCCCTTATAATTTTGTAGAAAAATGAAACTACTCTTCAAATTATTTTTCCTGATAACACTGCGAGTCAATAAACTGAAGCAGCTTCTCTCAGCAGAGTTAATGACTACAGGTATCCCATAAATAGTTTAAAAATTTATAAAAATTGAAGGAACTGGTTTGTTTGAGTGTGGCTGCGAACCCACCAATGGCAACATAACAATGAAACTTTATGTGACAAGAAAATTCAGAAATGAATTGTTAATCGTATACCCTGCACTAGAAAGGACTCCTCTGATTTGCATATTTCTAGTGATTTGTCAGCGATTCCAGTTTCGTGCAGCGCCCGCAATCTATAAAATTTATATTAAATATATTCTGTACCAAAAAAAAAAAAATTTCCCTTCGCAAGAGTGAATAACTCTTCCACAAACCGCATTCATATGTACTAATTACTTCAATTTTTTATGAATTTTTAAACTATTTTATATTGGACATCCTGATCATTCAATGGACATTTTCTAAGAATGTAAAGACTGTCCCAGGGTCTAAACGAGATAATCTCAAACTGTTTAAAATTGGCTGTAAAAGTACTAGGCGTCATTCGGACACTTGGATCGGCCACCATCTAGTCCCTACCTAAGTTCAATCGTAAGTCTACACTTATTAGGTCGGTCGGCCACTGGAAGCTACTAGGAGCGAACACAATTCGCAAAACAAGTCCCGTGTCTGCGCAGGACTACTATAGTGGGCTTGCGCCAACACGCGACTTGTTTTCGCTCATACAAGTAATAGTTTTCAGTGGACGACCGGCCTTACAAAGAAAGGGTCTCAAGGTGATATCTTCAAAAAGTTTCGAAAAAAATTACCACTGATTACAATCATTTAAATATGCACAAAGATATAAAAACTCAGGCTGAACTATTATGCGTCACTCAAAAAAAAAAATTTATCTCGCAACTCTAGTGTTAGAGAGACGTCATTCAAACAAAACATGATCAAGTACAGCACAGACAGAGAAAGAGGTAAAAAAGGAGAAATAAAACTAGTTTATAGAACAGAGAAACTAGAGGAAAGAAAGGAAAAGGAAAAAAAAAAAAAAATTTTTTTTACAGATATCAGCTGAGAAGCATGAGAGGCGATGAGTAGCCGACTGTTATCCTTTTAAATAATTTTTTGTGGCTTTAAAATTTTGTGGTGTTTGGTGAGAACATGATATCCCCAAAAAATGGCTTTTTGATCTAGTAGTAAGTCTTGATAATTATAACTAAATAGAAGTGACATAAATGCACAAATACGTGCTTACGGCTAAACAACATGCTGACGTATGATATTTTCATTTGCGTGCATGATTTATTTCTGATTTTTAAATGACAATGAAAATGCTTATATCTCAAAAATGTAATTTTGTAGTTATCATGTTCTGACCAAACACCACAGAATTGTATTCCGCCGCTAATTTTTGTTTTTATCTGTTTCTAGGTAAGATGAATGTATTGGATTTTTTCATAATTTTTTAAGGATGACACCGTGGGACCCTTTTCTTGTTAGAGTGTATTTCCCCGAGGAGAGTCATTCGCGTTTTCCGTGATCCACCAAGGACCTTAGCGAAACAATGAGATACCACATGACTTTATACGAATAATATAATATCGCGTGAGACAATTCTGTTTGCTGCAAGCAACTGATATCGTCCAATAATGTTAGATGCAATTTAAATATTTTTTGTTAGTCTATTCACCCAATTTGACAGCGACATTAAGCATAATAGCAATTTTTACAGCATCATAGAGTCGATCATCGTAATGGTAATGCATTCAGTTACGTGGTTGCAAAGTGCCCAAAGATTAAGTGCGAGTAATTCGAGAGAGTGCCTGATTTAATTCGAAAGACAAAAGCAGCGGTATGCACGTTTCTTTCAGTTAGCTTACTATATTTCATTCATTTCATTCTGCCTCGATGGATTTTCGATCATTACTCCAATATACCCTTGCAATAAACGAGATTGGTCCATTTAAAGGAAACTAAACCATTATAACAGGTTGAGTAAGGGCCATTCTGCCCACACGTATCCCAAATAGTTTACACAGCGGATATCTCCGCATTCGTTGACTTTAAAACAATACTTTCAAGAAACTTTCACAACGATATTTGTTATATTTTGCGAAAAATTACCTTCAATATATATTTTGAAATTTCTCGCCACGTTTTATTCTTCCGAGGGTGTTCAATAACATCCACATTTTAGATTATCTACCGTCCATTCATAAATGTATTTTTTGGTTTACCTAACACAACTTAACATTCAGAAGAGATGCCAATAACAATATAAATTTGACGGCGTCTGATGATCATGCTGCCTCTCGATATTACGATAACCTATCTACACCGATATTTTTTTCTTGGAGTATCGTTATATCGATGTTTCACTGTGTGAGAATACCAGTTGGTGACCACTGTGATATTTTACTTGCTTCTTCGAACTGCACTCAGTCACGAAATTTCTTATCGGAGTTATCCATACTATACATCAAGAGCCATAATCTGAAGCCAGCTCATGAAGTGTTTATCTCATAGAATTTACATCGAGTCGCAATAAAGATACGCCAAAACTGTCATTTTCCCTCTGAAGGGCGGCTGTTACTTTATGGTCGAAGCATACAAAGCTCCCCAGTAAGTTTATCGGTATGGAGCTTATAAAGAGCCATCGTCTCCTAAAAGTGGTGACATATGTTATACAATATGCATGCGAGTTTTCGTGCGGAATTCCTCCCGATGGTCAAAGTCATATATCTTCCTGTGTCGCGTGTCTCCAAAGACAAAGATTATAAATCCGCACGATGTTTCTTTGAAATTTACATACTAACGTTTCAAAATGACTGCATGATATCATTATGGTTTTTCCTTCTTCTCTTGAAAGTAAAGATACATTTTGTAAGAAAGGTTTGAACGTGAATTACGAAGGTATCGTGACCAATTCCCGTAATATGTATGTTTTGTGTGAAAGAGTTACAAAATGGTGACGTGATCAAGCAACTTGGCATCTTGAAGACATTAGGAAGAAGAGGCTGCATTTATATGCATTCACATACACGAAGGAAAAGGAAATCGTGCAGCATTTCATACATTTTATAAATAGTCCATGAGCCAACTAGTTTTTTTTTGGTACCACCTGGGATTTCAAATGTTCAATATGTTTTTCTTGTACAGCTTCATGTTTAGATCAAGAATGCATGTGATAGCAATGTCTAAGTATTTTGATGTAGAAAAAAATCGTTTTTTATTCTAGAATTGACGAAAATTGAGAATAAACAGATAAAATGGAAGAAATGCTTCTAGAACTGATGACATTTCTGAATAAATAATAATTTCTGCAGAAATAATTCCACATCTGATGAAAATTCAGAAAAAATGAAATAAATGAAAAAAAAATAATAATTCCACAATTGATGAAATTCAGAATTCTATAATTGATGGAAATTCGAAATTTCAGAATTCACGAAAATTGAGAATTTACGAAAGAAATTATTACCACTGTTAGTGCTGGGCCCCCCAAAAAGTAGGGCCAGGTGCGATCGCATTTGTCACACACCCCTTAAGGGCATCTCTGTCCTCTTACACAACATGAACTAATAAAAACAATTAAACAAGAGATGCTTAAGGGACCTAACATCATGTTAATGTGGACTAATAGACACGCAAGAACCAAGGGCAACGAAAGACAGACTTTTTAGCACAAGAGGCAATTTCCAGTGACAAACAAATAATCGAATTGCCGTTCTGTATTTCTACAGCCAAAACATTTACTCGGAAGTCAGGCGTTACTATTGACGTTTTCATCCGCTGAGAGCTACCATGAGCGAAAACCAGTCGCGTGCATGCGCAAGACCCTCTTCAGCGACTTATTTTCGCTTGTGGTAGCTTCCAGTGGACGAACGGCCCGAAGTGTCAAGACAATCGGAACGACATTGAAAAACCGGGTAAAAAAATACACCGAATTCTATCAAATGTGAACGAAAGGCCTTATAAATGGCCAAAGGAACATATCCTAGAGTCTTAACAGAACAAGAGCCGTTCCCAACGTATAGTTACGCAGATTTAAGATATCAAATGTGATATTAAGATTACTATGTAACTACGGAACGATACGAGATCCCTATTATTATGTAGCATCGTGCCAAGTGCACCAAAAAGCGACATTTCAGTACTGCAAAAGCAAATAATTTACAGCTCTGGAGGAGAAACCAGCTCTAAAACAAGAATGCAGCAAGAATATTGATGACACTTATTCAGTTCTTAGAAAATTTAGAGAAACTACGCAAGAGAAAAAAAACACAAGCGGCAATACCAACTTTACCTGCATTAACGATGGATTGGGAATCAGAATGAGAGCACTAGTGTAAAGAGCTGGGTAGAATTAGTGATTTTGCTGAATGGTATAAAGTAAAAGTTGTATTAAAATGTAACAAAAATGTGCTATGATATGTCAACTTCTTGTGGATATTTTTGTTGGGATCCGGAAATTTTGCCTCCGACATTTCGCCCCCCCCCCCGGCACCTTTCGTCCCCCGGTACATTCCGCCACAGAAAATTTCACCACTGTCATTTCGCCTGCCCTGACATTTCAGGGTCAGGGAATTCTCACTCACTCATTCATATGACCGAGTGAGTTACCAAGTGAGTAAGTAAGTGATTGTGTGAGTTACTAAGTGATTGGGTAAGTGAACATATAAGTGGGTGATTGACCTTATGAGTGACCAAATAAGTGACCATAAGAGTGAGTGATTGAATGGTTGAGTCACTGTATAAGTGATCAAGAGAGTGTGCAAATGACCGTATTAGTAGCCAAGTGAGTGACTGTATGAATGATCAAGTGATTAACCATATCACCACTGGCCAAGGGAATGCCATGTGGGTCATCAAGTGAGTGAACATATGAGTATGTGAGCGGTCCTATATGCTCGCGCATTTTATCACTCATACGGTCACTCACTTGGTCACTCATGTTGTCATTCACCCACTAATTTAGCCAATCATAGATCACTCACTCACTTGGCCGTTCATATGGTCACACGCTTGGTCACTCACACGGTCAGAGCAGGCGAAATGACCGGAGCGAAATTCCCTAAACCAATTTTTACCGTACATGTGTATTTGTATTTTCTGTGTTATTATTTTGATTATATAAATAAAAGCCCGATCCAACCATGACGGCAGAAATCACTATTTAGTAGTACGTCGGGGTTGGATTCGTTTACTAAAAGTCGAAGCATCTCATATAAAAGAAAATCGTATGGGGGGGGGGGGGGGAGATCATTAGAGAGAAAGATGGAGAGGGGCACTCTGCGCTGCCTATTCAGCGATCACCATCTTGAAATATTAACGCTGTCCATCGCAGATGACGACGCCATCGCAGAGAGAGAGATGTCCGTATACATACATCGTGTGTCACTCGAAGTGAAAAGGAAAAAAGAGCGACACTTCGTAACCGTCTTCGGCAAATAAAAGAAAATGCCCAACGAGGGGGGCGCCCACTAGGCATAAAACTTCTAGACCGGCAAAGTCAGCAGAATATATATATATCTCATGGAATTAATCACGGGCCGCTCACTATCCGGGACGTCCATGGCATAATAAATAAGAGGAACGATAATGGAACTAGTAGAAGGCGGACGGGCGAGTTAAGTATGAGCCTATCCTGGAACGTCCCTAGATAATATTCGGGAAAAATTCGGGAAAAGTGCAGGAAAAAACAAGGCTGGTCGAACTTTTTCCTCACGCCCATGACGTTTTTTTCTCGTTTGTCATTTCGTATTTACCCTCTAAAAACAATATAATTTCACCGGATACCTTGTATGAGCCAGTCTATTATTGATAAATCATTTTAGTACAGTAAAACCCCTTTTTTTGCGAAAAATCGCGTGACAAAAAGAGATTGTCCGTAAAGTCGGGGGGGAGGGGGGTTCCTGCATAAATTGTATTATATAGTATTAACAGTAACTGAAATGGTTCTTTATTTGAATATGAATGAAATGCAGACAATAGGAGATACGTTTAAAGTATTGAAAATACATAATTACCGCATAGATACGAACTGAAAATTACAAAACAAATATTATACAAAGTTTACATACTGAACTGACATCTTTTGGTAAAAACTGATCAGCCGTAGTGTGGTGGGTTTTGCTGAGTACAGTATAACCCCTCTTAACGAACACTTCTCTTGTGCGGCCATCCCTCTTTTACGGCCAAATGAAAATATTTAAATAATGTATTTTGAACCCCTGTTTAACGGTCAGATACGGTCGCGGATACCATTTTCATCATTCGTTCCATTAGACCAGTGATTCCCAACGTGGGCGTTAACGCCCACTGGGGGGGGGGGCGGTAGAAACTACGGGTATAGCATAGGATCCTATTTGTTAGATTGCGTTGGGGGGCGCTGGTGGGAGAAAAAAATTTCTGAAGAAGGGGGCGATGGTACAAAAAAGGTTGGGAAACTATGCATTAGACTAAAACCCCTGTAAGGACACCAATAATCGCATTTTTGGTTCGAATTATGATCACTAGATGGAAACACGAGTTCTAGAATTTGATACATTTTTTGGCTGCTTTTCAATGAAATTTTGGTTTGAAGTTTGCAAACGTTTGGCCAAAAAACTCTCATGTGAGTTTGCTAGTTGTGCTCGTATATTTTATATCGTCTATGCAAGAAAATTTCAAAAAATAACATTTCAATGTAGAAATCGCTAAAAACAGTTTCCGAAATTTTCTGAAGAAACCAATGAACCAGAGCAAATCACTAAAACCATGTGCAAATCAAAGTCCTATAAAGTGCAGGGTGTATTAACAGGGTAATTAACAAGTCATTTCGGCATTTTCCGGTTACTGGTGCTTACATAAGGTTTTCATTTTGATGCTGACATTGGTAAATAAAGCACTGTTGGTGAAGTTGTTATACCTTAGCTTTACAAACATTTCAGACACGGGAGATATTGAAGGAAGGTTCGGGGGGGTCAAATACTTCTATCGCAGTGCCCTCTATCAATCAAAATTATAACTAATTTTTTCATTTGCAAAGAAAACCCTTTCGTGAGAATAACTTTTTTCGCACACTGCAGTCAAATATACCGATTCCTCCAATTTTTATGAATTTTTCAACTTTTTACGAATTCATAGGACACCCTTTAAAATAAATTTTATGCGCGTTTTATAGGGCAATACCACGAATAATTATGGGTACCGTCAAAAGAATGTCAATCTAGTTTAGTTCGCTTGCGAATATGGGGCAGTGAGGAAGAAATATTCACCCTAATTAGTAATGCATAGCATAGCCCCCCCCACAAGGGTGGGGCTGACATGGTTCCGAACCTGAGATCTGGGACGTTTCTTATGGTTTTTGTTTTCGCATGCTGTAAATTAACTGAAGTGTGAGCCATGAAAAGTCTGGTCTGGGGGCCCGCTGAAGGTCTCAGCCTAATGGCGCTGTTCCAGGATGTCGGGGCCCATGAGGTATAGTACTCAATATGGAAGAAGTTTTCGTTTATTTAAATTTTTGCAAAGCCAACACCACACTTGTTCCAAGGATAGGCCAATGTTATTGATAGCCTTATTCGTAAATATTTGCCTTCCCCTGATGCAAAGAAGCAGCAGCGGCATAGGCTGGCTACACACTGTCCTGTCGTGGCCTAATATTCCTTGGAGGAAATTTGTCAAGGACGACAGAACCGGTTTTTCCAGAACATTCTCCGTGTTGTGACTGTTGGCGTTCTCCGACCAATGTGTGGTCAGACAGATTTGAAGATGGTGAAGGAAGGCGGTTCCATTGACTTGGGTTGGAAGCTGGAAGGTACTCGATCAACCTTCCAATACCTTCCAGTTTCCAGCCCTTGAGGATCATTGTCAATGGTGGAGTGGCCACGCTACTTGCCCACGGAACGTATTGGGCCAGCTTTAGCACGCGTGTGGCCATGGCTTAAGCCAGTGGTTCCCAAACTTTTTGAAGTGCGACCCCCCCCCCCCCCCCGACTAAAACTTTATTGCGACCTCACCTTATTTCAAACTTCAGTTAAAATTTAATCGATAGATGTCGCTGCACGGATACTATTCAGTGATACTATTCACAGATACTATACAACCATTTTTCGAGGTTTTTTTAAAAAAAAATCGTGCTTGTAGGTGTTACCTATGAATCGGATGCATCTACCCGTGTTTGACAACCAATGAAAGTTGAATGATTTTAGGGATTCCTATCATCAAAATCTACAACTACATAATTTCGTCAAGCATTTTAATTAAATTTTACACACGGCTGTCTACTACTAAACCACGCATGCAAATCGTCCATATTCCACTGCGGAACATCTACCAAATTGGTACATGTTTGAATGAGTGCGTACGTGTTTTGAACCTAACGTGACGTTTGTTTCTGTGCAATATGCTTGTTGTACTGCTGCCCCATCTGCCATTAAAAGAGTGAAGTGTGATGATTGGAGATCTGCGCCGTTGTATACAGGGCTGTCTGCACAAGCATGAAAAAAAATGATTTTCATTTTTCATTTATTGTTTCAATGGTGGCGTTTTATTTTCCAGATACTCTGCAGTTTCTAATTTATTAGTTGTACTTTTGACCAGTGAGTGCGTATATGGATAATAAGTCGCGCCGCTAACAGTTAAGGTGTGTTTTAGGTTTGGCATATTACGTTAATTGGCATTTACGTTGCGAAAGAATAAAATACATTTATTTTATGACTACTGAATTTTGTAAAATCTTTCGCGAACACTCCCATCTCTTTTACGCGGCTCCCGAGGGTGTCGCGACCCACAGTTTGGGAAACGCTTTCTTAAGAAATATATTCCAATGCTCACTCATGGCCATCATTATTCAACTTTAATGTTCTGTAACTTCTTTTCTCGTGCAGAAACAAAATTGATACACGACTGTTGCGGGAAAAACTCCAGTAAATTCAATACCTCAGACACATGTGTCAATTCAAATTACGTATTTTACTAATCAGATGCCAGTCGAATAAGATACTTTTATATATTCTGCGCAAACATTCCTACATCTATCAAATAAAATCTAAAAAAACACTTCAAATGTAGAAATCGCTGAAACCTGTTCCCAAAAGAAAAAGCCGAATCTTTCTAAAAGCGAAAAATATTCAATTCGTTGCCCTTAGAAATGTGTTCGCGGTAAAATAGCTCTCGCGCGAATTCGTAAACTCTTTCACTCAAAACGATTATGAAAAGCGAACATTTCACATCGGGAAGAGGAAAAATAAGGTAAATGGTGTCGAGGATTCACGTGTCGTGCGCAAAAGGCAGCGAAAAGAGATCTTCGGAATGAGATGACAAATACCACAGGAGGAATCTTCCTCAAAGGAAAAATCTTGTTTGAACAGTTTTCGACGAAATCTACATGTTCTTATTTTCGTTGTTGAAATAAAACACGTCCTCCGAAAACGTTTTCGTTGCTTCCATACGTATATATACGTACGGTTTCTCTTTGGGAGTTTACACCACGTTGAGTGTGCGACTCTCGTGCGAAAGGCTTTCCTAGAATTACTTTAGTATTTCTCTGGGCCGTCAAAAACTCGATTCATCGATTTACTCTGTGAGTTTCTCTCTTTTTCACTCCCTTTTTTATAAACTAATTCTAAAGGGACCCCATTCTCTGCCCCCGCCCCTCATCAATCGATAGTCAACTGTTCCACTTCTCTACTAGCATCAATACTAATTATTCCTGGGTCAAGTATCTAGATGACGCTATTATGCTATTGCTGATATTCTGTTTGGAAGCCAGTTTGAGGGTTGCCATCTATTGGTTAGATCGATTTTTTTTCCGGCAGCTTGAAAAGAAATAGAGTAACTGTGAAATTTTTATGTGTGTCACATATTCTGTTTTTCAAGCGGCACACAATACAAAGAGGTTCGCATCATCGGCACTACAATTTACGATCTGCTAGCACGAATCTTGTACGTAGTAATATCTGAGGCCAATGCTGAAGCTATTGACGAAACCCAACAACTGAACGTAATCTACACTGATTCTTCCAAAGCGTTAGATAATGTCAACCTTCTTTTAAAATGATACTACAGTCGAATCCCGTTTTAACGAATACCGATATAGCGAAAATTTCGTTTTAACGAACACGTTTCTAATCTCCCAGATAAGTTTACATAGGAACAATGCAAATAAACTGGAATTCCTTTATAACGAAGCGATTTCTCCGGTCTCTTGGAATTCGTTAAAACGGGATTCGACTGTATTCATACTATCCTTCTTTTGAAAATGAAGGCTTGGAGTTTCTCAGGTCACTTCGCTAACTGGTTCGAATCCTACCTAATAGGTCGGTACTAACAAATAAGTTTTAATGACACTATATCTCTCCATTATCCATGTCTTTCTGGTGCTCCTCAGGGGTAAATTTTGGGTCCGTTACTTTTTGTTTTATTTATCAATACTTTGGAAAATTACATTAATTCTGATTGTTTGACATATGCTGATGATTCTCGTCATAAATAATACTGAAGACACTGAAACGCCACAAATTAGCAGCACAGAATATTCCAACGGAACACTCAGTTTTATAATGACTGAAATACGCACGAAAGGACAACACACATTTTATTATTCACTGCTATTGGACCAAATGCTTGTAGGTATTGAATCAGTGCTTGTTTTACTCTGTGCTATATATTACTTAACCTTCTTTTCTTTGCTTTCAAAGCCAGTGGAACACCGGTCTACCGCCATGGCCAATTTACTATCCAGTCAGTTATATGAATGTGCACGTGAACCTAATAGTCTGAGTGCGTGTCTAGTTCATAGCTGCCAAGTCTCCCGAATTTCCACTCTATCTCTCGGACTCGCGAAATATTCTTTTTTTCTCGAATTTCGCCCGTGATTGTAAACAATCCCTACATTTATGGGAAAAATTATTTCTCAAGAATTTACCCCCAAAAAAAAACAAAAAACTGCTGGTTTATAAGCGTTGTGTAAATTATCATCATTTCGTCAAATCACAAAAAATGTTTTATTTTTAGGAAGAAAACACAAAATTCGCCAATCAACAAGCGTCAATCCGACCTTTCCAAAATTGGCACGATCGGATGTATATGCTTTATCCATATGTCGCGTTTCGGGCCCGACGGAGAATTTTTAGTTTGCGAGATTTGATTTTTGAGAGATAATTTAATCTACTGGTTGACCATGATTGGTGATGGTTTGCACGGTTTTTGCAACGGGAAAATATCCTTAAAATAACCCTTTAAGTAATGAAAAATCCCTAAAATGTTTTAAAAGATCCCATTTTACATTTATTTCTGTACGGAATTTGAATCGGCGTGAAAACCTCCCGAATTCTCATTCTCTAAAGTTAGCAACTATGGTAGTTTTATACGTGAATTTTAGTGCTGCCATCTATTTTTTTTTTCAAAGTCTGAGTGAAATGATTGAATATCCGTACCGTTGTAGATCTGTTGCTGCTCTCCGTCGTGAGACTTATACTAGGAGAAAAATAGGTAGCAACCACTATGTCGCCTACGTGGAGATCGACTCGCATTCATGCCTTGAAGTTGGGAACCACAGAAACGCAACTTCAGCCGACCACCACTGTGCCGCCTAAGGGAATCGAGCTTCAGTTCTCGGCTCCATCACCATGATCACATGACCGCACAGCGGTTGCTACTACTTAACCGTACATACATTTTGTAACATTCCTCAGGGGAATTTCTCATGAATTAGTAAATAAGCAATAACTTGTTGTGCGTGCATATATATGTAGCTCTAACGTATTTATGATCAGAGTTATGGTTTTTTCATGTTATTCTGGTGCCACCATTTGTCTTCCATACTTTGAATTGAAAAGAAAAGGACAAAATGCTGGATTTTCATCTTGCGTTCGTTTTGAGTTGAATTTCTGCCTGCTCTCTGCGAAAATATTTTTTTGGAAATGGCGGACTGGCTCTCGCATTCGTTCCTCCAAGTTTGAAAATCGCAGAAAAATAACATCACTTTGCTGCCAACAAAGTCAGAATCCGGATTATCGCGATGCCCACACGACCCCAAAGCGGCAACTAAAGACTCTAAAACCCCGAAGATAGAATTCTAGTGTCAATTTCGAGACCCTGAAATCAAATTCAAACGTAGACCTTTGAGACTTCAGAGCCACATCTTGTAATAACGAAAGGTTGACATTGAAAATCTTATCAACCACTCAATTTTCGAGCCAGCTTAAAATAAATAAACTATAAAGAGCAAGCACACAAAGTATTCGATTGATTACTTGAACTTGAAAAAGCAGACAGATATTCCTTACGGAACCTCTAGCTATAGCCCACTAATCAATTATGAATGTCTAGTCGGCCGTGCTCTAGCGCAGTGGTTTCCAACATGTTTTCCTTCCCGCACCTCCTTGGATAATACGTTTTTTATCTGTTAAAAAATTCGGAGTTTTTTTGCAATTGATTACATTAATTATTCAATATATAACATGAATGTCGCTCTCCACTTGTTAATACAAGAAATACAGAAGACTGGATGTTCTGCCTCCCGGTAGAGGCAGAGATGAGTTTTTTCCTTCCTTAAAAAATTAACATCTCAAATAATAAATATCTTCACAACATCCAGTCTTCTGTATTTCTTGAATTATTCAATAATTAATTTCTCTGAATTCTTTCCGGCTATGGCTAATATATAATTTTGGCTTTAACTTTTTTGAAACTTAATTCGAAAACGAAATTTAAAAAAAAAAATCCTATATTTTTGAGATTTGAAATAGGTTCATTTTGAATAGGGTCTTCACGCACTTATTGATTCCAACCGCAGCAACTATAAATTAATGTTTCTTTGACACTTGACTGAATTTAGAATCAAATCTAAGCACAACATGCTAATAATACGAGGTACCAATGTAAACACACAAATCACGAAATAGTTTAGGTAAATAATAGTATTTTCTCTCGACCGAAATGAATAAGAAGTCCGATCGCTAATCGAAAAAGAAGCTTCTGCATCGCAACATTTATATGACACATTTCTGCCAGCAGAAGTCAGAAGATGAGGCGTCAAAATATTGGTATGATTCATATTTTTTTAGGAATTCAAAAATTCAATTTTTATCATCATTTTAATTTTCCTGAATAATCAGTCATCATGTAATTATTTTCCATCTCGCACCCCCAAATATTAGAAAAGTACTATCCATAGCATATATGAGGGTTAAAATAATAATCTTATTATTATTTTCCGCAGTCACAGCCGAAAAACATTATAGATACAAATGTTCGACATCTATGGTAAAGCGCACGTTACAGTCCAAGTACATTCAGCGTGCGGAATGTTCTGCAAGTCCTCGTTCCGCCTTTACTTCACCAACCGTTCGTCGTGGAGAGAGAGAGAGAGAGAGAGAGAGAGAGAGAGAGAGGGTGGGAGGGGGGTATCGTTTCAATTTAAAAAATTCTCTCAAAATGTGTTCAGAAATCACTTTGTATCAGTTTTGAGAGTAAAAATACTGTGCGTCACAAAAAATCTAAATTTTTATATGGTTCCCCCATGCCCTTAAACTTATTATTATAAAGTACAATTACTATTATAGAGTTTCTAAGTGCAATATTGGCTGAGATATTAAAATTCAAAAATTACAGAAAAATTGTTAAAGAACAACATAAATGGGGGGGGGGGGAGAAGAAGCATTTTCCGTTAGTTTACGCAGTTCTTTAACGACATTTGTCCTGCTTTTTTTTTAAATTAAAATATCACAGCGAATTTTGCACGTAAAAACGTGGAACTTTTTTTGTTGGCCTCACGAGAGACAGGCCAACAGCTTTCTCTCACAGCGTTTTTGAGGACAGAATGCCCATATGTGACGCACTGTATTTTCATTCTCAAAACTGCTACAGGGGATTTCTAAAATTATTTTGAGCATTTTTTAGTTCAGAACCATGTTTTTACGATGAACGGTTGATGAGATAAAGACCGAATAAGGACTTACAGGACACCCTGTATGTAAAAAAGAAAGAAAGAAAAGGGTTAAACACATCAGTCGTATCACGATGGGGCAAATCACCGTCCAACGTCATAGAAAATATAACGAAAAATATTCTGTGGTAAAAAAGCACGTCACAGTCTAAAAGCCCAGAAAATATGAAAAATACATGAATACATGTGCAATGGACAAAGCATAGAATGTCATGATTCTAGATGCGATTAAATAAAGTGGCAATAAGAGGAAAAAAGGGACTTTCTTGTAAACTCAATGCAGTTATTGCATTTAAAACAGTTCCGAGTAATATTTGACCAATAGCCTGAAATTTAGACAAAGGTCGATATCCTTGGATTCCATAATTCTAGTTAAATGCCCCCCCCCCCCCTTTCGGGTGATTATTGAATACTCTATAGGTGATACGTATCATGTATTTTTTTGAATATGTGATTGTGATTCATAAGTAAATTTCATATGCAATATATGTTACTCCACAAATGCATTAAACGCATTAATGAAGGCCGGGGAAGGATAGAATTGACGTTGTATTGAATCTGGGACAGAGAGAGGTTGAAGTGTACCTAACGGCCAACGCGTTCAAAATCAACCATGCTGCAAATCTGTTTAATCATGCGAAATCTGTCTCATCAGAATACGCTGTTTGTGGAAACTATCCGGCGCATTGAAGCGACTGTGATGATAACGGGCCGTGAACTCAAGCATTCAGTTCACATATATGATTATGCAGTATCCCTCATCAAACTCCATACTGAAAGCGCTGTGTTTCGCTAATGCGGAATTCTCGTGCCAACAGCTGTACATTGTATCGGATGTTACAATTGCATCCAGTTTTTTTTTAAATCTCCGAAGAATTACAGAGATGCCACGTATTTTATTAAGTATCACAATACTTAATGTCTAACGTTATGATTAAGGAAGACGGTCCAGAAGATATTCGTTTAATTTTTCTTCCGCATACTCGATGAAATGTACTGTGTACCGGGTGATCAAAAGTCAGTTAACATTCTATAAATTCATATTTTACGGCACAATGAAACGGAATGAAATGAAAACGAAATTATCGCAGTTATGTACGAAATGGCGTGGAGATGTATTAAAAACCAAAAAGAAATAAAGCCTATAAGGGATTCGAAAAATATCTCAAGCTGGATCCACACCCACAGAACGCTGCAGAATTCAGCAGCGTAAAAACCGGTTTTGTAGTGTAGCTAGTAAAGCGCGGGAGATTCAAATGATCGATTTTGCGTAGCCACAGCACAAAACTGGTTTTTGCTCTTTGGAATTCTGCAGAGGTCTGCTGGTGTAGAACTGGCAGACCAGACAAGGCTCTGGCTCTGTCCCTTCCGGGATATCAGCCCTTTACCCAAATACCATTATCTGTCTCGGAATATATTCTCTCGGGTCCATCGTCTTATCCATTAGGCCACAAGGACACTCTGGTGTACAACTTGCTTAACAGATCTGTGCAGAATTCCGTAGAGAGCAAAAACCAGTTTTGAGGTGTTTTTATCAAAAGCACAGGCCAACTTAAATGGTCGATTTTACGTAGCCACACCACAAAACCGGTTTTAGGGATGTGGAATTTTACAGATTTCTGCTAATAGAGAAGCGGCTTAACAGAGGTGTTGACAATATAAAGGAGGTAAGTACCGAATTTTGTGGTGAAGAGGGGTGAAGTTATTGTTAGCAACATCTTCACAACTGGAATATATCAATTACTCACATACATGCTTCTCAGTGTTACTGGCCTTGTATCCAGAACCATTTCAGTTATAAAAAAGATTTTCAGAAATTTTCGCACGTACCTCCTTCTCATTTTCAACGCCTCATTGGTATTGGAAAACAATGACATCAGTGTGTGTGTGATGATATGTGGAATTTGTACTAAACGAACTATGCGCGCAGCATAGCCATGTCGACTTCATCAATTCATCAATGTGTGTGCTGTCGATAACATTATATCAAGGCTTCCGGTGGCCACGTGGAAAAAATATTTGCTATATTGAACATCGTTATGTCTGAAGGATAGAGTGCAGCATCTTGGGCATTATTTACATGTGTAATTTTTTTAAAGTTTACTTCCCTTCATTTCATACTTTTCTGAGCTTCTTTCGCTGGCATACGTTCATTATTCGGTGTAATATGGATTTTTAGAATTTTTTTTCTCGACACTGCTTGTCTTCAAATGACGTATTTTGTCAAAATTTTCGAATTTTTTTTTCATTTGAATGTCCAGTTATTCTAGAATCAAAACTGTTTCATTTTTGTCTCTACGATGACTAGAAGCGAAGTTATCACCAGTTAAGTTAAACGAATTCAATGATCTTAGTTTGATTATGAAATCTTTGAATTTGGCGTTTTCTGAAAATTTCTTTTTGTTTTTGCTTTTTTACTTCACAAAAAACTTGATTTCTCAAGCATTTTTCAAAATAACCTCAATGAAACTCCGCTACTGTATTTCAAACAGCTCTGGTTATACAATGAAATGAACTGAAAACTAAGTAATATTTTTGAAACTTTTTGATTTACATAATTTTGAATTGACAATATCGAAGATTTCTGATAAAAATGAGTATATTTTCACGTATACATATCACAAAAGCTTTTCATAGTATTCTAAACCTTATAGTTCATTGTACAGGTTACCAGACGTCGTCTTTTTTGGTGTCATTTCAAGCGTTCTCATACCTTTCCGAAAATTCGTCTTTTCGCCTTCCTTTTCAGGTTGCCAGAATTTTTTTTTCTTAAGAAATTTTTATTTCAAACATATATCTCTTCATTGACACGAGTGTTTTTGTGATTTATCTTTTTCATTGACGTCGAAATTCCCACAAGTTTTTTTTTTTTCTGTTTTTGCTTTTTTTTTTACCGGTTCTGTTTTAGTTGGGAAAAATTATTGTTGTGACCGGTTTTTTATATATCTGAATAAAGACGCCATCTGTTGTGGAAAATTGAAAAAGTGACGTTACTGAAGAGGTGCACGCAGGATTCTTCCCTTCTCAGTTTCCGAATCTGCTAACCCTACGTATAGCAATGGCCGGCGTTGGTGTGTGCTAAAATAGTGTCTTGGAGGTATCTAAGCAGCGATAATTATTATTTATTTTTCCTCATATTACTGCTGACGCAATATTACGTTGTTAACATAAATAAACTAAAACTTCAACGAACCCTAATCACATGTTCATGCCAGAAGAAGAAGAAACCGAACTCGAGTGGATATCACGTGATTTGACATTGACTTTTATCAAGTTCCAACATCGTTAAAAACAAAGGAAAAAAATTGTTTCGTAATTATTTACATCAAAAAAGAGTTTTAATGTAAGAAAAAATTTCGATGAGTCGAGTGGGGCCAAAAAAAAAAAGAAATTAAAAGTCCTGGGAAAAAAGGAAAAGTTTGAAGAGGGAAAAACTCTTTCTTGTGGTTTTTCTTCGAAAGAAACATAAGAAAAAAAATCAATGAACCGTTGCCAAAAAAAATGGATAAAAAAAAATTACGCAATTTAATGAATAGAACGTTTTCACGTGTAGCGTAACGTTACACACCAAAGGCCAAATATGAATCGATAGAGAAGAATATTCCGTTCGTCGTTATAAACATGAATAGTTAAGCGTTACAGTAACAAAAAAATTAAAAACAAAAATTCTAGAACTTGCGTAAGATTAATGAAAAAGATTTTTCTTGAGCACAAACAAAATCTTTTATTCAGGATAAAAAGCCAGATTTTATGAATTAGGAATTTATGAAACCATGAAATTGAGAAATTTCTTTTTAATGCAGTACGTATTATGACGTTTAAGTTACTATACACTTTATGTATTTCCTATAAGTGCAATGATATATATACGGGGTGATTATAAAAAAACTATCCCGACATATGGGCCAATAACTATCATACCATTCACAGAAACTGAATGAAATTTTGGCATAAGGTATTTTGATGTATGCGCTCAAGAATGATATGGGAAACAACAGTGTCACTCTAACAGTTACGGTTACAGTGAGAAAATTTCGAAAATATCAAATGGCAACACCAAGTTTTTTGTATTGGAATGCGATCTCCATACTGAAAAACACTAAATAGCGTTGGAATGGCACCAGTAGCACGAAAATCCCCGGAGCTAGGCAAGGAAAAAGGACTTTGCCGTGCACCAGAGCATTAATGTTCGTTTCATTCGTCACACCGTTTCTTCGGCTGAGATCCCAGCCTGATTAGTCTCCATAAGGTCATGTGAAACACAATAAAATGCTTTATTTTATGCTGCTTCTCTGTCCTTATTGGTTGTCCTCACTTTTAGCCTATCTAGCGCCGGTGATTTTCATGCTACAGTTGCCGTTCGAACGCTATTTAGTGTTTTTCAGTATGGAGATCGCATTCTAATACAAAAAACTTGGTGTTGCCATTTGATATTTTCGAAATTTTCTCACTGTAACCGTAACTGTTAGAGTGACACTGTTGTTTCCCATATCATTCTTGAGCGCATACCTCAAAGTACCTTATGCCAAAATTTCATTCAGTTTCTGTGAATGGTATGATAGTTAGGGGCCCATATGTCGGGATAGTTTTTTATAATCACCCTGTATATATATATATACACATATATATATATATATACTGTATAATAAAGTATTAATGGTACAACATACCATGAAAATTGGTATGTTTTTGAAACGGACAATATTTTTTTAATTCACTCCAAATGTGATATTTCTGCTCTTAAAGGGAGAAATAACTTGGGGACTGGCAGAAAATAAAATTAAGTATTGGTTGTATGAATTGATCAAAATATTTCTCAGCCCGGTTCCGGTCCACACGCCATCGACTGAAGAATACTATTATAAAATATTCGAAGTATAAAATAACCAAAGTCCGGTTATATTCTCTAAAGGGGCAGCATATGCATTAAAAAAAGTTGAAATGTGCACTAAAATTATCTGAAATATGCTGTAAAATTATATGAAATATGCACTAAAATTATATGAAATATGCACTAAAATTATCAGAGATATGCTGTAAAATTATATGAAATATGCACTAAAATTATCTGAAACATGCTGTAAAATTATCTGAGATATGCTGTAAAATTATATGAAATATGCACTAAAATTATCTGAAATATGCTGTAAAATTATATGAAATATGCACTAAAATTATATGAAATATGCACTAAAATTATCTGAAATATGCTGTAAAATTATATGAAATATACTCTAAAAATCAGACAAATCTGCATTTAGAAAAACCGAGTTATAACATGTTATCAAAAATATATGCGAAAAATTAAAAATAATTTCAAATACAAAATACAAGGTCACAACAGGCAAAACGCCCAACTTGGTGGCTGAGAAAAACAGAGGCAATCTAATAATTTGTATGAGACTAGTGAAAACATATGCATTTGAAAATGCCGAAAAAGGAAAAAAAATTGATAACAATATGCATCTAAAAATACTGAAATACGCATTTAAAAAATGTCGATGTATGTATGCATAAAATAAAAATATATAGTTATATATGCTTTAAAAATTCTTCAATATGCCTCCAGGGGAATATTGAAAAATATTCTTAAAATGAAAACGTATGCATTTAAAGCTCCGTAGCTATTACAGAATCTTTCTTACACATCTCCGGACACGATATATTTTTAAAAAATGCATCTGATAGGAACGGGGGCTAATGTCTTGATTTACGTGAAAGTATGTTTGAAGGCTAGAGAGTGTAACACGTGCAGAGAAGGGATATTGAAATTACATGGAACGAGCTTCAAAACAAAAAGTATCGTAAGCTTATTGTAGGAGTTCTTTATAACCCACCGAATCGGGATCCAAACTACATCTCCAAGCTTCGTGAAGAAACTTCGTACATATGTAAACATAAAAGGGTAGTAATATTAGGGGGAATTTTAATTATCCGGGTATCGATTGAGATAACCTATCGGCTAGGGACCAATATGAAAGAGATTTTCCTAAGTTGGTGCTCGAGTTCTTGCATCAAAAGCTACAAGGGGTACTTCTGTTTTGGATTTAATTCTCATTAGTTCCGAGGATATTGTTGAACATGTTTCGGTTGGAATGAATATTTGAAATGAATAAGTAACAGTAGGTAGGATGGTCTTAACGAGATAACTTTTCTTGTAGTAATCATAGGGTTTTCAACTTTTGTTTGTAGCTTCTTCGCGAATAAACTGGACAATAAAAAAGGGTTCCTTGCTTTGGAGAACCAACGTCGAACGTTTGAACAAAAGGTTAGGGTTAATTTTCGAAGACCCGTTGTTATTAGAGCAAGTCAGTGGGAAGAATTCAGAGCAAAACTCTCCTCTGCTTTGCGCGATGTCATACCATGTGTTCGTAAAAAGTCGGTTTATTCATCGCACGCTTTCTGGTTCACGGATAACGTGCGTAATATTTATCTCGGAAAGAGAAGGGCATACAAAGAACATAAGAGTGGAAGAGGTGACCTGTCATCATTTACTGAAAATGAAGGCCGTTGGAGAATGTGATAAGGGATAATAAAAAGGAAGTTGAATCTAGGTTGACAGATAACATTGACTCTGACATAAAATCATTTTCCAGGTACGTCAATAATGGATCTAAGAGGACAGTTGGCCCCCTTCTCGATAGCAGGGTGTACGGCAGAGAGCAATGTAGGCATGTAAAGTGCTTCCAATGACTTTTTCGCGTCAGTCTTTAATAGTGAAGGCGACATACAAAGTATCGTTCTGGCATGGTGTCACTTATGTCCTCAACAAAATTCAATGGGAATGTGTGGAAGTCCTAAAACTTCTAAAAAAATGTATGTGCAAGCAAAGCACCACGACCATATCATATCTATCCTAGTGTCCTCAGAGAATGTGCTAATGGATTGCTGGAGGGCCAGTAGCACAGATTTAAAGTAGTGTGTATCGTCCCAAGGGATTGGAAGCTTTCTAATGCAGTTCCGATATTTGAAAAGGGTTATTAGAGAAGAGTTGTGTTCAATTATCGTCCAGTGAGTTCGACGAGTTCCCTCTCGAAAATTTTGGAAATTATTATCAAAAGGCAATTGGTGAAGTAGATAGACGAGAATAATGTATTGTCGGATAATCAGCATGGGTTCAGGAAAGGGAAGTCATGTGTGACTAACTTCCTTTGCTTCTATGATCACGTGACGAGGACTTTGGGTGAGGGCAAAAATGGAGATGTTGTTTACCTTGATTTCCAGAAGGCATTCGATTGGGTCTAACATGGTAAACTCTTGAAGCGTTTACACGAGATTGGGACTGGGGGAAACTTGCTAAATTCGATAGAATTGTGGTTAATAGATAGGTCTCAACGAGTTATAGTCAACGGGGAATTCTCTGGTTGAAGAATTCTTCGTCACAAGTGGAGTTATTCAAGGAAGTGTCCTTGGCCCCATACTTTTTTTCACTTTTTGTCGATAAACTGGATCACGGTTTCGATGGGATTGTTAGCAAATTCGCAGATGACGTGAAGATAATGGGGTAAGTCGGGAGTCAGAGAGACTTCTTTTTTTGAATACGTTCACATTGGATGAACGCAGGTGTCGGGGAGATATGATCGAAGTGTTCAAAATTTTCAATGAGATGGATAGAATGGACCATGAATTATTAGTACACCGTCAATCGACTGCTTTTATAAGGGGACACCAGTATCGATTGGTAAGGGAAAATTGTAGATTATGGTGTCGCAGGGAATGGTGTCCTCTAATAGGGTTGTGAATAAATGGAATAGCTTACCCCCGGAAGTAGTAAATTGTAACAAAATTGACAAGTTTAAAAAGAAATACGATAAAAATGTTGGGGTAAATCGAAAAGTTATCCATACTTAGAATAAGACAACCATAATATTCTTTATGGGCATTGTATAATATTTTATCATGTATGTATATATACTGTTTCTAGTTTTTGTAATTGCCCTTTTGTTACGGTTGCTTTAGTTTTAAAGTATATGACATCCATATTTATTATGGGCAACTTTTTTTCTCAGCCACCTCGTTGGACATTTTGTCTGTTGTGACTTTTGCATTTGTGTTTGTATAAAAATGATGAATTCTCCCTAAATGGAGAACATATTCTCAAATTATTTAAAATAAATAAAAAAACATGCATTCAAAATACAGAAATATGCCCTAGAACTGAAAACTATTTACAAAAATGAAAACAAAAATTATGCGCAGAAATGAAAAAAATATGCATTTAAAAATGGCTAAAAATATGCTTGTATATATAAATCTTGAAAATATAAGTTCCTCGCGATTAATAGAAAAATATGATAAAAATTCTAAAACTATGCACTTTCAAAATTCCGGTGATTTTATGCATTTATATGCAGTAACTGTAAAAAGTGCTAAAATTTACAATTGCATAGTATCCTGGCTCTAATAACAATACATTTAAACTATCCCTCGACCTTTTAGTTTAATTCACTAGCTTGTGAAACTGTGATATAGTACATACTTAATATGGAATAAAACTATGCTTGTTTAGTATATCATTGGAGAATCCCCCAGGTTCTAATTAAGGTAGATATTCAAATCAACAACCTCACGGAAGGAACTCTACCAGAATTAAGACGAAATCATGCTTCATAACTATCGTCCAAGCCTCATTCAGATTTGCTAGTTGTATTCGAGTACCCGTTGACTGAAATTTAAGTAATCAATCGGTATCCGTGAACTAAGTGGCTTGAAGGGCTCAGAGCTCTTGATGAAATTTCAATCTCCATCATTCCAGGTGTCTCTTCAATGCAACTCCGGGAAGTAAAGACGAGAGTACAAATACCTAGTAGCATACTCATCGTATCGCCATGTAGCGAGCTGAAACTCTCTGGAAACTGATTCAATTGAAATGCATAACCTGGGTGTGACTGAGGATTGGAATTGGATAATCTTGGGGGGAATTCATGACCACTAAGCGAAAGGTAGTCAATTCGAGACGCCTACTGGGTGACCAATTGAGTGACTCCCTTGGCCGAAATTTACTGGCGAACTAATGGTCCAAGAGGATTACTTCCGATTAGAAAATATAGAAATAACGTGTAGACCTCAGATACGTCATAAGGCCAAAGGCCGTCGCAGTCATCTGATGTGGAACGCGACCTCAAATCTAATTTTTGAAAAATGAACCAAGCGGTTGAACCACAGTTTCAGATCACTTAAGTGGCCCGCGGTACGTTTTTAAACTATTGAAGTAGTCCACACGCTCTAGAAGATTGAGCACCTTTGATGTAGCCCAGATCCATAAACTTCTGTCCGACCACCAATAAAAGTTACTTAGTCCTGACTGAACGGTCGATCCACCTTGCCAACCGCTCCGTATTTCATGTCTCTACAGTACATGAGCTGTAGGATCGACCGTCCTGACTAATGAATTGTAGGGGCCAGTCGCACAGATATACAGGAGTAGTGTTGCTGAGGGTATTGTCCTAAGGGATTGGAAACTTGCTAATGTTGTTCCGATATTTAAGAAGGGTAGTAGAGAAGCGGTGTCCAATTATCGTCCAGTGAGTTTGACGAGCTCCCTCTCGAAAATTTTGGAAATTATTATCAAAAGGCAGTTTGTGAACGAGAATAATGTATTGTCGGATAATCAACATGGGTTCGGGAACGGGAAGTCGTGTGTAACTAACCTCCTTTGCTTCTATGATCACGTGACGAAGGCTTTGGGTAAGAGCAAAAATGTAGATGTTGTTAACCTTGATTTCCAGAAGGCATTCGATCGGGTCCAACATGTTAAACTCTTGAAGCATTTACACGAGATTGGAATTGCGGGAAACTTGCTGAATTGCATAGAATCGTGGATAAGTGATCATCGAGTTATGGCTCACAACGAGTTATGGTGAACGGGGAATTCTCTGGTTGGACAGACGTCACAAGTGGAGTTCCTCAAGGATGTGTCCTTGGCCCCATACTTTTTTCACTTTTTATCGATGAACTCGATTAGGGTATCGATGGGATTACTAGCAAATTTGCACATGATGTGAAGCTAATGGGGGTAATCAATGCGATAGGGAGTTGCTCCAGGCCAACGTAAACAGAATTGCAGCATGGGCAAAAGAATGGAATATGACGTTTAGCGTTGATAAGTGCATGGTCGCTTGTTTACATTGGATGAACGCAGGTGTCGAGGAGATATATCAGCTTTTTTTTTGCATTTTGCTGGGCAGATTGACGATAAAATAGAATTAAACAAGAGAATTCATGATGAGTTTTATAAAGCTTATTTAGTTCTACCATTATCATTGTATTATAATGAGTGAATACCTAAGTAATGTTGTGTGACAACGTACTCCATGGTCTGTGACGACTTGCTCCGTATATGGGGTTGGTCGTCACACACGATAAGAAAATTGTAAAAATTTATCTTTCAGGGAAAAAGTGATTTTTCGTATACGCAAAAAGCTCTAGTACACGCCGAATGCTCAAACTTGATGTAGATGCATTAAACATTTGGATTGGTTTGAATTACACACCGGAGTAAAAAGTGTGACGACCATCCCTGGTCTCCCCACGTATTTTGCATAGCTGATCATTTCGTGTACAAGTATAGAAATGAATAGTATGTGTCTCCGAATTATTGTCAAGCTCTACATTCTACACTAACTTATTCAGGCTGTGAACAAACACATAGTACTAATTTATCAATTTTGCAATTCAAAAAAACAAAGCTTGTAACTAACTAAAATTTTTTTTCTATAGTAACTAAATACGTTTTCGACTTATTTCTGTTAGGCCGGGACACTATAAAAGTTTTGTAAAAGCTCTTTGATGAAATTTGAAAAATTCAACCAATAAGATCACCGGTTGCATTTGCTCGAGTGTAACCGATGCGCTTATTGGTTGAATTTTTCAAGTTTTACAAAATAACTTTTATCTAACTTTTATAGTGTAATCCCGGCCTTAAAGCCCTTGTTTGATATTTTAAAATAAAATTGAGAAAAAAGCAATAAAAAAGTCTTACCTTCTTCTAGATTGCAAAAAATAACGTCAGATTTAATAAAGTGACGTGACACTGTATAAACAGGGTGCATAGACAACCGGGCATGTGGTATTTTACTGATGAATCGTTGATTCTAGAGGCTATACTTAAAATTATAAAATGTATCCAAATAACGTGAACTACTCAGATGTGGCATTCATGTTGCAAGTTACTATGTATAGTGTATAGTTATTAAAATAAAGATGTTAACATTCTATACAGGCACTCTGTGATGAAAAACTCAATTAGAAAGTTGTTGCCCAGTCTCTCCTGATGACAACTAAAAACTTTCGCGCTTCTAATCAGCCTTAAATGCAGGCAAAAGGGTTTATCCGTATTTAAAGCTGTTTTTTCCCCAACTTTCCTTCATTTTTTTTTAATTCGAATATCTCATTGCACTTAGAAGCGTGGAAAGTTTTTAGTTTGCATCGAGAGAGACAGGGCAACAACTTGGGAATGGGGTTCGTGAGTACAGGGTGTCCATATAAAAAGTTAACATATTTAGAGAGATATAGATGGCTTTTTTCTCAGCCAGAGATATCAAGGAAACAGTTATTTTCCGGATATTATGCTGAGGTGAGCTCGGAAAGAAAAGTCATCACGTCTCCGCCGGGACTCGAACCCAGGCCCTCTTGCATACCGGGTAGCATGCTTGCCCGGTATGCAAGAGGGCCTGGGTTCGAGTCCCGGCGGAGACGTGATGACTTTTCTTTCCGAGCTCACCTCAGCATAATATCCGGAAAATAACTGTTTCCTTGTTAACATATTTATTTCAATAACTATAAAACAACTTGGAACATGAATGACATATCTGAATACCTCACGTTATTTGGATACCTTTTATAATTGGAAGCACGGCTCTAGCGGTTCGCCAATAAAATGTCATACGCCCTGTAACATATGCATTTACATGCAACACTTTTTTTTTTCATTTTCTTCTCGTGTTAATGTTATTTAAATGGGGGGGGGGGAATTACGAACACGATATTCTATGCATTTTGTTTGAAATTTTTTTGGTCACTATTTTCACATACTTCTTCGTGGCCCCCTTATCAGCAGTCGTGGCACCCGTTTTGCGAGATTTTCATCCGTGTCCCCCGGTTGAGAACCACTGGTCTATGGGTACTCGCTTAGGGTGCGAGAGATCCTGGGTTAATATCCCGGTCGAACCCTGCTGGTTTTCTTTATTGTATATATACTTTTTGTAATTGCATTTTTGATTGGGTTCCTGTATTGCAGAAATATGTGACATCCATATTTGTTATGGGTATCTTTTTTTTTCAGCCACCTCGTTGGGCATTTTGCCTATTGTGGCGTTGTATTTGTATTTGATGCGAATTGGTATGCCATCTGTTGCAAAGTGTGTTGAAAACCCTGTCTCGCCGAGGTCTATAAAGCTTGCCCAAGCTGACGGTATATGTGGGTGGCGAGCCTTCCATCATTATCGAGAAAATCCTGGCAGGTTCTGATGAAGTGTCCCTCGACAAAAGGGACTAACTAACAGCTGAGCTGTTAATTTACTTAAGTTTAGTTAGGATGCTTCATCAGAACTTGCCAGGATTTTCTCGTTAATGATGGAAGGAACACGCCACTTACATATACCGTCAGTTTGGGCAAGCTTTATAGACCTCGGCCAAGTCAGTTTTCAATGCACTTTGCAACAAATGACAACCCCCCCCCCCCCCAAATTCGCATTCGAAGACCACTCTGGCTCAGAAAATACAAAGTTGATTCTCCCGACTGCCACAAGTATCAATAAAATACAAACATCATACCCCTCTCCCTTTCAGGGAATGGGTAATTGCAGCCGATAGCCCTGCATAATTCATTCGAAATACTCCCACTCATCCCACTTCGAAGGATTTACTACTTGAGTGTGGGTTTTGACCACGAGGTTCTGATGACGGCTTTTATTGAAATCGCCATTTATTCGAAAACGATAAGAGACTACGTTATTTTGACCGTACACGAGCACAACATCAAAACATTAATACAGGGTGGGTAGTCAGTAGAAACTTTTAAAATGCATAAAAACCGGAAAAATAACCGGAAAAAAAAAGATTTGCAGGGTTAGAATCGCTAGGTCACGGGAATTTTTTTAAGACAGGAAAAATGAAATAACTCAAAAACCGCCGATAGGTCGTGCTACTTCACAAACACCAACTCTGGCCATATCGATATATTGCAATTTACTGCCATTAGTGAAATGGGTTGGAAGCGAAGGCGCTGTCTATCGGTGGTCGCCTCGAGTTCGTTAAGGAAAATATCTTATCGATATCCTCCCTTGGGATCGAATCCGGGACCCTGACAACAACCTTCACGATGGTAGACGATCATCTTACCACCATGCCACTCGGTAGGTGGTGCTGGCGTACACAAGTCAAAGAAAAGTGTATCGATCCGGTTCATCCAATCTATCGGAACTGAAAAATGCGATCTGCCAAGAAGTGTAATGTAATTATACATCCGGACCTACTGCACTCTGCCGTTGGTGGATTTGTGACTCACCTGCAATGTGTTATACTCTGTAGTGGTGGTGGTGGTCATGTGGAACACATACTGCTGTAATAAACGATTTAGAGTGGCATTCTGTTCGTTATTTGCGTATCTTTTCTTTGACTTATGCACGTCAGCACCACGTATCGGCTATTTTTTAATATTTTGTTCCTGTCAAAAAATCCCCGTGACCTAGCGATGCTAACCCTGCAAACCGTTTTTTATTTCGGTTATTTTGACGGTTTTAATTCATTTTTAAAGTTTCTACGGACTTTTTGCCCACCCTGTATTACAAATACAAGTGTATCAAAATTAAGTTCAAAGTATGCGAACTTAATAACGAGTACCAATTCCAATTATGTGATCCCAAAGGAATAAATCTACTTCTGCTGCCACTGTTTCGCATTGGAAGATATTACAAGATACGGAGTCAAGTTTCATGTTCGCCCGAGTTAATATTGAAAGGAGCACACAGATGTTGTCGATCGATGGAAATACAACTTCCTGACACCTAATCCAATCTTCTTTGAATTATCATATGTTTGCACTTTATTTCCCAGAGGTATGAAAATGTATTCTTCTCCATGTCAATGTGCTTGTTTTTATATCGCGCTTCGTTTTTATAACTCGGTAGTAATCTCTAGACGTGGATTGTGTTGCAAGTAGCAGAGGCGACTCATACATTCCCGAGTAGGCCGGTGTTTTGTGTGTCGGGTGTTCGAACTATTTGTATCCGTTGCACTTGTTCATGAAACTTCGTTCCGTTGTATACTGGGTGTTCCGAAACTATTGTAATAAATCTTAACCCTTACAGTGGCGATGGCGAGATACCTCGCCTAACTTGACACCTTTTATTTCGGTAATTACGAGATATCTCGCGTTCTTGAAACCTTAGGCAATGCCGAACCCAGCTAGCTCTGTATGGAAGGGTTTTGTTCACAAACATGTATTTTCTATACTTTCCAACCTGTCGGATTAACTACCAGTGAGCGCAATTGTCTTTTATTTAAAGTGTGATAACAGAAGGAGAGAAACGGTGTTTCTCCCCTCACTTTGGCGCATTATAGGAATATTCGTACATTATAAACAATAGAAAAACGATGGCGTGTTTTTTTTATTATTATTATGTTCGGAGTTGAAAGAAAGGGGGAAATACTAATGAGCTGCACAAAATCGGGGAAAAAAAGTCTCATTTTTTTTAAAAAAGTTATTCTCTCGAACGGGAATTTGTTTTTGGAGCAGAAAAAAAACTTTGCTCAGATTTTGTCTTTAGATGGCGCTGTACGAAAGCACGTCACTGGAAATAAGAAAACTGGAATCCCACAAAATGCAGGGTGTACGATTAACGGCTCATATCTGAATTTTTCTGTTACTAGCGCTTACATAAGATTTTACTTGTGATGTTGGCATTAGTGGATAAAGCAATACAAGGTGAAGTTGTATTTTCTCAGCCACGAATCGCCGGCTGAAGCTTTACGGACTATTCGGACGCAGAAGAGATTGAAGGAAAGTCCAGGTCAAATCACTTCCGCCGAACTTTTGTTGAGCGCCCTCTATTGATTAAATTCAAACACCTTTTTTTTCTGTAGCGAAAAAGAATCTTCTTTCTTGAGAATAACTTTTTCGGAAACGGCATTCAAATATAAACCAATTTCTTTATTTTTATGAATTTTCAAACTAAATTATTTACGACAATTTATGGAACACCCTGTGAATAAATAAGACAAAAAACTTGCGGATTAGCAGGAAATAAATTTATGAGAGAAACAGTTGACAGACTGACAAAAAATAAATGAAAATATAACCTGTAGTCTATATCAGGGGGTCTTCAACATGGCAGGCCAAATTTAAACTGCCCACGAAGCCCTCGGACCACCAACTCATGTAATTTAGTGACATCTTCAGAGTTTCGCTCACAAGCGATTGGCAAGAAATTCGGATGATCTCTGTTTGAAGAATCGGTGATAAATATGGTAACCTTGTCCTAATCTAACCACAAGTAAGAAAAATTAAAGAAAGAAAAAGTAGAAAAGTTAGAAAAAACACACACACAAATGAAAGGAAAACAGCGTAACACATAAAAATAAGAAAAAGAGAGAGATATATACTTATCTATTATATACTCTAATCCCTGTCTCTTATCTGTAATACTTACAGATAATACAGGAGGTACGAAGTAGATTTCTCTTTTCACCCTCACCTCGTACCTGTTCTCTTTCGCTCTCAGATGTATATAGTAGAAAGATATATCGCGGAGGTAAAAAGAACTACTTTTTTTTCGTAGAGTTGCGACAAAGCTTCGAGGTGATGAGCAGAGAGGAAAGAAAACAGAACTTTTTTGAATTTATTCCACTGGCGTTTGGGCGCAATAATACGGCCTTGATCGTAAAGTGGTTAATAGAAGGGGATAATTGCCCCCCCCCCCCCCGAGTTAAACAGGGACAAAATTGTTGAAAGGCGGGTTCGTGAATATAGTATGCAAAGAACGACTCATGAGATTAAAAAAACACAAGTTATATTTAACAAGAGAGATTAAAGGTTACGCGATTAGGTACATTGAACGAGAACGAATGCATCGAACACAGCTGAACACCGAACTTACATACGGAAGATAATTGGTACATTCAGTCACTATGTTGCCAGATCACAACAAAAATAATTGAAGACATTTTTAATTCTGAAATGATTTCTTTCATTTATTATCAATTTTGAATAAGATCACTAATTTAAGATCACTAATTCTGAAAAGTTTTTGATTAATTAATGATTGAATTGATTAATTTTGAGATTGATTCCAATCTGAAATTGCTTTAAATGATTCCGTAGTTATTTATTTAAGTAATTTTGAAATCATTTCTTTCAAATACTATGAAATTATTCATTTATTTATGTATTTATACAATATTGTTGGCCCTGGGCCCTGTACAAGAGGATGCGATTGAAAATGACAAAGATATTGTGAAATAAATTCTATCACAAATTGCGAAATTATTTCCTCTCATGGATTTGTAAGTTACTTTTCCACTAATTCTGAAATTATTTGTTTCAAAATTTTTGAAGTTATGTTTCGAAAATTCTGAAATTATATTTCAAAAATTCTGAAATTTTTCCAATTTCAAAATAATTTTCATCAGTTCTGGAATTATTTTTCTCATTAAGTCTGGAATTATTTATTTAAAAATTATTATTTTTTCCTTTATTCCAAAATTATTATTTTTTCCTTGATTCCAAAATTATTATTTTTTCCTTGATTCCAAAATTATTATTTTTTCATTGATTCCAAAATTATTTCTTCCATTGATTCCAAAATTATTTCTTCCATTGATTCCAAAATTATTTCTTCCATTGATTCCAAAATTATTTCTTCCATTGATTCCAAAATTATTTCTTCCATTGATTCCAAAATTATTTCTTCCATTGATTCCAAAATTATTTCCTCCATTAATTCTAGGATTCTTCCATTAATTCCGAAATTATTCCTATCATTACCTCTAGAATTAATCATTTCTCAATTTTTTCAACAACTTTTCAAAAATGATCGGCTGGCCAGAGGTTATAAATCTACGAGAGCCAAATGTGGCCACACTGGCCATACGTTGAAAACCCTTGGTCTATATGAATTGTTTGAAATTTCACTCGAACCGGCATCAGATTATTTTTCATAGATTAATTGGCTGCTCACCTTTCAGTTTTTAGTTTCATATTCCCGTGTCCCCAAGTTCATATGTTTATCTCAAAAATTTTCGAGCACGTATTTATTTATATAAGATATAGTTCATTCACATTAAACGTTATAGCTCATTCAGATTAACGGAGAGAAGTGACGATAACAGAAGACTGATGTCTGACATTCGAAATGGCCATTAGTTGACGGCGATTGATGTCACTGCTGTATTATCTGGGCCATCTCGCGAAGGATAACAACCTGTAGATTGCAGTTATGAATCATTGCTTATGTCAAAATCCCTCAACTGATGATATAACTCAAACGATATAACTCAATTCATCAATTTCTAAAGGAGAAGTGAAAAAAAGCATTATTTTTCCTTTTATTGAAAAGAACTCGACTTTCTTGAACTCGCGAAATTTTTACGAAGTAACAAACGAGTTCAAATGACAAACGTCATTTGAAGGCAATTGATGGAAACTGATCTTGACCGGTGTGGTTGTAAATGTATTACCTCAACGGTTTTCAGGCTATGGCTGACAATTTTTAACGATAATTCGAAAGAGACGAAATTAAGTGCCGTTATAAATAATTGGTTACTTAGAGTGGTAAAATAATTTATAACTCTGATATTTTTCTATAGTATAATTGCTATATGTTTCGAACGAATAAATTATTTTAACTTGCGATCGCCACTATTTCATCCCTATCAGGTTTTCGAAATTCCTAACATTTTGAAGCCTTCGGAAATCGGAAACGAAAAATCGGATTTCCCGAGAATTCTTAGGAATTTCGCTCCGAAATAACTTATTTACAGTTCAGCACCATTTAAACGACGTACGTTTAGGTAGCGCATACTTTTTGATGTCAAAATATTTCATTTATGTCCCGCCGACAATTTCAAGTACACCACTTCAATTAGACTTGATAACCAAATTTTCTTAAGGGGTACAGATCTGTGAAGAAAATACGCATGCATAAAATACCGATTCTTTCTTTCACTTCAAAGTAGTATTTACTTTGCTCGTGGCGCTTTGTTATCTGGCTGTGTCAAATCCACTATTCGTAATGCCATGAAAAAGACAAGGGGTTCTCGGAATCGGGAGCTGTAGTTACACATGACATTAAATCAGCAACTAATCACATTTGAATCACTGAATTTTGGGGTTGCTCACCAGAATTGATTCAGAAATCAGGAACGCTCTCACACAAAGCTCAAGCCGGGCACTCACACGTCTAAAACACTTCCGACGCCCCTGGAACAGAGCGTAGTTGGCCACAAATAAGTTCACGCAAAATTAGCTTATTTAATAAATCGACCAGAAATTCATAACCAGTGGAATTTAATAACTAGGTAATTGACTTTGAGGATCCCTTGATGAATTTTTCTTTTGTTTGATTTATATGTTTTGTAACAATAATAATGAGACAATACAATGAAATTGAAAATTGAATTGTACGAACATATGAACTGTCACACCTTCATTTATACCCCACCACCTCCCGTTCGAAGAGTCTGAAATTCCGCTCACGACTGTGTGTTAGGACAATTCAGGGTGCCATCCAGAGGTGTTCGTGGGTATAGGAGAGCCTTGGTTCATTCTGGTCACGACGTTTAACTTGGACAGATGTATATTTTTTTCTTTCCGCTGAGCAACCGAGAGTTAAGATTTGGTAACCAATTCAAGCGGCATCCTCGGTCAGCGTGATATTCTCTATCTTCTGAAGACGACACCCATAGCATGTCGAAATGCATAAAAAGTTTTATTTCCCTTGTATTTGCCTTTTTTCGTAGGCGATTTTCCTGGTTATTATTAGGCAAAGTTTACCTGCTCTTTCATAAAAATTAGTCCCATGAAAGAGGAAAAGTGTGGTTTTTTTTGTTTTGTTTTTTTGCTTGAAGCTCTTTGTACAGCATTATAGTACATTCTTAACGACAACATATCTTTTAAGAAAGTTTAGGAGCACTTTCTTCTTGTGATCTGAAATAAAAAGAACAGAGAGAGGAGAGAAAGAAAGAGAGAGAGAGAGGAGTATTGGTCCAATAGGAGTATTTTTGAATCCATTCAAATTAACGAGTGCTAAGAAAGACAACCAAAAACTGATAAAATTTTATTCATCTGTTCTAAAATTGATACAAAGTTTTTGACGAAGTTTAAGTGTAAATTTCTTAATTTTCTTCTGCAATTTTAATTGTATACAAAAATACTCAATTTTTTTTATAACTTTCGATCATCTTTCGTGGAGGGGGAGGGCAAGGTTCTCCTATACACCCCGTATCTTCAATTTTATACTTATTTTGAACGAATAGTACTTTTCTCAAATTTAATTTTATTATTCTGACATTGTTATTGCAGTTTCTTACTAATAAAATTGGAAAAACGTGGTTGATTTCGGCATGAGCTAAAGGAATAATAGTGATAAAATAGTACATATAAATGAAATTTTAATTTTATAGTAAGAAATTCCGAATTTATGGAGTTATTAGTCACTAAATTATTAAAAATACATAATTTATTAGTTTAAAAAATAATATGTCTTGGAAATTTCAGACGAAAAATGAGGAAAAATCAAGAATTCCATCATCCGATATCTCGCTGAATTTTCATCTGTATATTAGGGGGATAGTATAAGCGTAAATTTTACCAATTTGGATGCACTAAATTAACAATCTCCTAAAACAGTATCGTATTTTACTAGCATATTCCTATTTGTACCAAGAAATACTTATCCATTTTATATTACCACACAATCTTTCTTTATTTTCCTTTTATATTTTCCTAAAATTTCTATTCCCGTTCATCAGATGAGGGCATCATTCGTTCGGACAACAATGAAATATTCGTAAACTACGTATAAAAAAAAGGATCAAGCGTTTTGGTTTGTTGACGTGTCGAAAGAAATTGTCTCGCTTCCGTACAGAAGAGTCCAAAAAATCTAGCTCAGCAAGAGTCTGTCTGTTTGGGCTTCGCCGTATATCTTCATTTGACGCCGTTTGCTTGCTTGGCATCGCTTCAGTCGAATTTCATTTCCAGCTTTATTTTTATACGCTTTTCTCTCTCCTTCCTAAATATAGGAATTGTACGGCCCTTCCGAGAGATGAAGGCGCTGCATTGTTTTCGCATTAAGAACCCGCTTTTGTTTTGTACGAACCTCTGAAGTTCTATTCCTGCAACGCGTTCAGCTCAGCTATTGTATACATATATGAGTATGTATTCACTTCCTTTGTCCCTAATCAGGATAGTGAGTGACGGAAGTTTGTTTAATGAGCCGTGTGATTCCGAAAGGTAATGAGGATTAATCATATAATTGGAAATAACCTGTACCATCACTTTTTTCTTCTCCTCGAAGAAAGAGATTCCGGGAGTTAATTGTTATTATGTTAACATTATTAACTTGATTGTTATTATGTTCACAAGTGATGGCAGCTGTACGCAAAGCAAGTTGGAATTTCAATGCCGAATTGCTCATGACACTCCAGTCTTGTCAGAGATATTTTCTCCGGGAGAGACACGTCTTGGGTGCCAGAAGCGAAGGAAATTATAAAATTTCCTGAACACCATAGAGAGAGAGAGAGTTGCTTAGATGAATTCATGCTTGTCTATTTATTTACTGTGTTAACGTAGATATACCTGAAATATTGTAAAATCACCTCTATACGCGTTTGGGAACTGTATTTGTAACTTGTAACTTGACAAAAACAAAAAATAACCTCATATAGCAGAGGTTGCATTTTGACGTGAATACGTATTATGAATAGGCACGATTCTGAGCGCCACGAAAATAGGTTGGACTTTGAATCCTAAGAACTTTTATGCAACATATGCGAAAACAATGTTCAATGTATCTTTGGAAGTTCGTAGTGGTAATAGTTTGATCTGAGTATGACGTCATTATATAGTAGTGTCATAATACAATAGTGTCGCAAACATGAAGTAAGTAAACTTTCGTGTCGCATATGTGAAAAATTAGTTTAGCTTGTGACCCTAACCTGATAGCACCTTATGTTAGTAGTAGTAGAGTAATATCACATTTATGTGAGGTGTTGTGGGATTCGTCTTAGCAAGTTCAAGTTCAACAAGAATGTTGTAAAATAAAAGTCAATAATTCCTTCAGACCCGGGCGTTCATTTTTTCAAATTTTCTTGCATTTTTGATATTCAAACAATTCATTAAAAAATTACATAAATGTAAGAAAATCTTTATTTCTGCAGATTTTCTGTTTAAATTTTCAACTTTTTTTTTTTTTTTGTGGAGTAATAATTCCCTTTGTCCGATTTTTATCAGCCAACATGATGCAAGGTATATTCATCACCACACGCAATTTTTTCCGGAATTTTATTGCTAAATTTACATAATAAATCACACTTTTAACGGAGGCACCTTCACTAGGAATCCATCTTAAAACCCCCTGAAAGTTCAACTTTCAGTGCTGCACTCTGGCGAAAGCTCTCAAAGTTCATATGCACCATATTTCTAACTCAAAACTTCCGCAATCCTTTTAGCCAGGATTTCACTCCCTGAGATCAAAAGAGAAAATTCTTCAATGAAGAAAATTAACTTACACATTTGTGGCACTTTGATCTGAAAGGGTGGTGGAGCATGTGAAAAAAATTATGGTCCGAAAATTGAGATATTTTTCATTTTTCTTAAAATTAAAGTAAATATGGCCAATGAATTGTTTTTAAACATCAAAAGCGATTTGAGAGGATAGACCAATTTGTTGCCATTCCAAAAAATTCAAAAACGCTAATGTTTTCCTTAATGTTAATGCGTTACCATATTGTAGTATTCACGTTAAAAACTTGCGGCCGCTTTGCCTTATTTCTTAAACTCGTCAATACTTTCGCGTGTCAATAACTTTCCGTTATTGTCTTTGGAGATTGAAATGCCTCTCCACAGCCACGAACCTGGCACTCACGTATCATCTTCCATCACCAGCTGGACTCTTAAGTCTATTAACGTTAGAGGGCAATCGCTTCACACCGGTATCGTGTAAGCTAGACGCAGCCATTCCTCCATGAATAATCCATCGCCTACTTCAATAATCATTTCAGTTCATACTAAGAGAGTACTTACCTCTGAATACTCCAATGATCTCCGATCATGGCCGTTTGCAAATATTGCCGATATGAAATCTCTCTCTCTCTCTGTCTTCAATATATTTGTGCGCTCATTTCCATTTTCGAAGCGGTTTGTTTATTGAAATGCGAATTTGGAATCATCTATCCGTTTCCAATTTCAATCTTAAATAGACTCTATTTTCTCATATATGGTGGGTATGTGTGTGTGAATGCCTTTGTCATAACTTTTCTTGAAGGATCAATCTTTCAGTGTATAAGAGTACATATCCAGAGATATTATAACTGTGCGAGTCGAAATTTCGAATGTCTAAACATGATCCTGAGGAAAAATGATATCTTACGTGAATGTTTTCGCAAACAATCTTCTCACACACATATCAGATGTTTCTGATGGAAAAAGAAAATTTTCGAGTTTCTGTTACTCTTAGAAAAGAAACTCCGTAATATTTTCTCCATTATCGAAATGAAGAAATAAGCTTTCTCTGTTTTCAGTCATTTGTTTCCCTGCTTGCACCCAGGAAATATTCAAGGGTATATCGCCCCCCCCCCCATGCTAAAAGCATGAATGTGCAAATTTCTATTACATTTTCTATCAGCTGATTGGATGCCTTATTTTACTATCTAAATTTTGCCCGAAACTCGAATGTGTATCCTATTGAAACATGTTACAAAACATTTTAAGAAAATAATTTCCGTAACATGGGTAGAGTAAAAATTCAAACACTATACCCCACGTTGTTTTCATCCAAGGACTACATTCTATTCATTACAATTTATTCATGCTTCTAGCAAAAGGGAGGACGATATCATCTCTATGGCGCCGTTCACATGTGCAAATATTACGGTAGCATTGGCAGTTCTAACACCCGCTTGAGGACTTTTTTTCCTTCATAAGGAAAGAAATGGAGAGCAGTCATTGGTGAAAATTCTTGAAGCGGGGTTTTGAACCCACTTTTTCTATTTCTCATATGAACGGGGCTTATGATACACAGTAAAACCTCGATATAACGACACTCTGTGGACGAAGAAAAAGTATCGCCGTAGAGCAGGGGTGTACAATAGGGTGGGTCAAAAAAAATGAAATTTTTATTTTGAAATCGCTATAGTGCGGGAAAGTTGCCTCCTTTAATGAGAAGAAAAACGATGTAAAAACTTTTTAAATCGGTTGATATCTTCCAGTTGCGCATTGAACTTGAATTTTATGGAAATTGACGAAATCAAAAATTTTCCTAATCAAAATCTTTTAATATTAGATAAAATTGTATGATCGACACGCAAAAGTTTGTTACGCTTATTTTATGGTTCAATAAAGTAAAATAAATTAAAACCTCATTAATATTTCAATGTTTATTGGTCGCGCAACGTGTTCGAAAAATTCGAATTAACCAAATTTTTGCAGGTTTCATTGTGTAGCTTTTCGTCCGTTTTGTCAGAACAAACCACCCAGAATTCATCACCAGGAGGTGGTTTGCACGTCGAGTTCCACCCACACGCAACCCAATCAAACATCCAAACTAGGCGTGTGCGTGTGTTATTCACATTGTATTTGAAAAATAGTTACTACAAAAGAATTCGGTGGTTTACAGTTTCTTCTACTTTTTCTTTTCCAAGTGCACACGTTTGAAGTCTGACTTTTGGAAGAAATAAAGCATGACTGATTTTGATAATAGCGTAGATCTGTGATGTAGCTATCTCTATCTCCATGGCACATCCTTTAGTTGAGGCCTCTGTAGCAATTTAAGCATATCCCTCAGCTGTTTGAGTCTGACTGAGCACGTGTGAACTGCAAGTGGAAAGACCACTACATTGGATCGTGTATCTACTCCATTTCTCAACGAAATTCCTCTCCGTCATATTTTTCCTCATATACGTAGATGGTACAATGAATTGATGAACGTCAGGACTCTGCCACCGAAATTTTCCTGCTGCCGTGATCTCTTCCAGCCCAGCTCCGTTATGGAGTCTGGAACAAAGTATGTGCACCTGACAATCTGAGCCGTATGTAGTGTGGTGCGGGAATGTTTAGTGCTATCATCTAAATTTGAAATTGTGAGTGAAGTGAAATGATTGAATTTTTGTACCGTTGTAGGCCTGTTGCTCTCTATGGCAAGATTTTTTAACAGGGGAATCGGCTCGCACTCGCGCCTCGAAGTGGGGAACCACAGATATAGATGGTGCATCCACGCACACAGTGCCAGAATCTTTTTCTGGATCCACTAGATAACAGTTTACTGGATGTGGAAGTTCTCTGTGTTGGAGTATGAATCTGTAGATTGTTGATTTCTAGAAGTAGACAGAAAGATGCTGAGAAAAGACCAGCAGTACTGTATTTATTAGACATATCCAAAACAATAAAGCCAGGACATTTTTCAGGGGATTTGTCAATTCGAGGTCCTGCTCGTCGTCTGTCACATTCTAGATGGCTAAATACGGCCAATAGAGTGCTAAGGTTGTAGGACTACTTAAGTTAGCAAAATCCTTTTGGGAACCGGAAGTTCTCTTCATCTTGAAATCGTACGAGCCTGTGTGGTTCCATATCAAAAAGAACAAGTATTTCAATGACGCGCGCTAAACATGTTTTTCCAGCAGTTCAAAAATTGCGGTATTTACGTATTTGATGAGAGAGAGACTTAAAGTTGTTAATCCAGTAGTTAAACTCAATGCGTTGTTTGGACACCCTGAAAATGTACTGTTGGCTATGATTGTTGATGAAATTCGAGAACACTTGGATATAGAAGAACTTTAACTTTTTTTATACCCAGACGGTACTTGAAAGTACCAGGGTAAGTAAATTTGTTTCGAACTGACTAATTTTTTTTAGTTTCTCTTTAATTAGAACTAAAATGACTCACCAAATAATTTACATGATAACTATTTGTTATTGACACCACATTTATGCTTTTATTTTAATTTATTATAATTTTCCTATTATACTACTTTTCACAATGTCGGATATAAAGGGTTAAAGCAAGACTATCCGTCTCTAAAGGAAAAACCATTAGATGCAACGTAAGAAAAACTTTAAAGCTACCGAATACACTGGAATTATTAACCGGAATACTTGCTTGTTGTATCCTTCCCCCAATGCTACGGGAAGTATGTGATGATATATCATTCATCAATTCCGACATCAGAGGCATCGAAAGGCTTTACCGACGGACTCAGACAGTCGAGAGGTGTATCAAACTTGTTACCGAGGCCTGAACAAAAGTAAGGCCTGTACCCTAAAATATATAGACATGAGAAGCTTAAGTGGTACGTCAGATCTACGCTATTATCAAGATCAGTTTTATGAATGATTTCTCCCAAAAGTCATATTTTGAACGTGTTAATTTTGATGACTAGCTTTGATATATAATATAAATTATACGCACACGCCTATTTCGGATTGTTGATTGGGTTACGTGTGGGTGAAACTGGACATGCAACCACCTCCTTGTGATGAATTCTGGGTCGTTTTGTTCTAACAAAACGGGCGAAGAGCTGCACAACGAAACTTGCAAAAATTTGGTGAATTCCTGTTTTTCGAACACGTTGCGCGACCAATAAACATTGAAATATTAATGATGTTTTCATTTATTTTACTTTATTGGACCATAAAATGAACATAACAAACAATAGCGTGCCGATCCTAGAATTTCAAGTAATATTAAAAAATTTCAGAAAAATGTTCAATTTCGTCAATTTCCATAAACTACAAGTCCGATGCGCGACCGGAAGATATCAACCGATTTTAAAATTTTTTACGTCGTTTTTCTTCTTATTAAAGGAGGCAACTTTTCCGCATTATAGCAATTTCAAAATAAAAATGTAATTTTTTTCGACCCACCCTAGTGTATAACCTACGGCCTGTGGGCAAAATGCGGCCCACCAAGGTGTTCCGGTAGAAAAATATCATACATACCAACGTATCAATGCATACCACAATAGATATTTTATACATACCACAATAGATATCTTATACATACCACGATTAATACCTAGGTTCACCATATTTTCTTCATAAAAATATGGGATACATATGAAGCAGCGCAAGTTATCGCTGAAACCATTGTCAACGTCAAGTAAAATCATTATATCGAGGTCCCACTACATTCATCACACATACTACTTTACCGCATGACAAACTCCAGTTATTTATCGTCATACGGCCATTGCCAACCAGTGGCTTTAGGTGGGAAATGTGTGAAGGCTGTATCTATCGGCGGTCTTCCCCGTGCTCGGTAGGTAAAGAACTTGTTTCTGATGTTTTTGCGCTGAAACGAACCCGTGGACCTAGACGGTAACCTTCATAGTGGAAGACGAGCATCTTACCACTGGGCCACTCGGGCGGTAAATCACGCATACTCTCATTTGGATTTTTTTTTTCATATTGAGAAAATTCACCAATTGCACGGTAAAAAAAAAAGTGATAAATTTATCAAACTTACCAAGACGATTGGTAAGTATTCATAACAACCAGTTATTATGTCTAATAACTGGTTGTTGCATATAATAACCGATTAATCACACTTACTGTAACATAAAAAAAAAATTGTAGCGGTTTCAGAATCTCGTGAAAAATATCGTTGTAGAGGGACTTATCGTAGTAAAGGATAACGGTGTATCGAGAAAAGAGTTGAACATTAGAGTACAGGCAATTCCAAAGATAACTTGAAAAAAATCTCGTTGTAGAGAGATTTAACGTTATATCGAGTATCGTTTGTAACGAGATTGCAGTGAAACGTGTTCCGGTAGAAACGTTCCTCTCACATAACATACAATATATACGCAACTGACTATATTTCCTCGACAAAAATACGGTAAATTAGGATTCCTTCTGAAAATTACGGCACATCACTAATTATCTCAACAACAAAAAAAAAAGTCAGAAAAATGCAAAGTTTTCATTTATCTCTGAAAAATGAAGATAGCAATAGCAAGAAGTGAACCGCTGTTGCAAATCGCAGATGATGAAGAAAATGTTTTGTCTGTCACAAATATGTGAGATGAATATTTTTCTGACTATTAATTAACTATGATAATTACAGTCATAACTATTTATACAATTTATGTCATGAAAATAATCTTTGTCTTTGATTTCAATTAAGAATAAAAATTCAAATTAGTTTCGTTTTAACGGGGAAAACGGGACATTTATATGGAAATAGTCGGATCAGCCCATTTATGCAAGCACCTTGATGCGCTTTGAATTTCATTTCGATATTTTGTTGAAACTGCAACAATTAAGAATATTCCAAGACATATTTTAAGTACATCAATAGGAAGTATGACACTGGACGACAAGTGTCCTCAATTCAGGATAGCAAAAAATAACGACGTACTTGAAACAAAAAAAAAAGGTGAAGTGAAGCGAAATGGAATCGCGTTAGTTATTCGCATTAAACTGTAATCTAAATAATCAATGACAAAATAATTACTTGCATGAAAATGACAATACGGGGGAACGTAACATGTTCTGCCAAACGAAAGTAGGGGGGATGATAGACGAGCCCATGTGGGCAATGAAACGTCCTACCAACGCAGGCCCGTCATTTTAACTTGTTCCGGAGGGGACAATCGCACCCCTTGATTCCCCCCCCCCCCCCAGATGACGGGCCTGTACCAATCTTGTTCTATCTTGAACCGTTTTTGAGGTATGGTGAGTAATCGCTTATGGGAAAAAAATGTGTCAAGTCTGAAAAAAAACCCAAATTCGTGAAGTTTCTGAAAGATCTACACATACTTGGAAAGAGCAGAAAAAAAATCCAGAATTTTTTCCATACCTATTTCTGAGGGTTGTCAACACGTGCATACAACAATTAGCTGCAATGCTGAAACATTAGTTAAAAAAACATAACATAACTTTTGATAATAAAAATTTTATGTATATAACATTTTTTTCTTTTTTTGCACAATGAACTCCTAATCACATAATCCATGAAAATTAAATTCAAAGCATAAAGACTTTCAAACATATTTATAAGAATTTATTCAGCATACTAAGTCAAAAATTTCCTTATTAGACCTAGAAAATAGATATATATATAAGTTGTGATACTGCCAAGTTCATTAATGCATATTTCACGGATAGAGGGCGCGGTAACGTAATTCCGTTGTAATTCTAATAAAAAATACAGCATTGCTTATAAGAACATCATGGAAACGTCCGTCAAGTTGCCTAAAATATGAATCAGCATTTTGGTTTGAATGCATTTAAATATTTTCACATAGATACAGGAAATTTAAATCGAATATGTGAAGGTCGAAAAAATGAAATCGAATAAAACCAGGAAAATAACCGAAATAAAAACGGTGTGCAGGGTAAGCATCGCTTGGTCACGGGAATTTTTTTAAGACAGGAAAAACAGAAACATAATTCAAAAAACAGCCGATAGGTAGCGCTGACGTACACAAGTCAAAGAAGAGATATGCAAATAACGAACAGAATGCCTCCAAATCGTTTATTACTGCAGTATGTGTTCCACATGACCACCACACAGGGGGCAGATGAGTCACAAATCCAGCAACGGCAGAGTATAGCACGCTGCTAGTTAGAAGTTGATATGCCTACGACCACTGTGCCGCGGAGTACTATGCAGAGTGTAGCAGGTCCGGATTTGTACATGACACCTCTCAGCGGATCGCATCTTCCAGTTCCGACAAATTGGATGAATCGGATCGATACACCTGGGATTTCAAATATTCCCATAGCCAGGTGTCAGATCTGAAGACCGAGGAGGCCATGAGAACCTGCAACGCCTGCTAATGATTTTGTCTTTCCCGAACGTCTGTATCAGGAATGCCTTGACCGGAGTAGCAGTGTGACTAGTTGCTCCATCTTGCATAAACGTGATGGTAGAAAGCGCATCTCTTTCACACAAAAATGGCACGACCTTCTCGCACAGAAACATTAAATAATGCTGCGCATTCACAGTAGCAGTTTCCACCCATTTACTTTGCACTGCGTTGCAAACAAGGAGGGCCCTATGATGAACGAACCTATGAACCCACACCACACTGTCATTTTTGGGGGAATGCAATGGTTTCTGCGTGTACTCACGTGGATTAGACGTCGCGCAGATGCGACAGTTATGGGTATTAACGTCGCCATGAAGGGAAAAATGAGCTTTATCTGTCTTAAAGATCCAGGTAGGATTCTGTTCGATTTTGGAGAAAGCCCACCTCGCAAATGCTTCCTTCTGTATGGTAACGCTTTAATTTCGTCTACAACACGCGGCGAACGTTCCTTACTTAAACATGGTCGTTCGGCTCTTACACGATCCTCCAGTTCGTTCCAGTTTCCTCAAACCGCTAAACAAGCTTTATGGGCCTGTCGCTGTTAAAGGCCCTTTTCCAGTCCTCACATTCTTCTGAACTCGGAATTTACGCAAGGCAATGGTCGCTGATTCCTGATTCACGTAAAACAACTTCACCAACAAAACTTTATCCTTCGCACTCAGCATCCTTGTTCATATACACGGTTTACATCAGGAGCGCAAGTTCTTATAACCGTCTCATCTGCATATATCCACCCAAGTCGCTCGTAATAGCGCCATCTATCGGCTGTTTTGAGTTTTTTTCCCTGTCAAAAAAATTTCCGTGACCTAGCGATGCCAACCTTGCAAACCGTTTATTATTTCGGTTATTTTTCCGGTTTTTATGAATTTTATACGGACATTTCGTTCACCCTGTACTTTATTTTCATAATAGTAAAATTAGGTTATAGACAACTTAATGACAAAAGAAACAAAAATAGTTTATAAACAATCGACGCGAAAATTTAGGCAATTTTTATTTTGCTGAAAATTAGACTTTATTTTCAGCAAAATAAAAATGATCTAAAATCTGGTTGAATGCCCATTTTTCTCAATAATTTAGCGTTAATGGAAGTTTCCATCTAAGAAATTGAGCCTTGCATTATTTGCAGCTCTAAGTTATGTCAATAACTCTCAACGGAAGCCTCTCTATAAATGCCCCAAAGATTCTTAATTTGTTCGAGATCGGGGCACATGATACCCTGTCGTGAACTTCAATATTTTGCGCATTTAAACTAGACTTTTGCACGATCTGCCTACGATTACGTGAATTACATTACTGAAACTCCCAATGGAGACTAGCTAGTTTTTCCCCAGATCATGCTCTAGCGTCTGTATGTAATGCTGAGCATCTTGGTGTCCATTAAGAGAGGGTATTGAGACACCTACCATTACACAGCAGAATGAAGTCGAAACCATCAGTGAACAACCACCTTGCCTGTGACTACAATTAGTCCGTGTTTCCTTGCGCAAATCGTGTAAATATTACCCCTAATCTATCTGACCGATTTAGGTTCCATTTCTTCTAATCGCTGAAAATAACTGAATGTCATTTTGGCCCATACGGCACACACTTGCGAGCCCACTTTAATCTTTGCGTTTTGTGCTCAAGTTGAAACCTGAGAGCAAAAAAGCTGTTTTTTTTCCCATAATTTTTCGAAACACTGCCGCGCCTGTTTCTCGTATATGTGCAAGCATCGTATCCATTCATACGGAGTATAGACGAGATTTTAAATTGCTGCGCAGTCATCATTTGCATAGATATCAGTCTTTGGATTCTTCTGTAATTCTTCTGTATTACGGGGCCTTCTAGATCGGTTTTGAGCACTATGTGTACCACCTCCAGTTATATTCGGTAGATAAGCATTTTAGAACGTTGTAAGATAGATGCAATTTCCATAAACAGTCTACTCCTTTTTTTGTGTGTGAGATTTCAACTTCAATATAATTTATTTTTTCAGAACATCTGGCTGTAACTCGAAACATCTTAAACAACTGATGTTAGCGCGTAAAGAACATAAATACCGAACATCGGTGACGTGATTGGTAGCGAATTAGCATATATCGACGACCTATCGCGAGAATTCTTCATTGTGTCTAAACTTTTGCAAACACGAATTTCCGCCTTTAAAAAACTTATTTTTATCACGAATTACAACATTGTTTTTGATATTCACATGTACGAATAATATTTTTAGGGGGGGAGAGAGAGAGAGAGAGAAGTACCTGATAATCTCTATTATTATTACATAGCTGCCAACTTTTGAAAATGAAAATTCGGGAGATTTTCGCGCAAACCCGTATTTTATGCTAAAACCACTCCCTAATAAATACAATAGGGATTTTTCCAAATAAAATAGGGATTTTCCAAACATAAAAGTTAAAGCGTAGGGAATAAAATCCCTACTCAAAAACTGAAGTCAAATTAAAATAGGGATTTTACACACATGGAAGTTAAACCCTTGGGAATAAAATTCCTACGCAAAAAACAAGTGAAATCGGAGGCCAAAACTTCAATGATGTAAAAATAAATATTGTGTTCAATCAGAAATGCTGTGAACAAACATTCTGCGCGAATGACCCCAAAATCATCGGAAGATGAAGGAAAACACCGTCAATTTTTGAAGAACACTGACTTTTTGTGACACTTGATTGGTTTTTTTTTCACTTCACGACTGATGATGGCAGTCTTTCCATGACCGATGTTTATGTCCGTAACACAACTTGTACAAAAAGGAAAAGTCGGCCCTCTTCTGGAACGTTTGATGAAAGGAAATTCATCGGAATAAGTATCTTTAAAATTGATTAAATATGATTTGCTTATCATTATTCATGCTTTGTTATATCGCACGCACGTAACTTCAACAAAAGAAATTTTGACCACATGCGCGGCGCTATAATCTTCAATTATTATCCAGGACTATTGGCTGCTAAGCCATTTCCCTGCACGATAAGACAAACAACTTTCTTGTTACCATCAGAGGGTTTGTAAAACTTCTTTAAAAAGGGAATTTCCCCATTTACGACGTGTGACGTCATTTCGAAAGGGAAAAGAAAGAGGCTTCATGTCCCACAAGAAATTCCTTAGGGATTGTTTTCATAAGCGGGGATTTTTTTAAATGAAGTAGGGAATTTTTAGGGACAATTAGGGATTTTTGTGATTTTTTGTAAAAATTCGGGAGATTTAAGAACTTTTCGGGAGATCGAGCGATGAAGCTAAAATTCGGGAGATTCCCGAAAAATTCGGGAGACTTGGCAGCTATGTTATTATGAAATAAAATTTAAAGCAAATTTCATAGGTTAAACTTTTGCGGTGCACTGTATACCAATTCCTACAATTTTTACGAATTCTTAAAAGAATTTATATGTGATACCCTGTAAATCTCTACGGCAAATGTGATTGCAATAGTAACCGCAGAATATCATTTGTTAGTATTCTGTTGATATGTTGACACACACCGGGATTGAAATCTCAAGGGTAAAAGAAACTCACCAGAGTGTATGCGATTGGATATGTGTATATGTACATAAATAGACGACATCTAAATGACAAGGAATTACAGCGAAGGGAGTTTATACGACGTCCAAGGACGTACAATTCGAGTGCTTTAGGATCGTTGATTGGCCAACGCAACAAAATCCGATGCCAGGGCGTAATGGTCGACAGACAGACAGAGTATACCCTGGAGACAACAAATCATGGATGTATGAGATTCTCGGCAACTTATTGTTATTGCGGTTGTGCTGTTACGAGGCAATGCGTTGCGAACGTATTTTTCCGTCTTATAGCTTCTGGATTATATCGATCGGGAAAAAATCGTTCGCTGCTGGTAGTATTTCACCATATATATTTCATATCAACGGCAGCTATGTCTAATTGCAATAGTTTTTGATCTTAATTGCTTAATTCTTTGATCTTAATAATTGCATTCTACTCATGAAGTATATGACGTGACGGATATAGAAGAAGCTTTCCGCGGGCATCAGTTTTACGTCTATTATTAGTTCAAATATTTCAATATTTGGACGAGAAATATTTAAACCTTTGGCTTATCCCTTTCAGAACCTGGTTCTACAAATGTGTAGGTTGCTTTTCCTCCTACTGTAGAATTTTTTTTTATTTTTACCTCAGGAAGTTAAACCCTGACTAAAAGGATTGCGTAAGTTTTGAATTATAAATATGGTGAACATGAACTTCGGGGGCTTTCATCAGAGGACAGCACTCAAAGTTGTACTATCGGAAGGGGGTTTGAGATGGTTTTTTGGAGAAAGTGTGACTTATTACATAAAATTTAGCGATAAAATCCTAGAAAAAATTGTATGTGAAAACGAATATACCCTGCATCCTCTTGGTTGAAAAAATTTGAACGAAATTAATTATTTCTTCACATAAAAATAAAAATTTGAAGGAAAAAAAATAAAGATTTGCTGGCTGCATTTAAGTTTTTATATATGTACAAAGGCAAAAACGTAGACATAAACATCACCCCTTTACGACTCATTTGTGGGAATTCTGACCACGAAGTCCTGATGACGGCTCTCCATTGTAGAGTCGAAACGCGTCGACTATTCGACCAATTAAATTTTATTTGTCTTAAAAACGTGTAAATTTTTGTGTGAATTTGTGGGAAAATTGTAGATGTTGTTTATCTTGATTTTCAGAGATTATTCGATTGGATCCAACATGGTAAACTTTTGAAACGTTTACATCAAATTGGGATGGCAACTTGTTGAATTTGATAGAAATGTGGTTGTGAGATAGGTCACGCCGAGCTATTGGGAAAGGGGAATTTTCTGGTCAGACAGGGGTTGAAAGTGGATTCCTTCAAGGAAGTGTCCCCATTAGTCCAATTCTTTTTTTTTTTTCACTTGTTATCGATAAGCTCGATCAGGGTATCGATGGGATTTTGAGCAATTTCGCAGATGACGTGAAGCTTACAGGGGGTAGTCGGAATCAAAGCGAAAGTAAGAGGCTCAAGACGAACGTGAATATGATTGCAACATGGGGCTAACGGATGGTCTTTTAGCTCTGACAAGTCCATGGTCACTCATTTTGATCTGAACAACCCATGCTTCGCTTACGAGTTGAATGATCTTTTTATTCCGGATGCAACGAGGATCCCCGATTTGGGAATCCTCATTGACGAGCTGCTTAGGTTTCCTGAACATTGTTCAGCAGTGGTTAAAATAGAGTACAGAATGCTCGGTTTCATTTTCAAAAATGTCTCTTCGCGTTCTCCTAAAGTGATCCTCCCACTTTTCTGGAGCTTAGTTCGTCCTGGATTGAAAAATGCCGTAAGGTTTTGGAGACCATACCTAAAAAAAACAGAGGGACATAGACTTGTGGTCGAGGGGATGCAGAGAAGAGCCACGCTTGTTTTTGATGGCACACAAGGCTTGAGCTGTGAAGAGAAACTTGATTTTTGAAAATGTTTGCATTGAAAGAGCAGTTATATAGGTATCTTTTTTTCAACCACCTCGGCCTCGGATGTACTAGGAGAGTCAGTATGAATTAAATCAATTAAGAAAATATGAATTCGATAAGTTTTGTGGCTTATCATAGAAAAATTGGAAGTTGGAGAACTAAGTCTGAAGGTGATCGAGAAATCTCTTCAAGATCTTACAACGTTCTACAAGATCTACGTAATACGTATCTACGAGATCTTTTACGAAACCACGGACGATGTTATTACCTCTGTAAAAACCTGGAAAAAAATTTATCCCTTCGGGATAAAATCCCTTAAACTGATGGTATTGTCTAGAGAAAACCTCGATATGTTGTTATCATATTTATTACCGAAGTATCAACTTCAAAAAGCATCGAGCAACTCACTACATTTCATTGGCTAGGCCAGTGAATTTCATATGCAAATACAAAATAGTCTCAACTATTTGAGCTAATAATTGACAAATGTGTGTGGAACCTTCCACCTGATTCGTACCCACACGACCTCACGGCGGCTTATGGAGCATAGCTTTATAGCTATAGCGAAGAGTATAAAACTTAACAATTTCGATTGTCTCTGAAACACTATCAGATTTTTAAATTAAGATGATACGTGACCTAAAAAAAGTCCGATGACACAGATGAACTTTGTAAATTCAGAAACACTGTAGTAGAAAAAATATATATATACATACATATACACACACATATATATATCTTGTGTATATATACAGGGTGATCAGCAAATAAGCTCTTATTTCAAAATTAAATATCTCTACAACAAAGATCAATAGAATTATGCGGTAAACGGTACGTTTATTAGCAAAACTGTAAGAATGTTGTACAGAAATTTCGAAAATTTAGTTTTTTTTTTAATTTTTTAAAATTAAAAAAAAAAAACTGGAGATTTTGGGGTTCCGAAAATCCTCATTTGTGTGAAGAGAAACCACTGCATTCGCCTAAAGTTACTGCATGGGCTGCGGTATGCGCCATGTATGCTGACAAATTGTTCCAAAATTGTAACGTAACGTTCAGTAGTAATCGTTTCTCGTACGAAGAAGGGGCCGATAATGCCTCTGGCGCATACCAGAGTTGTAGAGATATTTAATTTTGAAATAAGGGCTTATTCGCTGATCACCCTGTATATATATATTTATATATACGAGAAACACACACATAAATAAATCTTTAAAATATAGTTTAATTTTTCAAATATATTAAACGCAAGAAATTTAAATTAAACCCGAAAGCAGCAACTTCCGATGAACCGTAGACGGCAAGGCCATAAGGCGATGACTCTCTGTAAGACCTCACACACAAATCGCATTTGGATACTCAGGCGAACGGCAATCGATCCGAAGTAATGCAGAATACATTCATCCTCAACCGAGTGCATAAAACAACGGAAATAGGAACAAGAATTTTAGAGCGCCATCTACTGATAATAATTGTAAACGCACGAAAAGTCCACGATCACAAAAGCAGTAACGTGCGATTAACGCATGTCATATTTTGATTTTAAAATTATTTTATATCATTATAGATTATTTTAAAACACACTTATATAAAATGGAAACATGCTTTATTGCATTAGTTTAAAAGTTACTTAATTTTTAAGATAAAAAAATTATATTTATTTTCAAATTTATTATTTTTCGAAGTTGCACTGATCTTTTTAACGTGTAAGGCATTCGCTTAGCGCAGTATTGGACACCAATGCGCTAAGCGAGGGTGTTACGATCATCATGGAGGTGGATGAAAAATTGTTTTAGTCTAATTAACTACAATTGTGCATGACAGACTAATCGGATAAGTCGCCATCTGGGCAATGTGAGCTTTGGGTTGAGTTAGGTCTGGCTGTCCATGTACGGTCCCGTTCAGCCAACACCATCTATAGCAGAAAGCCTCCACGCGAAACTGTTGACGTCATTGAAGAAGTCTATTTCACCTATAGTCATTGGATATACTGCAAAAAAAGGTAAAGATATTGCATGCGTCTGCCTGCTATATCCAGTGCTTGCAGGTGAAATGGACTTTTTCAGTGATGTCAAAGCTTCGTCATTTTGCTATAGATGGTGTTGGGTCAGCGCACACGAGCTCTAAGGGAAGAGGATTCGTTGGCTTTGTAGTTTAATGTTCTTGGGCACTCACCCGGCAAGTGAAAGGACGTGGGTTTGATTCCAAGAAAGGCCAGTTGAAATTTTTCTTAGATTTATCTTCGCATCAGCTAGCTGTCGAAACCTTCGTAGTAATTGCGGAAAATTACGTCACCTTCGGATAATCTGAAAGACCTAATTTTTCAACATTTATCAAGATGCAATAGGAATGTACTTTCCACGAAGTACATTCTGACTGTACTTTATGACGAAGAAGATTCAGAAGGAACGTCTTTGCACCTTTGGTTTTTCATATCATTATTGGTAATTTACGTTAACCGGTAAATATGATGAATTCCGTTGTTATGCATAATCGTCGAGCGTTTTTCTATATATATATGTAAGTTTGATGAATTTCATTCCCTTAATTTATCATTTTTTCCGGCGATTATTCGAAGTTAGTTAATTTGATCAGTTTTTCTAAATTAATCCCTTTTCCGGTGCTTATGCATAGTATCCAAGCTCGTTGGTAAATTTAATAAGTATTAAAAAGATTATCACTTTTACCTTCGATTATGCATAATACTCAAGCGTCCCGTCGTTGATAAGCATGATAAATTGTACTATACATGGTAATTCATACAAGTTTTGTGTCATTATATCGGGTATGATCGTAAAATTTGATATCAATATATTCATCAGACACTCCCTCTATCATTCGCTCATTTATAATTTTTTTCATATTTAACAAATTCATCACTAACACAAGGGTTTGCGTAATCACAGACAAATGCAATAAATGCCAAGTATTTATCAAATTTACTAATGACGCTTGGGTATTATACATATTCGCCGGTAAAAATGATAAATTTATGTAACGTGCAGAAAAGTGATATTGTATGTATATGGTTTGAATTTGAGAACAAAAGACGTCATAAACTTATTGTTGGTGTTTGTTACAATCCACCGAATAGGGATCCAAACTACATCGCCAAATTTCATGAAGAAATTTCCTACATGTGTAAGCGTAAGAGGGTTCTCATACTAGGGGATTTCAATTACCCAGGTATTGATTGGGAGAACCTTTCATCTGGAGATCAGTATGAAAGAGACTTTCTTAAGTTGGTGCTCGAAAATTTTTTGTATCAGCATGTATCAGAAGCCACTAGGGGTACTGCTATTTTGGATTTAGTTCTTACTAGTTCTGAGGATCTAGTTGAACATGTTTCGGTGGGGGAAGAGTTTTCTTCCAGTGATCATCGTATCGTCAGATTTCACTGTAACTTTTCCTCGGGTAAGGTTGATAACAAAAGACTGGTTCCTTGTTTTCGGAGAACTAACTTTGAAGTTTTGAGAGGAAGGTTAGCGGAAGTTTTAAAAGACGGTTGAAATCAGTAGGGGTGGTAAGTCAATGGGAAGAATTTAGTACGAAGCTGTCCTCTGTTTTGCACGACGTCATACCCTTTGTTCGAAAAAAGCGTGTTTGTACATTGCACCCTCTATGGTTCACGGATAGCGTGCATAACCTTTATCTTGAAAAGAAAAGAGCATTCAGAGAGTATAAAAGTGGCCGAGGGGACCTATCATTGTTTACTGATAAAAGAAGAGTGTTGAAGAAAGCGATAAGGGATAGTAAAAAGGAAGTTGAATCTAGGTTGGCAGATAACATTGGCTCTGACCCAAAATCATTTTTTCGATACGTCAATAATGAATGTACTGGAGCATGACGCTTAGCGTTGATAAGTGCATGGTCGGTCATTTTGGTTCGAACAACCCACGGTTCTCTTACGAGTTGAATGGTGTCACTATCCCGGATGCAACTAGGGTCACCGATTTGGGAATTCTCATTGACGAGCGGCTTAGGTTTTCTGAACATTGTTCAGCGGTAGTCAAAAAATCGAATAGAATGCTTGGTCCCATTTTCAAAAAGGTCTCTTCGCGTTCTCCTAAAGTCATTCTTCCGCTTTTTCGAGGCTTAGTTCGTCCTGGACAGGAGTATGCTGTAAGGTTCTGGAGACCATACCTACAGAGGGACATAGACTTGGTTGAAGGGGTGCAGAGAAGAGTCACGCGTGTCCTTATTGGCACACGGGAGTTGAGTTATGAAGAGAGATTTCATTTTTTGAATATGTTTACATTGAATGAACGCAAGTGTCGAGGAGATATGATCGAAGTGTTCAAAATTTTCAATGGGATGGATAGGATGGACCATGAACTCTTAGTACACCGCCAATCGACTACTTTTACATGGGGACGCCAGTATCGATTGGTGAGGGACAATGCAAGGCTATGGTGTCGCAGGGAATTTTTCTCCAATAGGATTGTTAAAAAATGGAGCAGCTTACCCCCGGAGGTAGTAAATTGTAACACAATTGACACGTTTAAAAAGAAATACGATAAACATGTTGGGGTAAATCGAGAAGCTATCCATACTTAGAATAAGACAACCATAAGTATTCTTTATGGACATTCTATAGTATGTTATCATGTGTATATATTGATTATAATTTTTGTTAATTGCATTTTTAATTGGGTTGCTATTTTTTTGGAAATATATGACATCCATATTTTTATGGGCATCTTTTTCTCAGCCACCTCGTTGGGCATTTTGTCTGTTGTGGAGTTGTATTTGTATTATGTAGAATAACCTATTTATCTCATTTATCGTAACAGATATAATGTTTTTCATATCTATATGGCGTGTATTGCAATTAATGAAAATAAGTAAGGGTGAAATATAGCCATACTTAGCTTCTCAGTGGTTTTTACTGAGGCCTATATGATTAATTCTAAAGAACAGATACGGTATATGCTCGACTATCCATCCGACTCTCGTTTATGCGGCCTAGTTAAAAAAAATAATTACAATTTGCTTTAATAAAATGATGAATAATTTATTTGCCAAGGTGTTGCAAGTATAACCTGTGTAATCATTTATCAATGAAATAAGTTGAAATATTCTTTGTAAGAATTAAGAGTTTACGCTTTACGTTAATGTTTATTTTATTTTTACCCTTCCCCGTGGCATAGTAAAAATCACTAAACCTTTTGTAAAATGTCATCATTCTAATAATAGGTTTTTTTTTCATATTTTCAACAAGTTCAATGTAGAGAGTATAGGGGGAAACGCTACATTAAAAAATCATTTATACAAAATATTTGGGCTTGTTCATGCTTATAAAATAATAGTCTATTAAGGAGGCGAGATATCTCGTCAACCCCGCTGAGAGTGTTAAAAAAGTGTGTATTTGTTACAGTAAAAGCCCGAAGACTAGTAAAACCTAGGTTTTACTAATAAGACCTAGGTTTTACCAAGGCGAGTTGGTAAAAGCCCGAAATGCGCTTGTAAACGTTCTCATTTCAGACATTTGCCAAGTCGAAGACCGTTTCTAATGAATAAATCAATGATCATGAATTCATTAGTTTCTTATTAATTAACAAGTATAATTATTTAATAATTATAAGTATTTAATAATTGTAAATAATTATTAATAAACACATTAATTAATTAACTGCCATGAACTTACTAGTTTGTGACGCTAATTAAACAATTGTTAAAATTATTTACTCTTGATGCTGATTAGGCAATTATTAGTTATTATTCACTGCCTAATTAATCTACTCCGACCAACAATAATGATCATAGCCATTAATGGTCAATTGGTTCATCAAAAACAGGTTTTAATGAACCAAGGTAAAATACACATAAAGAAGCATTTTTTTTTGTACGGCAATGTGGGATCGGAAATGAAAATTGTTGGCGGAAAACTTCTAACGAGGACCTCATGGCAAAACTTTCAGTCGCTGCTGCAACTTCGAAAGGGTACGCCAATTACTTGCTAGACGCTGCCAGGCTTGTAACGATGTTGGTGGTGGTACATTTGAGCACTTACTTTAATTATTAATGTTAATAAAGAGATTTTTTCATTTCCTCAGCATTTCACGTTTTTCCGCGAACCCCACATTGCTATACAAAAAACATTTCTTTATGTGTATTTCACCTTTTTTTTAAAGTTTGACCCATGTGTTCAGGGACACCCTGTATAGCCAATGAAGACCTCTGCGCATATATCTCAACAAATCAACAGACATTTTCACGACAACCCACAGATTTCAAAAATTTATTCAACTAAGCAAATTTTAATTGAAAATTCAATACAAAAAAAACTTTATCCAGAAAATAAATTGCGCAAGCTTAGGCCGGGATTACATTACCAAAGTTTCAGAAAAGTTATTTCCAGCAAATGTAACCAATACGCTTATTGGTTGCTTTTTTAATTTTTGTAAAATATATTTTATCAAACTTTTATAGTTTGTTAATGTTTCTTAAACTAAATTATATAAAAGAATGAATCAAAAATTGAAATTTTCTTAAGAGAATTAAGGGACACATTTCGAGTATATAGATAAATCATTTTTCATCCTTCTTTAGGGTGGTATTCACCGACATGGTTTAAACCATATATGCTTAACCTATGACCCTCGGGCCAAATATGTCTCTCGGAGTCATCTGAAGTGGCTGCGACCTCAAACCTAATTTCGCAAAAATTTACTAAGTGGCACATTATTAGATCACTTGAGTAACCAGTGACGAATTGAGTGACTTGTAGCACAGTTTCTAAGTACTTAAACTGCAGCATGTTTCTAGATCACTTATGTGATCCGCAACATATAAAGTAATCTGTGGCACAGCTCCAGAGCACTTAAGCGGCTTGCAGTGTAGTTCCACATCACTCAAGTTATCCGCGGCACAGTTCCGCTTCGCGCAAGCGACCCACGGAACATTTCCACGTGACTTAAGTGGCCCACAACACATTCCCAAATATCGTGACCTGCGGAATCTTTATAGATCATTTGAGTTGCCCACAGCACAGTTCTAGAGCACTTAAATGACGCGTGGCGTACTTCCAGAGAAGTTAAGCAACCCGCGGTGCTGTTCTACATCGCTGAGCTTACCCGCTGGACGGTTCATCCAAGTGGCCCACGGCTGCACATGTGCACATGACTTAATTGGCCCGCAACAGATTACCAAATCATTTAAGTGACCTACCTGTGGCATATTTAAGGATCACTTGAGTGACTAACGGCACAGTTCTAGAGCTTTTCTTTTGTGAAATACGTATATGATGTGAAGGTCAATGCAATGTGTATGAAATTAATGGTAATTATGTAAAGAAGTAATGTCCTCCACATGCTAGAAACACGAATGCGTAAATTTTCGCTTTTTTTTGTTATTAGCTTGGATGTATGTGTGTAGATACTTTATTTTACTATCTAAGTTTTGTATGAAACGCGAATGTGTATCCATATCGAAACACATGTTACAAAACATTTTAGGAAAATATTTTCCATACAGTAACTATTGGTAGAGTAAACATTCAAACGCCATTTCCCCGTTACATTTTCTCCAAGGACATTTCACATTCCTGTATCTTCTAGCCCGAAGGGGACGATACATTTTCACATTCATTACAATAAATTAATTCCATCAGTGTTTTTAACTAGTATATTGCTGCCAGATAAGTGATATAGCTCTTTCATGACCCGTAAAAACGTGTATGTTACGGTAGATGTGAATAATCCGGACATCATACATAATAACCGCTAATTCTGCATAATCGCAAAGTATTTTGGTAAGTTTTATAAATTTCCCTTAATTTATCGCTTTTACCGGCTAGTATGCATAGCACCCGAGCTTCGTTGGTAAATTTTTAATAAGTACTAAAAACTACTTTTACTGCCAATTATGTATAATACCCAAGCATCGCGTCGTTGGTAAACATGATAAATTTTACTATAAGATATACCACGCATAATAATTCATACATGTATTATATCATTATATCGGGATGAAATTTGTAAAATTTGTTATCATTATATCGAGGTCCGAAGGGCGCGGTAGGCCAGGTCGATAAGATGCTCGCCTAAAGTTCCAAAGGATGTTTAGAGGTGTCACGAGTTCGATACCGGTTCGTCCTTGGCAGAAAAATTTCCTGACACGGGTACAACAAAAACGGCGACAAGACCGCAGGAAAACATTACTACCGCAAGGAGTCCCCATCGAAGGGTTAGCGCACCAACCCCTCGATGAGTATAAAAAACAAGCCTACCTGGAATCGGCAATAAATTGTAGGTCCCGGTCTAATTAGCCCTCGTGTGCAGAAAATGACCGTGGTGCGACAAAAATGACCAAATGATCGGGGGTCCGACTATATTATCACACATACTAGACTCATTTGAAATTTTTTTCCATATTTAATAAATCCACCAATTACGCTACGGTGTTATATAATCACAGATGAAGGCGATACATTGCAAGTATTTATCAAATTTACCAACGACGGTAGGTATTATGCATATTCACCGGTAAAATGACAAATTTATCAAACTTACCAAGACGATTGGTAAGTATGCATAATAACCGTAATAACCGATTTACCACATTTACTGTAACATATATAATCCTTGTTGAATCCTTGCATGGCGAAAAGTTCGTACATCCATGACGTAGCTGTAGTTCGCGTGGAACCCTTGATGGTTACGAGACTTTTCCGAGAAACCAACGAAAATAAATAAACGTAATATAAGCATTTTTACTGCAACACCAATTAAGCATTTTGTAAATTTTAATACCGCCGAACGCCCCAGAAAAGCATCAGCACCAATTAGGAGCCCATGAATCTCATCCGCTGCTGAAACCCCACCATAACCTAATGCAATTCGATCTCATCTCTCGACTGATATTAATACTTCCTTTTTTCCCCTTTGGACCATTCCATAATTGGACCATTCACTCGAAAACATAAAAATATTTAATTGATAATAAAAATCCTCCACCAAAAGAAGACAAACGACTGTTGGAATTGGCAACGTTGTAGCTTCGTGCCGGACAATAATAGGCTAACTGTTTGGTAGGTCGAGTGAGTAGTGCTACCGGGCACGGCACAGTGGCGGAGGGTCACACATTACACTTCTCACTTTCATTTTAAATCGGAAAAGAAAAAAAAAACAAGTCTGTCTACACACACACGAGTCCACATTTAGTTTATGGGGGAAAAGCAACGAAACGGGGCGCTTTGGCGGCAGCGTAAGGTACGTGTACTGACTAAAACGAGTGAATCGATCGGACGGCAAGTGCGGCATCCGACGAGGGACCCTGCCTTTACCCACATCTTTGCCAACACCTACTTTTGCCCTTTCTCTCTCTCTCTCTCTCTCTTTCCAATCTTTTTTTCCTTTGCCAATGAGACGTTTGATTCGAACGGAAGCTGAAGAGCTTTTTTGCATGTATGTGGTACATGCAATATGCGGAACACACATAAACTGCTATAACAACGACCATTTCTATATCAATCAATGGCTTTGAATCGTTTCTTTTTGTCGTGGTTATGGGTCAATATCAATCACGTCACGTTTTGAGTTTTTCTTCTTTAACAACTCGTGGTATCAGTTCACGTTTGCTAAACCCGCGATGATCATAGGGCAGCGTTTCTCATCCTGTGGTCCGCGACGATGGCATTGGTGGTCCGCGGGAGGACTTGATAAAATTATTCATCCGTTGTAATTGATCCGTCTAATATCCCTAATATCTATAATGGGTTTAAATGAAATTATACCTTCATATACATTTAGGTTCACCATGAATCATCGAAGAGAATTCAGGAAATTGCGATCCTAAATATGGGATATATCACTAAATTTTGCGAAAAATTGCAATTTATTGCTTTAAACGCAATTTGCTAACTACTGCTAAAATTGCTGAAGGGTGTGGGAATGAAGGGCTACTGAAAATCGCAGTAAATAAAAATGTATTTCACGAAAAAAATATTCGCATGATTTAATGACCATATTTCATTGAGGAAGATAAAATTCGGTAAACTAGAATCTTTTAAAATATAATAATCCGTAAAATACGGGACGTTGCCAATTGTCATCCAAACTTTTTCAGAAATAGGCATAATCACAAACCGTAATTAAAATTCCAAAGACATTTAAGGACAAACCGTTAAAACTTTCAAACACACGTGAGATGAATATTTGTTTTTTGCTATAATTGCCATAATGTAATTTATATCATGAAAACTCTGTGCGTGTTTTCCGACATTAGTGAATATTAAAAGTTTAAATAAGTATTCTATCGTTGAAAAAACGGCAAATGTGTACAAAAAATTCGGAACAACGAAAATTACAGGAATGTTCCGTGACAAGTGGTCCGTCAAATGGTTTCAGACATTTTACTGGTCCGTGGTTTCATAAATATGGAGAAACAATGTCGTAGAGGATAGTATTCTGTGTATTCAAGGTGTCCGAGCACATTTAAAACGTCGTTTTAGAAGAAAATATTAATTTTTGTCATTATTTATGGAAGTGCCATTATTCTAAAACTGACCTCGTTTTGTTTATATGACGCTTAGAGAAGAAGTTACGTCCACTTTAGTGTTACGTTTTTACATCAAGTAATCTGTGAATAAAAACTTTGAACGTGTTTTACAGGATGCTGCTATTTTTGACATTTTAATGAGTTTGAAACATGTTTTCGATAAATCTCTGTCGACCATTACAGAATTTTGATATGATATTCTGCAATACAGGGTGAATCCAAAATATTCTGCCAAACGAAGGGCAAGGGGGGGGGGCTGTGATAGATGAGCCCAAGTGGATCACGAAACACCCCACCAACCCTGTCCAATCACAAACCGTTTTCAAGTTACGGTGGATTATCGATTATGGAAAAAAATGCATCAAATCTGTAAACACCAGAATTTCTGAAATTTCTGAAAGACCTATACGCAAATTAAGCACACATTTGGAAATAGCAGGAAAAAATGATATAAGGTGATACCAATTTCATCGAAATATCTGGTTTTAATGGCGAGCTACAAGCCCTGAAAAAAGTTGGCAAAGTTCAAAATCGAATTGTCGCCAAAATTTGTAATCACCAATTCTGCAAACACCCTTCTAGCTACAATCGGTTAAAATTGACAAAAACATGTCCATTCCATCAGCTTCCGAAAGAGGTTGCGTTACCTTAAAGGATTTTTTGTGAAAAATCAAATTGCCGCCAAAAACTGTAACCACCAATTCCATTGTTACAATGAACCGCATATCCTTTTTCTAGTTCAGGAGAAACTTTGTCTTTTGTTTGCAATACATCACTGAAAGCAGCGTTTGTCGAAGTAGATATTCGGCTATAATTCGGAGTTGGTGGTTACAGTTTTTGGCGGCAATTTGATTTTGCACAAAAAAGTACTATAAGATGACACAACCTTTTTCCACAAGATATCCATCTTTAATGGCGAGCTACAAGCGCTGAGGGATCGGTGATTTTGAACTTCGCCGACCTTTCAGCGTCTGTAGTTCACCATTAAATCCAGATATTTCAATGAAATTGATGTGACCACTTATAGGATTTTATCTGCGCTTTCCACATATGTACTTAGTTTGCGTGTAGGTCTCTCAGAAACTTCACAAATCCGAAGTTTTTTCAGATTTCACACATTTTTTTTCCATAATCGATTATCCACCATGACTCGAAAACGGTTCGAGATAGCACAGGGTTAATAGGTTGTTTCATAATCTACTTGGGCTCGTATATCACACCCTTTCGTTCAGCATAATTGGTCGGATTCGCCCGGTATGTTATTAAGAGTACGAACCAAAATCTAAGGCCTATCACATATTCACATGTATTTGTCTAATTGCTGAGTTTTACACACGATTTGTTGAATGAAATTTCAAAAAATTTACACTTATGTATCAACAAATTTGGGTGTAACCTATGAGCATACCATACAGTCCTTTAAATTTTTGTACCAGAACTGCATGACATTACTAGTTCTGACGAACTTATATAGAGAACACACACACAGTGGCAGGCATATTCGCCGGCAGAAAATCTATTTCATATACAGGGTGTCCTATAAATTTGTAAATAATTTAAAAATTCATAAAAATGAAAGTTTATATGCAGTGGAACTTCTTAACGAGCTTAATTCGTTCCGCCAACGTGATCGTTATTCGAATCAAACTTCCCCATAGGAAATAATAGAAGCTCGGACAATTCGTTCAACAATTATTCATTCACATAAAAATGACTAATAAAAATGGCATTCAGTCAATAATTAAGCACAGTAATAATAATAATAATAACAACATATAATACAATAAAATATGCATAATATAAATAACGCCATCAATAAACATACAATACGATAATGTTTAGAAACATGATTACTTACTCTAAACGGGAGGTCTATCGTTTAGGGCGATTTGTAGAATCCTTGTTATTTGCAAACTTCTTTTTGCATGACTTTCAAAGCGAGCCTTACCCAATGACACTTGCTTTTGCCTCCTTTTTCGGATTTCTAGGGAAAAAGGAAATTGCAGTGTTCGTTGGGCAGATTCATTGCACGCACTGCTACAGCTTTATTTGGGTGGTTCCTTTCTACAGCGTTAAGCATAGATTTCCACATTCTACACATCTCTCTAATCTCATTTTACGTGACGGACATCTCCTTATTCCTCCCTTCCTCAGATGAGATACCATCCATAAACTCGTGCTGGTGCGTGCGAGAGACATCCATCACTTCATCTACCGTCAACTCGTAGACATTTTTCACCACTAGTTCTTGAATACCATCCTCATTCACCTCCAGTCCACGGTATTCCCCCAAGCACACAATCTCTTCGAAGCTAGTCCTTCAAAGCCATGTTCAATAATACAAAGCAGCCCACAGTTTTCTCTAAGCAGAATTTGGAAGGAAAAACTTCAAGCGCACGTACGCATGGCTACAATGTCCGTATCATAAATATTCACACTCGCACTTGTGTTAGTTTTGCGAGTGAGGCACGCTTACCGGAGACTAGGGAAGAATATTATCAGCAATTACATAACACACGTGGGCGAAAGCAAAAAATCATCAGCTCAGTTGTGATAACGTGAAAATAAATAAAGTGCAAAATATTTGCTCGTAATGCGAATCATCGCTCGTTAACAGAGTCAAAATTTCCTCAAAATTTTTGCTCGTCATGCAAATTTCACGTTAACCGAAGTTCCACTTTACTTGAATGTGGTTTGCGAAAAGTTATTCTAACGAAAGATTTTTTTTTTTGTACGGAAAAAAAATTAGTTCACGTTTTCGTCAGAAGAGGGCGCTGCATGAAAGCAAATCATTAGACTATGCAAATCAGAGTCCTATAAAACACATGGTGTACGATTAACAGTCCAGTTCTGAATTTTCCTCTTACTGGCACTTACATTTGGTTTTCAATGTGATGTTGACATTGGCGAATAAAGCACTATTGGTGAAGTTGTTGTACCTCAGCCTCAAATCGCCGGCAGAAGTTTCATGAACGTTTCGAACAAAGAAGAGATTGAAGAAATGTTCTGTGAGAGAATTTTGTGGTTCTACATTCATGCAGCGCCTCTATCAACAAAATTTTAGGTTGTTTTTTCTGAACCAAAAAAATTGTTCTTTGTAAGAATTACTTTTTTTGCAAACTGCATTTAAATATGAAGATAATTTTTTTAATTTTTTAAAGTATTTACGAATTTTTTGGACACCCTGTATAGCAATTCTCACCAAATTAAAAAACGCTATCGTTCGCTCTACCTCTATGTCCCATCGGTAAAGAGTAAAGTAGTTGTTGCGGAGAAAAATAATCAAAAGATGTTAAAAATAAGAAATTCGGGAAAAATGGATGAGTTGGGATCGAAAATTAAGACGGTTTTCAAACTTGAAACAATAGTGAGCTTCCATTGTGTGTATACAGTACATGCTTGGCTTCGTATTTGGCAAAGCGAGAAATTCCTTCGAGAGATTGCCGGAGAAATAAGCTCGCCTTAGGGATGTTGACAAGAGGAAAATACGGGAAAATAAAAATTTGTCGTTGTTCCAGAGATGAAAGGAAAATAAAATTATCAGAAATATCGGCCAAAAAATCAATATCGGGATCTCCATCGTTGCTTAGTTTATACAGCTCAGCCGAAAATGAACTGGAATGTCGCATTCGTGGTTTTAACGTTACCACCGCAATGAATGGCCAGGATTGACCTGCCAATAAGTGGCTAGCCAGATGCACAGCGGTTTGTCAGCCGAATTCTTTTTCCAAAGGTTTTCCTCAATGTAAAGAAGCTCATGAAAATCGCTTACGTCACAGTTACTGGCAGTTTGCTGTAGAGATTTCAAAAATACATTTATTTCAGATTTAATGACTGCTAATTAGGATGAGATATGGCAGCCTGAATGTCAAGGGAACATGTCCAATTACTAACAGAACACGGGTCGTTCCCAACGTCTTTGAATCGTCCAAACGTGCGAACCAGCTTCCTTAAAGCCTCCGATAATCAGCTATGTGAATGCGAAATGATGGGAAGAGATCCCTATCATTATACAACATCACACAAGTACACCAAAAAGCTCCATTTCAATACTTCAAGTGCAAGTAATTTAAAACTCTGAAGGAGAAACTTGATCCGAGACAAGAATGCTGCAGAAAGATTGTTGACTTCCGTTTAATTCTTTACAAAGGAATCCAGATAAGCTACAAAAGACAAATACACAAGTAGAAATACCAACTTCACTTGCGATGACGAATTATTCTGAGTGAGGATCAGAATCAGAGCACTAGTGTATAAACCCAGATGGTACTAATGATTTCGCACATTGGTATAATGTAACAAAATGTGTCACAATCTAATATATTCTTCTTGAATACAGGCTGCCGCTTTAAGTCTTTGAAACAATACATAACACAGAAATTTAATTAATTAGGGGTGTTTTTTAATAAGCTAAAATATTCAATTTTTTATGGTGAAATATAGTTTGCCTTGATTTTAATATACAAATACAACGCCACAACAGGCAAAATGCCCAACGAGGTGGCTGAGAAAAAGATGCCCATAAAAATATGGATGTCGTATATTTCAAAAATACCGCAACCCAATTAAAAATGCAATTATCTATAATTAGATAAAATCTTGCTTTACAAAGTTGAATAGTTTTTACCTTGAATTTTATTTCAAATTCTCACAATTAGCTGCGATTTTATAAATCTCTGAACACGTAAAATTTTTCAGCTCCCAAAAAGTGACACCAACAAGGACTTTCTACATAAAAACTATTGCACTTAATATAGCCATATTTCGTACGAAAATAGCACTAAAACCATGCGCCTTCTAAGATACTAAAAAAAAGTTGAGGAAAGAAACTTGTACAATGAGTTTTTTGACCACGAATTTGCCATCTATGTTCAAATACCCACTGAACCATAGAGGATAAAATAAACTTCAACTATGAGACACCGATTAGATACCTTTTTTCTTTCTTTTTTTTTCTTTTTTGTGTAATATGGACCAAGGTAATCCTAATGAACAAGACAATTCAACAAGCCTACAATGGCAATAAGTCTTCAATCATTATACTTCGCTCATAATTAGAAAATTTTATGGCATATGGCAGCACTCTACGCACAACAAGCATTACACAGAAACAAACTTCAAAAAGAACTTTCAATGCAAGAAATGAAATAAATATTAGAGGGGAAAAAAAGTTTTTTAATTTTTTCCAACATTATATATACAAAAATTTACACATACAAGTTTTTTCCAATAAAAAATTTACAAACAGGTCCACAGAGCATGATTTGAAATACTAAAATCATAATTCACAAGAGCACTTATATGTTTTCTGTCAAATAATTACTTAGTTACAATGCAAACCTTGTTCAGTATTTTATGCAAACTCTGTAAATTTGAAGAGATTTTTTTTCCCCCCAACATATGTTCACAGCATATTCTTTAACATTTTCATGATCTTTATTTTCAACATGGCTCAACAACTGTCATGTTTTCTCACATTGGAAGGGTGCCAGAAACTAACACTTTTCCCTCTAATTAAGACTTTGTAATATTACGTACACAACTCAGCAGTAATCAACACATTAAGGAAGATGACCAGATAGTAAGTAGCCCAAAACTTCAATAAAAGATATTTTTATTTCACAGGCGATACATTAGACTTATAAGAACTTGTAACTATCCAAAAAAAACTTTGCAATAAATTGGCATTTTCTCAATTAGCCAGTCGAACCAGACTTCAAGAAAGCGATAGAATCAATCAATTATTGTTCGTGATAGTAGCTAAATTATGATAATTGTTTGATAATTATAATACATGGATAATATAATTAAATATTGTCAACGTAATTATAACACTTTGAATGATTATGGTAAATTTATTATTTTGCATATTTCGCTTTTCATATTTAGCAAAAACTGATGATGTAAACAGCATTAATTGCATTTTACTTACTCCTCATTCTCATATTATTTTCCCAAAATTATTTTTACCAGAAATAAAAAAGTTTCGGTTCTTTGTTTCTTGGATTTACACGGGATGATTTTAGTTCTTTAAGGTATCGTCAGTTTCTTTAGGTCATACATGTAATTTTTGATGAAGCATATTTTGTCAGTTTTTCCGTCATAAAAATTCTAACCCAAATAGTAATAAGCAATTTCTACACGATTTCAAAAAATATTTACGAAATTTAAAATTCATGTGAAATTAATTTGCTATTTTGAATTATGCTCATTCAGAAATTGAACGTGAAATTCGGAATTGATGAGACATAAAATCCCAGAAGTGATGAAAATTCAGAATTAATGAGAGAAAAATCCCAGAATTGATGAAAATTCAAAATCAATGAGAAAGAAAAATCACAAAATTGATGAGAATTTAGAAATAATGAGGGAAAGAAATCCCAGAATTCAGAAAGATTAAAATCTAGAGTAAATCAGGGGAAAAAGGTCTAGAATTCATGAAAATTCCAGAATCAAATGAGTTGAAGCACACCATGTTTTCTATATATATATATATATATATATTTGATTTCTGTATATATTTTTTCACTTCTATCAACGGTACCTAAGTGTGCCCCCCCCCCCCCGAAACGACATGGCGAATTAACTGATACTTCATTCAAACCAACGAGAATCAAACATTAAAATGTTTTAAAATAATTTTTATAAACCATTCAAAATGGAAAAGGAAATATAATTTGTCATGAACGTAATTCGAGGGTTAAAAACAATTTACTCAAAAAAAAAAAACTATAATAACTAGATTTGGATAATGGAAGAAAACAAAATGGTAAAATGAAATAAACGTATATTAATATGAAATCCAAACTTTTCTTCTTCAGCAATGAAAGGGAAAGAATTATTTGGTATTTTCTAGAACGATTGCGACTCCTTTTTCATTTCATTTTCTCTGTAACCAGCAAACTGTTTTAAGGCATATACCGAGTCTTTCCCATTAAATATGCATGAAATATACCCTATTTTCTTTTTCCCGTGGAATTTTCCGCGGATCTTCTGGTCTCTTGGCAGCCATTTTTTTTTTGTATTCATATATCCTTTCACAAGCTTGTCATAAAAGAGATAAAAGCAAAAATTAATAAATAAAATGCTTTTGGAAAAAATTCGTGCTTTTATACATTTTTTTTTTCTTTTCAGGTTCGTTTTCCATAATTAAGCCTATTAACTAAATGGCCTAACATGGAATTTCTCCTTCGTATAATGAAAACACTTAATATTTATATATATATATATATATTCACGGGGAAACTAAAATGGAAGCAATGAAATCCAATTAGATTGATATTTTTACCCTTTTATTTTACTTTAAATATTATAGAATTCGACGTTTATATTTTTTGGTAATTAAATACATGAGGTTTGTAGCAACTTGCATTAATTTTTTTTTACAAGCATTATATATATACCAGCGTGTTTTTTTTTAAATTTCCTGCTCTTATCGAACTCTTAAAATGATTTCCATGTTCTAGAGTAGTGATTCCCAACGTGGGCGTTAACGGGGGAGTGATGGAATGTTCCGGGGGGGGGGGCGGTAGAAGCTACGGGTACTACTAGATTTCAAAACCAGATCTCAAGTCATAGGCCCGTCTATGGACACCAGGTCTCCTGGACCATGCCTGAATTGGCGTTAAGAGGACGTCAATGACGGAAAATAATCGAAATATCGATTTGTGGCAAAAAGCCCTTATTATCCAGCTACTTTTAGCAAGTAACTGAAATTACTGCTCACTGTATCGCTGGCAACTTTCTGAATTTTCACGATATTCAATTGGAATTTCTTACAAGTTGCACTATATGTCTGGCACTATATGTCTGGCACCGACGATACCCACACAGGGACATACACTTGGCTGAGGGGCTGCAGAGAAGAGCTATGCGTGCTATTGTTGACACACAAAGCTTGAGCTATGAAGAAAGACTTAATTTCTTCAATATGTTTATATTAGAGGAACACAGATGGCGGAGGATATAATCGAAGTGTTCAAAATTTTCAACGGAATGGATACGATGGACCATGAGTTATTAATACACCGTCAATCGACTGCTTCGACAAGGGGACACCAGTATCGTTCAGTAAGAGACAATTTCAGGTTGTGGGGATAGCTTACCTCCGGGGATCGTGAATTCTAACACAATTGACACGTTTAAAAAGAAGTACGATAAACATAGTGGAATAAATGGGAGAAGCTATCCTTGGTATAAGACACAGTGTTAGGGGACTGCAAAATCATGTTGCTCTTTCCCCCACAAAATTCCTGGTTACGGTCCTGATGCTGAGGATTACATAAACATGACGATAATGTACAAACTGAACCTGACACGACAGATATTGACACCCTAATTGGAAATTTCTGAGGAAGTTGTAAAAAGAACGTGAATGCCGTTATTTTAGAGGAAAAACAGCGTAGGTCGGAATTTTATACAGATGCTGCCAAAACATAAGTACAGTAATTAGTAATTATAGACTAATGATTTATTTATACATTGTATCTATTAATTATTTATTATTAATTATTTTATTAACTATTATTAAATTATCAAAATTATTTACTATGTATATATACCTCTAATTCAGTTTTATTTTAATTCAATCACACACGAGATCGTTACATTATTTTACACACTACATCAATTGAACCTCTATGAAGCAGAAACCTTTGTTCACCGGAAAAAAGTCTCGGTCCCTTGCGGTGCTGTATTACTTATTAGTTTTTCTTTCGTGATATGTAGGCTACTGTATATGCTCATATGTAGTTGCTGTATTTCAGTTATATTTGCCATCCATATTTTTGTGAGGGCATCTTTTTCAACCACCTCATTGGGCAATGCGCCTGTGTTTGTAATGTTCATATGTTATCAAATACCAAATTGTTACATTTTAAACTTCTTCACAATGTGTGTCATGTTCATGAAGGCTATAGTGTTAAAGTTTCCGTAAGTTTCGTAAAAATTGCTTGAAAACGTTTCATGTTATAAGCAAACACACTGAGATGAGAATTGGAATATTGATTAGAAATATTGGAAGTTTCATAAGAAATATTGGAATCTTCATGAATATGCGAGCTATTTTCACGAAAATGCATAGCGGTATTGAACAAAGTAAATAAACTATTTTGTGAAAGTTATATAATATCTGCATTATAATATTATATCGTTCTCCTCATGCGAAAAGACCGAATGCGTAAATTTTAACTTTTTTTTTCTCCGCTGGTTGGATACCTTATTTTGTTATCTAAATTTTACCTGAAACACGAATGTTTATCCCTATTGAAGCACATGTTCTAAAACATTTTAGGAAAATAACTTCCTTAAATAGTAGCATGGTTAGAATAGGCATTCAAAGGTCATTCTCCACGTTTTCCAAAGACATTGCACGTTCGTGCTTCTAGCATGGGGGAAGGGTGATAGTATAATATATATATTATATGTATGATATTATAATATATATTATATATAATATTGTTATGATATTTATGCTATAGCATGGGGTTTTGCCCATGTGAATTGGTATGAGACATCTCAATCGCATCGTGAATTACAAAGCCATCACAATACTTACACCACCACATATCTGGCACGATGGGGGTCAATAAAACCAGAACAATTCTAGCAACTTTTGACTTGACAGATACACAAGATCGTTTGCCAACGATTTGTTGTGAACGTTTCTCAACCTCCGCAGCGATGAATGATGTAGATGGTCCGCAGGCAGACTTGATACAATTATTCACGTTTTGTAATTGATATTAGCAATATTTCCACATGTGGGTTAAAATAAAATTTTACTATCATACTTAGGTTCACCCTACATCATCGAGGTGAATCCAAGAAATTTCGATTATGAATAAGGGATATCACTAAATTTTGTCGAAAATATCAAATTATTGCTGTATATGCAATTGGCCAATTACTGCTGAAATTGCTGAAGGGTGTGGAAATAAAGGGCTGTTAAGAATAGCAGCAAACAAAAATGCATTTCACGAGAAAATATTCAAGTGATTTAATGACCACATATTTTATTGAGAAAAATATGGTAAAACTAGGATCTTAAATTATTATCAGTAAAATACGGGACATCGGCAAATGCCATCAGAAACATTGTCAGAAGTAGGCACAATCACCAATCGTAATTAAAATTCCAAAAAAATTGCGGACGAAACGTTAAACCTTACAAATATGCGAGATGAATATAATTTCTGCCACAATAATCATACTTTAATTTATAATATGAAAACTGTGTATTTACGTCTTTAGTGTAAATAATACAAATTCTCAGATAAGAATCGTTAAAAAGGGGTAAATGTGCATAAAAAAATCAGAAAAACGAAACTTCAAGAATGTCCCGTAATACGGGACAAGTTGTCCGTCAAATTAATTCAGACGTTTTACTGGTTCTTGTTTTCAGAAAGGTTGAGAAACACTGCACTAAAATAGAAGGAAAAAAAATAGATGATCCAGATTCTCACGAATTCATTTTCTAATGAGTTTTATACGGAGCCTACCACAAATTCAGAAATTTTGTTAGACCTTTTTTCCGTTTATCGGACTTCCATAAAAATTACTGTTCAAATCATTGACGTATAAAAAGTCAATAAATATCATAGTACAGCAACGATTCATTCCCCCCTTTGTGACAACAATAAAGAGAAAGATGATTTATACATACGTATATACAGTATGTGTCCCTGGATATTGCTAATCGAAATATTCATCATTTCAAGCATCAAAAGAAATTTTCTTTTCAGAGAAATGAAACTCGTTGCTTCTATACGCGTGTGTGTATAAAAATATGGCAAAATATAACAAGAAAAACGAATAGCTTTTAAAGAAATGAGAAGCGATGTATCTTGGCTTCTCGACGGATGGGGCCGCGTTTTCCTCCTACAGATTTATGGTGATATAATTTTCATCCGTGAAAACATACATGCAATATTTTCGCAAAGAACCGTCACGTAACATGATTCGCTCTTTTTTGTGTATCTGAGACAATTTTCATTTTATACGATTTTATACGTACTTCCTACGAGAATGTTTTCAAACACTATTTCCCGGCAACAGAAAGTGATCATTTCGAGAAAATATATATATATTGTATAAAGGGCGTTGCAGAGGGAGGGCTAAACAAATCTATTGCCCGATTTACTACTGATACAAATAATTGCAGAACTACAGAGATTTTATGAAAGAAATAATTTCATAGTAGATGAAAATTTAAAATTAATGAAAAAATAATTTTCAGAATTATTGGCACAAAGTTTGAAATTTCTGAAGAAATAATTACAGAATTATCGGGACAAATTTCAGAATTTATAATAGAGATAATTAATAAAAAAAATCGGAATCGGTGAATGAAATTATTTCAAAGTAAATAAAAATTTTCGATAAGTTGGGCAACCATGTTTGAAAACGATGAATACCACGGTATGACTTGATGGTCCGCGTTATCCCGCAATGTTTGAAAGGTTGAAGACCCTTGCCTTATTCGATACGGATCGACTGGAATAAATTTTGTTGAAGCGCTACCTGTTGATGAAGTACTAAACTACTTCAATATATTCACATTCCAGTGATTTGATTTCTTCAACTCGGTATTTTATTAATTTTGATCAAAGACTTTCACTGTTTTGAGAGTCAGAATTGCGGGGTATTGATTTAATGTTAGATGTTCAAAAGTAACATCAGATGGTTATGATAGTATAATATGGAGTGTATTAATGTGCTCTGTAAATTCTAATAACATTTGTAACCTTCCATTCTATTTTATCTTTGCTTAATATATTTGTCAAATGTTGAGTCACATCATCAAATAATTCTGATGACACCGTGAGAGTTATCATATGTATACATTTCAGCTTGCTTTCTCTAAATTGAAGTATACTGTAAAAGATGCTGTTAACTCATGTTGTAAAAGATTAGTAATTTTTGCAAATTATGGCAAAGTAAATCACTTTAGTGAAATTATTTATTTAATATTGTAGATAATGCTCGTAATCTTCGAGATTTACGAGTTACGCCGATGAGATACAGCAATACTTATATCAGATCAATACCAATCAACTCTCAAAAATAAAGCTGAATGAATTATCTTGATGATTTCAAATTAGTTGAAATGTAATAAGCTAACCCTGAAACTGAACTTATTTATTTACAATTATACACTAATAAAAACATGGAGCCTATCAAAATCCAATATCATAAAATATTGCCTGAGAGAATGTTGTAACTTTGAACATTGTGTATTTACCATAAACCAACGAGAATTTAACTATTTGGCTATTACTATTAATAAAAACCTTATAAATGGAATTCCAAGCAATAGGTAATAAACTGAAATTCATCAATATTAGAATCTACTCATCGAGAAATATCATTTCCCCAATCTTTCTTTGAACAATAAATTTTTCTTGTGTTTCGGCAATTATACAATATGCTATTACAATTTGGGGTGGGGAGGACGACAAATACCGACATGGTCAAAAATTCTTTGCAAAAGTAATTAATAATGTATCCCAAAAAATCTCCATGATCCAGGACTGCAATATAATGATTATAGATTCAATATTCAAAACTTTACCTTTACAAAATCTTATTATTTATTTAGAAAAAGAATGCCTGGTTCAAAATAAAACAGTCAGACAAACTGGAATCCAATATGAAGTTATAAAACCGTAACTCAAAAACTATTTTTATACAGGGTGTTTCAAAAAGAATCACCCGATTTGAAATGTGTATATTACGAAAAATATTGAACATAGAAACTTAAGATTAATTTTAAGTGTCAAAGTGGCTACTCAAAGTTTTTTTTTTGCAAACCAAATTAAAGGTGCTCAATATGTCCACCTTGGGATGCACGACATATGTCTATACGGTAGTCAAATTCGTCCCAAACTTTTGCGAGCATTTTTGCATTCACTGCGAGTGGATTTCTGTGGACTACGTGGGAAACTCTGTCAGATGCGCTGCACATTTTCGTCTGTCATGCGGGAACGGGCAGGGGATTTCTCTGCACACAGACAGCCTGTGTCTCAGAATTGTTTATACCATCGCCTAATGCTCTGAGTGGTAGGAAGTTCAACACCAGGTTGTTGTCGACAAAGAGCACGATGAACAGTTGTTACGGACTCGCACTTCGCGAAGCTTATAACACAAAACGATTCCTGTTGTGCAGTCTCTTGTTGCGTGAAACTCAAGGTTTCCTTCTTTCCACCGTTATTCGATCAAAACGGATTTAAAGCTGAATGGTTATGATTTTTTTTTTTCACATCGGATGATTCTTTTTAAAACACCCTGTACTTTGCACCTAAAGAATACAACACTTTAAATCAGTGATTCCAAACGTGGGCGTTAACACCCCCCTGGGGGCGATGGAATGTTCCAGGGGGGGGCGGTAGAAGCTACGGGTATAGCATAGGATCCTATGGGTTAGATTGCGTCGGGGGGCGCTGGGAGAAAAAAAATTCTGAAGAGGGGGGGGGCGATGGGACAAAAAATGTTGGGAAACTATGCTTTAAATTATGAAATAAAATCAGAAAAATGTAGTAAAACATTTTAATGACTGTCAATTAATTACATCAACCAAGATCTATTGAGTAGAAAATATTGAAACCACGTGTGTATATTTCATGATTATAACTTGAAAAATGTCAAATATATATAAAAAAAAATGTTCTGTTGCCACGTGTGTACAAATTATGGAATCCTGGACGGGTCGTGTGATCCTTTGGGTGCAATATTTAGAACAGGGTATACCAACTGGTGTTTCGCGGAACGCTAGGGTTCCGTGAGAGCATTTTTGGGGTTCCGCGGAATCAAAAGTGACGGAACCCCAAGAATCCCAGAACCCTGATTGCTTCAAAATTTTTCTTTTTACTGTTTCACCTAAAACAATTTTTTATTTTTATTTTTGTTGAGAGCGTGTACTACGAAAAAATTTGGACATCATATTGAGATCGACACCTAGGGGACAAACATTATTTGTGTTGGCTCCTTTCTTTCTTCCTATTCTCTCACACACAAGTCCTTCAGACAACAACAGAATCAAGGAGACTTTCTGGGAATTGGCATTCCCGAAACTCAAGACATACATTTGGACATCCTCTTTTGCTCCCGAATTCCTGTGTAGGGGAATTCGTCCATTTGAACTACATTAAACTCGACAAAGACATTGACATTGTGTGTGAGAACTGCATGTTTTCCCTTCCAATTATTCTTTTGTTTAATGTTAAAGAAAAGAGTAAGGGAAATTTCCCTCGAGTGACAGTCATTACATGTGGGTAAGTTCACCGAAAATTTCAAGATTTCGCACCCCATTAACACGTAATCGCTCTCAACGTTCTATCAGTGCTGGTCATATAACATCACGTGACAAACAAACAATTAGAATGCTCTTGCAAAAAAAAAAAAAAAAAAAAAGACGTACATCGTCAATTGCTAAAAACTGACTGTCCTTTCACTTCATGTTTTATGTTTTGGCTCAAGTTGGAATTTTTCACTCCTCTGAGACCACAATTTCAGTCTGTGCTCTCTTTTGCCAGAGGAGAAGTGATCTAGCGAGTTTGGTGTAGTTTCCACTGTGTTCTTGTTTGTGTGAAGCCTCAACTCGTCTTGTTTTACTCTGCAGAAGTTTAAAAATAAATAGTTTTTGTTCATATTCATTGTAGCTGGTTCTGGTTTGGCGCATTGGACCGGGAGGGGGGGGGGGGGGTGGGAGAATTCACCCTTTGTCTTCCTTTGACCACTCGTTCAGCATTTCAGATGGGAGTGGTGTATACCAAATTTTCCACTCAACGTGGCTGACCAAGTACTGTGAATAGTATTTTTTCTCTTGTTCTGCATTTTGTTATTAATATTATTTATTAATCGTTGAAGACCATTTTTCCAGGGTCGTAACCAAGATTTTTGTGAGGAGAATGCAAACATGATTTTTCCGCCTCTTCCACTTCAAATGTAGATAATTTTATAACGATATTTTTGTTTTCTCTGATATCTGTCGCCCCCTAAAATTTGGTGTCCGAAGCAGTTGCCCCCCTCTAGTTCCGGCCCTGATTTCATCAAACATTTTTTAAAAATATTTTCTAGTCCTTTTGACAGCTTCTTGTATTTCCTGGAGTTTAATGTGAATACTTAAACGAAAAATCACTGATACTATGTATAAGTTGTCATGATTGAAAAAAATGTCGGTTTTCGTGGAATACTACTTATATAGCAGTGGGATATGGTAGCCCAGGTTGATAAAATACTATAGAACTGTGCCACAAGAGATGTCGTTTGTTCAATACCCTCTTTTGAATAGCTGAATATTGTGAAAAAATAATTCTGTCCCGTAACATATGGGTGATATGGTCACAATATGTGCAACTCACAAATACTTATGATTGACACTCTTATCTACTACAAGTGAAGATTCCTGTTCGAGGACTTTTAGGACACCCTGTATATTGAAGAAATTTTTCAAAATTTGTTAAGGATTCCACAGAATAGCTTCGTAATCATCAAGGGTTCCGCGCGAACTTTCACGTTGGAAAACCCTGATTTAGAATGTAATATGTGTTTTTCATCTGTGTTAACTCAGATGTGTTTGTTTTTAATAAATTTCAATTTCAACTTACATATTTGAAAATATGTTAGATATTACTGTTCGTAATTATTTAACCAGAAGCGTGTTAGAAGCAAATGCAGGATACGTTGGGAGTTCCAATATTCAAACCACAGGGAATAATCACTACGAAACATGAATTAAAACGAAGTGAAAATATTTTATTTATCCTGATGAAAATTACATTTTTGGATTTGGTATTTCATTTACGCTTTCACGATTTGTAAACCACGCCCTCAATCATTAGCGATAAATGCGTAAAACTTTGAAACCGAATATCTACAATTTACATGAATATTGAAAGGAAGAAATTGAAAAGAAAAAAAAAATACATATATTACATTTCATGACATCGAAATTTTTCATAAATTTCTTTTGAAAAAGAATCGTTTGAGAGAAAAATTTTGAAAGATTAATTTTTTTTTTAATAATTGGAAATTTTATCATACGGGCTTTGTATGAAAGGGAAAGTTAATTAATTTTTTTCTTCATATAACTCCACTGAAAAATTTCAAGAAACCGCATTTTATTTGAAACCTTTTTCTAATTGGAAATGTACTTTTTAAGCAAACGGTTACAAAGATATCTTGTATACAAACAATTTGATTCACTGCATAAAAATGTAAAAACGACTTTAAAATAAATTCGTTAAAAGTTAATCTGTAATAACAATTACCAAAATATTTTAATTCATGTAAATTTTCATTTGATTACAGTCAACATCCATTTTTCGCTTTTAATTTAAAAAAAAACAAAATTAAATTTATTCTCCAAATAATGAAAACTATTTTTTTTACGGAATCGAAAAATTAAGATTTTTCTTTCTTCTTCAAAAGTATTTTCGAATCGAGATGAAAGTTCTTAGAATTCAAGTGGGAAAAATATAATTTATTTTCTGTTTTGTAAAAAAAAAACTAAAATAAATAAATATATTTCACAAGAAGAATTTCTTTGAAGAAAAGATGGAAGATACATTTTAACATCTCAAAAAGAAACGAGAAATGAAAAAATAAAACAACTTGAGATGAAATAAGAGATTCTCTTGAAAAATGAATGAAAATTCGTAGAAATTTTTACCTTCAGGGAGGGTTAAAAGAAAGTTTCAGAAGCAAAAAGACAAACTTTGATTCGAAAGTCTTTTTATCCAGAATTATTTTGATTTTTTTTTCTTTCGTATTTATTGCTTTTGTGAAAATCAAGAAAAGTTAAATAAAGCGAATAAGAAGAAGAAACAATTGTGAGTTAAGAATTATACAGAAGGTCATAGGGGTGGTGGGGCGTATGGTATCTTACTGACGAACCATTGATCCTTGAGGCATAGTTACAATCAGAAAAGGTATCCAAGTAACCTGTAGTAGGAATACAGTCAAACCTCGTTAATGAGTCACTCTTGGGAGAGCAAAAATATGACTTAGTAAGCGGAGTGACTCGTTAAACGGAGTAAACCATAGCTTGCCAATTCCTGCCTGAGGACAATTGGGACTTCCAAAAAGTGACCCGGTAAGAGGAGTGACGTGTTAACCGGGTGACGCACTAACGAGGTTTGACTGTACTCAGATATGTCATTCATGTTGCAAGGGGGGTTTCTGTATATTAAAACCCCTTGCAACCACTTTTTATACATTAAAATAAAAATGTTAACTTTTTAAATGGACGCCATGTGCTCAGAAACCCAATTAGAAAGTTATTGCCCTGTCTCTCTTGATGGCGACACAAAAAATTCTACGCTTCTAAGTGCAATAGTCACTGAAGTATTCGAATCACAAAAAACGGAGGAAATTTGGGAAAGGACAGCGTTAAATGCAGGTAAAACGGTTTTCCCGCTATTAGAGCTGTTTTTCTCTCCAACTTTCCTCCGTTTTTCGAATTCGAATATCTCAGTGAATGAAGGGGAATTCTTTTGTTGTTGGCATCAAGAGAGTTAGGGCAACAACTTTCTAATTGGTTTTACTATGCAATCGCTTCAAAACATGAATGGCACATCTGAGTACTAAACGTTGTTTGGAAACTTTTTCTAATTGCTAGTTTACCTCTAAGATCAACGGTTCTTCAGTAAAATACCATACGCCCTGTCACCTATGAACCCTGTATAACTGACTCGAAAAGATTACATTTGCAGAGTTTCACACACGATTTCATTACTAACATTTAAAATAGGGGTCTTCAACGTATGGCTCGTGGGCTACATTTATCCCTCGGATCTTTTTGTCGTGGGCCACGGAACATTCTTAGAAAATGGTTGCAAACATTCGAAAATGAATAATTCTAGACTTAATGAAACAAGTATAATTTCAGAATTAATGAAACAAGTATAATTTCAGAATAATGAATAATTCTAGACTTAATGAAACAAGTATAATTTCAGAATTAATGAAACAAGTATAATTTCAGAATTAATGAAACAAGTATAATTTCAGAATTAATGAAACAAGTATAATTTCAGAATTAATGAAACAAGTATAATTTCAGAATTAATGAAACAAGTATAATTTCAGAATTAATGAAACAAGTATAATTTCAGAATTAATGAAACAAGTATAATTTCAGAATTAATGAAACAAGTATAATTTCAGAATTAATGAAACAAGTATAATTTCAAAATTAATGAAACAAGTATAATTTCAAAATTAATGAAACAAGTATAAGTATAATTTCAGAATTAATGAAACAAGTATAATTTCAAAATTAATGAAACAAGTATAATTTCAAAATTAATGAAACAAGTATAATTTCAGAATTAACCTCTGTACGACCACGGGCGCAATATTACGTCCAAACATCAGTGGAATAAACTCAAACAAGTTCTCGCTGATTTCCTTTCCTCTCTCTTTACTATCGCGAAGGTTTATAGCAAACCTCTTATCTACGAATGTTTTTCTTCTTTCCCTCCTTCCTTTCTATATTCCTGTTAACGATTTTTTCCCCGCATATAACGTATCTTTCTACTATATACATGCAAAAGAGTCCACGTAGGGCGAGGAACCTTAAAAGCTTCTCTTATCTACCTTATCTATTATGCTTTTCCTTTCATATATTTTTTTCTTTTCCCTTCGTTTTTTTCTAACGTGAGGTTAGGTTAGGACAAGGTTACCGAATTTATCGCCGATTTTTTAAGTAAAGATAATCCAAATTTGTAGCAAAAACTGTGAACTGGTTAAACAAATAATTCTAGAATGAATGAAAAAAGTAGTTCTATAATAAACGAAAAAAATTCTAGCTCAAAGAAAAAAAATAAATTCTAGCATAAATGAAAAAAATTAAAAAAGTTATTCTAGAATAAAAGGAAAAAATTCTATGGCAAATGAAAACTAATAATTCTGGAATAAATGGAAAACAAATTCTAGAACACCATTGATATATGGAAACTTAGAATTAATGAAGGAAATAATTTTTGAATTTTTGAAAGAAAAAATAACTTCACAGAAATTTTGAAACAAAGGATTTCAGAATTTTTGAAACAAGAAATTCAGAATTAGTGAAAAAATAACTTACAGGATCAAAGTGAGAAATAGTAATGTATTTTCTGATAAAAATTATTTCACAATCAATAATGAATAATTGCATAATTATTGAAAGAAATGATTTCACGATGTATTGAGAAGGAAAACAGTTTCAGGTAATCAGAAATTAATAAGTACAGAATCATTAAATTTATTTCAGATAAAAATTAATCAGGGAACCAATTAATTTAACCAATAATTAATCGAAAATGTTTTCAGAATTAATATTAATATATGTATAATATTTTTAGAACTGATCAAAATTTGTAATTAATAAAAGAAATAATTTCAGAATGAATAAAAGTCGTCAATTAATTTTTATCCCTGTTCAACCCGGAGCCCAATTGCCCCCTTTTTTTAGATGCCCCTAAATTACACGAGTGGATGGTCCGCGGACTTCGTGGGAAGTTTCAATTTGGCTCGCCGTGTCTGAAAAGTTGAAGATTCCTGATTTAGGAGAATCTACACGAGTGAAAAGTAAACTATTAACATTATAAATCGATTGGAAAATGCATTTTTTTAAATTTAAATTTGTTTTGTGAAAAAGGAGTTGCTTATAACCTAGCGTGCAATTTTCTAATTAGGCTTCGCATGACTTCAGCTTGATATGAATGTGAGCTCTTTGGTGTCATCACGTCGGATGGCATCGCTTTTTTACATGCTTATTGAGCCAACATGACAAATTCAATCATACTTGTACTATATATCCAAATCTCAGCAAATATTGCGTGACGGTAAAGCATAACGTATCACGGTATTTTTCACTTCTGAATTGTGACAACATTTACATATTTTCTTTACCCATATACATATCCTATTCATTAACTTCTTTCCTGTTCTTTATGTAATACAGTCCACGCTCGATGTAACGACCCACTCTCTCCACCGTCCTACGGAAATTCGACGCATATATAAATGACACATATAAAATCGACGCTATAATGGGTGGCCGTTATACCGATGAATATATGAAAATGCATACGGTTAGGAAAATAATAACATTTTTGGTCTAATTCAAGTCAAACAAACTTGGGGACGGATTTTGTTAATTTGTTGGCAAAAAGTGGGCGAAGAACAGCTGAGTTCAGACATTGTAATGGATTGAATATTTGAAAGTCGTACTGTTAGCTTACCCTCTATACGCAAATTGCCTATAGTGTTGATATTGCCTTCTAAATATGATATATTAGATTGCAAATAACATTGTATGTATGGGAGAAATTTTACTACACCCGTGCCGCTCGCTATAATGAACGCACCGTCATAATAACGTAGTTTTTTTATTGCGAATACTCATAAATGCATTTCACGTGGTGTTAACAACGCTATTCCAAAAGAGATGCCAACAACAGTATAAATTTGGTGGGCCTGATGATGATGATGCTACCTGTCGATATAACGATGACCACAATACAACGATATTATTTTCTCGGTAGTATCGTTGTATCGAGGTTTCACTGTAATACTATTTGTTCGCGCTACTTGCTATGAATACGTAATATTTGAGAAGAAACTGATATAGCTACCAGATGCGGCACATATATAGATCACTTAAGGCACACGCGCTACATTTGCATATCACTTAAGTGACCACCACACAGTTCCAGAGCATTAAGGCCCACGATTCAGTTCCACATAGCTTAAGTCACCTGCGGCGCAGTTCCAGACTGCTCAAATGGTCCTCGGAACATTTCTAGATCGGTTAAGTGACCTGCGGAGCTGTTTCCGATCACTTAAGTGGCCCGCGACACATTTTCAAACTAATGAAGAGGGCCCCATTCTCCTAAAGGTTGCTCACCGTTGGCGTATATCATATATGCTCAAATTATGGCCCGCTGGCCGAATGTCACCCTCGAAGTCACCTGATGTGGTCCGCGACCTCAAACGTTCATTTGTAAAAATAAACTAAGCGACACTTTCTCAGATCACTTAAGTGGTCCCAGGACGATGATGTCAAGAAAAAGAACTATCTTGGAATACAAAATTCCTCAACAAATTTATCCCAAGTTTTCACCCCCTCGAGCAGTATTGATAAAACAATTTTTACAAGATATACGGAAGACTGGATGTTGTGAAGATATTTATTATTTGAGATGTTAATTTTTTAAGGAAGGAAAAAACTCATCTCTGCCTCTATCGGGAGTCGAACCCGGGTCCCTCGATTGCCGGACGAGTGCTCTGACCACTAAGCTACAGAGGAGATAGAGATTTTCCTTCGCTAGAGCGTATATATGCAATAATAAATATCTTCACAACATCCAGTCTTCCGTATATCTTGTATTAACAAGTGGAGAGCGACATTCATGTCATAAAACAATTTTTGATGTAATTCAGAAAATGTTCTCTTATTGCTTTCTGCAATTAAATTTTCTGTAATTCTTTTTATTGCTTCAAAATGGAAACTAATCAACAAGAATTAAGGTCAAGATACGATATATTTGTGTATAATTATATCTATAATTATTTTTTTATTGATATACCAGTTATTCGCACGATAGAAGGAATGTCCAAAATAAATAAGAATTACTATCGTAGTTTCAGACAGTGGAATGCTAATTTCATTATTCACTAATCGGTGTTTTTAGCGAGCCACGGGTTGAAGGACCCCCCCCCCCCCTAATTTAGGGCAATGCTAGGTAATGTCTCCCCTATAAAATGCTGGTTGAATCTTTTTTTTGGCGTGAATACGTCTTTAAATCGCTTGACGATACTGGGTGCATTCGCAAAAAGTTGCTTGACGAAATAATTTAAAAGCTCGTATCTCAGGAAGTACCCAATGCAAGTTAAAAGCAATGGCTTTGTCGGATGCACGGGGCAAATGTTCACCCAATGATATCACTCAGGTTTGAATATCTTTTAACGTCTGGGCACCAGTCCTGTGTGCCCCTGATTCTTAACAATTTTTTTCCGCTATATCTCGAGTAGTTCACAACAGAAATAGACGACATTGGTATCGTTTGTTAGCTATTCCAAAGACAAAGCCGATGATAACACCTAACACACGCGACTTGGGACACGGCCCCATATTAGGCACATTTAAATGGCATTACAAATTAATTACATAGGAATGGTCATAGATGCTAGTTCAGATGGGCACTGTTCACAATCCATTTCATGAAAACTTACGTTGGTAAAACAGATGCGTTCTCATTCCCTGATGTTTCGATTGATGAAGTTTCAATAAATGAGACAAAGGGATTTATTGTGAAACCTGTTATAGCGTCCGCTGAGGATTGTCACACTTTTGTCTTCTAGTTTTTCAAACGTTTCACTGTTTTGTTTTTGTTCATTCGTGTCAGCCAAAGTCGCTACACACATTAACGTTTTTCAAGTTTGTTCAAGTTATTCTAGTTTTTCTAAGTTTTCCTACTTCCTAAATACATTTGTTTCTTTTTTTTAAATGTGTGTTGTGATGTGTGATATTTTCTTACCAGAAACGTTACTCTTCTATTTTGTTATAAAAGTTGTGACGTTTTCTTTGATGAATAACATGATTTCTGAACTGTTTCTAGTCCGGTATAGTCTTAATAAAATTTCCACGTTATCAGGGCAAAGGGCCTAGGCACCCTTCATGGTCTGCTTTTTTTTAATTTTAGTGTTTCATTGAAAGATTCATTTTACAGTACAAAGTTCAAAGTTGTCCCGAGTATGAACACCTGGCTGTATTTGTGTATGTTAGAAAAAATGTGTTGGCTTCCTTTCGGTAACATAAGTTAAAAGCAGGACAACAAAATAGTCTACCTAAACGATTTTGATGCTATAACTCTTGTTTCATAAAATTTAAGAGGGTTTTATCGGTATCGTTGAGGCGGTGGTTTGGCAATTTCGTTGCAATTTGTGGTGGTTGCTTAATGTCGCGCTCGCAAATAATCACCCAATCGAACGAAAGGCAATCAACAGCAAAGCCAGCCCTGTAAGTTAAATATCCATTTGCGCTGTCAGCAGTAAAGTCTCAGAAGCATCGTATCGAAGACGCTTTAATTGTCGGGAGAGCCTCTGATGAGATGATGATGCAGCGCAATACTGACCTCAGGGACATCGTAGCGGAGATTCGATTTCCCAAGGAGTAAGTTCCCCCGAAATTTTCGGCATTTCGAGAAATTGCATGCTTAAAGCTCCAAATCAGGCATTCTTAATTTTTAATGTTACAAGGACCGTTTGCACCAATAGTGTGGAAATCACGATTCCCTTGTAACAGTAAGGTAAAGAGTAAGTCAATAAGTGAATACAGTTAAAGCATGCAGGGTACAGTGCTGTATACGCTTCTTCTTCGGTACATAAACTGATAAAATACAGGATGAGAGAAAGAAGTTCCAGACACATTTTCAAAATTCAAACAAATCAGCCAATTGCAGTAAAAAGGTGCGGTTGGACTAAAATACTTACCATGGCCTAGCGCAGAAACTGTACCATGGGTAACTTAAGTTATCTGTAAATATGTCACAGGTGACTTAAGTGGTGTGGAACTACACCATGGGTGACTTACGTGACTTGGGAACGTACCACTTGAGTATCTAGAAACATGTCACGGGCCACTTAATTGATTTAAGAATGTGCCGAGGGTCACGTAAGAGATCTGGGAATATGTCACGGGCCACTCAAGTGGTGTGGAACTGCACCGTGGGTCACTTAAGTGAACGGAAAACATGCTGATTCTTTCATTTTTGCAAAATTTTGTTTGAAGTTACGGGCCGTATCAGATGACACCGAGGGACATATTAGGCCCGCAGGTCATGGGTTGAATATGCATGCTCTACAATGATGGGCAAACTTTCCTTAGTAACCGGCCAAAAAACCAAAATAAAAATATTTTGGTGGACCGGACATATTCGGACATTGATTCATACCGTATTCTCCTGCGTTAGCCGGCATACCGTCAAACTCAAGGGACACCAACTTTTTGAGAATGTTGGAGTGTCTGGTCCATGCACGTCATGCCAGGAAAAAGTGAAGTTTAATAAAGATCACTGTACGCCTTCAGCTAATTCAATGGATATTTAGAACAAAAATATTTAAGAATTTTCCAGAATCTGTAGAATACGGGTATTCCCAGCATACTGGTCTCCCTCACTGTTTCCCGACATGCCAGTTGATGCGGGGGAATGCGGTAATCGGAATTTGTATGCTTAGAAAATAAGTGGCGAAATATTATGTATACCTCGAAGACGGCCACGGTTTGTTTGTGAATGAGACAAAATGGTTTATCCTTTGTAACTTTAAAAAAATAAATGAAACATATTTTAATAATTTTATGCATATTTATTGCATAAATTTTTTAAATCAATTTTAATTTAACTTCTGACAACTGTATTTTCTATATGCAGAAAAAAAGAAACAACTCCCGTTAAATTAAATTTTTTAAAAGCAAAAATTTCTATATTGTTTATTTTGAAATCTGCGGCAGACCGAATGGAACCTCTAAATCGGCTGCATCTGGCCCGCGGACAGTAATTTATCCACCACTAAGTTAGTTTTTTCTTGATGAAATTGAAAAAAAATTCAATTTTTACTCCCAGATGGCGCTGTGAAAGAAAAACTCTGCAAAGCACAGAAAATGCGACAGAAACAGTGCATAACTAAGGTTTATGACAATTTGCATTACATAAAACTATCAAATTTCAATATTTGCGTCTTTTTTTTAGCTCAGGTGACATCTAAACGGAAATATGTATTAAAATGTTATGTAACAAATTGCCATTAAGTATCAGTTATGCGCTATTTGTGATGCAGTTGTGTTATGTCGCATGTTGTCGTTATGTTGTGTTATCTTGTGTTATGTCGCATGTTGTCGTTATGTTGTGTTATCTTGTGTTATGTCGCATGTTGTCGTTATGTTGTGTTATCTTGTGTTATGTCGCATGTTGTCGTTATGTTGTGTTATCTTGTGTTATGTCGCATGTTGTCGTTATGTTGTGTTATCTTGTGTTATGTCGCATGTTGTCGTTATGTTGTGTTATCTTGTGTTATGTCGCATGTTGTCGTTATGTTGTGTTATCTTGTGTTATGTCGCATGTTGTCGTTATGTTGTGTTATCTTGTGTTATGTCGCATGTTGTCGTTATGTTGTGTTATCTTGTGTTATGCCGCATGTTGTTTTCGCATCACAGTGCCCCCTGTGAGTGAAATTTGATTTTTTTAAATTCACTAAAGAAAAAACACTCTAAGCTATAAACATTTCATTGCAAACCATGTTTTTCCCTGCCAATTGATTGATTTGTTATCAATTTTTTAAATGTGTCCAGGACTTCTGGTCCATCTTGTACTTTTATTAAAAAGGAATTTCAAACTTCAAAATGTTGATCGACTAATTTCTCATCCAAGCTCACGGACCCCTAAAATCATTCCGATGACCTCCCAGTCTCAAGGTATCCATGAACCCCTGTTTTGAATGGGATCTCGGCAAGTTTCATAAGACCACATCGATATTTTCGTGCAATTGCTAACAAAATGTCGATTTGAATGTAAAAGTGATTTGCGCAAATATCAATTGAATGTAGGATTCTTATTGCGGTTATTACTCATACTTACCAAGCATTTTGCTGGGTTTCATAAATTTCCCTAAATTTATTACATTTATCGGTGATTATGCATAGTACCCAAGCGTCATTGGTAAATTTCATAAATTTCCCTAAATTAGGTATCTCTCCCGGCGATTATGCATAGTTCCCAAACGTCGTTGATAAATTTAAAAAGTACTAAAAAAAATAACATTTTCACCGGCGATTATGCATAATATAGAAGTGTCGCGTTGTTGGTAAGCATGATAAATCGTACTATATGATATACTGTATACAGAGCCGCCCTTATTAGACGCGGCGCCTGGTGCGGAACTAATAGCGAGACCTGAAATGTCCAAATAATTTCGGGGCCCATCTTGGCCCCAATTTTATTTTCGTATTTTGTGGGAGAGGAGAATCGCCAAAAATTATTATAGGCCTATTGTTACAAAGTACAATGAAACCTGTCTAGTTATAGTTTTAGACAGTTTAAGTATTTGCTCTATTTCCTATTGAATAGGAATTCCTCCGGGTCCGAAGAAAATATCGTTATATGTAGGTTTGTCATAATAGACAGTATCGTTATAGGCAGGTTTCATTACATATAGGAACTATGAAAAATATCCATACAGAAGATACAGACATAAAATGTGAGCAAATTAACAAAAAAAAATATTAATGAAAATTTCGAATTGGACAAATTTTTAAATTGAAGAAAGAACTGATTCCAGAATTGATAGAAATTCCGAATTTATTAAAGAAACAATTCAATAATTATTTTTCCTAGACGAAAATGTAGAATTGCAGAATTATTTCTTTTTTATGATAAAAATGCAGGTTTCAAGAATTGATAAAAATTCAGAATTTAGGAAGGAAGTTATCATTACTATAAGTGCGAGACCTCCCAAAACGCGGGGTTTGGTGCGACCGCACCTGCCGTACACCCTTAATGGTGGTTCTGACTATACATGATAATTCATACATGAATTATATCGGGAAATTATATATTAATATTATTATATCGGGAAACGATCGTAAAAATTGTTGCCATTATATTGGGATCCGACTGTATCCATTACATATACCAGACTCATTTTTTTTTCATATTTATCAAATTTACCAATTTTACTAGGGACGTTATGCATAATCACAGATAAAGGCGATAAATTTCAAGTATTTGTCAAATTTACCAACGACGCTTGGGTATTGTACGTATTCGCCGGTAAAAGTGACAAATTTATCAACCTTATCAAGACGACTGGTAATTATGCATAATAACCAGTTAGGGGCCGTTCAAGTATTACGTCATCATCGATGGGGGGAGGGGTTTCCGATTTGCTGACTTTTGCTGACAAGGGGGAAGGGGGTCAAAAATGGCTAAAAATTTGCTTACGTAATACTTGAACGGCCCCTTACTATGTTTTAATAACCGATTTATCAGATTTCCCGTAACGTGCTGTACAAGTCGCCATTGCTTTAAGACATTACACAGGCTATCGGCCTTACAGGGCTAGTTAGTCCCTAGCTTGAGAATCTCATTTTGGTCTTGTCTATTTCATAATGATCTATATGATTAAAAACATGTTTCATGATCTTTTCAGTGCGCATTTGGATGTAACGATATATATATATATATATTTGATAATCAAACGATATATTAATTGACCTTCTCTCTCCTTACAGGTGAGTAATTCTTGAGAGTATTCATTATTGTTGATCGTAGTGTATATCCACCATTCATAACGATAATCCACAGTCGTGATCGAGTTTATTATAACTAATGAAATTTCCGACAGAATGTAAGTATTATATAGTACCGCATATATGGACAATATTGCATGCATTGCGTGATTAGTGGTCTGTATATTTTTCGAATTTTATAATGTTCTCTCTATACAGGCTGTCCGAAAATTGTTTGCCCCGTGGATATCACTGCACTCGTTGACTTTAGCAACATACTTTCAATTACAAAATGTTTTCAAATGGATTGCGGTTACTGAAAATTTCTTATATATAATTTCATAATACATAAAAAATAGAAAATTTAACTTTTTATGTAGACCCTCTGTGTTAAAACTTCCAGTTAGTGAAATATGAATGCGGCCCTGAGAAGTCATTAACAAAAAATTGAATTTTTTTTAAAATGCAATATTCGATTCGGTAAATATTAACTCAATATAAGTTTTAAACATTTGTCGCCAATGATTGAGGGTGTAGTTTACAAGTTGCGAAACGTAAAATAAATTCAAAGTTGTAAAAATTCTGTAATTGTCAGCATTATCGTCGAAAAATGTAATTGTCAGAATTAGTGTCAAAAAATGTAACTGCCATTTATTGTGTATAAAAAAATGAAATAGTTGAGTTCATTTATTTGCGTACAAGCCCTGAAAGATGTAAATATTTGAACCAATGAAAACTTGCCAACACAGTGATAGGTTGCCAAAACATAGTGATTTTATGCATTTAATATCTCGATAAATATTGCATTTAAATATGATTTTTTTTGCAAATGACTTATCAAAAAAAGCGAGCTCTACATTTCATTAACAGGAACTTTTAGCGCACGGGGACTGTATAAAAAGTTAATTTCTTTATTTTTTCATGTGTACGACCTCTCAAACCAATTTTGAGATTTTAAGTAATTGCACGTCATTTTTGAAAAGTTTTCGTAACTGAAAGTATGCTTCTAAGGTCAACGGTTATAGAGATTTCTACTGTGCAAACAACTTGGGTCAGAATCTATAACAAGGTTCTTAAACGTATGGCCCGCGTGCCACATTTGGCCCTCAGAGCTTTATGTCATGGCTAGCGATTATTTCCAAGAAATGGTTGAAAACATTGAAAACGATCAATTCCATAATTATTTGAAGAAATAATTTCGGAATTACTGAAAGAAATAATTCTGGAATAAATGAAAAATAATAATTTTCTAGAATTAATGAAGTAAATAATGAAAATGTAGAATTACTGAAAGAAATAGTTTTAGAATTTTTAAAATAAATAATTTCAAAATTAGTGAAAAAAAAATAACATAAATGAATGAGAGAAATAATTTCGTAATTTCTGATAGAAATTGTTTCATGATCAATAAAAGAATAATTGTATGATTATTGGAAGAAATAATTTCAAGATATATAGAAGGAAAACAATTTCAGAATTACAGAAATAAATAATTAAAGAATCATGTAAAGTAATTTCAGATTAAAATTATTCTCAGAATTACTTAATTGTATTAATCAAAAACTTTTCCACAATTAGTGAAAAAAATTATTTCACGGCTAATCAAAATTGATAATTGATAAAAGAAATAATAATTTCAGAATAAATAAAAGATTTCAATTATTTTTGTCTCTGTTTAACTCGGGGGGGGGGGCGTCTTAATAGACGAGCTCAATTGGCCCCGTCCATTAAGACGAGACTAAATTACACGAGTTGATGGCCCGCGGGCTTCGTGGGAAATTTCAATTTGGCCCGCCACGTCTGAAAGGTTGAAGACCCTCGCTCTATAACGTACTCCAGGTATTTTCAACCTCTTGGAAATTTCGGGCCAAATTAAAACTTCCCCCCGAAGCCTGCGGGCCACCAACTCATGTAATTTAGTGACATCTTAATAGAAGGGGCCAATGGGACTCCAAGTTACAAAGGGACAAAAATAATGGGAGATCTTATTATTTTTGTGATTGCAATTCTGCTTTTATTGATTGTGAAATAATTTCTATTAGAAACCACGAAATTATTTCTCTTATTGATTTGTAATTTTTTTCACTAATTCTAAAATAAATCGTTCAAAAAATTCTAAAATTAACTTCTTTCAGTAATTCAGAATTTTCCTCAATTTTTTTTGGAATTATTTCTGTCATTTATTCTAGAATTGTTTCTTTCATTTATTTTGAATTGTTTCTTTCATTTATTTTGAATTGTTTCTTTCATTTATTTTGAATTGTTTCTTTCATTTATTTTGAATTGTTTCTGCCATTTATTTTGAATTGTTTCTGCCATTTATTTTGAATTGTTCCTGCCATTTATTTTGAATTGTTTCTGCCATTTATTTTGAATTGTTTCTGCCATTTATTTTGAATTCTTTCTGCCATTTATTTTGAATTCTTTCTTTTGTTTATTTGTAATTGTTTCTTCCATTTATTCTGAATTGTTTCTTCCATTTATTTTGAATTGTTTCTTTCATTTATTTTGAATTGTTTCTTTCATTTATTTTGAATTGTTTCTTTCATTTATTTTGAATTGTTTCTTTCATTTATTTTGAATTGTTTCTTTCATTTATTTTGAATTGTTTCTGCCATTTATTTTGAATTGTTTCTGCCATTTATTTTGAATTCTTTCTGCCATTTATTTTGAATTCTTTCTTTTGTTTATTTGTAATTGTTTCTTCCATTTATTCTGAATTGTTTCTTCCATTTATTTTGAATTGTTTCTTTCATTTATTTTGAATTGTTTCTTTCATTTATTTTGAATTGTTTCTTTCATTTATTTTGAATTGTTTCTTTCATTTATTTTGAATTGTTTCTTTCATTTATTTTGAATTGTTTCTTTCATTTATTTTGAATTGTTTCTTTCATTTATTTTGAATTGTTTCTTTCATTTATTTTGAATTGTTTCTTTCATTTATTTTGAATTGTTTCTTCCATTTATTTTGAATTGTTTCTTTCATTTATTTTGAATTGTTTCTTCCATTTATTGTGAATTGTTTCTTTCATTTATTTTGAATTGTTTCTTTCATTTATTTTGAATTGTTTTGCCATTTATTTTGAATTATTTCTTTCATTTATTTTGAATTGTTTTTCATTTATTTTGAATTGTTTCTTTCATTTATTTTGAATTGTTTCTTTCATTTATTTGTAATTGTTTTTTCATTTATTTTGAATTGTTTCTTTCATTTATTTTGAATTGTTTCTTTCATTTATTTTGAATTGTTTTGCCATTTATTTTGAATTATTTCTTTCATTTATTTTGAATTGTTTTTCATTTATTTTGAATTGTTTTTTTCATTTATTTTGAATTGTTTCTTTCATTTATTTGTAATTGTTTTTTCATTTATTTTGAATTGTTTCTTTCATTTATTTTGAATTATTTCTGCCATTTATTCTGAATTGTTTCTTCCATTTATTCTGAATTGTTTCTTCCATTTATTGTGAATTGTTTCTTTCATTTATTTTGAATTGTTTCTTTTATTTATTTGTAATTGTTTTTTCATTTATTTTGAATTGTTTCTTTCATTTATTTTGAATTGTTTCTTTCATTTATTTTGAATTGTTTCTTTCATTTATTTTGAATTGTTTCTTTCATTTATTTTGAATTGTTTCTTTCATTTATTTTGAATTGTTTCTTTCATTTATTTTGAATTGTTTCTTTCATTTATTTTGAATTGTTTCTTTCATTTATTTTGAATTGTTTCTGCCATTTATTTTGAATTATTTCTTTCATTTATTTTGAATTGTTTTTCATTTATTTTGAATTGTTTCTTTCATTTATTTGTAATTGTTTTTTTCATTTATTTTGAATTGTTTCTTTCATTTATTTGTAATTGTTTTTTCATTTATTTTGAATTATTTCTGCCATTTATTCTGAATTGTTTCTTCCATTTATTGTGAATTGTTTCTTCCATTTATTGTGAATTGTTTCTTTCATTTATTTTGAATTGTTTCTTTTATTTATTTGTAATTGTTTTTTCATTTATTTTGAATTGTTTCTTTCATTTATTTTGAATTGTTTCTTTCATTTATTTTGAATTGTTTCTTTCATTTATTTTGAATTGTTTCTTTCATTTATTTTGAATTGTTTCTTTCATTTATTTTGAATTGTTTCTTTCATTTATTTTGAATTGTTTTGCCATTTATTTTGAATTGTTTCTTTCATTTATTTTGAATTGTTTCTTTCATTTATTTTGAATTGTTTCTTTCATTTATTTTGAATTGTTTTTCATTTATTTTGAATTGTTTCTTTCATTTATTTGTAATTGTTTTTTCATTTATTTTGAATTGTTTCTTTCATTTATTTGTAATTGTTTTTTCATTTATTTTGAATTGTTTCTTCCATTTATTGTGGATTGTTTCTTCCATTTATTGTGAATTGTTTCTTTCATTTATTTTGAATTGTTTCTGCCACTTATTTTGAATTGTTTCTGTTATTTATTCTGCAATTGTTTCTGTTATTTATTCTGCAATTGTTTCTCTTATTTATTCTGCAATTGTTTCTGTCATTTATTCCGAAATGATTTTTTTCATTTATTCCGAAATTATTTCTTCCATTATTTCTAGAATTAATCGTTTTTCAATGTTTTCAACCAGTTTTTGAAAATGATGAGCGGGCCACGACGAAAAGCTCCGATGGCTAAATGTAGCCCGAAGGCTTCTTAGTTCTTTTTCTTCTTTTTTTTTTCTTTTTTGACACGAAATAAAGTGTTCCAGACTCTGCCACGAAGCTGGGCTGGAACAGATCTCGGCAACGGGATACGTTCAGTGGCGAAGTTCTGGCGTTCATTCATTCATTCATTCATTCGGCCCGCAGGCCATGCTTTGAGGACCCCTGACGTACTCGAAGGGAAAAATATATTCCTTAAATCGCTTGTTTTCCTCGACTCCAAAGCGAAATCGAAACAATATTTTCCACCCGTTTCGTGTCCTATAGGAATCCTCTTCTATTTTAATGGGAACATTGGATTCTCTTCCCCAGCGGATGTGTTTCGCCATCACACGAAGCTTATTTATTTTTACAGCTAAAAAATTGAAGCAGCAGCGGTATATATATATGTATGTATATATATTTTGTGGGAAACGTCGCAAAAACGAAAACGTATACGACTCTCTTTTTCGTTTTAAGTAAGAAAAATAAGAAATGATGGAAGACCTACATCAGAGTCCGTAACGATCGCATTGCTTTTACGCGTTCCAGCTGTTGCCGGAATATATTTCTGTGATAGGAGGGCATGTGTGTGTGTGTGCAATACGGTACACTCAATCTGCAAGAGAGAAGGCAGCAAAAGACTGTCTTTCTTCACAACTGTGTAAAGAAATAAGTTAGGCTACTGTTTCTCAATCTATGGCCCCCGGACAAGAGGTGGTGCCGCTGTGTTGGTTGAGTGGCCATAGTAACGTACTCCCATCGCGAGGACCCCGAGTTCGAACCCCCACTGTTGCCCCAATGGTGGTCGGCTGAAGTTGGTTTTCTGCGCTTCTCAACTTCACGGTGCGAATGCGAGCCGTTCTTCTCTTTAAAAAGTCTCACCAAAGAGAGCAACTGGCCTACAACAATACAATTATCCACTCATTACACTTCACTCATACTTAGAAAAAATAGTGGTCAGATAGCCGCACATTTGTCCAGCGTGCCCCTATACGTTCGAAGTTCCTCGGGAATATTAACGGGGGGGGGGGGCGTTTGGTATAATAATGCACGCCAAACATAATAAGCGTTATACTGAAACAAACTTTATGTTAGGTTCACAACACATACACTGCTGGCCACCCAAATTGCAACACCAAGAAAGACAAGAGATATCGCAACAATATTTATTTTGTAGATAACATGTTGACCAAGCATCAAATGATTAAATTTATAGACTTCTGTGAAGTGTGGTTCCTGCCAAAATCAGTAGCCAGAGTAGCCGCCATTGTTGGAGATTACCGCTGCCACACGCCTCGGCATTGATTCAAAGAGACTTTGGATGTGTTCTTGGGGTACAGCAGACCAAGCAGCTTCCACGCGTTGCCAAAGTTGATCTGGTGTGGCAGCTGGGGATGTAATCTGGGTCAATCGTTGAGCAACCATGGACCACATGTTTTCTATCGGCGAAAGATCCGGAGAGCGAGCTGGCCAGGGAAGCAATTCAATCTGGCGATTGACGAAGAACCTTTGGACAATGCGTGCCACGTGTGGTCGCGCATTATCCTGTTGAAATATGGCTGTGGGCAAGCCCTGAAGGTAAGGAAGGGCAACTGGCTCCAACACCTCGGAGATGTAGCGCTAGCTTTTTAAAGTACCGGCAATCTGTACTAGAGGAGTGCGAGAGTGATATCCAATACCGCCCCATACCATAATACCCGGTGCAGGACCAGTGTGGCGGTGCATAACGCAGCTGTTCAGCATCCTCTCTCCACGGTGTCTCCAGACTCGAATCCGACCATCGTGGTGTTGCAGACAGAAGCGTGACTCGTCAGTAAAGACAATTTCATTCCATTGTGCCGTCCACATCATTCTTTCATCGCACCATTGGCGGCGGAGACGTCTGGGGTTCTGCGTCAAGGGTAGACGAAGCAATGGACGTCTTGCGGACAGACCACTCTGCTGTAAACGGCGTCGAATGGTACGCGCAGACACTGGATGATGCGGTACAGACTGAAGGTGCTGTGCTATGGTTCGTGATGTGGCTGAGCGATCCGTCACTGCCATACGCACAATACGCCTGTCATCACGTGAAGTGGTGCACTGAGGTGGATGAGATCGAACACGTCGGTCCGTCGTACCCTCCTGCATCCAACGATCACATATCCGCATTACAGTTGTTTGGTTTCGTCCAACACGACTACCGATTTCCCTGAAAGATAATCCACAATCTCGGTAGGCCACTATCCTTCCTCTGTCGAACTCGGATACTTGATCAAAAGATGATCGCTGTTTTCTACGAGGCATAATTGATCGTTTTTTTGAAAAAACCACAAGAAAAACACAATTGCCGTACTTCAAATCGTCAAAATCTCCAAGCCTTAAATAGCGCTTTGAAATGGCGCCACAGGCGCGCATGATGTGCGTCTGTGCTGAAATTCTAATCATTTGCATATCTCACCTCCGCTAATGCATGTTGTAAATTTCATATTATTTGCATGCTTCCTTCAGGGTGTTGCATTTACGGTGGCCAGCAGTGTACATGCACAGCTTCCAGCACGACCCAGGTCTTCTTCGACCACCTGCTAAAATCTCTTTATTGAGACAGTGCGGCAGGCCATGATGTGGTTAGGAGGAGGACAAGAGGTGGTTCTCGACGATGGCATAGGTGGTCCGCAGCCAGATTTGATAAAATTATTCATGCATTGTAATTGATATTAGTAACATTCAAACGGATTCAAATAATATATAAAAATAAAATTATACCTTCATACTTGGGTTCATCATACATCATCGAGGAGAATGAGGAGATTGCGATATTAAATCGATATCCCGTATATTAAATACGGGATATCGATAAATTTTGCCAAAACATGCAATTTAAAAAATTCACAATTTGATATTTAATGCTAAAGTTGTGCTGAAGGGTGTGGGGGGAAACGGCTGCTACAAATCGCAGTAAACAGAAATTTATTTCATGAAAAAAATATTCAAATCGTTTAATGACCATCTTTCATTGAAAAAAAATAAAATTCAGTAAACTGGGATCTTAAATAATAACCGTAAAACATAAAATATACAGGGTGTCACATCAAGACCGCCCAAACTCTGCACAGCCAGATTCCTTGCTTGGAATACATAAAAATTGTCCAAAGAACCGGGGCCGTCTTAAGAGCATCGTGAGCCCCCGGGCCAAGTGGATTTTGAGGCCCTACCAGGTGAATTCTAGAAAATTTTAACCACTTCTCATTTTTGTGAGGCCCTTCTTGTTTTGAGGTCCCCGGGCTGTGCACGGGTGGGCCCATGCGTTAAGACGGCACTGCAAAGAACTGTACCTGTACGACTCATAGTTTCGAGAAAAATGCGAAAGAAAAGTATGACGTCATATCCGGTGCTACATCATTCCACGGTGCGCGCATGCATGCCTCGATATGCGCGATGGATATTTTTAACATCTTCCTATGTAAACATATGCAAATACCGATGTTCATGTTTCCAATAAAGTTTTTCTTCTCCCTTGCACCGGATATGACGTCATACTTTTCTTTCGCATTTTTCTCGAAAACTATGGGTCGTACAGGGCAATTTTTATGTATTTCAAGCACGGAATCTGGCTGTGCAGAGTTTGGGCAGTCTTGATGGGACACTCTGTATACGGGATATCGCTATTTGTCATCAAAAACATTGTCAGAATTAGGCAAAATCACCAGTCGTAAGGAAAATTCCAAAACGATTCAGGACGTTTACGTTAAATCTGAGAAACATGTGAGATGACCTGTAATACGGGACACAATTGGGCCGTCAACTTGTTTCAGACATGTTACGGGTTCTTGTTTTCAAAAAGGTTCTGGAAACACTAAATTAGACAAAACTCACCAGCCTATATACAGAAGATTTTTTACACGCTTTTTCATCATTCATAATTGACTGTATGTGTGTAACTGGTAGGTAGGACAATTTTACCAGCATTGTGCTTTACTACACTCAGAAAAATCATCAACTGAAAAGACAAATACAAGAAAAATACAAAACTTTGTTGTATTTGTCTTTTTATTGTTGTTGGTATTACTGAGTATTATTAGGCAAAGTTTACCTACTCTTCCACATAGCTTTACTATTTACAAAAACAGGATATTTTTGCAAAATTTGAACATTTTAGTTAAAAACTAATTCTAATGTTAGTTAAAAATCATTTTTAATTTTAGTTAAAAATCAAACATTAGCTCTTCTGATTTGAACAACAGGTTTGCGGCCCACTTTCGTAACGAAATTGTTTTCTCAACGCAAGTTAGCAACAATGGTATCGTCTGTTAGATATTTCAAATGCAAATCTGATGATACCCATTTCAAACTATTGTTGGCGAATTTTTGCAGACACCTACAATGCAACACTTATCGCCAAAAGTTTTATCAGAGATGGGATTAAAATCGAAATAGTTTGTTTTCAATAGTGATACAAGGTTCTCTATAAATTTGTAAATAGTTTAAAACTTGGGGTATGTTGAACCCGGTTTGCGAAAAAGCTATTCTCACGAAGTTTTTTTTTTGCCATGGAAAAAATGTTATAGTTAAATGTTATATATATGAAATACATCAATTTTTTTTTTCGCGCTGAACGAAAGTTAATCACTGGAAATATGCAAATTGAGAGCCCTGTAAAATGCAGGATGTACAATTGACAGTTCATTTATGAGTTTCCCTGTTACTGTGCGTGTGTCTCACATAAGGTTTTATTTGTGATGTTGACATGGGGGAATAAAGCTATTGTTGAGGTTGTTACCTCAGTTACAAATCACCGGCTGAAGAGTTACGAACGTTTTGGACACAGAAGACGTTTAAGAAAGGTTCATGTTCAAAAGTCTGTGGCCTTCTTTCCCGCAGCACCCTCTATCAATGAAAGTTTGAACTGATTTTGTTTTTTTATCAAAAAAAAAATCCATCCCCTCTGTGAGAATAACTTTTTCGCAAATTGCATTCAAATATACAAATTCCTTAAATTTTCACTCATGAATTTTTAAAATATCCACAAATTCACGTGACACCCCGTACATGAATCATAAAATATCTCTTCATTCATCGATTTTTTTAACTCATATTTTAATAATAATAATACAGAGAGAAAACTGGAAAAGTTCCCGAGAACTGCAAGAGAGAGAGTCTGAATAACTCTACAAATGCGATGCATAATACCACACATAACCCTGAGGACTAAATTATATTTGCTGGGGGCGGAAGAGAGAGAGAGAGAGAATATCATCAGGACGAAAAATGACGAGAAAATTCGAGATGGCCTGACTTGTGATCATTCCAAAGAGCTTTATTAAGGAAATTCTTCGCGGGGAAAACTCGGGAATTTCTCCCCATTTTCTCCCCCTCTCACCCTTATCCCGACACATAGCCATCGTCAAACATGACCAAATGAACGCGCTCAAGGCATAACCTAAAGATGACGTAAAGTCAAAAATAGTTCTCCTAAGAGATAGGGAAAGAAATATAAAAAAAAAATTATTTTCTGGAAAATTAAATTTCCTGAAGTTGCTACTTGATTGCTGAGTGTCTTGTGTGCTCCCAATCCCCCTCCTCTCTGTGTCTGTCTCTTTAATTTCCTGCTAAGGAGATGCAAGCGAAAAACTGGAGTTTTCCGGTGATTTTGGTAGGAGACAGCTTCTGATATGCATGAAAAGTAGATATTTTTTGTGAATTTATACCATGGCAAAACAATCATTTGTATAGAAGATTATAGTTTTAAATTTATTTTTGATTGCGTATCCTTTAAAATTTGCATTAATTGCTTTTTTCAGTTTAAAAATTTGAAATATTCCGTTAATGAGCTGTAACAGCTGTAGCGAGACTTGAAAAGAGTTGTAATTGCCTCCAAAGATTTCTTAACAAAACGAGCAGCAGTTCCACAAAACTGCAAAATCATGATTACTATGCATTCACTATCATTATTGGGGACAGATGGCAGCACCGGAGCACCTACTGAATACACGGCACTGGACACACGAGCGTACTGATAGATTTCCCTAACAGCATTTTTGTTACTCTGTTAATTTCGGTTAATTTATATAATTTCGATGTGATATATCACTACGGCGAAAACTGATGAATTATAATTAATTGAATTGGAAAACAGTTTCAATAATACCCCGCCATTGTACAGTAATTTATATTTGGAAAAACGACCATACGTGACGGTAACAATTGATGAATGGATCGTCAAAGAATTTTTTGAACAAATTTTAATTTCGCAAATATGTAATATATTTGATTATTCAAGCACGTAAAGAAAAAAAAATTTACCTTTTTTCTGTGTTAAAGTGCTTCTAAATACAAATACAAAGACCACAACAGGCAAAATGCCCACAAGGTGGCTCATAAAAGATGCACATAAAAAATATGGATGTCGAATATAGCATATCTAAAATATATCCCATAAGAAACGATAGTTGTCTCATTTAAGTAAGGAGGATAGCTTCTCGATTTATCCCAATATGTTCATCGTATTTCTTTCTAAACGTGTTAGAATTCCCGATTCCCGGAGGTAAGCTATTCCATTTATTCACAACCCTATTAGAGGAAAACTCCCAACTACACCACAAACTGGAGTTGTCAATTACTAAACGATTCTGGTGTCCCCTAGTCGAAGCAATCGATTGTCGGTGTATTAATAACTAGTGGTCCATCCTATCCGTCCCGTTGAAAATTTTGAACACTTCAATCTCTCTCCCCAGTATGTAACCGGGATTATTTAAATGTAAATATTTTTGGTAGCAATTACAATGTAAAGTTAGTCGTTTTTACCAAATGGGAACTTATCCATCTCGTTCTCCCTTCGGTATTTTTTGGTAGAACATCTTGTTAACGTTAACCCATCGGACCGAAAGTTTTGTCTGCTGACGAGGAATGTCCGTTAATGAATAGTAAAAAATACATTGTGTCCCATCAACATAATTAAAAAAAATGTCCGTTAATGGAGGGAGGTGTCCACTAAAGGGAGTGTCCATTGTTGGAGGTCCCACTATAGAATGATCGTAATTCTTATGTTAATGACAAGAAGGCAGTAAGAGTACCTTCCTAGCTTGGTTAGAACCTTCTGGAATCAACAGATGAAGTAGAAATTTCCAATTTTTCAGACGACCCCAGCTCCAAAAGGTAACATTTCCACTAATTTTCTTTCGAAACGGAACATTTCCAAAATTCAAATGTAGATAATTCTCTTGAATGTTTATCAAGACATATCATAGTGTTTGGATATTCTTCTACTTGTTGGGCTATTTGCGAAGCTACTACTGTAAATTTAGCAAAAGTGGAAATGTTCCTTTTTGAACAAAAGCTCATAATGTGCAAAAAAATGAAACATCCCCGCAGTTGAATTTTTTATAAAACACTAAAATTGAAAATGTCTGTATTATTATTACTTTAAAATTTGCAGAGGGCAAGATAGAACCTCAAAGCGAGCTGTGGTTTGCCCATCCCTACAATAGCCAATTGAATTGATGATCAGTTGTTCAATTTCGCAATAAAAAGAGAACCGAAAATTGAGTCAAGTAATTTTTTCGCAAATCTGACAGACCTTTTCAAATATGTAACAAATACCTCCTAAATGAATACACCGACATTGGTTTTTAGATAATAGCGTATGGGATTTGGGGGTTATTCTATTTCGGAAGAAATCAGTTGATATCTCGTGTTTGATAAGAGAACTTTTTACGCCGTGGCTCATAGACCATCCCATCAAAGGTAATTTCCAAAAGCCTTCCCTTAATGAGCCATAACGACAGAGCTTTTATTCGCGGCTATATCATGGCGGATATTACATATATTTTTTTTTCTTGTTCTTATAATGTGTTGAATGATGATCCTCATAATAGTCGTCGTTAGTCTTCCAAGTACAGCACGGTATTTCTATACATCGAGGAAAATAAGAAGCTAGATATCATCAACATTCGGCCAATCATATCTCGGGTAAAAGATTCTCGTAAATTTCACACGTCACGAAATATGTCGGGGAAAAAATGGCTTTGTCTTTCAAAGAGCCATTTAATATTGAATTGAATCCTTTAAAACAGGAATACACAATTTCCGGCCCGTGGATCAAATGCCGTATGTCAAGAGATTCGATCGGGCCCTTGAAAGTTCCGGTAGAAAAGTATTAATATACACAACACGATGAATGCCTAGGATCAGGGGCCGTAACTAGATACTTGGTCACCCAGGGCAAGCACGCATTTTGGCACCCACTTGTATTGTTGAAAGAATAAGGAAAAGGGTGAACTACGCGCTCTTTCTGACCCAATACCCAGGGCACAAGACTCAGCTGCTCTCCGCTAGTTGTGGTCCTCCCTAGGTTTTCCATGTTTCTTTCATAAAAATAAAATATATTGCCAGGAGAAAAACCCGTCAAATGTAAGTAAACTTGCCGGTTACAATCAGAAGAAATTTTCGAAGGCAAGTAAAGTTTTCATTTACAGCCGAAAAACTTTTCGAGGGCAAATGCAGTACATGTGTCACTTACAGTCAGAAGCAATGAAGCAATTGTCGAAGGCAAGTAAACTTCCCAGTCACGGTCAGAGAAAATTGTCGAAAGCAAGTGAACTTGCCATTTACAGCAAAAAAAAAAAAAAAATTGTCGAAGACAAGTAACCTTGCCTGTTATAGTCAGAAAATATTGTCGAAGAAGAGTGCAGCTGCCATTTACAGCCAAAAAGTTGGTAAAGTCAACTAAAATTGCTGAAGAATTACCAATCGAAGAATATGATGGGTACTGCAAGTCAAAATGTAATTCAGCATTTGACAAATATATGAGATTAATATAACGATAAATTTATCATTTATATGATAAATAACGGGACCATCCCGTAAAGTACAGGTCATATGGTCACTCCACTCCTGAAGTATACTTTTCTGGCCCGCGAGAGGCATAGATGGTGCATCTCCGGCGTATGGACTGAAAAGGTTGTGCACCTTTGCTTCAAAACAGAAGTGCACCTCCGGCCCGTGGGTCAAAAAAAAGATCGTCAAGGGGTTCCATACGATTCACGAAAGTTGTTCCGATAGAAAAATATCAGTCACACAAAGCGATAAATACCTAGCATGACCATATTTTTTCCATAAAAATACGGAAAATCGGGACACATACGGACGAATTACCGCCAAAATATTGCCAAATGCAAGTAAAGTTGCCTATGACAGCCAAAAAAATTGACAAATGCAAGTAAAGTTGCCTATGACAGCCAAAACAATTGCCAAAGGTAGTAAAATTGACTATTACAGACGAAAAAATTGCAAAAGCAAGTAAAATTTCTAATGATAGCCAAGAAAAAACGGTTGAACAAAAAATTGTCAAAGGCAATAAACTTGCTAATGACAGCGGAAAAAAATAGTTGAATGCAAATAAAGTTGCCAACTATGGCTATAATTGCTGAAAAATCGCCAATGACGGTAAATGGAGAGAGATACTGAAAGTCGCAACGCAATGAGTAAAAATGTAATTTATAAAAAAAAAGTAGGTGTTTGACAAATATGTCAGATAGGTATTTTATATCACTATAATTAATTATGAATTAAGAGTCATAATTATTATAATTATGACTATAATAATAGATCACGAAAATAATCTCACTTCTTGATTTCAAAAATTTCATTAAACCTCGATGAAAATAAAGGAAGAAACGGGACATTTATAATTAAGTTGGGGCGGCCAAAATTACGGGAATGTTTCGCAAAATATAGGTCACATGGTTACCTTATGTATACGGTATGGTAAATGTGATAAATCTGGTTATTATACGTACTAACCTGTTTTTATACATACTTACCAATTTGTCTTGGTAAGTTTCATAAATTTATCATTTTTACAGGTGGATATGCATAATACCTAAGCATCGTTGGTAAATATGATAAATATTAAAAAAATTATCATTTTTTCACAAGAGATTATGCATAATAACGGCACCGAATAATTTAATAATGCTGCATAATTTAAGTTCCGTTGGCAAATTTGATAAATTCTGGAAACATCATCACTTATACCGGTGATTATGCATAATACCAATCACCGGTAAATATGAAAAATACTTGAAATTATATTGCTTTCATCTGTATGCATAATTCCCTAATATAATTGGTGAATTTAATATAAACATGGAAAAAATTCCAAATAAGTCTAACATGGGTGATGAATATAGTCGGACCCCAATATAATACTGATAAATTTTACGATCGTACCCCGATATAATGATGCAACACATGTATGAATTGTCATGTACAGTAGTATAATACTACATTTTATGAATGCGGATACGTAAATTTCGTATTTACGAAATAAATGCGATAAATGCGAAATTTTCTAATTTTGACGAACAAAATGAGAAAATTTGCATTTTTACTACTTTCCTGAGAAATCTTGATAATTTACACTTAGACGTCGCTAATTGTTTCGTGTGCTCCCAAGTTTTAATTGACATTTTAAAAGAATGTGAAATTGAATACTCTCAAGTAAACGCCTGACTCCGCGTGTTATATGACTGTTTGATTCAACTTATTATAAACACTTCTTGACAATTCGTGACAACATTTTGCGCTACCAATGCTGGGCACAAAGTGAATCTCGTGGGTGTGACGTATTCATGGAAAAAAGAGTTCAAAGAATTGAATTCTGTTGTGACACAGCGCGCTCATTTTTTTGCACTCAAGAAAAATCAAAAGTGCGTAGGCCTGTTTTTACGCTACCAGAAAGAGAAAAATATCACAACTCTCTAGCAGAAAAACTCTTTCCGACGTCTGTAGTAACCAGGTGGAGTTCGTGATCCAAAGGTGTCACTTATCTGACCGAATATATGAACAAAATTTTTAATTTTCTCAATAAATATGAAGATCATAACTCGAGCATAAATTTCTTAAAGAAAAATTTCGACAACAGAATTGTAGCTCATAAAATACGAGTTCAGCCAGAAGGCGTCCCGCACGGGTTGCCAAGTTCGTCTGTAACGTCATTAAGACTACCTAACAAGTTTGCCACATTTTGAACCACAGCATCCTATTTCGTTTCTTCTTATTTTGGCGTAGAATCTCCCTGGTTGGCTCACAAATACCACATGGTGATTGGATGTGGGGCATAGAAATCACCGATTCTGAGCCCGATCGTTTCTTCTCCGCACAACGATGATACTACTTCACCAAACACCAACTCTGGCCATATCGCTATATTGCAATTTACTGCCATTAGTGAGATGAGTTGGAAGTGAAGGCGCTGTCTATCGGTGGTCTCTTCGAGTTCGTTACGGAAAATATCTTATCTATATTCTCCCTTGGGTTAGAACCCGGGACCCTGACAACAACCTTCACGATGGTAGACGAGCATCTTACCACCATGCCACTCGGGCACACAACGATGATACTGACACTTGAAGCGGAATTTGTATCTCAGAATATTCTGAGTGAGGATGGACTACTTGCTGACGTCACGAGCAGCGTGCGGAGGCCACTGGTTCAGCTGACTTTCGTTTCCAAGTTCTGTAGGATGATTTTGGAACTAACTAATCGACGATTTGGAAGAATCAAACTATCCATTCGCGCTTTTTGTCCAGTAATTCAGTAGACTTGAAATCTTCTCTTGAGCACCAATTTTAAGGATATTTTTGAGAAAAAACAAACAATTTTGAGAGTGGTAGACAAAAAAGAGAGAATGGAACTGAAGAGAGCTTCTCTTATATGTATATTATATTTAGGACACAGCACCACGGAAGAGTTTAAATAAATTGTATGCATGAGTTTACATAAATTAATGTTCAAGTCTTTTAATTAAACTAAAAACCAATAAATTTTATATATCGTTTGGATGTTATGCATAATCACCGGTGAAAGTGATTAATTCAGACAAATGTATCAAATTTACCAATGACTCTTAGGTGCTATGCATAATTGCCAGTAGAAGTGATTAATTTAGGGAAATGTATTAAATTCACCATCAACGCTCGGATAACATGCGTAATCGCCGGTAAAAATTATTAATTTAGGGAAATTTATCGAACTTACCAAAATGGTCGGCGATTATGTATTACAACCGATTATTACGTATAATAAACTTGATTTATATACAATGAAACCTCGTTGGTGCGTCACCCGGTTAACACGTCACTCCGCTTACCGGGTCACTTTTTCGGAAGTCCCAATTGTCCTCAGGCAGGAATCGGCACAGCCATGGCTTACTCCGTTTAACGAGTCACTCCGCTTACTAAGTCATATTTTTGCTCTCCCAAGAGTAACTCATTAACGAGGTTTGACTGCACAAGTTTCTGTCCCGTGAGCAACAGAACTACCGCGTATCTGCCCCGCGGACTAACAAAGTTGTGCAGTCCAGCTTTAAAATAACGAGAATTCACCATAAACACTTGTTTTGATATTTCCGCCGATAGATGGCAATACATAACAATTTTCACGCAAAAAAAAAAAAACGAGATTTTTGTGAATTTCTTCTTTTCTTGAATGGTGGTGGTGCAAAAAAAAAAAAAAAAAGATAATTTCAACAACTAATTTGAAGGCAAATTAATTAAAGTGAATATATTTTATTTTTCTGGGGAAGGAGAAGATCTTAATTGAAGGTTTTTAATTGAGATAAGCGAAGTGCTAGCCGTAAGCAAAGTCAAATTCTTTGATGCATACGCATTGTTTAAAGTAATTGTGTGGCGACGGACGTGGCTCTAAATTGAGTCCAAAGTAATAACAGCTCATTAACAGCGTCGATTTCGGACTCTTTTTTTTTTAATGGTGATTATATTTTCAGTTAATTATTCTATTATTTTAGAAATCTTTTACACAGAAGAAAACATGTATTGTGAGAATTTAGGTTTATGAGTGTTAAGAGGGGAAAAAATTGATTTAGATTTTTTTTAATTGGTTATAGTTGATTAGGAACATTTAATGAGATACTCGTGCGGATTGGTTTTATAAAGCAAATTTAAATTTTGTGCTCTTCTTTTGATTAGGACTGGCTGCTATACAAGCGACTCACACGGCGACGTTTTTTTTCCCTCCACATAAGAGAGGCGTTCGCGAGCACCATGGTGCTCCCTGAAGCAACCAGAGTGCTCGATGCTCTCAAGCACTTGATCAACGTCTGAATTAAACGCCTTGTGCATTCGTAATGTTCCTGCATTTGTGTAACATTGTGTAGGTGAAATAAATTTGAATTTGTCAAATTTGCTGTAAGGTCGCGCTTCTTTTGATGATGCGAACAGGCGCAAGTGCTCGAGACGAGAAAAAGACCTCTGGTATAAGACAAGGGTGCTCAACCTTTTCGAGATTGCGGGCCACTTCATTGGTTTGGAAACGTGTCGCGGGACACTTGAGAGATCTATACATAGGGAGTGAGCCACTCAGGTGATCTGAAAGTGAGCTGCGGGCCGCTTCCAATTGATCTGGAAATGCACCTCAAGCGGTTCGATTGATCTGGAAATGTGCCGTAAGTCACTCAGGTGGTCTGAAAGTGTGCTGCGAGCCGCTTGAGTAACCTGAAAATGTACCGCGGGTAATTTGAGTGATCAGAGAATTCGCTTCTAATTACTTAAATGATCTGGAAATTTCCCAGGGGTGTGTGCCACTTGAGTGATTTATAAAAATGCTTCGGACCACTTAAGTGAGCGTTAAATGTGATGCGGACAGCTTAAGTGATTTGTGGCGTGGGCCACTTAAGTGATTTGGAAATGTGCCTTGAGTCACTTAGGTGACTTGAAAGTGTGCTGCGGGCCACCTGAGTGATTTGGAAATGTAGCGAGAGCAATTTAAATAGTCTGGAATTGTGCTTCGAGTCACTTAAATAATCTGGAAGGGTGCAAAGTGTATGTGTCACTTAAGTGATCTATAAAAATGCTGTGGGCCACTTGAATGAGCTGTAAATATGACGTGTTCCGCGTGTGCTGCGAGAGCCACTCAAGTAATTTGCAAAAGTAACACAAGCCCCTCAAGTGAACTGGAGTTGCGCGTGCGCGGTAGATCTCAAAATTAATTTGGGCATGTGCTTAGGGTCGCTTAGGTGATCCGTAAATGCCGTTAGCAGCTTAAATGATCTGAAAATATGCTTCGAGTTACTGAATAGTCTAGAAGTCACGGCCGCTGTGGTGGTCGAGAGGTCATAGTGACGGACTCGCGTCGCGAGGTCCCGGGTTCGAACCCCACAGTGGTGGTCGGCTGAAGTTGGATTTCTGTGGTTTCTAACTGCAAGGCATGAATGCGAGCCGATCTGTCCTTCAAAAAGTCTCGCCATAGAGATCAACAGACCTACAAACAGCACAAATATGTAATTTAATCATAACACATCACTCACTTCACTTCCGAAATATAGATAGCGGCACTGAAAAAATCAAACACAGCACTACATACGCACTCAGACTGTTAAGTACACACACAGTTACACTTCCGGCATAACTCACTAGGTAGTAAATCGCCCATAGATGGTGATAGACATGGGTTTTGTACTCGATTTGAAAGAAAGAAAATCTAGAAATCACGAGCCACTGGAGGGGTTTGGTTATTTGTTACGGACCACATTAGGGGCCCGCGAGCCAAAGACTGTTAAAACTGGACGCGTGGATTTTTTCTTTGGCCTCAAAAGAGACAGGGCAGCAACTTTCTAATTGGGTTTTTGAGCGCAGGGTGTCCATATAAAAAGTTAATTTTCTTATTTTGATAACTATACAACCCCTTGGAAATGCTAATGCTGTGCATACATTAAAAGGACCATCATAACGAATTCAGGGAACAACAAAAAACCAAAAGAGTCTTTTAGACCCCGTGACTTATTTTTGGCTACTTACTTATTTCGAGAGGTTGAATTCGGCATTCCCCAAAAGTATACATAATTACAGAATTTACAGAAATGCTAAAAAAAAAACCTCTAAATGAAAAAAATAATTGTAGAAATATTGAAATAATTACTTCATAATTGATAAAATTAATAATTAATGAAAAAATACAGAATTGCTGAAAGAAATAATTGTGTGCAGAAATACTGATAAAAATAATTTCAAAACTATTGGAAATAATTTGAGAATTGTTAAACGTAGTAATTTATGAAAAAAAAAAAAAGAATTTTCGAAAGAAATAATTTTATAATTAATTGAAAATTTAAAACTAATGTGAAATAATTTCAGAATTATCGGAACACACACATTTTGCTTTATGTGTACCTTTTTTACTAATAACTGGCAATTTACCATCTGTTTCAATAGCGAAAGCTTTTTTTCAAACCACTAGTCAGTTTATGTGTACAATCAAATCCATCCAAATTACTAAAAAATCTGATAACTTCAATTACTGGTTTACAGCATATTTCTCCATTCGATGGCTCTACCAAATACTCGATATACACTGAAATTACATCCAATAACTCTCTAATTGCTTCAGTCCTCCACAAAACCATCATTGTCTGCACCATATTGAGCTCGGGGAAAGAAACTTTCCGCAAAGGTTTCGAGATCCCTCCCTTTGTTACCGTGAGCATTTTCCGCAAGCCCCTCTTGGGATTAGAATAGATACAGTAGTCAATGGGATTAGAATAGATACAGTAGAGTAACATGACGCAGTGGAAAAAGTCGAGATCTTACTCCAGAAGGGCCACATCCATGGTCAGGGCCAAGTTTTTACCCTGGGCAGCAAATCGAAAACCCCCACGATGCTGGCGTAATACTTGAATGACCCCTTATGCATAATCGCAGGTAAAAGTAATGATTTTTAGTACTTATTAAATTCACTAACGACGCTTGGGTACTTTACGTATTCGCTGGTAAAAGCGATAAATTTAGGGAAATTTATCAAATTTACCAAAATGTTCGACGATTATGCATAACGGTTATATATCCGGTTATTATTACATAATAACCGGATTTATAACATTTACAGTAACGTGTACATTGGTAGATGAATGCGCCACATTTTCTGGCATGTACCACTTCGTTAAAAATTTCTCAGAGATTTTTCAGATGACATTCATGCTTGGTTTTGTGGTAGTAGTAGTAGTAGTAGTCTCTCTTGACGGTTACGAATGTTCTAATAATGAAACATTTTGTAGACTTTCGAGAATGAAAATACACGATAGCGAATACGTAACTCTGGGTTATCTAGATGTAGCGTCTTCCTTTCTCGTTTATCGTATTCCTCCGCATTAACCGGCACGCCGTAAAAATCGGGGGTCGATCACTTGAAGGATACGCGAAACATTCATAAATCACTAAAGTGGCTCTATAAAGAACTTATCGATAGGACGAATGTTAGTTCAGGTGCCCACAAAATAAGGAAACATTTTTCTCGTTTTTGACACACCGAGTAAAATGCCATTAAGAATTTTTAATATTTTTATAAAGGTTGGTTGATGACGTAAGCATCATCCAACCCTCCTCTTCCCCCTTGTCATCAAAAGTCAGCTTATCGGACCCCCCCACCCCCACACACACACACACACATCGATGGTGACACGATACTTGCTTGAATAACTCCTTGGGACTCTACCCCATCATTAGAGACCATTTATTTGTGGATCGACGAATGAAAACAGGCAGCGCATCCACCGAAGAAGATCGTCCTGGGCGTGCGGTTTAGGCCACCAACCTGGAAGTCATTGAAAAAAAATATCAGTGGTATTAACGGATTCACAATATTCTCCATGAGAAATTTAAAATGGAAAAGCTTTGCGCAAGATGGGTGCCGGGATTGTTCACGATTGGTCAAAAGCGAACGCAAGAGACATTTCAAAAGAAAATTTGTCAATATTGGATTCATCATCCTTGAGACTTTCAGCGTCGATTTTTGGCTGTGTGTGAGACATGGATTCACCACTATACATCATAGTCAAGACAACAGTCCAAGCAGTGGATGGAGAGTTGTGAAACGGCACCAATAAGAATTTCCAGATATCCAGATAAGAATCTATTTCCAGATAAGAATTTCCAATATATATTCACGCACATCGGTTACATTCGTTGGTTGAATGAAGTTTTATAAAAGAACTTCTTTTATGAAACTATCAGTGTAATCCCAGCCTAACGTAAAAATAGAATTCAAAAAATTCGTGACGTCCAGATGATGACACATCCGTATTTCTATATTTTGCTCAAATCGTAACTTCCGTAACTTCTCCGAAAAAAATGAAATAAATGAAAGTTAGACTGATAAACAACAGGAAAAAGAGCTATCTTTGGATACATCTGAAACGTAACATATCATTAAGAGGACTTACAAAATTGATAACCCGCGTTATATCTTGCCCCTAAAGTCTATTACACTTATCTCTGCAACGAGCAACGAGAGGAATGTGACATGAACAATGAAGGTGGCAGGTGACGACAACTGCACCACGTCTGGTCACACGTACAATTTACGTTCAATCGCATCAACATCAGACAAGGTTATCGAGATAACACACGATTTGAACAAAGCGACGAAAGAGCAAATGCAGGATAGCAAAACAAAACACTGTTTCTCGGAAGATGCGAAACACTTTGGAGAGAATGTTTTTCTCTCTCGCCCTGCACTGCGAGTGAAGGCACACGTGTTGAAACAAAAGAGCTACTACTAATAATAATGTTGACGATAATAAAATAGAAGGAACAATTTTAAAAAGGATTGTAAAAGGAACCTCTCTCTAGACCGACTTGAAACACACAAAAAAAAGTAGAACGGATTATACCTGGCATAGGACAGACGCTATTCCCTGAAGAACGCCAACGATTGTTTTGTCGAGAACCACCCAACTCCCCTTGAAATGCCGAATGGCAAGGATGTTGCTGTAAAAAGAACGCCATCTCAACAAAAAGAAAAAAAAAAGAGCAAGAAATGGGTTGGTTATCTTCCCCAGAGAGCCTTCAGAAGAATGAACATCCATCCTCTGGTAGAGACGGACGACTAAATGGTAGATTTCACAAAGAATCTTGTTGCTGCTGCTGCTGCTCGACCTACGAAACAATACCGTGCGTTTATATGCGCGCGTGAGTGTTTTTTGGCTTGAAAAAACTCCAGCTGTCCGACGTGGATATTAGTTAGCATCGTCTCGACGTTGATATATTTGTGTTATTCATTTCACATTTGCGCGTCTTGAATTCCATGCGAGGATTGAACTTTCTCCTAATGTAGCAGATGTGAATCGGTTTCTTAAGAGAGAGAACCCGTGAGGATTTGGTGCTGTGTATGACGTGCCGTCGAACCTCTGTTCACTTGGCTGTTGTGGATTATTGTCTTCAATAGAGATAATCAAAATACTTATTTTATTGTGAGAGTGAATATTACGATGTCGTGACCAGATCAGTCATTGGAAATTTGATCTTTACTGTTTAAATCACAAAAGCGCGAATTTGTCTCAAATTGTCAACAGCGATTTCTTTTCAACTAACGAAAGAAAATATTTGAAACGAGATGGATTTCCACGATCCTGTTTTGTCATCATTTGCAACGAGTTCGACGTCTTATTCTTACAACAAGCAGACTCGAACATCGACCGCCGTCTCGTCGTTTACGACTAAAGGCATTAATCACTCGGATAATTCGACTTGCCATACGGATACCCCGTCGATATTATCCACGACGACGACGGATAGCTCCGGTTTGATGACTTATTACCCACCCATGGCTTCTAAGATTTTCGGGGAACCCATGACAACGCTGGGAAGTGATTTGATTAGCCAATGTGCCGGAGAATACGACAAGAAAAGACCTAAAAGGCTCGTGAAGAGATCTATAAGTCTGAATTTCAGTGCCATGAGGTGTCATTGTTTAGGGTTGAGAAGTCCGCCTTGTCTACCCTCGCTTCACGTCAGAAAAGGGTAAGAAGTCATCGAAAACATTTTCACTAGATATTTCTATGTTCTATATCAGCGATTCTTAACCGGGGGTACGGTTTCTAATAAATAATCTCCCAGAGCTATCTAATACACTGAAATCTCATTACAACGATACCCGATATAACGATAAATCCATCTACAACAATATTTTTTTCTAATCTTGTTTTGAATTGCCTATAGTCTAATGTTAAACTCTTCTCGATTCAACGATACCCTGTGCTACGATAAATCCCTCTATAACGATGTTTTTAGGAGATTTTTGAAACTTTTATAACGACATATTTTTTTTATTTTGCTCTAAATCGTTTTAAATCAAATTTTCACACATCGTTACTCGTTTTCATTCTTCTGAAGACATCTAATAACATCAATATTTTACACTAAAGGATCACCGAAAGCTAAAGGAAATAATTGGTGTTGCTACTATCAGTGTAAGACACAAAAGTGCAATACGGTAAACTTCTTTACAGGAGCAATGCATCTATATAAAGAGAATTTCATTAATGAATTAATTAATTACAATTTTTTCCGGCGAATAATTATATAACAGCGCATGTTCTGATGGTAGTACGTACTAACAATGCTGATGTAGAAAAGATGACAACGCAACAACATAAATTTTAACACGCGCAAAGATAATGTTGCCTCTCGATATACCGATAATCCCTCTGGAATGATATTTTTTCTCGGTCCGCACTATATCGTTATATCGAGGTTTCACTGCAAATAACAATCAGAGCATTTGGGGGGTGCAACATGAGAATTAAAAATTTGTAACACGTTGAACTGGTTTCTGAATAATGATTATGATTCTGATAACTGATTCTGAGAAATAATGAAAAGAATTGAATTGACTTTTTGAAAGATATGAATCATGCTGACATTTTCACACCTCCTCAGTTTTTAGCTTTCCCTTCCCCAGAAATGTGCCATTCACGTTGCAAAAGTTTTCTTTTTCGCCCAAAAATATATTGCAGTTTGTTTACATTCCTACCTCGTGTAATTAGCATACCGCTCTTAGATTTGATTCTGCCGTGACCATGACATCAAAAAACTTTAACAAATGCTGAAAAAACGTATATAATATTATTTTTCCGGCCGGAATCAATAAGCGAAGAAGAACAATTCACTGAAGCTTTTCCTCTCGAGTTTCGAAAAATGTCAAAAAAGTATATATAATTTTAATTTAGTTTTTGAATTAATTTTCAATAAGTGTTAGAGCTAACTATTGGCCGTAGGCTAAAGAAGATACTGAAAATAAAACAATTTATAAAAATTAAACAATGTAAAATATTAAGGCGTCTCATACCTTTTAACGTGGTGAAAAATTATGCTCTAATAGGAATATCAAATAATAAAAGTATTATTTAAGTATTGATTTATTTCAAATTTTTCGTAAATATTTTTGATTATATATACTATCCTATGTCAGTATAAAGTTTTACGTATCTCTAACACTTGATGTTTTGCAAATTTTCAAAATACTGCATTAAGGACAGCTTGATAAAATAGTATTACATCAATGTAATTGAATAAAAATTGATTCAAAATATATATAGAGCAATATATATATAGCATTTTTTAAATTGAAATCGTACCTCTACGAATGACGGTTAATGAGATAAAGGGCGCATTAGCACTTACAGGACATCCTGTACAATCAAAACTATACGTAAAAAATTTTATATAAATGAATAGTTAAATAGTATCTTCAATATGAGAGAGAGAGAGACAATTCTATTAGATCACAGTTTGTCACCGTGTTAAGAGGTATACGACACCTTAACGCCTGCAATACATGTGCTACTCAGTAGCAAGAAAGCGCGCCACTTTCCAGCATATGCAACCGTTGAGCTTATTGGCAACATTCGAGCCAATGTTACCAATAAGCCCAATGGTTGCATATATGCTCGGAGGTGGCATGCTTTCGTGTTGCGTAGTATCATGTGTATTCGGGCCTAACTTTTTTTAACTATCCGTCCGCTCAGCAACTTGTAAAAAATTGCCGGACCAATCCTAAAGATAGCCCCAGGTTTTATGACTACTTGTAATAAAAAAAGAGCGCTTCTTCCTTTGAAAATGGTACCCTTTGCTCGTCAAAATGTATGTCAGAATTTAATTTGCTTTTCGCGTTGGATTTATTGTTCAGCAACTCAGTTTCGAAAATAATTACCGATTTTGATGATCAGAAACCAGCGAAATTAAATGCTCTAAATTCGTACAAAAAAAATTATCCGTGCTGAATTAATCCGCCAAAATTGTTTAGATGACTAGTGAGGAATTTTAGAAACGACTGTCCGCTTGGAACGAATTCAAAATGATAATTTGTAAGTTTTTATTTCGTTTCTTTTTTTTATATTGTATTATTTCAACATTGTTCAGCCGGAATGCATCGGTATTACTTACCCCTCGATTGTGTTATTCAATCTCTGATAAAAGATTTCCTCAGAATAGTTTCTTTTTCCGAATTCTAATGAAAATAGATTTTCCTCATACCATATAAATGATTAGCAAAATTGTGGAAACGAGGTCGTAACTGATGATCAGTAACTGTCTCTGTGAACCACGTTTTTTGGCAGTGGCCAGGAATTCTAGTGATGCCGATTCTAGAACGGCAGAATAATGTAGCAGCTAAGATCTATTTCACTCAAAAAAGCCAATGCAAGGAAAAGTACAAAATTCCCATAATGCATTTCGACATGCTATTCCCTGAAGTTTTTTAATCCTCTGAAGACGATACACCCATAGCGTGCAAAAATACATTTGGAGTTTTGTATTTTCCTCGTATTTCCCTTTTTCATTGGTAATTTTTTTGTGTATTATTAGGCAAAGTTTACCTACTCTTCCCAGATCAATTTCTTTAATCAGGCATGAATATTGATGATTAAATTGCAATTAGTAGTCTTTTACGAATCCAGCGTAGATTAATAGGATGATTCGAACTTTTTTTTCAATGCTGTCCCCCCCTTAAGCTTCGAATTAACCAAGTTCAACTGTATATGCATATTATAACACTAATTTATGCGTCGTTTCGCAATACTAGTAAGGTGTACAATTACAAATGTAAACGGTTCAAAACACCATATACAAAGTATAAATACAATGGTGGAACGCAGTAAAAGCTGGGATATCGGTACAATTGAAACGTGTCCTGAAATCTTGAAATGTCAGAAAGAAACCAGAATATTTTGTATACAGTAAAACCCCTCTTTACGGACAACCCTCATATGCAGTCCCCCCTCTTTTCCGGCCAAATAATAATCTCCCCCTTTTATAATAAAAGTATTCATTCTAAACCCTTAATTAACAGTCACCCCTTTTTTACGGGCGAGTTTTTTTTTTTTGTCCTGCCGGTGCCCGCAAAAGAAGGGTTTTTCCGTATATGATTATCGGCATTTTTTTTTATAAAGTATATGAAGGATTGGTTTTGTTATACGGGAGCTTGGTTTATTATTTCATTCTGTAATGACTGTGAACTTTGCATATAAGGGGGGGGGGGGATCACATATTGCCAAGTCTCTGTTGCCATTTCATAACAGAAAGAACAGAAAGCAAACCTCTCCCCTCAATTATAGCAATTGCTCTTTCATTCACGAAGATCGAGTCCAATCCAAATCTAAGCTTAGCTCCGGGGTCGTGAATTCAAATACAATTATTGTTGCATTTAAAAAGAAGTACGATAGACATGGTGGGATAAATCGACAAGCTTAGATATCCTTAGATATGACAACCATAATATGTTTTATGGGCAATGAAATATACCGGGTGCCCTGTAAGTGCTAGCATGGCCTTTATCTCCTCAACCGTTCGCCGTAGTGAAGTGGTTTTATTTAAAAAAAATGCTCAACGGGCGTTCAAAAATTACCTTGTACCAGTTTTGAGAGTGAAAATACAGCGTGTAAAAAAATATGAAAAGAACCTAAATTTTTATACGGTCCCCCTGTGCTCTAACTTCCAATTAGAAAGTTTTTGCTCTGTCTATCCTGATGCCAACAAAAAAAATTACATGTTTCTAAGTATAATATTCGTAGGGATATTCGAATTCAAAAAACAGGAAATTTGATAAAGGACAGCATTGGAGATTTTTTTTAATGAAACCATTTCACTGTGGCGAACGGTTGAGGAGATAAAGGCCATGCTAGCACTTACAGGACAATCGTTAATTGTATATCGTTAATTTTTTGTGATATATGCTTTTATATTAGTATTTTAGTGATATTTGTATTTGTATTTCTTTAATGTATAACACGTTTCATAAATCCCTTAAAAATGTCTCTCGGAAAAAGAAATTTCAATATGATCAACTGAAAGAAACTGATCAAGAACTGAAGGAAGGGGCTTTTCTCCGTCATAAATTTGCCTTCACCATAGGCATTGAAGCCCATTGCAAAAGCAGCTCCTCCGCGTACATAGATCGCAACGAATACCACGGACCGATTATGACATTAAGAATGGAAATTATTGTCAACAAGGGAGGGGGGGGGGGGGAGAAGACAGAACATCTTCTGGCCTCCTACATAGTCTTGCTGCCTGATAACGAATGGCAACATGAACACGAAACAAGCGCAACTCGACAAAATAAATACGTCACGGCCACACACACATTCCGGCATTTGCCGACTCGTTAGAAAATCCGTAGAGGAATGTGTACGAGGTGCGTGTACGGTTGAGTAGTAGTAGTCGTCGTCTGTTAACGATAACTCCCGGGGGAAAAAATAAGTTTACGGTTGAACCTTAGCTTTTAAGAATGTGCAAAAAAATTTTCATCCGAGAAAAAAAAATTGTTAACATTGTCCGAAGTCGATTACCGCAAACGAATTTTTCCCAAGTTGGTTTTTTCCGTTCTTTGCAAAACTGATAATAATACCGATACCTAAGTACCATTTCCCCTGATTCTAATAAGCAGCGTCGACTGTATCTGCAAGTACACAATTCGTCGAAGTGTCCTGGAAAACTCCGAACATCGCTAGTAGCAAAATGCGTTCATCCCAAGAACTTTGTGTGGCCACAAACAAGATCGATTATCGAGGGCTGATTCTGACATGTTTCGTAAAGACGAATGCGCAACAGATATTTCCACTGACCAAGAAAAGGTTCAACGTGGATGATCCAGATGTGGCTAGAACTATTACAGGCATGAGGTCTTCGAGGATTTTTCCACTGTACTAGCCAGAGTCATAAAGGAGCCAAAACAGGGCCGTGACTAGGATTTTTACCGTCCAGGGCAAACATTATTTTGTCGCCACCACAACTTTAAAATTCGATAATTTTACAACACACACGGTGTTCTTCAAACGTATGTTAACCCCTTTACGATCACGGACAAAATATTTCGTCCAATGATCGCCACAGTGGGGGTCGGTTGAAGTTGGTTTTCTGTGGTTCCCAACTTCAAGCAGAGAATGCGAGCCGATCTCCCCTTTAAAAAGTCTCGCCACAGAGAGCAACAGGCCTACAAACAGTGCAAATGTAATTCAATCATAACAGTTGTAAAATATAGATGGTAGCACTGAAAAATACTACACTACATACGCACTGAGGTTGTTAGGTACACACACAGTTACACTTCCGGCACAACTCACTAGGTAGTAAATCGCCCACAGATTGTGATAGACCTGAGTTGTGCTCAGTTTAAAAGAAAGAAAAGAAAGTTCTTGGTGTGTTTTCTTTCCCCCTTTCTTCACCATCGCGAGGCTTTATTGTAATCCTATGAACTGAAGGTTTTCTTTCACCCCGTTTTTTCTACACTCCTGTTAGTGATTTTTTCCTGTACATATAAGTTTCTATTGTATGTAGGTATCAGCGAAAGAAAACAAGTAGGGTGAAGGTAAAAAGTGATTCGAGAAAAAAGATACGCTTTTTTCTACTTATTATACTGTTTTTCCGTTTATATTTTTTCTCCTTTTTTTCTTTCTTTCTTCTTATTTCTTTTTCTGACGATCACCAGATTTATCGCCAATTCGTCAAATAGAGATAATCCAAATTTGTTGCCAAAAGCTTGTACGTAAAAGTCAGAGGGGTTGACGCAGGATCGACCTTTAGAAGGGGCACAAAATACTTGTTGGGTGTGGTGCACAAAAATTTTCTTCCCGAGAAATTTTGAGTTACCACCCTTAAAAAAGCATTTAAATTAACAAAAATTGTTTCATATAGCATATAAACGATATTTTATTTCGGTATTTAAATTTTTTCACCGAAAAATTAATTTGTTTTCTAATTTTTGGTCGGCTTTTGAAGGGGCGCAGGGCCCCTCGCAACTGCGTATGCCTCGGCTTGGAGTGAGTAATTGTGTGAGTGACCGTATGAGTGACCATATAAGTGTTTAAATGACCGTATGAGTGACCATATAAGTGTTTAAATGACCGTATGAGTGACCATATAAGTGTTTAAATGACCGTATGAGTGACCATATAAGTGTTTAAATGACCGTATGAGTGACCATATAAGTGTTTAAATGACCGTATGAGTGACCATATAAGTGTTTAAATGACCGTATGAGTGACCATATAAGTGTTTAAATGACCGTATGAGTGACCATATAAGTGTTTAAATGACCGTATGAGTGACCAAGTCAATGTGCGCGTGACTCTATAGTGACCGTATAAGTGACCAAGTCAATGTGCGCGTGACCCTATAGTGACCGTATGATATCGTTATATCGTGTATCATCGATAAAGCATCGTTATATCGTGATTTCACTGCATTAAGAAAAATTTTAACATTCACCTAGCAGTACCTACTCATTATAATTATGTCGAAGGAAAAATGTGCCGCTCACTCACTTGATCACGTTTTTAACCCACTCTCACTTCGTCATTCGCACAGTAAGGGCAGGCGACATTTCCGTAAATCGTATAAATTAGTTCTAAAATCGTATGTTGAAGCTGTTTAGGATGTTGGATGATGATGATTTTCGCTCGGCTAAAAGCCGTATTCACCGGCAAAGTTTACACTACAATCAGAGGTGAAAGGATTAAAGATCGACACGGATTGGTTTATTCCCATTTTACAGGTTTTTTTAGCCAACCCATGTGCGCATACTTGCATGAAACAAACAAAAGTCGAACAACATGCATACCTAAGGGCCGTGCATATACATACACTCACACAACACGTTCCGACATGTACCGATTCGTTAGAAATTCCGCAGAGGAATATGTACGAGGTGTATGTTCGGTTTGGTAGTAGTCTATCCCCAATCGTTCCAGATACGGTTGTAGTTTAAACTGTCACTGAATACGACCGTAAGATACATGAAATCAATATGCTTTCTGGATATTATGTCGAGGTTAACTTTGAAAGAGTGTCGTTTCTCTCCACCGGGAATCGAACCTAGGACCTCTTGCATACACGCAATAATCTTATGTTACCTCGAAAAGAAAGAAAAAACCATTGTCTGTCTCCCCTTCTGTTATCAGAGTTTGAACAAAATCTGACACCGCCTACTTGCAGTTGATTGACAGACGGGGGGGGGGGGGGTACGAAAACGTGTTATCAGGGAAAGACTGTTGTACAAAGGTAGCTGAGCTTGTCAATGCCGATATGAGAACGTTTTAAGAACCCGAGATATTGCAGGGTTGCTGATATGAGAGCGTTTCAAAAATCCAAGATATCGGTTGCCGATACGAGAGCAATTTAAGAACCCGAGCTACTTCTGGGTTGCCGACACGAGAGCCTTTTATGAACCCGAGATATTTCGGGATTGCCCATATGAGAGCGTTTTAAGAACCCGGAATATTTCTGGGTTGCCGATATATGAGAGCGTTTCAATAATCCAAGATATCCCGGGATTGCCGCTATTTAAGGGTTAATACGCTCACAGTAGCGTGGCTTTCTCAATAGAGACATAATATTTTAAAGAAAAAAAGCCTCTCTATATATGGTGTAATAGTCAGTGCTGTTTACCGGTGTACGAGAAGACCTGGGTTCGATTCCCGATGGAGAGAAACGGCACTTTGTTCGAAGTTCACCTCGGCATAATATCCAAAAAGCATATCGATTCCATTGCATTTTTTGTTTGTTGCTTTCGTTCATATTTTATTCTAAAAAGAACACACGTTCTCGGTACTTTTGTGTTTGGGGCGCACTGTAAATAACATTCCACTGCATTTTTCTTCTTCGATCAATGATTCCAAAATCTTTAACTTATTCAATTCCAGAAGTGAAAGAAAAAGGACAAAGATATTGTAGTAACTATTCCATTATCTTATAATATAAGAAAAAAAAAAGAGGGGAAAATGTGTCTCGAAAATGTTGCTAATGATGTCATACTTTTTTCGTAATAATCCCCGAGACCGTTCGTATTTCGTTCGTGATGGCTAATTACGATCGAAGTAGAGACACAATATGGTGACGCGATCGTTTTCATTCAATGGCTTCGAGACATCGACTCTTTTTATTATTATTATCAACATGATGTGAGTTCTCTATTAGCTTTCTCTATTCGACACTTGTTCCTGCCTTTTAAATGTAAGATTCATGTTGACATTAATGGGGAACATGAAAAAGTTTAAAATTTTTTTGCTGGTTAACTGAATGCTTCATTTTAATTTTGAATTCTTGTATGGTTTTTGCACGACGAGTTGTTACGATGAATGTGGTAAATGCGGTTATTGTACATAATAACCGGATATTATGCATAATCACCGAGCAGTTTCGTATGTTTAATAAATTTCCCTGTACATTTACACTTTCGCCGGTGATTATGATAACTGCCCAAGCGTCGTTTGTAAATTTGGTAAATTTCCGTAAATTAATTATTTTTACCTGTGATTATGCATAATATCCAAGCTTCGCGTCGTTGGTAAACATGATAAATCGCACTAGCTGACATACTACGCATGATAATTCATACATGTATTGTATCATTATATCGGGGTACGATCGTAAAATTTCTTATCATTCTATCGGGGTTCGATTATATTCATCGCACAATACTCGTGGTATATTTGGAATTTTTTTCATATGCATTCACAAATATTTTTTCATATAAATTCACCAATTATACTAGGTTGTTATGCATAATCACAGATAAAGGCGATAAATTCCAAGTATTTATCCAATTTACCAACGACACTTGGTTATTACGCATAATCGCCGGTAAAAGTAATACTTCTGTGTCCGTAACGTTCGTAAAGCTTTAGCCGCGATCTGCGGCTGACATAAAACCACTTCACCGATAGTCCTTTATCTACCAATGCTATCACAGACTTTAAGTAAGCACCAGTAACAGGAAAATTCAGAAATGTGAACATTAATCGTGCACCCTGCATTTTATAAGACTTTGATTCGCATAGTTCCAGTGATTTGTTTTCGTGCAGCGCTGTCCATCGACAAGAATTCGAACTAATATTTTTTGCTCCATCAAAAAATAATTCCCTTATTTTTTCGCAAACCGCATTAAAATATAATGATTCCTTTCATTTTTATGGATTTTTGAACTTATTATGAATTTATGGCACATCCTGTGTTACACCTATATAGAGAATCCTCCAATACCAAGGGTATAAACCAAACAAAATTTTGTCAAACGAAAACTTTTTTGTTAAGATGCTCGACGAGAGCCCGAGAAGGGTCTCGGGGTGCCCTCAAGAGAGAGACCCACTCTCTCTCCCTCTCGTGGACGGGCCTCGGCGACAACCGAAGATTGGGAGGCTTTGGGTACAGGGCACCAACCCCCATCCCGCTCGATGGGGCAGGGCTGGCCCCTGTTGCCAGAGGCGAACTATAATGCGCCATACAGTCCCTCTGTACGGCCGCGAGACCGATAGCGAACAAGTACCGTGAGGGAAAGTTGCGAAGAACTAGAGTTCAAGAGTACGTGAAACTGCTCAGGTTCAAACGGGTGGGCCCTCGAAGTCCGATAGGAGAGCGATTCAGTCCCGGCTGTATTGTCTACACATTTATTTTAATTGCTTATATTTATTAGCTATATTAAACATAATAATATAATAGTTAATATATATAATATTAGTATATGTATGCCGCTGTGGTGGTCGAGTGGTTATAGTGCCGGACTCGTGATGCGAGAATCCGGGTTCGAACCCCACAGTGGTGGTCGGCTGAAGTTGGTTTTCTGTGGTTCCCAACTTCAAGGCGCAAATGCGAGCCGATCTCCCCGTTAAAAAGTCTCGCCACAGAGAGCATCAGTCCTACAACGGTAAATCATTCAATCATAACACTTCACTCATAGTTAGTAAAACTGGGGGCAGATGACAGCACTACACATAACAAGCATTACACCGAAACAAACTTTACGTCAGGTTTCACTACACGTACACGCACATTCCCGCATGTACAGATTCGTTGGGGGGTTCCGCGAGGGAGGGGTGTGGGCGGGGTGCATGTGTGGTGTAGCAGTAGTAGGTAGGGGCTCGGGGATCCATGATGTTCTTAAGTCAGCCACCTCGTTGGGCAATTTGCCTGTTGTGGCGTTGTATTTGTATTTGTATTCGTATTTAAAGCGCTTATATTTGTAACTTTGTTATATTTGTATAATTAGTTTCTTTTCAAGAATAAAGACATAAATGTGTTAAACGCAATATAAAAAGGTCGGCAAGTGATTATACATCAATCAAAATGAATCTAAGTAGTTGGGTAGTTAGGGGAAAACAAATAAATAAATATATATATACACACACAGACACACTGGTGTAAGAATTTAAGAGAATTTGCAGACTTGGTCGATTATCTCTAGAACTACTGAGTCGATTTTAATGAAATTTGATATGTACATCCACTGATACAATACAAAACAAATAATCATTCAATAATTGTAATACACACACATGACCGTGCGTAACACTCGTTGGAATCGGAAGGTATGAAACAGCGGTTGCAGAATAAACAAAAAAATGGGTTAATAGATGGGTTAATAGGAGGTACGGTCCCCTCTTACAGATATACAGGTCTCGCAGCGTGATTTCATACTTGAAATAAGACAGTTTATCATTTCCTGTGGCAATTGGTCCCACTCGTTCAGCAACGCTGTTTTCATTCCCGGGGAAGGGGGGGGGGGGTTGCGAGTTGCGATTGCCCTCCCCAGAGCGTCCCAGACATGCTCTATAGGGTTAAGGTCTGGAGATCTGGCTGGCCAATCCATCCGACGAATATCCTCACTCTCTAGAAAATCGTCGAGCCGAAGAGCTCTATGAGGCCTCGCGTTATCGTCCATTAAAATGAACTCAGGGCCAACTGCACCCCTGAAAAGGCGAACATAGGGCTCCAAGACCTCATCCCTATACCTCATACCAGTCACAGTGCCTCTTTCAAAGACATGGAGAGGTGTGCGGCCATCCAACATGATGCCTGCCCAGACCATTAAACCTCCTTCGCCATAATGGTCGATTTCGCGGACATTGGAGGGTAGGTAGCGGGTCCCTGGTTCTCTCCATATGAACGTACGGCGAGAATCGGTGCTTAGGCTGAACCGGGACTCATCAGTGAAGAGAACGGTCGCCCATTGATGCAATCTTTATGCTCTCTGCACCATGATAAACGGATTCTCTTGGTCTTCTTGCAAACAACCCTCTCTCATGAAGTCTTTTGGAAACAGTCATCCTTGATACACGGGTTTCTGTGGCTACAAACAAGTCACGAGAGAGCCGAGAAGCTGTAGCACTCCTGTTACGCCTCGCTATAATCGACAAATGGCGATCTTCTCTGGCCGTCGTGGCTCTTGGACGACCTTGCCCAGGCTTTCTCTCGATGGATCCGGTATCCTGGAACTGTTTCCGTAAGTTACACACGACGCTGGGCGTTAAATTGAACTCTCTACAAATCTGGACTTGAGACTGGCCTGCTTCTAGCCTCCCCACAATTTGCCACCTCATTCCATCATCTAAACGTTGGTGGTTACTCATTTTTACGGTTACAATTTGAAATTTACCGATTGCTGCAAAATAACACCAAGAAATTCGCCGAGGTGTGCTAGCGAACGAAATGCGTCTTAACTTACGCGCACTTATAAAGCCTGTTTCTCTACTGGCTCCGCCTACACACACGTGTACGCGTACGTATTTGACGTACAAGATTTGCATTTTTGTCTAGAAGCATAGAAGCAGTGGTTTTACATTCAGTTCAGTTCTTTTCATGAAATTCGATAAAATATGCAAATTCTCTTTGTGTTACTGCCAAAGCCCGAAATTCGCTAATTCGGGACGGGGCCGGCCACTTCACGAATTGGCCGATTTCGTTAAATATTTATCCGTCCAATGTCCGAAATTCAGACTTTGAACGAGCAGTTCTTGAAATGGCCGATGATCCCTCATACTCAGAGGGAACGGATTTAGGCATTCAGCTATAGCAAAAATTGTGACAGCTCCTGACAACGACTATGACAAACTATGCAACGCAATATTCAAGTAGTGATCTATATAATTTTCAATCGTTAACGGATAAAAAAAAAACTTCTCGTATAAGGCGTAAATATTACTGTTCAAAGTCGATTTCGCAGTGTAACAAATTATAACAAAAACTATTTTCGAAAAATTAAAGCGTAAATGAAGAGAGCAAAGCAACCACGTCATTGCAAGTACTCAACTGAATGGTTCTGAAGAGTTTCCTGGCACTTTCGCAAGATAGCAGCTCTGTACATACAAATCAGAAAGGAGGGGGGGGGGCGAGCGAATTTAGAGTAGGGGACGGATTTTGTGGGCACTTTCCCTTGCATCGCAAAATTACATATTTGCTTTACGTATATGCATTACTCGGTACACATGATCCATGTTAGAATAATTTCAATTCCTGCCTCTATTTACAATGTATCTTGTATAAACGTCGAGTTTATTTGGCTTTAAATAACATTAAAGCGAAGCACTATCTTTTCCAACATCGTTAGGCCGTCGAGAATCTCTCACCGACAACCAGTATTTGACAAATCTCATTTCTAATTGTTAATTGCCACTAGCGACCATTGCGAGGTATTTCCCTAAGGGCACGTGCTACTCGGAGCAGATATTGTAAATATCTCTTCTGGGAATTCAGCCGAATTCAGCCTAATGTACTTCGTGCGTGCGTGTGTGCGTGTGTGACTATATGGACAGTGAATGCGATTCAGATGGGTTTGATGCAGCATGCACAGAGTTCTTCAGTGTGATTGACTATAAGTCTGTTAGAAAATGATGGTGACGACGCGAGAGTATTGGGTTAAGAGTGGGGGGATGATTTTCTAGAGAATAGCTGAATTCATTAGATGCAAACAAAATTTTGAGTCTAAGTAATTATTTTTTAATGTTTTTACCAAATGGATATACAATTGTATGTATGAATGTATACCCGAATATGAATCGAAGTTGGATTATCAATGACCGGCTTCGATTGATTGTAGAGTTATTGTGATGGTGAATACGCATCCGTTTATTTTACCTGTACCAATACGGTCCGTGACTTCTGATTTCACTTATCTACCTGTACCGGTAAATATTAATTACACTTAACTGCTTGCATCAAAAAAAGATCAGTAATTATAAATTCTACTTATCCGCCTGTACCTGTGAATATGAATTCTTCTATCTGCATATATCAGTAAATTCTAATTCTACTTATCTGCCTCTATCCTCTATCAGTAGGGCCGTAACTAGAGGGGGACAGGAGGGCAACTGCCCCGGGCCAAAATTTAGGGGGCGGCAGTTTTACGTGGGAACAAAGAGCACCATTACAAAATTATAGAATTTTAAAGTTGTGAGGGCGGCAAAAATCCTAGTTATGGCCCTGTCTATCAGAACGATAAATAAATATGGATTCTATTTATCTGCTTATACCAAAAAGGTCCGTAAATATGGATTTTACTTACCTTCCTGTACCAGATTGGTCAGGTGTTTATGATGCAAACAATTTTCAATAAATCCAATATGACACATTAAAAAAGACAATAAAAATTTCTCCATATTAAGTTGCATTTCATCCGGAAAAAAAACAACATATAATACGAATGAATATATTGAAAAGCACAGAAACACGCTCAGGATATCCATAAACTTTATTGGCCCGAATTTCGCATTTTTCCTTGTTTTCTCTGAAAATATACAGGAAAAGATAAAATTTGAAATTTAAAAGTATTATTTCTTTATATAAAATAATATTTTCTCAGTAGATTTATTTTCATTGGACGCGAACGTTTCTCAGTCTTGGTTACGATGGCATCGCACATATTTATTATGCGTTCTCAAAACCCTTGAAGAGAATAATAATAACAATAATAACAATATCTCGTTTGTTTTTAATGGTGTTTCTGAAACTCCCAATGTTAAAAAAAAAATAAATAAATAAGAAAACGCATCATTTTTGTAAATGCAGTTTGATAAAAGTGTCGTAATCCAATTTGTTTTGTGATTTACGCAAGAAGAAATAAAGTGGAATTTTTGCGGGTCGTGTAAGGATCGTGCTGTGGAGGGGGTCGTACTATTATTATTATTCTCCAGAGAAAACATGAAAAGCTTATCGATTTGAATACTGAACAAGGCAGGCATACACACACATATGTGTATGCATTGCAAATTTTGTTTTCGAATAAACGCTTGGCTTCGTATTCTCTGGCATTTTTATCAAATAAATATCGTTATTAGATTTATTTAGCAATTCAAAGACATATATCTGATCAAACTGGATAACGACGAAAAAAATTGGTTATATATGTTATTATGCATAATCACCGAGCATTTTGTTAAGTTTGATAAATTTTACCGCCAACAATGCATAGTACCCAACCGAGTTGGTAAATTTGCATCTTTGGCCGGTGATTACGCATAATACCAAAACGCCGTGACGTTGGTGAGCATGATGAATAGTAATATATGATACGCTATAAGACCGGATAACAACTTTCTAATTGGAAGTTGAGGACAAACGGACCGTATAAAAATTTAGATTTCTTATTTTGTGAAACACCATTTTCCCTCTCAAAACTGGTCCAGGGCAATTTTTGAACTCCTTTTGAGCATTTTTTTAAATTGAAACCATACCTCTGTGAAGTACAATTGATGAGATAAAGGGCTCATCCTCACTTACAGGAGGACACTCTGTAATACCAGGATACATTTTAACACCGAAATGCATAGGAACCGATTGCGACTAAAGCAAAACGACGTATAAATGTGAAAGTCTTGTAAACGGGGTTTCACTGTATATCGTACCTTCCCGTTAGCGGACAAAATTTTTTGTCCCATTGGTGTCCGTTATCGAGAGGTTCTACGGTATAAAGGAAGAAGATTTTTCAATTACTGAATTTCTTGATTTACTTATCGTGGAACCTTATGTAAATTACGATAGGAGCGTTCATTGTTTATTTTGCTGTTTCGGACCTTAGTACAGTCGACGCTCGATATAACGACACCCCTCGGTCCGTCGAAAATGGACGCTATATTGGGAGGGTCGTTATATAGGAAACATATATGATAGTCGTTATATAGGAAACATATATGATAGTCGTTATATAGGAAACATATATGATAGTCGTTATATAGGAAACATATATGATAGTCGTTATATAGGAAACATATATGATAGTCGTTATATGAAAACATTTGGGACTTATCTCGCCAGTCGTTGTAATGGAATGGTCGCTATAATGTGGGGTTGTTATAACGATCCTCGACTGTATTATGTTTTGTGCGACAGAACAGCGGTTTTATATCGATTTTTTTATGACGGTGGCACCATAAATTTTTCATTGTCTACGGCAATTTTTCTCAGCCTATGGATCACAGGGGCTTCGGAGATGGGGCGGACAAATCCACATACGATCAGGTTATAAATCTATTCGTAGCACCACTAGTTTCAGGGACATCTTCACGACATCTGCGACCTTGGCGGCGACCCAGACATTTTCTGAATGTCTTTTAACCCATAACTTTGATATGACATGAATGTCGCTCTCCACTTGTTAATACAAGATATACAGAAGACTGGATGTCGTGAAGATATTTATTATTTGAGATGTTACTTTTTTAAGGAAGGAAAAAACTCATCTCTGCCTCTACCGGGAGTCGAACCCAGGTCCCTCGAGTCTTCTGTATATCTTGTATTAACAAGTGGAGACCGACATTCATGTCATATATATAGCCCTCTGGTGGCTCGTCGTCCATGAGCTATTAGCTGATCGGTTTCACCGTCCATTGCACGGTTCCGTTCGGCATATATACGCTCTAGCGAAGGAAAATCTCTATCTCCTCTGTAGCTTAGTGGTCAGAGCACTTATACGAGGGACCCGGGTTCGACTCCCGGTAGAGGCAGAGATGAGTTTTTTCCTTCCTTAAAAAATTAACATCTCAAATAATAAATATCTTCACAACATCCAGTCTTCTGTATATCTTGCATAACTTTGATATTTTTGGGGAACATTGGTATCTAAAAAAACACATAACATCATTACAAAATTACGCAGGAATACTGCTACTTAGCAGTGCATTTGCGGAATTTCCAAAGAACTAGTATACGCTGGGACGGGATGCGTGTACGTGTGGCCGTTACGTATTTATGTTGCCAGAGATATTTACGTTTCGTGTTCTGGTGGTGGCGCCATCTGTCTTCCATATTTTGGAGTGAAGATGTAAATATTCTATTTTTTCATGTTATGGAAGTATTGTGTTGTATAGTGCTGTCTTTTTTCTCTCTGTGGAGAGACCGATTCGCATTCGCGCTCCGAAGTGTTGAAAGATCGCAGGAAACCAACTTCAGCCAATCACCACTGTGCCACCAACGCGATTTGAACTTGCATCATCACAATGAATAATGAAAATGAAGATGTGAGAATTTGAAATTAATGAAAGGAATAAATGATTCCAGAATTCATGAAAAAATTTCTTTAGTTTGGCGTTTGGCAGACCTTACCGCAATATTGGCTCAGTCACTGGAAGCCGTTTCATGGGTGTGCCATTTGCAGGGTTGGAACCCCTGCCACTCTCTGAAGGGAATTCCTTCTCTTACATCTACGTGAATGTCTTGTGGCAGTTGAAGTTCCAGTGTTAGTCAACATGGCGACATGTGTACGGTAATTCGTAGCAACATACCTTAAAACATTTCCTTAATGAGAGATAATGCAAGAAATAATAACAAAAAATAATACACACAGAAGATAATAATGAAAAATAAAACAAGAAAATAGTGAAAAATAAAACTAGAAAATAGTGGAAAAATAACAAAAGAAAATAATGAATAGTTACATGAAAAATTAATAAAAATGATGCAAGATGTTGTGAAAAATAATACAAGAAGTAATGAAATTAATGCAAGAATTGAGGGAAACAATAATTGAAAGAGATTTTTTAATCAATGAGAGAAATAGTAAAATTAATAAAAAATAATTATATTTTCTAAATAATGATATACAAATTCAGAATTAGGGGATAAGTAATTTCAGAACTTGTGAAAGCTTTCAATAATTTGGGAACCCCCCCCCCCCCATTTAGATTTGGGGCCGTAGCACACCTGATAAGACATACACAAACTCGCCACTAGTTTCAAAAAAATTCTAAAACAAAACATTCTATCATTTATGAATATGTTACGGTGAATGTGTGTGTGATGAATGCGTTAGTATAAATAATAGCCGGGGGTTGCTGATTAATAAAAAATAGTTATATGGGGGGGTGCTAATTATATTGGGGTTCGACCTTAAAATATGTTATCATTATATCAGGGAACGATGGTAAAAATTGTTGTCATTATATTGGGGTCCGCAAGACTCATTTGTAATTTTTTTTCATATTCATCAAATTCACCAATTACACCAGGGTATTATGCATAATCACAGATAAAGACGATAGATTTCAAGTATTTATTAAATTTGCCAACATCACTTGGCTGTTATCCATAGTTGCTGATAAAAGTGATAATGCTTTCAGTATTTATAAAATTTACCAACGACGGTTGGTTAGTATGCATATTCGCCGGTAAAACTGACAAATTTATCAAACTTTCCAAGACGAATGGCAAGTGTGCATAATAACCAGTTATTATGTATAGTAACGGATTTATCATATTTACCGTAACAAATGCATTACCTAATAAGAATTTCTAAACTGGAAATAGACCCATGGGCCACGAAGTTGATTGAATTAATGGTCGCAGCGCTGATAACGGTTAAGGGGATACGGGACATTCACATCATGAAACTGACGAAATATTTATTTATTAAACAAAAAAAGCGAAACATGCGTAAATATTTTTCAGCAAACTGCATTAAAATCTGTTTGTTCGTTATTTTTGCCACTGCAGTTTTTTTTTAAATTAGAAAAATTATGGTTGTGTGTCTACGGGATGTTATTATTTCTAGCCTTCTCCACAAACAAGCGTGGCTAGATGTCCTGATCTTTCGCTATTTCTCGCCCTGTCCCGGGAAGCCTCTTTGTTCCGGTTTTTGCTTGCGCAATGAAATAGAATTATATTCAACATTTTTCCAATTTAACTTGTAGCCACGTTAGATATTATGCTAGGGATTTGTTATCTCACTGTTACATTTTTGCCTACTACACTGCTGATAACTATCATTGATATGGCACTGTACTTATTGATTGCATTGATTATACTGATTGGAAGCAAGTGATTTTTCAGTGATATGAACTCAGTTTTGAAAAAATTGTGGCCGGATTGCTTTGCAGGCAGAAATTTCGAGAACTTTGGCACTGAGATTATAGATGATACAGTAAAAAATCTCTACGAATGTTTTTGAAATCCTATGAATTTACGAACGAATGTTTTTGTCCCACCGGTGTCCACAAAAGGGAAATTTTACTGTGTTAAAGAAACCAGACATGACCCTGCTTTTGCTCCGATATGGGATTTAATCCCGTTATTTCGTATGGTTGAGATTTTCTCTTCTAGGAAAAAGTGTTTTCAGTGTCTTCATATAATGATTCCAATCGATTTTACGTTATACACTTGAGCACAAAGAAGCATTTTCACTGCTGCGAAAATTCCCACTAAAAAATATTCGGAGTCCTTTGGACGAATTAATCAATTTTACATTGATATTCCTATGAAGAAAAAAACTATTCCAGTTTCTGGACATTCGGCTCTGAACGACTTTCGGAATGAATTACATGTAGTAAGTTCGTAAACCAGGGTCTATTGATCGTAGAAGCATAGACGTTAAAATATGAGACTAATAACAGCACTCAAGCTCACTCTAGTAATTTATAAGTAACACATCTCACCCTTCATTGTGTATTCCTTTCAGCCACGTATATACGGGACGTCTGACGACCATGGCTTCTTTCCCAATGTTTTACTCGTTTTGTGTCCTCTGTGTAGAAGTAATAGTGTGACAACATTTTTGTAATACATTATTAGCTTGCAATTTTACACTGTAATGCCCACCAAATGAGTTTTTTGAAAATGTCTCGGTTTTTAGCAACGATTTAAGTAATTTGTCCTGATTTTGTATCTGGTCACCCTAGTCACAAACTGATGATATTCAAAATGTCCCTTGCGAATCATATCTCATTTAATTTACTCCAAATTTTACGCACTTGTTTCTTATGACCTAATTATTTGAGATAACTAAGAGTCCGTTTTTGAATCCATCAATATTTACTGATAGAATATGAATTAATTGTTGAAAAGGCCGAAACAATTGTCGTTTAGTGCAATTATTTTAGGGGTTTTTTTTTTTCCTACATATCGTTCGACACATCCTAAAATGCATGCTTATGAATGTTTGTGTGTGCCTTTGGAAGCACAATAAAAAATATGAATGGATTTCATCAATATAACCAAACGCACGGGAAGAAATATAGCAGTTGGTTTTCAATAAATTATTCATTATACATAAAAATTTTCCAAATAATTTGATTAGATTCACCAAATGCGTGTTTATGCTATTTAAAAACACAACAAAGAAAAATAATCTTCATTTTGAACGTCTCTTTGCTACCCTTAAGAACTCCTGTATTGATATCAAAAAGGATAACGTTTCTTCTCCTCTTTGGGAAGTCATTGCGTTGCTACGTGTTCAAAGCGTCGTGGGATTCCAAAACCCATTCGAGCTTCGATATCGGCATTCAGAAACTATTACACACGTAGCCAAACGGACATCGATGGTACTACTAGTTTCAACCGCACGATCTTGAGGTACTTTTAAGAACATCTGTTTCTTTACGTGCTATAACGTGGTTGAAGAGAAAAAAGAAATTGTTATGAGGGGAATAAGGAAAAGAGAAGAAACATGGGGTTTGAACGAATGCCAGAAAGAACAAATAAGCTTTTTCCATTTACTGCTTTTTTTTTGTTTTAGCTCTATCTCTTAACACTGAAAGCCTGCCTGCCACATGTCAAATGTCACCTATTTTTCTGTCAAGAATCTTGAATATTTGGGAATTCGTTCCCCCCCACCCCAAGATTTTATTGATGCTAAAACTTAAACCATGTAGTAAGAAAATAAAAATTGATTACAATTGATGGGAGTGAAAACATTTGGTTTTAAATCTTGACATGTTCTCATTCATCTGTGCAATGACTTATCATTGAAGCATCTACAGCAATAAATGTTTTGTGTTATAATATACATACAGGAAGTGTGAGTATTATGAAATAGTCGGGTGAATATGGAATACTGAGTTCTCCCCGCGTTCAGATATGGCCGCCAAGTGATGAACTGTTTCGAAATGCCCCCACGATGCTCAACAGCAAGGATACTCATCCTTTAGGAGAGAGCGGGCCACTTCATTGGTTTCAAAACGTGTCGCGGGCCTCTCAGGTGATATAATCATCATCGCTGGTCACTAAAGGAGTCTCATACCTTTTAACATGGTGAAAAACTATACTCCAATAAAAATACCATTAAAACTACTATTTAACTACTTGATTTATCTTAATTTTTTTATACATGTTTCTGATTGTATGTGCTATTCTTTGCTAGTACAAAGTTTCACATTTCTCTCTCTAATATTTGATTTTTTTTTTAATTTGCAATAAAAAGAGAATAAAAAATAGCAGTAAAATTTAAATTTCAAGTTTTAGAATATTTAAAAAATAGTTAAATAGTATTTTAATCATATTTCTATTAGAGCATAGTTTTTCACCATGTTAAAAGGTATGAGACCCTTAATTTATCAGTAAATGCACCACAGATCGCTTGCGTTATCTACAAATAAGATATGTTGCAGGTCACTTAAAAGATCTGGGAATGTGCCGCGGGTCACTTATGTCATGTGTAAATGCGCATGGGCCCCTTGACTGATCTTTAACTGTGGCTCAGGTAACTAAACACCTCTCATGAGAGTCAAAAAGCCGGTTGTGTGGTCCAAACAATGTGCCGCGAACCACCCACGTCATGGAACTGCACCACGGGCCGCTTAAGCGATCTGGAACTGTCGTGGATCACTCAAGGGATATATAAGCATGCTGCTCGTCGCTCACGTGATCTGAAAACACACCACGGTGAGTCACTCAAGCGATCTGGAAAAATGTAGCACTACATTATTTTTACCAGAATGGGTTTGAGTTCAAAAGCCACATTAAATGACTTCGAAAGCCACATTTTGCACGCGGGTCATTTTTTGAGCATGTATGTTCTACAGTGAGTGTCGCGTGGTTGTCACCATCATCACGATTGTTTATTAAATAAGTAAGACGTTTATTAAATTGTAGCAAGACAGCAATTTGAACATGTAGTTTTAAAATTTTATCCCATTTCCAAGAGTAGGGGGCGACTTCAATTTCAAGGGCTTAAAAAAGATTGAAAACCACTGGCCAGAAGGCCCGTTTGCACGTGTCAAGTAGTTCAGTAGTGTTAACTGAATTTTAAATCAAGTACTTTAAAATGTCTGCAGACCTTATATATACATATAAGGACTGTTTACAAGCCGTTTAGTTGTCAAGTAGACAAGTAGATAAACCGGAGTCTATTTTTTCGGTTAAGTAAAAGATCCTCAATCTTTCGGCAATTCGGGCCAAATTAAACTTTTCACGAAGCCCGCGGTATTCTCGGTTATTATACAGGTTTTCCCAAATTATTGAACACTCTAATTTACTCTGAATTTATTTCTTTTATTACATTTGAATTTTTATTTATTTTCAAATAAAATTCACTTTCATTAATTATTCCTTTCAATTAATCAATCCATTCATTAACTCTTTTTAATTGATTATTCCTTTTATTGAATCTGAAATTCTCCCGACAAACCTGAAATTATTTTTTCTATTTTTCCATCAATTTTAAATTCTCATTAGTTATGAAATAATTTCTTTCGCAAATTCTTAATTTTTTTCATGAATTATTACTGTTAACAATTCTGAAATCACTCTTTACGATACTGAAACTAACAATTGTGAAGTTACTCTCAATAACTCTGCAATTATTTCTTTCAGTAATTCTGTTTTTCCATTAATTATAGATTTTTTCTTAAATTATTAGTTTCCAATAATTCTAAACTTATTTCTCTCAATAAGGTGTTTTTTAGCATTTCTTTAAATTCTGTAATTATGTGTACCTTATGGATGCAGAATTTGGTCTCTCGAGGTATGCAGCCAAAATGAAAACCTAAGCCTCGAAAACTATTTTGGCTCCGGGTCTCTCGTATTCGTTAAGACGGCCCTTTTAATGTATCAAATGCATTGCTATTGAATCTAGAAAGTATATCACAGTTCGAAATCAATATATTAGTAGGAATTTCAGTGGCACAGCTCTTTTACGATTATTATTATCATTATTTTGGACTTTAATCGTTTTTCTACCCTAAAGTAGCTGACTTTAAAAATGGTTGGCTGGCCACAGAAAAAATCTCTCGGAGGGCCATGGAGGGCCAAAGCATCTCGGAGGGATTTGGCCCGCGGGCAGTGGGTTGAAGACCCATAAGTTCAGTAGACCCCCCTATGCTCATGCGCCAGTGCGTGTGACTTCGAATTAACCAATGAGCATTGACTACTTGATTTTTTTTTTTTTTTTTTTCAAACCGAGCACAACTCAGGTCTATTGCCATAGGCAATTTACTACCTAGTGAGTTGTGCCGGAAGTGTAAGTGCGTGTACCTCACAGTCTGAGTGCGTATCTAGTGTTGTGTATGATTTTTCAGTGCCGTCATCTATATCTCAGAAGTGAAGTGAGCGATGTGTAGTGACTGAATATTTGTACCGTTTGTAGGACTGTTGCTCTCTGTGGCGAGACTTTTTAACGGGGAGATCGGCTCGCATTTGCGCCTCGAAGTTGGGAACCACAGAAAACCAACTTCAGCCGACCACCACTGTGGTGACGGTGGGGCTCGAACCCGGGTCCCCGCGATGCGAGTCCGTCACTATGACTACTCGACCACCACAGCGGCTGACTACTTGATTACAGAACAGAATTTAATTTATTTCCCAGCCCAATAAGGGTGTCTGACTACTTACATGTAGCCTTTCTGAGGCGTTGTGAAGAAAGACAAGTTTGTACGTGCATGTGTAAAGCATGAGTATGTGTTTGTGTAGGGTAAACAAAAATCCAACATAAAAAAGTAAAAATGCAGTACGCACTCCGAAAAATCAAAATTAAGGGAAAAATTGAAATATTCAATATTTTAAAAATTGTTGGCAGACACAGTAGGATCACGATTTTTCTCTTGGCGTGAAATAAATAAAACAAGTTGCAAATACCACACACACAGAGGCGTGTAAACGGGCCTTAAGGCAAGCAATAAGACACCTACAAAAGCACAAATGTCTTGCGTAGCAATTGAAATTTGTTGCTCAAATTATTACAGTATACGTATTTGCCAAGCCCAATGGTGCCACGAACGCAAAAGTTTTAGGAATCTTTCATTGATGAATACAGCTTGGCAGGAATAGAATTGAAAAGAAAAATTCACTCTTTCGCGCTCTCATCCTCATCCGGGACAGTGTACGAGTTTTTTCATTAACAACGACAAGAAGTTCTGTCTGTTACAAAACAGTTTTTTTTTTCTGTTTTTATTCGTTTCTCACCAGAACACGAAGAAGTAAAGGTGGTTTCTAAACTTTGTAAAGATTCCAAGTTGGTTTTTGCATGGTATCAGTGAGAAGAAGGGGGCAAATGCAGCCTTTGACAAGTCTAGTCGAGAAAAGATCTCGTTTTTATCTCTCTATTGCGAATTACGTTTCTATTTTGGGGGAAGCTATAAATTTTGCTTTTCGCCCTCTCTTTGCTTTTAGTTTCCCCATTGGTACATTTTATTCTGGGATTTCTCTCAAGGATTATCCTTTGGGAAATTTCGTTCTTTATTTATTTATTTATTATTATTATTTATTAACGGTATCTTTCAAGGTCCCTTTTTTTAAGTCCTTTCCAGTATTTATGAGAATAAAAATCCCGAACATACATGTGCGTTTATTATTATTATTATTATGGTTTCGTGTAGGAGTTGACCTTCACGATGATACTAATTATTTCTTTTGCACTTTTTTCTGTAACGAGTTTGTTTCTTTTTTATTTTCTACGAGCTTGTGTTTGTGCCCATGTGAGAAGTTTGTGCTCTTGTGAATCATTCTGCTCTTGCGGACGGACGGCTGCGTGGATGCAAATAGTAATGTGGTGGGCTTCTTGCCAATCTCACTCTCTTCTCCGTTTCTCTGAGAAATTGGTTGCGACTTTACGGAGGGAGAGTAAAGACAATCGTCTCGTGTGTTTGATACAGTTTGAAAACCTCTGCAATAAAAACACGGAGGGAAAATTCCTGGAATAACAATACAGACGTCGATTTATGATATCGTTTTAACCGCCAAACTGCTCTTATCGCTTGTAGACGATGGTTTGTAGCAAGTTGCTCATACTGCAGACGATTTCAGAGACCCCCATTGTCAGAGTGGGGCCAGGTGTGTCTCAACAATTTCGGATCAACAAAAATATTTAATACACCTTCCCCTTTTGTCTCGATTTTATGTTTTGTGAGGGTGAGCAATCGGCATCTATTGTTTCAGAATATACAGAAATGCTGAGAAATGTCCATACAATAAATTTAAATACGCTATTAAATGTAAATTAACATAAAAATAGATGAAAATTCAGCACTGAAGCTAACTTTGAACTAATGGGAAACAGTTCTTGAAACTGATGAAAATTTTAGAATTCATGAAAGAAATAGTTGCACACTTCAAGATGAAAACAATAATTCCAGAATTTGCAGAAGAAATAATTCTAAAATATTGATGAAAAGTAAAATTCATAGCAAAATTAATAGATAAAGTAAAATTAATAGATAAAAATTCCAGAACGGGTGGAAATTCGAAAGAAATAATTTTAGAATTGATGCAAATTTAGAATTAGTACAAGTGATAGTTGCAGAATTAATGAATATTAATTATTAATGAAAAAAATACTTGAATAATTGGTGAAAACCTCCAATAATTTATTGTTTTACTGTGAGTGCGAGATCCGGAGCGACCACACCTGTCGTACACCCCCAAGAGTGGGTCTGGACGATTTCACTTAACACCGTCGGACACGCTCATAACGAAGTCTAAAGAAACACCAGCGAAAACATTCGTTATACACGAATTTCCATGAATTGTTGGAAAACTCCGTCTTTTGATAACATGGACAACTTATACTTATTTTTCGAAATTCGTAATATCCGTATTCTTTTATAAGCGAGCTCTACTGTACTATTGCGTTAAACTTCTTAAAATGACGTATAGACAGAGCTTGAAAAAGGTTTATTTATTTTTGTCAAGTCCTATCAGCTTTTTTATTGCCTTCCTGTACATTGACCATATGATCAGTATGTCACAGTACTATACCGTATCTTTCGCACTTTTTGACTGATCTGATATGCTGTTGATGAATTCCCCCCCCCCCCCCCGTCATTTCGACGAAGCTTACATGAGAGAGAGTGTTATCTTCGCTGTATAGGTGATAGAGAATATAACTTATCACTGCAAATATAGCAAATATATAGGATGCGTATAAACTCCCATTATCTTGGAATGACTCACGAACCGTTAATACCAGACGAATACTTCCAAGCACAAAAAGTATCCAAATAATATGTAGACCTTAGATACTTTATTCATATTGGAAGGAGTTGTATAGTTATTGAAATGAAGAAATTTTAACTTTCTGTTTGGTAATTGTGTCCTGAAAAACCACAATTAGAAAGTTGTTACCAAACGAAAAAATTCCATGTTCTCAAGTGCAATATTCGCTTACATATTTGAATTCAAATACCACTGAGAAGGAAACAACCATATAAACTAGCGTACAAGCTCATTCTACACTTCATATACTCTTCTTTTCCTCATTTTTAGCAACTTTTTAAAATTCAAATATTGCTCTAAAAAACATGGAATTTTTTTATTGGGCTCAGGAGAATCAGGGTGACAAAATAAAAGTTAATTTTTTTTTATTCGGCTAGTTTAATTTAAAGATAGTTTTTTTTAAATGAATACAACTGATTTCAACATGAATTATGTATCTAAGGTGAACACATTATTTAGATATTTTATCCGATTGGAAGTATGCTTCTAGAATCAACGGTTTGTCGGTTATTCTAATGCAACGTTTATCATCCTACGGTCCGCTATGACATCGTAGTTGGCTTGCAGGCAGACTCGATGAAATTATTCATCCGTTGTAACTGATATTAGTAACATCTCCATACGGGTTCAAATAAAATAAAACCGTCATACTTAGGTTCACCATACATCATCGAGTAGAACACAAGAAATTGTGTTCCTCAATATGGAATATCACTAAATTTTACTAAAAATTGCAATTTATTGCTTTAAACACACCTTGCTAATAACTGCTAAAATTACATAGAGGTCTGGAAATAAAGGTTGCTGGAAATCGCAGTAAACAATAATGTATTTCACAAAAAAAAATATTCAAATGATCTAATGATCATATTTCATTGAGAAAAATACGGAAAACTGGGATCTTTTGACTAGTAATTCGTAAAACATACGGGGTATCACCTGTTGTCATCAAAAACATTGTCAGAAGTGGGGACAATTATCAATCGTAATTAAAAATCCAAAACATGCAGACAAAACGTAAAACATTACGAATATGAGAAGAATATCATTTTTGCCATAATTATCATAATTTTATTTATATAGTATTATGGATACTCTGTGTAGTATTCACGAGTTTGGTAAATCAAACTCTTTGGTTAACTATTTGGTAATTCAAATAAGTATCGTTGAAACAGTCAGACAAATATATATAAAAAACAGAACAACGAAAATTACAAGAATGTCCCGTAATACAGGACATAATTGATCAGTCAAATTGTTTCAGACATTTTACTGGTCCTTATTTACAGGTTCAGAAGTTTTTTCATCAGTTTATTCAAGGTTCAGAAACACTGTTCTAGTTTTAGGGGACTTTCCTGTGCTCCCTGTATAGACACATAAAGACAGAACTAATGCATGAAACACGTACTAATTTTTTTTTTTTTTGTATAATGAAACACGTTCTGCCAATTTGCACCGTGATTTTGCTCTCAAATTATATTAAAAAGAATTTGAATAATGTTTTGAGCAGAGTTTCGTCCTTTCTTTCCCCCATAGATTGACGGTTTTTTTATGATGTTTAGCATATTCTAGCTGTTTTAGTGACCAATTAGTGAGAGCAAATAATTTTTTAAGGGCCGCTAATAAAGTCTTGGTGGCCCTCAATTTTTTTGCACCTGTCATCTACCTTCTTTAAAAATAAGTAACACCGTTAATGAACAAAAAAGGATTTTTTTTGCAATAAAAAAAACATACTATATATAAATTTTTGAAATTAAAAGGTTATTTTAAAAAATTGAAAGTTTTTTAAGGTTTTAGGAATTCAAATGCTATAGTTTACTAAAGTCGCTAAGTATTTTTTATTAACATGTCAACAAAGATATATGCTTTAAATTCATAAAACTTTCTTGTACTGACCTAAGTCCGATTAATCGGATCGTTTAATCGATCAATTGTTAATCGCAGTTAAAATTTTAATTGAATTAATCGATTCGATCAATCCTATCGATCGATCGAAAAGTTCGATTAAAATTTTTATTGAAAGCTAAATTATAAACATGATTTCTTTTGACTAAACCGATCAAAATGTCTTAAATTATGTTCCTACTAAGAACATTTCGGATCAGTCAAAGTATCTAAAAATATTTTGATCAAATTTTCTCTGACATGAGAAAACACAAGTCGATTCAACGAAAACTAGTAATGATTGCTGATTTTAAAAAAAAAAGACAAGATCCAAGTTTTTCTAAGAAATGCAGGATATGACAAGCACATGTTCAGCATATCGTCCCTTTTATACCACAGACATGAATGTGCAAACTTTACTTTTGGGTTTATCAGCTGGTTGGATCACTTATTTTGCCAAGTTTTTCCAGAAATGCTAATGTGTATCCTGCTATTGAAACACATTTTACAAAGAATTTTAGAAGAACTTCCATAAAGTAAGTAACACGGGTAGAGAGAGAGAGTAAACATTAAAAAGTCGTTTTCAAGTTCTAGACATTTGCACTGGGAAAGGGTTTCTTTCAAGGGGGGAAGATATTTAATAGCTTCAAGCGGGCGCGGCATTTATTTCTTTATCTATTTCTGTATTTGTTTATATTAATTCAGTGGATTGCATTAAAACCAGCACTACATTTACTATGAATGAATAGCATTTGAAAATATTCGATTAAAATTCGATTAATCGAACGATTAAAAGTTTTTGATTAACCAGTTAAAAATTTTAATCGATTCCCAACCCTAATTTCTATGAAATCTTTTACTTATTGTTTAATGCCTTTTCCGCAATGACTAATATTTAATTTCAGCTTCATTTTTTTGACAATTAATTCAAAAATGAAACTTGAAAAGGATTCATCGAATAGTTCTTCATTTATTGATTCTTTCCATGACAACCTATAAATTAATGTTTCTCTGACACGGTACAAATGTAAACAAACCACGAAATAGTTTAAATAAATAGTGGGTTTTTTCTCAACCGAAATGGAAAACAAGTACGATCGCTAGTCCAAAAAGAAACTTTTATAACGCAAAATTCGTATGAAGCATTTTCTGCGAGCAAAAGTCAAAATATCGGTATGATTCATGTTTTTTAAGAATTGAAAAATTCGAGTTTATCATCATTTGAATTTTCTTGAATAATCCGTCAATATGTAATTTTTTTTTTTCCATCTCGCACCCTCAAAAACGCTCTCCCGCACCCCCGGTTGGGAACCACTGATTTACAGGTGCCAGTGATTCGATACTTTTTCTTGTTCTTTCAAACTTAGCACAACTCCAGTCTATCGCCGTGGGACAATTTAATACCGAATTAGGTGTGCATGAGTGCGTGTCTAGTATTGTGCGTGAATTTATTAGTGCTGCCCCACACAGACACATCAATTTTTCAAACTGTAAGTGAAGTAATACGATTGAATGTTTGTACTAATGTAGGCCTGATGCTCTGTGGCGAGATCGGCTCATATTCACACCTCATATTTGGGAACCACAGAAAAACAACTGTGACGCTGGTAGTGTTCGAACCTGAATCTTAACGGCAGTACTTCGGTACTAGTGAATATATATATTCATTTATATTAGTTTAAAAACTGCTTTTTAAGAAACAGCATGCTCTTCTAATGTTTGTACAGTGTTTGTGTGTACTTACCCTGGTAACATTAATGCTAAACCCTATCCCGTCACATCCAATAATTTATGCAACAGAACTTCACCGCTTTTGTTTCCAAGAGACATGGAAAAATACTTTTCTGCTAACACATAAAATCCTTTCAGTCTGGATCACGGGAAGAAGCAGCTTCTTCCGTCACGGGCCGTATATTCACGTGTAAAAACCCGCAGTACATACCATGTTGTTTTATCGCATTTATTATAAAGAAGTCGATGGAGGATACAGTATGCTACTAAATATATGGCGGCTAATACGAATTCCTGAGGCTTTTTTTTGTTTGCGAAAACCTGAATATTTTATGGTTGAGTTGAGTGACATCTTGAAAACAAGCGAAAAATTCACAGAATATTTATATTTATTCGGTACATACAAAAGAGTATCCAAGAGAAAACACTGTTTTGCTCTATTTTAACATTCTCTCAAATATGTGATGCCACGGAGTAGAAAGGGCATCTTGATTGATATCGATCAATTTGATTCCAATATTTAACGGCTGTTACTACACATACAGGGTGATTCTAAACTCACTGTATAAACTCTAAAATGTGAAAGAATAATTTTAAATATTTTTGATCAGAAAATTGTCAGAGATCATTATATTAATCACAAAATACATTGGTATAAGTGACTCATGGTGCAACAATGACAAAACTAACAACTATTTCGTTGGGCTCTGTAGCACTATATGATTAATCTTTATAAAATGTTGGGAATCCCTGTTGAAGTTTTACGTTTCCACCGAGGTATGTCCTTACATTGTTGCCAGGTGTTTTGGCAAGCGAATATGTAGGAGACGCAATCCTGCTCTCTATAGGCCGTAGAGCAAGCATCTTCAACCCATTACTCGCGAGCGCCTCGGTGCTTGCTCCTCGAGCCACCCAGAGTGCTTGATGCTCGTGTCCGATTTTGTGCGCGCGTACACTTGATCAACAATTCCAATTAAACAACTTGTACACACTGCATTCAAGCATTGGAATCATCCTAATTTAATTCATTCGTATATCAAACTTGCTGTAAGGGTGCTTTTCTTTTGTTGATGGCTCCGTGTATAGTGTAGGCCCTGTATAGGCCCCGGGTATAGTGTAATTCCGGCCTTAGAACCTCGACTGCAGGGTTAAACGGAGGGAAAATTTTTGAAGAGTAGTTTCACTCTCTCAAAAAATATAGGGATAGTTTTGTGAAAAGAGGGATATTTTTTTATGACAAATAAATAACAAATAACAGAGAAATAACTTTTTTTTTTAATTACCTAATATCTGAAGGAGTATTACTTCACCGTAGCCGGTCAATTTGTCGCAATCAACTTGTCGCGCTCAACTCGTCGCGCATCAATTTGTCGCAGTGCCAATTCGTCGCGGTACAAATTCGTCGCGGTACAAATTCGTCGCAGAGCCAATTCGTTGCGATACAAATTCGTCGCAGAGCCAATTCGTCGCGATACAAATTCGTCGCGGTACAAATTCGTCGCAGAGCCAATTCGTCGCGGTACAAATTCGTCGCAGTGACAATTCGTCGCGGTACAAATTCGTCGCAGTGACAATTTGTCGTGTAACCAATTCGTCGGGACGTCAATTTATCGCAGAGTCAACTCGTCACGCGATCTGTATGTAGGTTTTTTGTCTCATACGTGAAAAAATAAACATGAAGAAAAGTTTTTTTCCATCAAGAAATGCACACAGTTTACTAAATTTTTTTTTTTGTCATTTCGAAAAAAATCATCGAAATTCCATCGAAATTAAAATTACAATTGATATTAATGTTTTATTATTCAATTATTGTAAATGTTAAAAAAATCATTTTTTCTATGATAAAATTTTAAAATTCTGTAAAAAAATGTCGGTGTTTATGATATTCCCCAAATTACAGTACAGCGGAGGCTCTCTTTAAGTGTAAACTTGTATCTGTCCCATGTGGAATCGAGACTCCCACCAACATTAACCACTACAGTATTTCCACAAGAACCTGAAATAATTAATAATTTAATTTAATTAATATTTCATTTTCACCGGATAAGCCACACTTGTCGCTTTCTCTCGAGATTTCCATTACTCGTAGCGAGGGGAGTTGGGGCGCACACCGAGATGATAAATTGCGATCACATACATTTTCAAAATTTAATTTGCACCGGATAAGTTGCTCAAGTTAAAAACTCAAAAAATCCAACCAATAAAGTTCATAGGTTACATTCGAGCAAATGCAACCGATAATCTTATTGGTTGAATTTTTCAAGTTTTATAAAAGGACTTTTAGAACACTTTCATAGTGTAATGCTAGCCTTAGATATATTGTCGGTAAAAAATTCCTCAAAGATGTATTCCCTACATGGCAGATACATATTCAATAGTGAATTAGGGCCATTCAAGTATTACGTAAGCAGATTTTCAGCCATTTTTGACCCCCCTCCCCCTTGTCAGCAAAAATCAGCAAAACACTGACCCCCATCCCCTCCCCCGTCAGCAAAATTTCACCAGCAGCTTAGAATATTTCATATCTTCAAAAAGGGGTGGTTGATGACGTAAGCGACCTTCAACCCCCCCCCCCCCCCGCCATCAAAAGTCAACAAATCCGAAACTCCCTCCCCGATCCTGACGTAATACCTGAATGACCCCTTAGGCAAATTGTGCTTTGGGATGCGCATTGATCCTAATTTATCATCTTGGTGTGTTCCCGCAACACCCCTCGCTGCGAGAAATGGAGATCCCGCCAGAAAGCGGGAGTGCGGCTTATACGGTGAAAATGTAATTTTGAAAATTTATTTTATCGTAATTTATCATCTTGGTGTGTTCGCCCAACGCCACTCGCTGCGAGAAATGGAGATCCCGCCAGAAAGCGGGAGTGCGGCTTATACGGTGAAAATGTAATTTTGAAAATTTATTTTATCGTAATTTATCATCTTGGTGTGTTCGCCCAACGCCACTCGCTGCGAGAAATGGAGATCCCGCCAGAAAGCGGGAGTGCGGCTTATACGGTGAAAATTTAATTTTGAAAATTTATTTTATCATAACTTATCTATCATCTTCGTGTGTTCGCCCAACACCCCTTGCTGCGAGAAATGGAGATCCCGCCAGAAAGCGGGAAGTGTGGCATGAATACCATGAAAAATGAATTTTGAAAATTTATTTGATCGGCGTACTGACTCTGCGACAAATTTGTACCGCGACGAACTGATTCTGCGACAAATTCGTACCGCGACGAACTGATTCTGCGACAAATTTGTACCGCGACGAACTGACTCTGCGACAAATTTGTACCGCGACGAACTGACTCTGCGACAAATTTGTACCGCGACGAACTGACTCTGCGACAAATTTGTACCGCGACGAACTGACTCTGCGACAAATTTGTACCGCGACGAGTTTGTAGCACGACGAATTGACGCTGCGACAAATTGATTGCGACGAATTGTCGCGCGACAAGTTGATCGCGACGAATTGACCTAGACCCTTACTTCACTCCTGGACGAAAACTTCGGAGGAAAATTGAATTTTGATGCGTATTGCTCGACAGCCTTGATCTTTTGGTAGACGCCATCTATCTTCTTTAAAGAGAAATAATCTCGACTGAAACCAGACGTGGGAAATTTTTTCTTTCCACGAGTGATAAATACTCATTTATTTCAGATAATTCCCACAATTAAATACTTAATTAATAAAATTAGAAAATTTAGTTTCTTTCATAAAATTTTAATGCTATAGTAGTCATATAGTTAAAAAGGTATTTCTATGAAAAAATTTTCGGTTTTCGGTATAGAAGTTATGATTCAAATGATCTAAGTTCATTCATAATTTCAACTTGGGCCGAATGGAACAGTTCATCAGCTCGTTAGGTTCCTCAAGAAAGGCAAAAACCGCTGTGGTACGGTGCGATTGGGCCCCGCCTTGCATGAACCGCGAAGTGCCTCGTCGATTCTCAATCCAAGGTACAAACTGTTCCAAAACTGGAATGTACCGTGCCAAGTACCACGATAGGGCTTCCGATTTTTCTTTTTGTAATTTTGCATTTACACATTGTGAATCATGTTAATGAATGTATATTATCACAAGTACAACAAAAATGGCAGCATTACCGCAGGGAGTCTCCCATCGAGGGGTTAGCTCACCAACCTCTCGATGAGTATAAAAAACAAGCCTGCCGTTCGGAATCAGAAATAAATTGTAGGTCCCGGGGTCTATAAAATTAGCCCTCGTGTGCAGAAGATGACCGTGGTGCGACAAAAATGATCACAGCATCTGTATGAAACGTCACTGTTCTTCCTCTCATATGACTACATTTACGTTCTTTTTCACTTTGTCTGAAATTTTCAATGAGGGTGTCAATATCTGTCTTGTCAGGTTCAGTTTGTACATTGTCTTCTATATTTATCTAACCCTCAGCACCAGGGCCGGGCCAAGGATTTTTGCGGATGGGGTGGGGGGGGGGGCAATATGATTTCGCTGCCCCCGACCACTGCAAAATTCGATGATTTTCCCGAGTAAAATTTGCCACCTCCTAAATTTTGCCGTCCAAGCAATTGCCCCGCTCCCTTCGCCTCCCTATAATTCCGGCCCTGCTCAGCACTTGCGATCACGGAAAGTAGCTTGCATGCAATTTTTTTAAGTCATTGTATTTGTTTGGAAATCTAACCATTACACTGATTTCTTCGTAGAAAAGCCTGCTTTACAGAAAAATTTTGTTACAATTTCAGAAAGCAACTGTTTCACTACATGTGGTATATTTCAAAAACCACAGCATCAATCTACGGCCACGGTTTTTACGAGTCCAAGGGTGGGTGAAGTAGACCTCGCATTGGCAAGCAATCATTGCATTAAAAATTTCGATAGAAGAATTAATATTTTGTATGATTCTTTGGTCAATTGGTCACGAAACAGTTGACGAGTTTTGTGTGAAATTTTCCGTTAAAGGGTAAATTTTTCTTTTCGTTTCCGCGTTAGACAAGTTCCGTTTAATCCAGGTTTTTTAGTGGGTACTTTGGCTTTGAAATCACGGGACACGATTTTTTTCCGTTAATGGCAGGTTTCCGCTTAATACAGGTTCCGTTGAAGACAGGTTTTAGTGTATAACGAATTATACTATGTATAACCCTACGGAAGAGGCCCCAATCTTCCCTCCTTTTCTTTCAAAATATTCTCCGGCATTCGCGGGGCGTTGTGGGCCGCGTCGGCGCGGCTGAGGGGTGATTGCGCCCGCGGTGCTGTCCTGGCTTGTCGAGCTGTGATGTGCCCTGGGATTGGGGGTTTGGGTGTGGGGGTGTGGATGTTGGTCCCAGCCGGCTTGAGTTTTTTTACGGCACGCCCACGATCTCACGATCAATGAGCTTATATCGCAAAAGCGGCAGAGCCTGGGCGTGCTCGGTTCTATACTATACTATTCTCCGGCACGATCGCGTCCTCCGGGGCAATGAACTAACATTTCGTAAGTGACAGAGCCTGATCATGCTCGGTCTGTTCTGTTTTATTCTGTACGTAAGCCGACACGGAATACCAGCCGTTATCTTACGAGCTCTCACGAACAGCGGACTCAGAACACTCGTGAACCATCACCTCCTAGAGATAGAAGGCCTCTGCACTGTTTGCCATAAACGTCATTCAGACTACCTAGCAAGATTGACACATTTTAAAACACAGCATCCTATTTCGTTTCTTCTTATTTTGGCGTAGAATCTTCCTGATTGGCTCACAAATACCGTATAGTGATTGGACGTGGGGCATAGAAATCACCAATTCTGAGGCCGATCATTTCGTTTCCTCACAATGATGATACTGGAACGAACAGGGAATTGTTTTCCTCTGAATATTCTGAGAGAAAATGGACTACTTACTGACGTCACAAGCAGACTGTGGCCTTCTATCTCTAGGAGGTGCTGCGTGAACTCGATACGGCTGGATTCAAACACAAAATTCATGCTGACCCCTTGACATGTGACCCCGGGCGGTGGCATCACGGGCGGTGGCTACAAAAGTGATATTGACTCTGCTACAACATCTTTCCCCATATTGTGTGCCCGTGTGGGCCTCTTCCACGTTGCTGATATCATTTTGGACTAATCTTCTCTGTGATGTTTTATGTATGTAGTTCATAGGCGGAATAGACTTGGAAGTCTGGGGGGCACGGTCATTATTGCTGGGGGAGGGGGGGCACAATGATGATGATGTCAATTCATATATACATATATACATCAGATCAGTCGACTCCACACTTAACGCCCCGTATCTCCGCCCATGATGTAGTTTAATTGTGTTATCATTTTTTTTTTTTACTTTATTTTAATTTTTTCCCTTTCAATTCTTTTCTGTCTTTACTTTCCCCTGTTCCCTCGATTACCCGGCCGGACTACCAACTACTGTTTTTTTCCGGCATGTCCGTGCCCTCCGGGCAATGAACTTGCATCGCTAATGAGACAGTGCCTGGTCGTAATAGGTTTTTCAGTTCAGTCTATTTCTCGGACTCCGTAATGCGACTTCAGTGTGTCTGTGGTGTAATCTTCAGTGTAATCTATATTCAGTATAATCTCATACTACTTGTTTGATTCTTCTATCGATCACTATTTTGGAGTTATTTCATTTTAAAATTAAGGATTCCCGTGTGGGACACCCTGTACTTCCCATGGTAACATTAATGCTAAACCTTGTCCGGTCATCCAATAATTTATGCAATAGAATTTCACGGCTTTTCTTTCCAAGGGACGGGAAAAAATACTTTTCTGCTTTTAACACATAAAATCCTTTCGGTTTCAATCTCGGCAAGAAGCAGCTCCTTTCGCGTCACCGACAATTTACGCGTAAAAACACACACAGTACATACACACCACCTTGTTTTATCGCATTTATTATACAAAAGTCAATGGAGGATATAGTATGCTACTAAATATATGGTGGTTAATACGAATTCCTGAGGTTTTTTTGCGCAAACCTGAATATTTTATAGTTGAGTGACATCTTGAGAACAAGTGAAAAATTCACGGAATATTTATATTTTATTAGATACATACAAAAGAGTATCCAAGAGAAATACGGCTTTGCTCTACTTTAACATCCTCTCGAATATGTCATACCACGAAGTGGAAAGGGATTGATACCGATCAGTTCGATTCTAGTATTTAACGGCTGTTACTACGTATGAAGCAGTGTTTCCTAAGTGAGCAATATCGCCCCCTGGTGAGGGATGCAATGGTCCAGGGGACGATAGAAGCTATGGATTTAACATAGGATCCTATGGTTCACTTGAGTTTAAGGGCGATGAGAGAGGGGCAAAATTCTGATGAAGGGGGTGATGGAACAAAACGTTTGGGAAACTACGGTATAAACTTTATACTATAAAGGATGATTCTAAACTCACAATGCAGTAGAACCTTTTGATAACGGACACCCATGGGGCCAAAACGTTTGTCCGACATAGGGGAAGAGAGTACGATATACCGTGGAATCTCTTTTATACGACGTTTGGCTTCGGTCGCAATTGGTTCCTACACATCTTAATGTTAAAATATATATGTTACTCTGTAAAAGTGGTGCACCGGTGGCCATGCATAATCACCAATCGTCCCGATAAAGAAAGTTGATTAAATTTCACTACTTTTATCACTTTTACTGGAGATTATGCATAATTCTCAAATAAAGTTGGAAAGTCTGATGAATACGGAAAAATTAATAAACTTTTTTCTCTTCATCACACAAACCAATTAATAATTTTCACCTGTACATGATACGTGCGTGCACTACACACATTTTGCAACAATTTACGGAAGTGAAACTCTGACGCAGCTCAAGTTTATATTTCTTCACATTTTACGCAAATTTTACAACAAGCCATGGAACTGAAGCAACTAACCACCAAATATCCAAGTTGGCGATGATTTCTTTCCACCTCGTTTCGAGACAATAAAATCACAAGCTAGCGATGATTAGAGATATCGGCTGTCTCTCTAAGGACTTGTGACAGCAAAAGCACGTTCTTCGCGTGCGTGTGTGACTTATGGCCGCTTACAAAGATGAATGACTCACTAATTTCTCGTCCTTTTTTTTTTTTTTTCAAAAATAGTCATGAACGAGGAAAGGAAAAAAAATCCAAATGTGCGGAGCTCGTGCAAATGAAGTATTTAAAGAATGGAATACATACATGGCGGGTGTGGAGGCGATTTTTCAAGATGGTCGGTCGGTAGCCACCGAATAATTTCAAAAAGTGATAGATGGGAACTCGTTCTTTTTTTAATATTTAATCTCGTGCTTGGCGTGCTCGTGATATGGCGCTTACGCGAATACAAATTCCGTAATATTTTTTCTTTTATGTATATATAATTCGTTTCCTGAGCAACCGAATGCATTTAGTATTCTTTAATAAGCATAATGTCAAGTCCTCGCTTTAGTTTCCTCCATGGAAATGCGCGATGATGAGATGGAAATTAGAGGCTTTCGATAATAGACCATTGCCTTAAAATTGGCTTCAAAAAATGGGGGGAATGATTTATTTTTATAAGTGGCACGATCAACCCTTTGGGTACTTGAGACTTCGCCTGAATCGATGGAGTTTTTTTTCAACCCTTTATCTACCGCATTATAAAAAATAAAATAATTATCATGTTAAATTTTCGGTAGGTCATTTTAGTTCTAGCGAAAAAAATGAAATAACAGGAAAACGATAAGAATAATTTTCTTGAAAAAATAATTCAGTACAAAAACGAATTAACTATCCTGGTACTTTAAAAAACCGTCAGCACTATAGACTTACAATAGAAACGAACGAATTCAAACCAAAATGTTTGGATTCGTTTTGAATACTGTTTGAATATTTCAATACTGACGCAAACCAAAATGTTGAATAATACAGTTGCATGAATATTTATTCAATTTACCAGAAGGACACCATAATTTGTTTTGTTAGGGAATGCTTTGGGGGAGTGGGGGTGGGGGGTGTTGCGGTTTTGTAGAGTGGAGTTTGCAGCGGCACCGTAAAATTATTGAAGAAGCACGCTTTAGCGTATACATATGAAAATACCATGCGTAATCGAGTTGAGTGGAAATAAAAATAAAAAGTAGTTCAACACAACTACGTTAATCCTAGGAGAAGTAAGAAGCAAGTTTTCACATTAAGTATTTCTCCTCTCATTTATACGCGGTCTCGGGGAATACGACACTCCGAGATCAACAAGTTTTTTGCATTACTCGGAAGTGTAATGTAAAAAACACTTTTGTAGGAGCGAACATCTAACTGAATTTTATTAATCAGCATATTGAAAAAAATTGTTGTCCCACACTGTCATCTGGTAATCGTAAAGTAGTAATACAGCCTTTATACTTCAAAATACCAACACCCTCCTCCTAACCAGATTATAGCCCACCGCTCTATCTCAATGAAGAGATTTTAGACGGTGGTCGTAGAAGAACTGGGCCTATACGCTAGAGGTTGTGCGTGAATGTGTTGTGAACCTAACGTGAGGCTTTTTTCTGTGTAATGCGCGTTATATGCAGTGCCTCCATCTACCATTAGTTTTTCTAACTATGGTGTGTAATGGTTTGATAGTTGCATTGCTGTAGACCTGTTGCTCTCTGTGGCGAACTTTTTGACGGAGAGATCGGCTCGCATTCACGCCTTGAATTTGGTAACCACAGAAAACCAACTTCAGCCGACCACAGAAAAAACGCTAAAAACTGTCCCCCCATTTACCACAATTTTAGCCAATTTTTCCCACGAGTTAACATCAACGACACACCGATTCAGAAGATTAATCTATTTCCAGTCACACACCAGTGTCCTTGAAGGGCTAGTATTTTATGCTCTAACAATTCAATGTCATTGCTGATTGATTGAAAACCTGATTTTTTCAGAATTTTTTAGCAATCAGCCACGACGTCCCATTTTTTTAGTGCATAAAAATCTTAGCCCTAAGAGCTCTCGTCAGAGGCGGGAACCGCAAAAACCAGTCTGAAGCGGGATTGGCATTGCGAGGAAAAAATTTGCTTTTTATCGAAAATCATGAAACATACAAAACATGACTTAAAATTTTAAAAATATGCTCTATCACATAAAAATAGTGAAATATGCAAAGACACGAAAATCCGGGCCCTAGTAATAATACACCTATGCAAGCATATAATACACAAATACATACACACACAACACACAAGTACATACACGCACACAATACACACAAGTACATACACACACATAATGCACACAAGTACATACAGACATAATACACAAATACATATACACATAATACAAATCTCGTACCCTCAAGGGACTGAAAAATCCTTCTAGCCACTGTCAGCAGAGGGTCTTCGCGCGAAGTTCGTGACATCAATGAAGATGCTCATCTCACCTATACCCATTGTGGATATATTACAAAAAAGGTAAAGATGGCGCATACATCGGCCTGGAGTACCCAATGGCTACAGGTGAGATGAGCTACTTCGGTGACGTCACGAGCTGCGCGCGTTGGCCTTCTGCTATAGATGGCATTGTTCTACCGGGCCCAAAGGAATTTAGTCCGATGAATATTTTACAGCAATATCGTTATTATATTTGTTAGACATATTTCAATGTATTTTCTCACTTGCATAAATTTGAATACAAGTTCAGAATTAATTGTGAAGCTCAATATATAATATATTATGCGTCATTTCTCTATTTTTAACTACTGTATATTCTTTACTTGTACTCTGTGTTCAATATTGTTTTCATAACTTATTCAATTGAATGTACAGTATATTCAATTTTTTCACCCCAGAGAGCAGGTAGACCTCCAACATGATACTTGCGTAACACGAAAATTCGGCTGCCAATTTTAATTAAAATATGACAGATAGATGGCAACACCAATAGAATACGAAACAGGCAATATAAATGCGCGTTAGGGCCACACATCACTCCGAACTCACGTTCTGACATATACCAATTAGTTAGCGATTCCCCCGAGGAATGTTTACCAGGTGCATGTGCGGTTAAGTAGTTGTAGTATTTGTACATTGAATTCTATGCATTGTATGATTATAAACATGTTGCTTCATGGTGTTACCAGCACTCGCACATCAAACTACAAGGTGTAACATAATTCTCTCCGGGGTTTGGAAAAGTCGTATTTAAAAAAACTATCACAAATACAGCAAAAAGTTTCATGCAAAGAATCATGTTATGTATAAACTTTACAAGTGTTCAATATGTGCACCCTTTGTGGATGCAGCAAACATCTTCAATTCGTTTAATGAAACTGCATAGCACAGGTGTCAAGTTTCATTAAACTTTTTATACAGCGTCCGTTGGTCCTTGAATATGGTATTTCGTATAAAAATTTACGCTGTGCTGTCACAACATAAATTTTTACCAAATTCTAAAAAACAGTGCGCTTTTTTGTGCGTCAGTAAAACACCAGTTTCAGTTAAATTTAGCAAATTCCAAGCAAAATTTCGAAGAAAAAAAAATAACGTGAAAAATCGTTGGCCATTTTACCCTCAGATTTCACGGTTTAAAACTTATTTTTAACACGGTTAAAAGTATTTCTTTATATTGGTGATACGAAACTTTTTGCTGTATATATTCGTAGTAGTTTTTTTTTAAGTATGATTTTTTTTCCCAAACCCCGGAGGGAATTATGTTACACCCTGTATTTTTTATAACCAAACGATATATTTACAGATCTTCTTTCTCTTTCGCAGGTGAGTAATCCTTGAGAGCATTTATTATTTTTGATCGAAATGTATGACCACCACTCTCCTTAACGATGCCTCGATCGTAATCGAGTTCATTACACTTATTGAACACTTGCTGACAGAATGTAAGTACAGTACTATATACAGTACCTGCATTTATGAGCGATATTCATGCACGATTATTGGTTATAGCGTTTATATTTACTGTTCGAATTGTATAATGTTCTTTTTTTTTTTGAATGATAAATATCATTAGATGATTTTAATTATTAAAATGATCATTATTAATTATTACTATGATCATTGTTAATTATTAAAAACAAACATTGTTTAATAGTGAAATTGTTGTTGTTTTTTATTGCTCTCTTATAGCCGCCCTCCGTTTATCTCTTTGTGGCAATTATAAATATTAGAACTAGGTGCCATCAAATAAAAAGGTGACAAAGGCTGTAGGAAAGCATAACATTAGGGGTCATTCAAATGGGGGGCGGGGGGGTTCCGATTTGCTGACTATTGATGACAAGAGGGGGGGGGGGTGTTGGATAATGCTTACGTCATCAACCACCGTTTATAAAAATATGAAATATTCTTAATGACATCTTACTTGGTGCGCCAAAGACGAGAAAAACCTTTCGATAGTTTTTGGGCACTTGAAGTAACACCCCCCCCCCCTATTGATAAGTCTCCTACAGAGCCACTTTGGTGATCTCTAAATGTTTCGCGGATCCAAGTGATCTGGAAATGTGTCCGGGCCACTTAAGTGCTCTAAAACTACGTCACATGTCACTCAAGGGATCTCTAAATGTGTCACGGATCGCTTAAATGTTCTGGAACTGTGTCCCGGGTCATTTAAGTGATCTGAAAATGTGCCACGGGCCGCTTAAATGCTCTGGAATTGTAGCACGGGACACTATGTGCCGCTTAATTCATTTTTGCAAAATTAGGTTTGAGAAGGACAGGTCGCATCAGATAACCCCCAGGGCCATATTTGGTCCGCGGGCCAAAACCGTTTATGCGATTTATCATTATATGGCTTAGAGGGTGGGTCGCAATGAATTTATTAAAGATAAATTTTGAGTTCATCGCCTCCACATAACATTGAAATTAACAGAAATTGATTATAATAACATATAAAGGTATTTTCTTCCGAAATTTCAATAGAAAAAAACGACTAGCACAGCTAAAGACTATGCATACTGGGTGTCACTGGGAAGTGATGCGTGGATCATTGCAAGACAACGCCTCATACTGCTCTAAAGTTGAGACTAGCGTAGCACCTGTGTGTGTGTGTGTGCGCGCGCGCGCAAGCAGGTGAATGACTAAAAGAGTGACTTAGTGTGTGAGCATAGGAGTGACTAAAAGAGTGACTTTAGAGACACAGTTGTACTTGCAAGAGTGGGAGAGTTGCCAAGCTGGTTATAGCTCAGAGTGGTGAATTCGAGGAAAGAGTAGTCAAGGAAATTAGAATAGAATGGGAGAAGGGCGTCAAATATCGTGTAGCCCAGTGTTTCTTAACCTTTTTAAGCTCATGCCCCCCCCCCTATGGATCACATTATTTTCTCGTGCCCCCCCCCCCCGTCCTATCCAGGGCCCCCCTCATCCAAGAGTGAGATACTTTCTATTTCTATGACATGAATTATGGCCTTTCTGGTATTTTTATGGTATTTCTATTTCTTTTATTATGAATTAAATTTTAATGTATCAAATCAATCTCTGGAATCCTGGCTAAGCACGGATTCAAATGGTGGATTATCATCTCTCGCAGGAGTCAAATTATAAGGTAAAAAGCGGTCTGTGTAAAATACGGTACGATCCAGCGAACGTGCACTATAAATTGACCCCACCCCCCAACACATCAACCGTTGCTCTGGTGGCCCTCCATACTTAGCTGGAAGTAACAGCTTACATACGAAAATCATAGTACCAGATCCATATCTGCAGTCCCCCTACCTCCATTATAGACATAAAGACCCGGGTCATGCCCACAAGACCCTAGGGTTAAGATACCCCTGGTTCTATGGACGGATCTGATGAATTCTGAAAGTAGTAATATTTTTCAACCATGTTTCACTTTTAAAGCTTTTCTCTTCACAGCTCTCTATGACTCCCTTCACCACCTGTCGTGGATCACCTTTCTTCTGATTTCCTCCCGTGGCCCCCCTAGAATATCCCAGGACCACAAGGGGGCCATATAGCCCCAGGTTGAGAACCACTGGTGTAGCCCACAGGCAGAAAAACCATAAACGCACCTCCCTGTACCTCCCCTATACCTTAAGACAAAATTGAATATACGTATAGCAGAACAATTCCGACTGATCATTCAAGAGAGAACCAAACATCCCCATTTAACTGAATATAAATTTATAGAATATATGTTTCAAGATGAATAAATGAGACGGACTGCGTGAATCTGTTTCCTTTAATGTAAGAATAACCCTTCAATAAAAGGAAGCCATTTCGGGTCATTTAAGGACGAAAAAGAGTAACGAAGAATCCGTTTAATCCCCAAAGGCTTCCTACTGAAGGGATCCTTAATGGCATTTTCGCTCTGAGCCGGATACGGAACTTAATGAACGGCAAAACAAACGCACGCGGGACCTATTAAGACATAACTCGGTAGTAGTAGTAAGCCATTCTCCAACAGCTGCTTTTTTTCTTGGACGCGATGGAAAAAATAATACTATGAAACTCTTTTCCTTTTAGCCCTAGTCTTTAAGGAATCTAAAGGATTTGCCATTAATTAATGGAGGATCTGAGGGGGGAAAAATTTTGTCAATTTGTGGAATTATCAATCTACATGCGATGATTTTGGAAGTGCCTCCTTGATGTTGTCTTTGCTGCATTGTCTAATCTAATTAATCCACGGTTTAGGGAAAAAACCCGGCAATGACTTACTTATAATACACGAACCAAATATCCGATGTTTTTATCGGAGACAGATCCAAATATCCGATATTTTTTCCCTAACAAATACTCCATAAATATACTTCTAAATATAGTATACAATATTATTTCAACGTGTCGCGCGTTTGAATTATACTACACAGAGTGGATACTACTACAGTAGAACCTGTCGATAGCGGACACCCATGGGACCAAAAATTTTGGTCGGTAACAGTGACTGTCCGCTATTAAGGCGGCACTATATTCGGTAGAACCTCGTTTATAAGACTTTCACATTTTTACGACACTTGTCTTAGGTAGCAATTTTTTCCTGTGTTACTGTGTGTAAAAGTGATACACCGATGGTTATGCATAATCATCAATAGTCTCGATAAAGAAAGTTTGGCTAAATTGCATTGCATTTATCACTTTTACCGGTGATTATGCATAATTCCCAAATAAAATTGGAGAGTCTGATAAATTTAGAAAAAATTATGACCTTTCTCCTCTTCATTAAACCAATTAATTATTTTTATCCTTACATGATACGTGCACTAGACATGTTTTGCAATAAAAATTAAATTAAAATAAACATGAAGTTGATAAACGTTCCCTGAATAAACGGGATTGAATATTTCAATTCATTTTCATTAAGCGGCAACCCTTTGCAGGGGGAATTTTTTTTTTTTCCTTGGGTGTTTGGCACGTAACTTACCGTTAGAAAACTGAAACGTCACAAAATTTGAAAACTTTATATATTGTATCTCCCTTAATATTTGTCCGATCCTAAAAGGGAAAACACTCTTCCATATTTGTCTTTCACAAGGAATCGCGTGTGTAATTATTGGACGTTCGATAATAGCCACCTTGCATATAATGATCGATAAGGACATCACTTTGCCTGAGAGTGAGAGGCAACCTTGCTGTTGAGACGACCCTGATTTTCAGACCGTGTAAATCAATGACAGCATTGGAAAATGAATGGAGAAAAATATTAGTGTGGAAAATTCATCACAAGTATATCCTGCAAATGGAGGAACCCCTGAATAAATGTAGATACAAAGATTCTTTTTTGTTGCATAAAATAGCATAGGGGCTTATTTCGCAAAAGAAAATAACTCCTAACGCATATTTTAGAGCAAAAATAAAAATAAGGCCGAGTCTAATTTTCGGGGGAGAACACGGTAGATACACACCTTTAAATACACGTGCACAGTTCCAGCATAACTCATTCGGTATTACCCACGCCAATTACCAGGGGCTATATAGTAAGGGCTGTTTCATCCCTTTGAAGTCGCGCTAACCGCCTTAGCTTAGCGGCCGTGGTCTCGGAACTGCTGTGTGACGTCATGGCCCCGATCATTCTTTCTTTGGGAAATGACATCAGCATACAAAACGTGCGGCATTGACGTAGCTGATTCTAAATTTTGATTGCTTGCTTTACAGTTTTAATCGAGAGATTTACCGTTATAGTGTTGTTTTAATGTCACTGATATATGCGCGTGATAATCAATGATTATATGAGTGAAGTCAATTAATAAGATTATTTATGGTATGGGGGGGGACTAATTATACATGGGGGAAAAAGTTCCCCCACACGCATCGTTAGGTGGATCAAACATACCGAAATAGTCGAAGACTTGCAGAATCTGGTATCGTTAGGGAGATTCCACCTTCCGCATGTTCTATTCGCACTTTTCTTTACAAAATCCTCTATGGGTTTTTCAATATTGACACCTCCAATATTCTAATCAAACCGTCTAGTACAGGGTGATTCAGAAAATATGGGGGAAAACTTTAAGAGGTGATAGTACACACCAATACAAACCATTGTCATCAAAGAATGCATGGTCTAACATGAAACGCAAACGCGCAGCGCGTTTCGAAACGGCCGCTCCGCAAACGTTAAAACGGCATTCCTGTTGAAATTTATCGGGAGAAAAAGAACACCATGCATGCAAATAAAACTTGGGAAAGAAGAAGAAACCGTATGCAAATCTGCGTCACAGTGAATAAAAGGTTCGGACTCAGTATTACTAAAGGGCGCCATTATCCCGTACGTTACAGCAGTTAGAACTGTTGCACGCTGGAATAACTTCATAGGACTGGCGTCCGAGCCTCTTATTCACTGTGACGCAGATTTGCATGCGGTTTCTTCTTCTTCCCGAGGTTATATTTACACGCATGGTGTTCTTTTTCTCCCGATAAATTTCAACAGGAATGCCGTTTTAACGTTTGCGGAGCGGCCGTTTGCGTTTCATGTTAGACCATGCATTCTTTGATAACAATTGCTTGTATTGGTGTGTACTATCACCTCTTAACGTTTTTACCGCTTTTTCTGAATCACCCTGTATTTTCATGTCGTACGCAATTTCATTTCTGACCAGTGTTATCGATTGCAAAGTTGCAACCCTATATTACGTCTATCAAAAAAAAAATATTCCACAGTATGTTGATAGCTCTATGATTTTTAAACTCTAACACACCAATTAATTACTTTCCATGCAATAAAATGCGATACTTCTCATGCACGAGTCGTTATTATTGAAGTCAATTAATCAGATTATTTATGGTATGGACTAATTATATACGGGGGGGGGGGAAAGGTTTCCAACGCACATCGTTAAGGGTGTTGAAACATACCGAAATATTCGAGAACGTGCAGAATCTGGCGTCATTAGAGAGATTCCACCTTCTGCACCTTCCTTGTGTTTGTTATTATAAGAGTGAGCAAAAGCGTCGCTCACTCGGCGGCGTGTGTAACAAAAGACAGACGAGACGCGTACAAGCGAAATTATTTCTCGCGCTCCTGTGTGTGTTGAATCCCGTCCTAACGAGGTGTTCTACAGCTTCGCCCGAACATTTTTCATGGATTTAATGAACGAAAGGAATTTGTCGAAAATGCTCTCCGTCTATTCTTTGCTACTTCTTCCACATACAAGGATGATGATGATGATGGTGGCTCTCAACGCTTTTTGGACAACTTGCTCAGACTCTCTTGCAGAAACCGTTCGATAACTTTTTCCTGTGTCTCCAAGATCGAGAAGAGCAGCATTCAATTATGAGCGTAATTAGAATAGGCTAATTAAACCGCAGGTTTAAAATGAAATCATACAAGTGCTCGTGAAATTTCGAAAACCATGCTTCAAAGCTACAGGAAATTTATTTCGATTTAATTGATGAGTCCGTTTCATTCGGAATCCATACAAACTCTTGATTACCAATGTGAATCATCAAAAAAAAATATATATATATGCGGGCAAATTGAATTTTAAAGAAATTTAATTGAGTTTTATGCGGCTGATGGAAAAATTTGAGAAAATTAATAATGTTTTTTAATCTTTGGAAATCCTTATTCATTTTTGAAGTCCTTTAAAAGTTTTGAATTTACTATTGATTAAATTCGATTAAATCGAATTATTTCGTCAGAAGAAAAATTATCTTTTTTTAAAAATTTTAGCCACAAATGACGCATAAGAAATGTTCATGAGAATCACCTGAAGCATTACACATATATACCGAGTGCATAGCTAACAACTAGCGCCGCAATTTACTGGCAAACCGTTGATCCAAGAGGCATACTTCCAATTAGAAAATTTATCCAAATAACACGTAGAACTCAGATGCATTATTCATATTGCAAGGAGTGGTATTAAAAAAAGAAACTTTTTATATGGAGACCCTGTGCTCAAAAAACCCAATCAGAAAGTTGTTGTTCTGTCTGCCCTGAAGCCAACAAAAGAAATTCTACATTTCCAAGTGCAGTATTCGTTGAGGTATTTGAATTCAAGAAATGGAGAAAAATGAGAAAAAAAAAAGCAGCATATACATATAAACTAACGGAAAATGCTTCATTCCCTCATTTATGATACTTTTTCCCGGAGGAAGGAAAAATAGGAATATTTAATGCGGGACAAAGTTGCCCAAACGTACGGGTTGCTTTGGCCCAAAATAGAAGTAAATAAATTTTCAAAAAAATATTGTGTGTGCAAAAGTAAACTTGTTATATGTTATTTTAGAGAAAGGTTTGAACTATTTAAAAATTACTTTAAATCGCAGTATTTTTCATTGTTATTTTCTGGCATAAGATCAAATAAAAGTTTTATAAAAGTATGTCAAAGTAAAACCCGTGTTTACGGTACGCAGTTTAAGTTGAGGTCTCAGGATGCTTGGACCTCTTCCCTTTTCTGTGGTTCCCAACTTGGAGGCGTGAGTGCGAGCCAATTTCCCTGTTAAAAAGTCTCATCACAGAGAGCAACCGGCCTAAAAACAAATATTCAATCATTGCACTTCACTCATTTCACTTCCGAAGTATAGATAGCAACACTGAGAAAGAGAGAAATCAGTTCACACACAGACACAACACTAGATACGCGCTCAGGCTGTTAGCTATACATAATTACACTTCCAGCACAGTTCAATCAGTAGTAAATTGTCAGTGAAGATGTAATGAACAGTGAAGATGTAATGAACAGTGAAGATGTAATGAACAGTGAAGATGTAATGAACAGTGAAGATGTAATGAACAGTGAAGATGTAATGAACAGTGAAGATGTAATGAACAGTGAAGATGTAATGAACAGTGAAGATGTAATGAACAGTGAAGATGTAATGAACAGTGAAGATGTAATGAACAGTGAAGATGTAATGAACAGTGAAGATGTAAACGCTGACCTTGTTGGATAATGCGATAGTTAAAGCAAATGAAAAGAAAAAAAGGAAGAATAAAAAGAAAAAGATCCCTACTTATGCTGCTCTCCCAGAGGAATACGCGTAATACGTCCAGAGGAATAATTTCTCATATTGGAGATTTTTTTATTTCAAAACCATTGTTGATCAAGTCTGATTTAATTTCTTAATTCAATTAACAAGCTGGTGTTGGCCGGAAAGCCTCTGATGGCGAATTTTAGAGATCTCTCACTGTCTAGTTGGTAGGTGTGGTATTCGAGATTCTTTTCATTTAGATACTTAGTAGCCATTCTATAAACCACTGTTCTTGATAGAAGTACCTATCAGCAGCAAAGAAATTGCCAATTTAGTTGATATTCAAGACGTACCAATTGAAATAGACCGTTGCAGAGGTAATAAATTCCCTCTACAGTGTAGAAATTGTTTATTGTTCGGACATTCATTATACTATTGTTTCAATTCGCCAAACTGTGCCTTTTGTGCCCTTGGACACAGTACCAGAGATTTCCCCTTAAAAGGGAATCAATCTAAAATGAAATGTATTATATGTGGTGGTCCACACACGGGAACTTTCACAGGCTGTCCACAGAGACCTTCCAGTAGAAGTGACGGAACAAGAACTTTTCTTCTCAAGCTACCTCCGAGCTTAAGGGACTTACCTCCTTGTGGAAGAGTTCTAACAAGTATGGGACAAGTCAACTACTTCACATCTGCACTCCTTCGTCCACTAGTGGGCTACCGTCAAGACCTCAAATAAATGGAACATAGGAACTGACAACATTGACAAGCAGCCGACTCAAGACCAAGAACCCCCTATGGAAATAACGAGGAAAGGATTATACATTTTGGGGCAAGGCAAGCCACAGCTCTCCATGGAAGAATTATCAGCGGAGTTACAGAACAAATTCACAGAGGCAGAGAGTGAAAAACTAGTTAAAGTCAAAGCCAGTAAATCAGGAATGAGATATAAAGAAGTCTATAGAAGATACCATGACCCATCATGCTGTACAGGACAAACTCGAACAGGAGTTGGACGTGACGAATCAGGATAAGGGTGGGCCTCAACAAACTTCTCCCTTCTACCGCCATCACTTTTCCGGAACTGTGACTACAACAAATGTGATCACACCTACATCACAGTCGAAAGTACAGAAGAGTATGTAGACAGAGACTTACCAAATAATGACAACTCACAAAATAAAGTTTCAGTCTATCCAACAGAATCAACTCATTCCCCTGCTTAAAATATTGAACAATTCTCGAAACTCTTAGAACCGTTCTTGAGGGAACTGGGGCTATCTAGTCTAGGGACAAAATTGAATTCATACTGCAATTTTTGATCACTATAATCTCACACTCCAAAAATTAGCACGCCAAGACTTGCCAGCAGCAAACTGCTGCGTGTGTTGGCATGGAATGCTACAAGTCTGAGAAGTGACCTTAGAGACTTTGGGCAGGCACTCTACGACATGGAAATTGATTTAGCCCTCGTATGCGAAACATGGTTGAAGCCTTTACACACCACTAACATAATTAACTACACCTGCCTCGGAAAAGATAGACTTAACGAAACAGGAGGTGGAGTAGCAGCCTTCATCAAAAATGATATACCATTTAAAGATCTTGGTACACCAGACTCCGACTCCATGGAAAAACTGGCAGTTATCATCTTCAAACAGGCATCCAATATCTCTATGTGCAATATACAAGCCACCTATAAATAGACTTGACCTGAATCTACTTAACTTTCTGATCAACACCAACAATCCAATTCTACTGGCTGGGGACTGGAATTGCAAAAGTCCAGCCTTCTGCAGTAACATAAAATTCCTGTGATAAAATTCTGGAAAGATGGTGTAGAAACAAATGTCTACAAATACACTCCAGTTCCACACCAACCCACCACCCTGGAGGGCGGCGTACACCGGATGTACTGGACTATGGTCTATCTAAAAACTTTCGGCATAAAATTGATTTCAGAATCGTTCATTGGTCTCAACTCAACACATAATCCAATCATATTCACAATTGATCTAACAAGGCCTCAAAATGTTCCTTTTTGCCTTGCCACTGACTGGAATAAATTCAGAGATCTGCTAGATGTTGACGAAGTTCTCGAGCTCCAGCATGCAAACAAGGAGGAAGTTGAAGCAGCAACGGTCATCTTTTCGGACAGTATTAAAGCCACATTACACAACTCAACTAGAAAAATCAAATACCCGGGAAAGAAATTTCGAATTTCTCTTGAGCTAAAGGAAAAAATTAGACTCAAAAATAAAATAAGAAAATCCTGGCAAAGATTTCGTCGTCCTTTGGACAAAGTTGCGCTCAATCGACTGGAAAAGGAAATCAGGAAAGAAATCAAAGGGTTCTTTAACGAGCGCTTCTCGAACTTCGTTGAAGAAGCCACTGCGAGTGAAGGCTCCCTTTAGAATGTTTGGAAGATCTGCAAAAAGAAAAGCAAGAAAATAACCAAAATTCAAAACGAACGAGCTGAATTGGTCTTCACTGATGCTGAGATAGATTTACGGAAGTGCTTGCCGAAACTTATGAGGGTCAATTCAAACCTAACAATAATCAACCGATTGGCACTCAACGGGAACACCTGAATATAATTGATGAATTTCTCAACAGATCACGTCATCAGAGTCTTAGTGGGTTTCAAGATTCAGAGATAACAACTATGGAGGAGGTTAGAGAACTTATTAACAAGCTCTCGATCAAGAAAGCCTCTGGCCTGGACGAAATCTCCAATCTTGCCCTCAAAAATCTGCCCTTATCTGCTCTTATGTCTCTCACCACCATTTTTAATAGCTTGTTAAAAACTTGTCACTTCCCGGAAGTATGGAATCTCTCAGTAATCTAACCTATCCACAAATCTGGCTCTAATCCTCTCATAGCCAAACATTTTCGACCGATCAGCCTTCTAAGCAATACATCTAAGCTCTTTCATAAGAAAGAGCGACGATTTATACGATTCAATAACTATCTCGAATCCTCTAATTTTCTTCATCCTGAGCAGCATGGATTCAGAAGAAACCATTCCTGTGTCACAGAGCTGCATCGAGTCGTAGAATTCGCAATACAAGCCTTCAACCACAAGGATTTCACCTGCGCAATGTGCTTGGACATTAGCAAGGCGTTTGACAAAACGAATCACGTAACTCTGTTGGCCAAGCTTGTTGAATACGGTTTTCCTGACCACTATGCGTTGTTCTTCAACAGCTATCTTAAAGACAGACATTTTGTGGTAAAAAATGGAAATGCTTCTTCTTCTATTCGTCCAATTAGAGCCTCACTTCCCCAAGGATCAGTTCTTGGGCCCCAGCTCATCTCAATCTACATCAATGACTTTTCTGCCCACAAATGGGGATACTGGGACTATTTGCAGATAATGCAATTATTATCACCAATAACAGAAAATCTGACAAATGCAGAGAAAATATTCAGGACACTCTGGAGGAGGTTGAAGACTGTTGTGAGGATAATGCTGCTGTGCTTAATCATGCCAAGTGTCAGTTTTTATCTGGCTAACAAGAAGAACTGAATTCACTAGAGCCCCAATCTACCTGGGCAGAGAAGCCATAAGACCTGTGCATGAAATGAAACATTTGGGGTATATTCTAACCCAATCATTATCCTACGTTCCTCAAACAAATCACGTAAGAACTAAGGCTACACAAACCATGGGAATGATGTCACGCATTACATTTCCAAGTGCAAGACTAACTCTTAAAAACGAAGTTATTTTATTTAAATCAATCATTAGACCTATCATGACCTATGCCCCCCATTATGGGCTCATGTTTCAAAGACCAACATGCAGCATCTGCAAAGTCAACTGAATAAAATATTGAGAACTCTTGTCCCTTTGAAAGAATGAGGAACTCAGAGTACGAGCATCTGAGAGAACTGGTCGATTACAACCCACGTCAAAGAATAAAATTTCTCAGGCCTCAAAACGTGCTGCACGTGCCATGGTCGATGCGTTAGAGTCTGAATTACTGAGCTGTATAATATTTGTCTATTATAATATTTTTGTACTTTTATCTTGCTATCGAAATTATCGATCAACTCTATTGCATAGGGTAACATTGTGGTTAAATGTACATGGCTGATCTTGCATTGTACTAATTTGTATAATCTCAGCTAACATACTTGTTTTTCTATTACTTCTTTTGCATGTTAGATTTAATGTATTGGTTTTTTTTTCTTCTCATTAGTATATATAATGCATTATGTAAGATGTTGGTAAATTGTACATAAGTGATTTCATTTTTATATCCATTATAATACTCGCATTTATCGCGTAATATTTCTTTTCTTACTATTAATTTTGCTGACTCTATTGCATAGAGTGGCGTTTTGATGAAGTTTGGCTGATCTTTGTGTATTTTACTATTCTGATGGTACCATTTATCGGACTGTATGTTTGTGTTTTTCTTATTAACTTACAAGCACTTCACATCTTGAACAAAACACACAAACACGCATAAACTTGTCTATAACCCCCTTCATAGCTAGCGTGGGCAGTTTGTAAGTCGCCAGGCACCCCCTTCGGGCTTGGCAGCGACGAGAAAAAATAAATTCTGTCTGTCTGTTTCTAATGTTGATCGCTAATTTCACTCCTAAAATGATCGCCAGGTACTGCCATCGATGTAAGAAGGTAGTGTTTGTGGTAACGAATTAAATGCGTTGTGTACGGCAAGGATTTTCAACCACTATGCCGTGAAAATGTTTTTTAAAAAAATCTACTTTCTTTTCTTTCCAACTGTACTCTGCCCAGGCTCTATCGACAATTGTCAATTTTAGTTATTGCCCCTGCTGGGGTGGGAGGGGGGGGGGGGCTGGACCGTGTTCGAGAAAACAACAGGGATGGGCAACAGCTGCCCTCAAGGGGGTTTTTGCGGCCCCAGAAGGGGTAAACATTACTGCGTATTAAATTTCGGTGAGTGATTATTATTTGAGTTATTGTTTCTAACAACCGACTTCCTGATCAAACTATTTACCTTCATTATTTTTGGTGACAGGCATATGTCACCCCCCCCCCTTCCCGCTCTTAGGGGTATCCGGGCAGAGTTCAGTAGGTCGACTTCACGAGAGCAAACCGGCCCAGCACGAGAGGCTCTTATAGGTTGAATCGCGACTTAAGTCCAAAAGAAACTGGACAAGACGATTGCTCTTACATTCGCCGGTCCAATAAAGAATTTGGTCTAAAAGCCAATAGTACAACTCGTACTAATTTGGCGAGGGTCCAAGAACAAAGCCCTTCTCATCCCCACCTCTATCCTCTCGACTGGGGACCTGCAAACTTTATTGCAGTTTCTTGCGGGGTATTATAAACTACATTATCCCACTCGATATTTACAATTTTTCTGATGGCAAAAAAAATTTACCATGTTTCCACCATACTACTTTTACGAACACACAAATTGCTCATGAAGTTTTCTTTTGGTATTTTTTCTTTCCGCCACCTCGTTGGGAAATTTTTCTGTTGTTGCCTTTGTATTTGTAGCCGGATACATATTTGGAGTTCTGTTGACTATGGTGCATTATTTTCAGTTTATAATATATTTTAATTTTATAAGCATTGAAATTGACGGCACTTCGTTTAAGTCGTCACTCCTTTTAAGCCGTCTTGACTGACGACTTATAGAGGGTTTTAGTATACTTTACTTCCTTTCAAACCGAGCACAACTCGGTTCTATCGCCATGGGCAATTTACTACCGAATGAGTTGCACCGGAAGTGTAAATGTGTGTGTACCTAACAATCTGGGTGCATATCTAATGCTGTGTCTGATTTTTCAGTGTTGCCATCTACATTTCAGAAGTGAAGTGTAATGATTGAATAACATTTGTACCGTTTGTAGGTCTGTTGCTCTCAGAGGCGAGACTTTTTAAGGCCGGGGGGGGGGGGGTGTCGGCTCGAATTCGCGCCTGGAAGTTACAGGAACACAGAAAACCAACTTCATCTGACCACCACAGTGGCTCCAGTGGGGGTTCGTCACTATGACCACTCGACCACCACACACCACAGCGGCATTGCATTTTACTGGTCCTTGGATTCAGAAAGGTTGAGAAACGCTGCATTATTACATGCATCTGCTGGTCACTTCTAGATCCCTTCGACGATTCCAAGGACCATCCACATTAACGACATCCAAAGCATGAGAAAGAAAAGAAAAAAGCAAAGATGGTAAAACGAGACGCTCATGTTTATTCAGAACAACATCGAATCAATTAGTCTTTCATTTTATATATACATCATATCATGTTCTGCGCGCTGCGAAATTCACACGAACGTGTTATCGGACCGAAGACAAACAAATAAATAATAAAAGATGAAAAAAACCCCATCACGAGAACGACAAAAAATAACAGCAAGGAGAGTCCTTGTTCTCCATCATCGCCTTGTCCAAAATGATGAATGTCTCCCACGTGCAAAGACGACCATGAATGAAAATATATACCGTATAAATAAATACATATAAAATAAAAACAAATACTGAAATAGAAACACGGTTGGAGGGGGGAAAAATATGGCGTCTAATATGAAAAGCTTGTGAGATATTTTGGAAACTGCTAAGATGCGGTTTTATTTTTACTTTTTTTTTTGCGCTTTTTTAGCAGTCATAACTGTGCATGAATTGCAATACATACCGTCTCGTGATTTTTGGACGCTTTTGACATATCTTGCTAATAATAAGTTTTGTTTTATTCGTCGTGTGAAATTGCTGAATAAGGGAATTTCTTTCCAAAATGTGCGGCGAAGAGCAGTTTTTTTGCCACTGGTAAAAATAACATTCTTACTTGATGTGTTGTTATTATATGGCATGGATACACGAAATTTATGGCTCACGGCAGTCGTTCTCAAACTTTGCCGGCCCCCCCCCCCCCACCCGTGGCTCCCATTCCCAATTCATGGGTCGACTGCGGCTCTCTAGAAGAGTTCGATAGATATTTTCCCTTATAAAAGAACCACTACAAAGCACATATAGGCACACAAACCAATATTTTCAGTTCGCCGCGACGTCCCTACGAATCGCGACGACACATCCTGTATGTGCTTATGGCATATACAGGATGATTCCGTAATTCCCGTTGCTGCATTTCACTTGCGAGCCGTTGATCCTAGACGCATGCTTTCAATGTTGAAGAAAAAAATACTTTTTTTTTTAGAAAATGTATCCAAATAACGTGTAGACCTCAGATACGTCATTCATGTTGCATGGGGTTGTATAATTATCATAATACAAAAACTAACTTTTTATACAGTCCCCTCCTTCAACTTCCAATTAGAAACTTGTGCTGTCTCCCCTGAGGACAAGGGAAAAAATCCTCGTTTTTAGGTGCAATATTTAGATAGATACTTGAATTCAAAAATCGGAGAAAAGTTCGAAATGATTAGCGTAATTTAACGGACAACGCTTCTTTTCTTTATTTATGCTGTTTTGTTTTTTTTCCAGGATTTTTTCCAATTTTTGAATTCAAATATCTCAGGGAATAATGCAATTAGAGCCGTGTGATTTTTTTTCCCTCAGAACAACTTTCTCATTGGCTTTTTGAGCACAAGGTGTCAGTATAAAAAGTTCATTTTCTCTTATTTTAGCAGCTATGCAATCCTTTGCAGCATGAATGACATATTTTGTTTTTGCACGTTATTCGGATATTTTTTGTAATTGGAAGTATGCCTCTAGGATCAACGGTTTCCCAATAAAATGCGGGAAATTATGGAATCACCCTGTACAGTCACCCTGGATTGTTACTTTGGCGGATCGCATAAGAACCAAATTAATTCTTCGTCGGCGAAATTAATTTAAACATACTTGTGTTTAACCCTGCTGTGCTGTTCGGATTTACCCTACGGTTATAATGTTCGGTTCAAAATAACCCGACTTCTTTGTTTCCACTTTAATGCTTGTTTACTTTTTTGAAAAAACAAGAGCTTCAAACCTTTGAAACAGTTACACATAAACCCAAAACTTTTTTCATAATTTTGTCATTGAACTGATTCTGTCATTGAATTTAATATAATTAATTGCATTAATTAATTATAACTAGAGAGAAAACTCACTTTGCATAAATGATAGAAATTACCCTGTAAACTAATTTTACTGCATAAATAATTCCTTATTTTTAACACACAAACAATACACAATAAGAGTTCGGTGTAACCCTTGGGCCAGTTTTTGAAAATTCTTGCTGCATAAAAAAAAATGCTGGTCTTACTTATTCTAAGTGACCCCGCTTTGAAGTCATATTTATTCGGTCTTCAGGAGTGACGTTATACCAAGGCTGACTGTAGCAGGCACGAGATGTCATGGCTATCCCATGTATGAAAGGGGACGGCTTATATGGCCCGGGGATGAATATCTTCAAGGAATTAGACATTTTTCTGGACATTATGCCGAGGTAAACTCGCAAAGACAAGTCATATGGTCTCCGCCGGGACTCGAACCCAAGTCTTCTTGCAAACCGGGCAAGCGAGCCACCATATACGACACTGGAGACACGACCCTGCCTTCCTTATTTCGCGCACTGTGGCGTGAGGCTTATCTTTGTTTGATGAAGATGATGAATATTTTGTCTTTAACTTTCTTTTTACACTAAAAGTTTATTACACTCCGGCTGAATGATATTTTTGCTCAGATTTTAATATCGCGGGCCTATCTAGTTATTTTGAAGGCATCAAAACCTATATGTAACTTATGAATGTGCAATACACCATACTGATGATTTCGAGAAAGAATATTGCAGTCTAGGGAAGTTCTCTACTTTCGATTTCACCACCAAATATTTAGAGTAGCAGCTGATCCAATCTCTACGTGTGTTGTCTTGTTTCATGCCATTTTTTATCAATGCAGGAGGTTCAGGAGGTCTCATGTACATTCCAAGAGACATTTCGCTGAAACCTTTTATGTGCCAGGCCTCATTTCATAATTTTAAGTGACCCACTTGAGTTCCGAAAATAAAGTATAATTATATTCCGGTATATAATGTACCCGGTATACATATACCCGAAACATCTTAATACATACATTTTGATTGATTTTGACCCGCAGCCAGAAAAGATTGCCGACTCCTGTTTTATGCCAGAGTTTTATCATTCGCTTCTCCACGAAGTAGATATACTCAAGTGAGTATTAAAATTCCAACTTGAAAACTTAATTCCTTCATTCCTTCAAAACTTAATCACGAAGTACACTCATTACCCTTCCCGGTATATTACCAGTATTAATAACTTCATTTCATTTTCACAGTAGAAGAATACAATAGAGCTTCCAAGTGAACTTATAGGACAATGATCCCTGATCAAGCTTATCTACTTGCTCGTGGAGAAATTTCGAAACGTTGGCAGCAGAAAAAACTATCATATTGTTGTGATATTCGTTTTTATTTTATACTCTCATATTTAAAAAAAAGAAATGTTTAATCCCTACTATTAGGTGGTCAAATAAGTATTAGAAACTATTTCCGACTCTTTTCTCGCATGATCTTTCAAATCAGATATAGATTCTTCGCCAATTCCTTCAAAGGATTTTCTATTTTTACATCGATGAGTTCGCTTCGATTTGGTGAAGAAATAACTACTTCGAGAAGGTGAATAAATACGATCAAGTTATTTTCTAGCAAATAAATAATTACAGTGGGTAGTTTGGTTATAAAAATAGCTTAATTAGAAAAGCATGGGCAAATGAATATGTGGAGAAATAATGAACCACCTCTCTGTTAACATTCAATTAAGTTGAATTGAGAAATCACGATTGTGTGTGATCACTAAGCAATGACCACCATACAATCGAACACTTCTCTTTTTGAATCTTTTTCATTCCCTAAAATTGTGTAGAAGTGTTTCACCAAACAGTTTCGTAGAAAATTAGAGCAAACAGAAAGCTTTACCACTACTGCTTCCTCTCGTATTCATTTATTGGTACAGTGTTTGTATATTGTACACGGTACGGTAAATGTGATATATTGTGATATTACAATTGGTCATTATGCATACTTACTAATCGTTTTGGCAAATTTGATGAATTTATAATTTTAACCGATGAATATTCATAATCAAGAGTGTCTCGTTGGTAAATTTTATAAATACTTGAAATATTTATCACTTTTATCTGTGATTATGCATAATGCTCTAGCCAATTGTGAATGGTGAATTTGATAAATATGGAAAAAATATTCCAAGTGAGTCTAATATGTGTGATGAACATAATCGGACCCCGATATAATGATAACAAATTTCACGATCGTACTCCGATTTAATGGTACAATACATGTATGAATTATCATGTATAGTATATCATATAGATACGATATATCATATTTACCGACGACGCGAAACTTGGGTATTATGCATAATCACAGGTAAAATTGATAATTTTTAGTACTTATTAAATTTACTAACGACGCTCGGATACCCTGCATAATCACCGATAAAAGTAATAAACTTAGATACATTTATCAAACTTATCAAAATGCTCGGTGATTATGTATAATAACCGGATTTATCACAACATTACCCTAACATACGTTATGTTGTTTTTTTGTTTTTTTTTTTATATTGCTTCGCGAGAGAGCCAGATATTAGTCTATAACGAGCTCTCTTGGCCCGTAAGCCGGAATTTGTGCTATAAGGCCGGGATTACACTATAAAAGTTTGATAACTGATCTTTTACTAAAAGTGAAAAATGCAACCAATTAGCGTATCAGTTGCATTCGTGTGAATTAACCAATAGGCTTGGGTTTGTTTTGGTTGTTTGGTTGTTTTTCAGTATTTGTAAAAGATCTTTTATCGAGCTTTTATAGTGTAAATCCCCCGGCCTAAGAGAAAGGTATTTTGTTGGTATGGATTTAATCGCTTAAGACTACTCGCTAATACCGTACTTCAACCTTGGACCTATTTCGTGTGAACATTACCTAGTTTTTACTCCCTTTAAACTTAAGTATTTGATGGTATTAGAATGTAACTCTGTAAAACGAAATGTCACGTAATCCCTATTTCCCTTTCGCAATAATACCACTGAAAAATACCATCTACAGACATCATTATTGTTGTCGATATCGCAAATAGACTCTCATTTAAGAGACTAATAACTACAGGGTGTGGCGGCCAAACTCCGGTGAATTCCTGGACTCATTACGATGTGTACACACCCAGTTCAGGTAAAATAAAAAAGGTTAAATGTCGCCAGAAAAATAGTAAAAAAAAAAAGTTTCTACTCTCGGCCCAATTCCGATTTCGTATTGCATATGCACAGCGAAAACTTCACCCTGACCTTCACACACACAAAAACTTTCCCGGATTGCGGAAATCATCGATAAACATTTCCCGAGGAAAAATGCAAAATAATTAAAGGCGAAAGCAATATCAAGGAAATTGACCTTTAGCGAGTGTATGTTGTAACGACGATCGAAGGACGTTTGAAACTTCTATTTGACTTTGGGTGGTGCCCGTTTGATATCCTGTGTAATTGAAAATTATCTGTTTCCTTTTTAACCATTATTCCGAAAAATTCTGAGTTTTTGGTGCATCGGAATTTCGACCAGAGCAATCCAAACAGAATGTCAAAATCGAGTGTTCACTTCGCTGGGCGATAACTTTTCCATATTCATGGAAAATTCTCCTGTATGTACTTTTGCTTGGCCGATTTTAACTACAAAAGAATTGCAGATTATTGCAAATAAATCAGCTTATATTTGCAAATAGAACGTTTCCACTTTTTTTCCCAAAATGCACTTTTTAACGGTTGATGAATCTTTGGGACAAGCTCTGTCAGATTTTGTAACCGGGATTATTCAAACGGGAACATTTTTGGTAGAAATTACAATGCAATGTTAATGGTTTCTATCAAAAGGGAACACATCCACCTTTTTCAACACACTTCGGTATTTTTTATCTGTCTATAACGGATATCCATTGGACCGGAAATTTTGTCCGCTAACGAGGAGTGTCCATTAATGGATAGTAAGATACAATGAGTCCCTTCGATGTAATTCAAAATTATGTCCGTCAGTGGAGGTGTCCGTTATGGGAGGTTCCTCTGTAGAATGATCGTGTTTGTTATGTTAATGACGTGAGGGCATTAAATGTACCTTCCTGGGCTAGTTAAGACCTTCTGAAATCAACAGGTAAAGTATGAATTCCTAATGTTTCAGACTTCACCAGCTCAAATTTTAATCAGAAAGTAACGTTTCCACTAATTTTCTTTCAAAACGGAATATTTCCAAAATTCAAATGTGGATAACTCTTTTAATATTGATCAAAAAACATAGTATTTAAATATTCTTTTCTACTATTCTCTTATATATGCAACCTGCTGGACTATTTTCCACTTTTGTAAAGCAGTCCATTCCATAGAAAAAAGATCTTTTACCTCTACTCGTGTCGATATATAAGAAAATATATTACTATCTTCATAAAATACACTCCACGCGGGTTTCAAGCACTGTTTTCAATGCATAATTTATTAATATCCTACAGCTCGGATTTTTATGCCCTAAAGATGAAACGTCGTTGCCGATAGGTTAAAACCCTGAATTTCAAGTTTTTTAACGGATCAGCAACAACGTTTCCTCTTAGGGCATAAAAATCCGAGCCCTAATTATCACGATTATCTTACGGATACTCAATTAGTATCAAATAACGTAAGAATCAATAAAATATTTATACAAAAATTGCCACGTTTTTAAGACAAATAAATTCAATTGGTCGAATGGTCGACGCGTTTTGGCTCTTCAATGGAGAGCCGTCATCAGGACTTCGTGGTCAGAATTCACACGAATGAGTCGTGGAAGAGTGATGTTTACGTCTGGTCGTCCGTATTCTGACCACGAAGTCCTGATGACGGCTCTCCATTGAAGAGCCGAAACGCGTCGACCATTCGACCAATTGAATTTATTTGTCTTAAAAACGTGGCAATTTTTGTATAAATTAAAACCAGGCAAAGTTTCTCATTTTTTGTGACAATAAAATATTGTTATTTTGTAGATCTATTTAATCTCCATTTATACATTTCCACGCCATAATAATTATAGGGCGTCTCATAAATTTGTTAATAGTTTAAAATTCATAAAAATAGAGGGAATCTATACATTTTAATGCGATTTATTACAGGCGATTATGCGATTATTTATTTTAATTAATTTATTTATTATTATTATTTATTTATTATTTATTTTATACAGGGTATCCTGTATATAGCCTAGCCTTTATCTCATCAACCGCCTATCGTAGAGGTATAGTTTCAATTTACAAAATACTTGAAAGGCGTTTGAGTAATATTCGCTGCACAAGCTGGCCATATGACGTCACTAACAACAGAGAACAACAACTACGACGACAAAATTGGGAATAAAAATGTTTAACGCCAGCTGATAAACTCAATGCTTGCCTCAAATCATCAACACTCTGGCACGAAGTTAAAAAATTATCATTATCCACTAACATGCGAGTTCAACTGAAAAATGACTCAGCACTGCTATCATTTTCACATCACTTGCATCAAACTTGGCAATGGAAGAATTCCCGAAGAGACCCAAACGCTGGACTGATCACGTTCCCAAATGGATTTTGCCAGCTGTTAAACTCAGTTCAAGAACTTGCAGACAGTCTTCCCAAACATTGAACAAAATTGAGTGGCTTTGTGAGAGAGCGATTCTGGCATCGAAAAGTGACAGTGTGAACAAGATCAACGAAAAAATCCTAAAAATTATTCCAGGAGACTCCACATCTTACAAATTGGTTGACACTGTCACAAACACAGCGCAGACAGTTCTGTATTCTGCAGAATTTCTGAACTCTTTGGATATTCTGGGTGTGCCACCACACAACTTGACCCTCAAAGTCGGAGCACCTATAATGCTTTTAAGAAATTTGGAGACACCGAGACTCTGCAATGGCAGCAGACTCTGCGTGAAGAAATTGCACAATTACATCATCGAAGCACCGATTCTAACTGGATGTGCCAAAGGAGAAGACGTCTTCATTCCACGTATGGGGGTCATTCAAGTATTACGTCAGCATCGAGGGGGGGGGTTTAGATTTGCTGACTTTTGATGACGGGGGGGGGGGGGATTTGAAGGTTGCTTACGTCATCAACCACCCCTTTTTGAAGATATGAAATATTCTAAGCTCTGACGAAATTTTGCTGACGGGGGGGGGAAGGGAGGGGTCAGTGTTTTTTGCTGACTTTTGCTGACAAGGGGAGGGAGGGAGTCAAAAATGGCTGAAAATCTGCTTACGTAATACTTGAATGGCCCCTATCCCAATTATCACTGAAGAAATGACATTCACTTTATAGAGATTGCAGTTCCCGATTGGTTTACCTTTTGTCATGACATTCTCGCGGACAGCTTTTCGTCGCCTGTTCGCGTGTTGGTAATCACAGAAATTTTTTACTACACACCAGATGGGGAAACAAAAAATATTGTGTATCTCCACGAGCGATTGCCTCAAGTTTTAATTAAAATATTTAAAAATAATAGTAATTTTTTCTTACTTGATGCAGAAATTTTTTGATTAAGAAATAATTAATAAGCTATATGTATATAATTTTTTTAAGGGACGGGCAACGTCACCGGGTATCAGCTAGTAGAGAATAAAAATTCAAGTATTCTTTGTTCAAAAAAACGGTGAAAACCAGGACATTTTCGCAAAAAAGCAGAAAAACATAAAAGACCGGGACTGTCCCGGGAAATACCGGACGTATGGCCACCTTATGTAAAAGGCAGTGTGTACGATTAACGACTCATTTCTGAATTTTCTTACTACTGTCACTTACCAAAGGTTATCATTGTGATTTCGACATTGATGGATAAAGCACTATCGGTGAAGTGGTTTTACCTCAGCCACGATTGGCCGGCCGAAGCTTTACGAACGTATCAGACGCAAAGGAGAATTGAAGTAGTTTTCTATAAAATTCTATGATTTCATTTCATGACATCATAGAATCATCATATCATCTCTATCGACAAAACTTTGAACTAAATTTTTTTTTTTTTCCTGTACCGAAAAAAATTCCCCCTTCGTGAGAAATAACTTTTTCGCAAACTTTCTTCAGATATACCGATCCGTACAATTTTTATAAATTTTTAAACTGTTTGCGAATTTATGGGACACCCTGTACATATTTAGTTTACGTATTGCTTTCCTCCTGATAGTGCTTCAATAATAGTTGATTTTTCATCATTTTTGAGCACCATCTATTAACAAATAATCGCAACTTTCATTTTTCTCATTAGTGATTAATTTTTTGCAAATTCTGAAAAATTCTTGAAACAGTGTGAGCATTACGAAAATTCATATCAAAAAGAAAATGTCAAAATCCATCAATAAAATCAACAAAAGTTTGAGTTTTCTTCTATTTTAAAGGAATTAAATATTTCCATTAATCGTTTCATTTGTTGATCCAGTACACATTTATAAATTTTATCAAGGCCTAAATAACATTAAAATGGCTTAAAGGTATATTAATTATCTTTAAAAAAAGTCATATTTGAGACAGACTGTTGGTTAAGGCCATTTTCCGCAGCAAAATGTTATATATTTTCTCAGTTTTTTTATTATCTTTTTATGCCAATGCAATATGGTGTGACTCCGATATCTTTTTTTTTTTTTCAATTATCCTGTTACTGTCGCTTACAAAAGGTTTTCATCGTGATGTCGACCTTGGTGTCTAGTGATAAAGCCCTACAGATGGAGTGATTTCACCTCAGCCACTAAACACCGGCTGAAGCTTTACGAATGTTTCGGACAGAGAAGTGACTGAAGAAAGGTTAGGGCCCAATCACTCATGCCTTCCTTTCGTGTAGCGCCCTGTGTTGGCAAACATTTTAACTAAATTTTATTTCTGCACCAAAAAAATCCTTCTTCATGGGAATAACCTTCACGCAAACCGCATTCAAATGTACCAATTCCTTCCATTTTTATGAATTTTTTAACTACTTAGAAATTATTGGAACTTCCTGCATACTCGACTATCCGACCTAGTTAAAAAATAGTTATAATTCCTCAAAAGGAAATGGTGTGTAATTTACATTCCCAAGGAGCCGTAAGTAATCATTTATCAATGGAATGCGTTAAAATGCTTTTTTGTAAGAATTTAGCCTATGTTTTCATATTTTGTTTATTTTAGCCCTTTCCGTGGGTCACTAAAAATCACTGAACCTCCCCCCCCCCCCCCCCCCCCCGCCGATCCCACGTAATCGGTTACATCTTTTTTAGACGAAGTCGATTTCTTCCGATATTCAGCAGTTGCGAACTAAAAGATATAATGAAAAGTGTTCCATTGAGGAAACAACTTTATAAGATACATGAACTTATCGATGCTAAAATAAGGAGGCGAGATACCCGTCAACGCCACTGAGAGTGTTAAAAGATACGTATTATCAAGTTTGACATTATGAAATTTATCTTAAAAGTTGTGCAATCTTTTCTTTCTCGAACTTCCATTTTTTGGAATCAATTTTGAAGATTTACAGTTTACATTTATAAAGTGCAGGCATGCGCCAAGAGGTGAGAAAACATAAATAAGAGCGGGGGTTTTGTTTTTGGTATAAAAAGTGTGTTTCCAATTGCATGGGTGGATTAGGAAGTGGGCATTTATAGAACTCCGGCTTTTTTTTTGTTATCCGGCCTACCCTTCCGCCACATCAAGCCCGATGGTCGAGAGTCTACTCTGAGTATATATAAGTATAATATGTACACAAAAAGGACAAACACACCACTTACCGAAAAGAAGAGAAATGTATATATATGTTACGGTAAATGTGTGGGATAAATTCGATCATTACGCATAATAACCGGTTATTATTCATAATCACCGAGCATTTTGGTAAGTTTATGAATTCCCCTAAATTTATCACATTTACCGCCAATTATGCATATTACCCAAGGTATAAATATATATATAATAAATTTAATAAGTACAAAAAAAATTATCACTTTTATCGACGTAATACCTAAGCGTGGCTGGTAAACATGATAAATCGTACTATATGATATACCAGTAGTTCTCAACCGGGAACCATATGGGTCCCAAAGGAGGCTCCAGGATATTCCAGGGGGACCATGGAGGAAAATGTTGCAAAAGGGGAGCCACGACTGCTAATGAGGGGCCACAAAGAAATGTATTGACGAGTGACCAAAAAAATTTAATTTCAAACAAAATGCGAAGAATATTTTTTTCGCAATTTTTCCCTTATTTAAGTAACAATAACATAACGATTTGAATGATTTTTGATTGGTTGGCAAGATATTTCAACGCTGAGCATAAGGACCTGAGTAGTTGAAGATGAAATTTAGCACTTGAAGTATCGAAAATTAGCAACTACGTTTCTTCTTTAGGTCATAAAAATCAGAGCCCCAGTCATAAGCTTGTGTTATCAATAATTATAAGGTTTCGAGGTGAATGTACAGTATTTATATACAGTGTCACTTTATTGACAGTAACATTTATTTGAAGACAACCAACCAAAAAACAGCGTTAAATGCGGATAAAACGTTTATCCGCATTTAACGTTGTTCTTTCCCAACTTTGCTCCGTTTTTCGAATTCGAATACCTCTTTTTTTTTGGCATCAGGAGAGACAGGGCAACAACTTTGTAATTGGGTTTATGAGCACGTGGCGTCCGTATAAAAAGTTAAAATTTTTATTTTAATAACTAAACAACCCCTTGTAACATGAATGCCATATCTGAGTACTACACGTTATTTGGATAATTTTTCTAATTGAAAGTATTCCTGTAGGGTGAACGGTTCGCTAGTAAAATACCATACGTCTTGTTACCTGTGCACTCTGTACATTACTCATAGTAGTGTCTGTTATGTGAAATATTGTGTTGTGTTTAAGCGATTCTCACGTTGCTTCGTTCGCCTGCGAGGGAGAGAGGCCACAGTGTGAACCAAAAAGCCACTTGGAGATAGCTTGTCATCCAACGAGACATCAGATTTTCCCAATGAATCTAAATCTCATCCTATCGAAATTATAATCAATAAATCGATAATTTTCTTATTTGGAATCTAATTACTTATAATTTCTGATTCGTTTGAAATTCTTATAATGAATCATTATATATTCACAAATTATTTAAACTCGTTTTGATTTTATTCAAATGAGCAGTTTTGTCTCTGCGTGCGTGCATGATTTCTCTGCAATGAATGGTTCAAACATATATTTTAAAAATTTCTCACATATTTTTCTTTCTTTTCAAATTTCTTACTAGTTTCTTTTCAATTCAGAGTAGGGCTAAAAGATGAACCTATATTCTTGATAATTGAAAATTCATTACTACTTTTATCCTCACGAAGAGACTAAAATTAATAAAACTGCTTGCCACCACTTTTTTGCGATTTTTATCATTATAAGAATTCGTATTTCGAAAGCTACAACTGATAATTCTGAATAAAACTATAAACATTTACCCAAGAAAAACTGATTTGTAAATAATTCAAACTTCATCCTGTACAGTAACTTGATGACATTGTGCCGTCTTCAAGCGCAAAGTTTATGTTGATTGAAAATAATTTATTGTATTTTTTTTACTGAGTTGTATTATATTTATTTTGCTTTTTCGTTATTTTCATAAATTAAAAATTAACTGAATTCAAACACATATTTATATATATACATATACTTCAAACAATGTTTGAATAAATTTCTTCTAATGGGAAACCGGAGGGGGGTTGGGTTAAGAAATTAATCATGGTTGCAAGGGGGGCCATAGGAATGAGAAATGGTTGAAAGGGGGCCATGGGCAAAAAAAAGATTGAGAATAACTGTGATATACTATACATGATAATTCACGCATGTATTGTCTCATTGTATCGGGATGCAATAGTAAAATTTGTTATCATTATATCAGGGTCCGTTTACATTCACACAGACTCATTTGGATTTTTTTTTTTTTTTTTTTTTTGCATATTTATCGAATTCACCAATTACACTTGGGTACTATGCATAATAAAGGTGATAAATTTCATGTACAGTATTTATCAAATTCACCAACGACACTTATGCGGTTGTTATGCATAATCGCAGGTAAAATTTATAATGTTTTCAGTATTTATCAAACTTACCAAAACGATTGGTAAGTATGCATAATTACCGGTGTTTGTCTCTTTTTTTTGTATAAATATTACGGTAAATGTGATAAATCGGTAATTAAACATAATAACTGATTTGTCACATTTATACAAAAAAAAAACCATCATTTACGTAAAAGAAAAGAATACACGACAAAAAAAAAACGTTTTAAGCATGTTTATCACTCGTAATAAAGTTTTTTTTTTTTCTTTTATGAATGCATTTATCAGGTAAAGAATATGAAATATAAAAATAAAAAAAAAGACAATGAACGCATATATACGTGGGTGAAGAGAGAAAGAAGTGTATAATCGCATATCGGAAAATGCGTAAGAAACGATCCAACGCATGACGTCAGTGGAAGCCCCCTACGACAATTTATCGACTTTTAGTTGCCCTAGAACAGAAAAAAAAAGTAATAAAAATAGAAGAAACGAGCAACGACTTTCGTTGGACAGAACAGAAAAGATCTTTGAAAACGCGAGTGGCACGAGTTTGCATTGTACTTAGAATCTGTACATTATTATGGATATGCGTGCGTCCCGTGTGAAAAAGGACGCAAATGGATATGCGTCCTCTCTCGAATCATCTTCCACCTCCTCTTCCAAGACGTTTGTTTCCGAATCGAATTAATTTTTAGTTTCGTTTGACTTCCGCGATTTCTTTTGTTTGGAAAATTTCCTCTGGAATTCGCAACTTCGTGTGTTGTTGTCGTCGATTGAAATTTTCGACGTGACAAAATTAATTTTCCAATGGAAATGTGAGTGCGATATTTTTTGTGGGTAAATAGACTTTGGTGACGTTTGTGATATGGACTTGACAAGTAGGAATACGGTGGATAATTATGGATCCAGGTATTTTTCGTATGGATATGCAGTTAATTAATAGAGTTTTATGAATTTTTTTTCTGCTCTGTGAATGAATATTGATAATGGAATCTGAGTGAAAAGATTGAATTTGTTTTGATAGTGTGCCGAAATTTTTCGACATTGATATTTATGAGTAATCGTTATGATGAATCACACAAGAATGAAAACTATGATCTAAAAATAAGCCGAAGAAATAAAAATAATATAGAGAAGAATAAGACGAAGAAATAGGATTAATGTAGGTAGGAATAAGACAAAGAAATAAGGATAATATAGATAATAATAAGACGAAACGAAATAATACAGACGAGAATAAGCCGAAGAAATAACTATAATATAGATAAAAGAATAAGCTTATGTTCAGGTTTCCAATCACCGCAAAATTTTTCGACGCAATCGCATTTTCATACAGACATCCGTAGACGATGAAATAGAAATAGGATCAATTTCGTCATTTAGTGTGATCAAATTTTTCGAAATTGATCTTATAAATACTGGAATTAATAGAATGATTTCCCAATATTTTATCTACGTAACCTTTAACTATGCATTTGAATAAATGTAGCAATCTTTAATTCCACGTGCACGTTTTGGAAATTTCGACATTTTCATACATTTGATACAGTATAACACCACAACATTGAAAAACATAATTTCGGAAAAATTAGTATACGACATACTTCAGTGAGTGATTTGTTTTTTTTTTAACTGCTGTCCCGTTAATTTGAAGGAAAACTATTGGCTACGCAAATTTGATTTCACATTTTTTCAAGGTCATTAATATCGTGATCTGCAATTACCTGCGTACAGTGTACAATCTTGGTTACGAACAGCTTCAATAAATGAAATAGGTATTTTCATATCTCAAATTTCAATTTAAAAATTTTTTTTTACCCAATGAATCGATGATTGAATAAGATGTTACGGCGAGAAAAATTTCTTTTACGGCGAGAAGATAGAGGATAAGGAAATATATGTCAACGTGACACAGAGGATCGCTTGTCCGGTTGTTTTTGTATTTATTTTGCGTGCGTGCGTGCGTAAATTATATTTAGAATGCATTCTCATCGTTTGTTCCAGCGGAGAATAACAACGAGAAAGAAAGAAAGAAAAAGGTCCTCGTGATCTACGTGTACAGTCAGCGAATAAATAAGCAAAGCTCGTCCAAATACAAAAAAAAAATCCATTGTATTTGGATGTGATGCCTTGCGCCATAAATCTCGAGCACGACACTTAGGTATTGTCCATAACAGTGAAACACAGTGCGCCATCACTAGTTTGAATTATCGTCGCAAGGATAAGAAAGAAAGAACTTCACTCTTCCAGCGCAAGAAAACGAATAATTCTGGAGCTGAAACTGAAGGAAAAGAACAAGAAAATAAAATTCCGCCCTGGGGAAAAGAGAGGAATGGTATTAAAAGTTTACATCAGAATAACTCTGTAAATGTCAAGTTGGTAGTCAAAGTAAGTTGATATCCAAGTGTGTGTGCCCGAAATAATAATAAAAGGAAAACCCTTCAAGGACGGATTTTGAGAGGACACGTTTCAGCAATTCGGTTTCACGTCATCTTGCATATTTTCAACCACAAAACAACAAAATATACAAACTTATCTTCGGACAAATATTCTCCTATCTTACCCCCATACAAAATGATGTTGATGGGCCATAATTGAATCTAATGGTGTATTAAACTGACGGATATCTCTCGAGCCATAAAGGTGATCATCGATCATCTTTCCGAAAGAGAATTTCCACGTTATCTATTCATAAGCTGTCAAAGGATAAGTCATTTGTCTCTTTAGATCGATAGGATCTGGATAAACTTTTCGTGGAAATTCTTTCTCCGAGCCGAAATATAACTGTTAGGTTTATCTTCTTTAGGACAAAGTTCAAAAACAAAATTGATGATAATAAACAAAACAATCAGAAATTCACACGATTCTCGACATTTTCGGTTTGACTCATGAATGAACGAAGAAAATGTTTAATGTCTAAATATCATGTTCATCATAAGAAACTGATTATTGGATGTAGACTCCTCATTGATGTCTGATGAATACGTGGGAAAAATACTAAGATAAATTTGGAATTGATTAATCGTTGTCTCGTTACCTTATATTTTCAATTAAAGGGGAGAAATATAGAGTTTAAACTCATAACTATCTAAAATTCAAGAGATTTTTGATGTACTCGAAAGTGAGCGCGCATTTTTCTCTGGTTGTAACATCATCCAGGCGTCTTCTTCAACGGGGAGACGTGATGTTGACATTTGCCGTACTGCTCTTGACTATCATCCGAGCCTTACGTCGCCGCATGAGTTCAAACTCCGCATGCGTCGACAATGTCGACAAAGACGACGATGATGATCTAGTCGCATGCGACGATGAAGACAGACGCTATTGCAAGAAAAACTATGGTCGTAAGGTGTTCTCGAAACGGAAATCGTCGGATAAGTCGACGAACTCGAGGTAAGAATTATGTGTTTGATGCTCTTTATTTGGGGGTATATGAAACACATTCCCTCTTCCAAAAAAAAAACATAACGATATCCAGTCACGTGAAATATAACTGCTAGATTTCAACAATGCATTTAACGTTAACCCCCCTCCGATGTTGTTGTTTTTTATCCCCCCTTGCTTCTTCGTCCAATGGAATGTATTTTTTCTTTTCCTCATGCAAAAATTCACCAAAAGTGGAAACAGTGTTCTGTCAAAAACAGGAAAAAAACATCGTATCAGTTAGATTATTAATATTCTTGCACATACAGGATTAATTGCATAAACAAATTTTAGTGACTCAATAACAATAGACGGTGAGATATAGGAAGATTAGGAGCCGTCTATGAATGAATATGTGCCCTCATAGTAGGTGGTGATTTAGCCCAGGAATAATAATTATTCCTCTGCTAAATCACTGCCTATGATAATTATTGTCATCATTAGTTTCTCGTTTTAAAACAAGGGTTTTTTTTAAACCCGAGAGATTATAAAACTTCCTACATTAAGGATTGCTTATCTAACTTCGTAGGTAAAACTGTTGCGTCAAAGCCAAGGGTGCTCGAGCACCCCCAGTATTTTTGGCATGCTCAACAAAATGCATTCAATAAACTGAATTTTTACACCAAGCTCAAGCCGAACACCAGCGCCCACGGGTCTAAGACACTTCCGACGCCCCTGAATTTAATACCCTCCACTCAAACTGACCTTTTAGATTCTACCACCATGCATAAATCAGCGACGTGGAATAAAACATATACAGTAAAGCCCCTATTTTGCGGTCACTCGGGGGACAAAAAAATTCGACTGTAGAGGGGGGGGGGTGACCGCATTGGGAGGTCCCTGTTGAAACTGTAAAATACAGTATTAACAATAACTGAAGTGGTTCTTTGTTTCCCAATGAACAAAATTCTGATAATATGAGATGAGTTACTGTGCATGAAAGTACATAATTATTGCACAGATAAAACAAAAATTCTAATTTTAATGTTTAAAAAAATTAACATTTAAAATATATATATGTTATACAAATTTTATATATTAGTGAATTAACATCTTTTGTAAAAACTGATCAATCGATGTTTGGTGGGTTTTGCTGAGTATTCCAACTCCTTCAATCATGCGCCTACAGCCAGCTGTTAGCCACCCTGGTATATATTATATATCGTTGGCTGAATATCCCTCGATAGTTTTTGGCAATTTTTCACTCCATTCTTCGCAAACTTCATCATTGATATCTACAGATTCACTTCACAGTTTCTTAAATACAATTTCGTGTGACGCACACCAAAACGGCTTGAAGCTTTGAAGTTGAGATGAGTCCGAGTTCTTCTGTAGCTTCTTGAGCTTTTTCTTGCAGAATCGTATGCAACTGCGTCTACGATAAGCCTTTATGTCTTCGGAAATTTGTTTTTCACAGCTTCAATTCCGATTTTCAGCCATTCTTCTTGCCGATGTTCCTCTTGCTTCAAAATGGAGCATGTGTGTCCTCCCGACACTGAATTCTTTCTGCAAGAGCACGAACTCTTTGGAATGAATCTCCTCTCATAGTGACAGAGACCGACGATTACTAGAGCTGGCCATTTTAAATACGAAGTACGAAAGCCTGGATGACCAGGCGGAGATCGAGATGTAGTTCGGAATGAAAATTCACATTCTTCTGTGGGGTATCGAACCACCAATCTCTCACTGTCCGGGCGAGTGTTCTACCGAACTACATCTCGATCTCCGCTTGGTTATCCAGGCTTTCGTACTTCGTATGAACAGCGGAGAGTGACATCGTTTCTCTCTATACTGGCCTTTTTCGTTAGCGTGAATTCATGTTAAATATACGAGCACAAGACTGAAATCAGAGTTTCTCCAAATATATTAACAAAATTCAAGTTAAAATTTCATTGAAAAGTTGAAGAAAAATGAATTGAATATTATAACTTGTGCTGCCATCTAGTGAGCATAATTCGAACCAAATGTGGAACTATTGGTGTCCGCGCAGGGAATTTAGTCAAAATGGAACGAATGGTGTCCGTGGGTGACCGTTAAGCAGGGGCTCGAAATACATTATTAAAATGGGCTTCTTTTTTTTTTGCCTGGATATTTTATTTGACCGTAAAGCACGGGTGACTGCATCTGGGGGGGGGGGGGGGTGATCGTTAAAAAGGGTTTTACTTTATCAAATAAAAAAATATATATTAATTGTCAAGAGTAACATCTAGTCGAAAAATAACTATTGGGGAAAATGGGAAATAACTTAATATAATCAAATAATTACATACTGATACAAAATAATACAAACACAAAGGCCGAAACAGACAAAAGGTTGCCCAAAAGGTGGCTGAAAAAAAAGTTACGTATAAAAATATGGACGTCAAAGATAACTAAAATACAACAACCATAAAAGCATATTCTCGAGAATCATTAATGATATATATACACTGCCCATAAAAAAAAGATTTAAAAAAAGTTATTGTTGCGTTATCTAAGTATGTGGATAGCACATAATGCCAGATAAACTGCTATCGAACTATTGTATAATGTCGTATTATCGCAGACGTAAACGTGTATCCCGTCCATGACAACCCCCCCCCCCCCAACATACTCAATATTTCCACCATCTCTCGATAGAACCTTTGAGATAATGGGTATGAGGCCTGTCACACCCCCAATACCTTCAATAACTTCACGCCTTTACACACGTTCTACTTGATGTTAGTTTTAATTTGATGACGCACTGGTGAATTTCAAATCCTCATTCTCTACGAAATTTTTCTAATATATAAACTCTCTTTTCAAGCAAAGATGAGCTGAGAAAAAACATTTGATCGAAAAACGTGTTTTTTTATCTACTCAAACAAAAAAAATCTCAGGGTTATTTTCTTCTCTCAAAGCGACGCACACACTTGGCAAGCGAAAGAATGGTGTTGTGTATTTTTTCCATAGGACTTCCGACGTAATATTACGTCAGGAACATTGGAAGCGTTAGATAAACTGAATAATATTAATATTTTTCTACATTTGTGAGAAGAGGCGGGCAGTTCCGAATTTCCCTCTAGGCTATACATGGTGCAGCCTAGGGCCCGAGATCTGCAAAGTGCTTCAAAAATCTCAAACTGGTACTTTTTTTGGAGGTAATGCTCAATGATCAAATTTTAACACATTGAAGCAGGAAGTTTCGAATTTCATTACAGTATATTATACAAAAGAGTAGAATGCTTTAGGTATGTTTGGATCCATTACCATATCGTCATGCCAGAAAAATGAATGTGCAAATTTACACTTTTTGGATTCATCAGCTGGTTGGATCCCGTATTTTGATAAGTTTCGCCAGAAACGAATGTTTGACCTATATTGAAACGCATGTTACGAAGCAGTTTAAGAAAATGATATTCATAGGATTGTGAATGTTTGTATGGTTAGAGTAAACATTCAAACGTCATTCACCACGTTTTGGGAATTTGCAGATTCATGATTCTGTGGTATGAGGGGGACGATATATATCACGTCTTCGGTACACAAAACAGCGACAATTTGTCGTTGCCAAATAACAGCTGGAGTTGGACACACACAGGGTGATCCCATAATTCCCCTGGCCGCATTTTACTGGTGAACCACTGATCCTAGAGCAAGAGTTTCCAACGTAGAGTTTCTCGCGGAACCCTTCATGGTTATATGGCTGTTCCGTGGAACCCTTGATAATAATGAGGCTGTTCTACAGAAATTAAACAAATTTTTAAATATTTCTCCAAAACAACAGTGTGTCCTTACTGGCCTTCTCTGGAGCATAGGGCACTCCCCGATGACGGGATCCAGTGTTATGATAAATAGCTGATGCCACTTGCGCTCATTTTCCCACGCGGAAATACGTGCGAAACGCAAGGCCCACATAATTATTGAGTCTTCCGATGAGGACTTTGCCCAAGGTCGTCGTCCCCCTCCTCCGGAAGCGAATTTATAGTTTTGTCGCCTGTGGGCAAAACAAATTTTGCCGCTCTTCACCCATTCTTGTCTAGTTTTCTTGACCAAATTAGCCGCCCTGTACTCTAATAGCCCGTTTAGTTCTCCCCTACACCGTAACTATATCTCTGTGTCCAACGTAACATTGGTGGTAACGGTGGTAAACGAACATCTTACCACCACGCCACTCGGGTGTGAAAAGTTTCCCCAATAATTAATATTCGAACCCCACTGGTACCGCAGTGGTGGTCGGCTGAAGTTAGTTTTCTGTGATTCCTCACCTCGAGGCGCGGATGTAAGCCGATCTCCCCGTTAAAAAGTCTTGCCACAGAGAGCAACGGACCTAAAACGATGCAATTATTCAATCATTACACTCCACCCATAGTTAGGAAAAAAACTGATGGCGGCACTACACACATAACAAGCATTAAACAGAAACAGACGTCACTCCAGGGTTCACTACATGTACATTCCAACATGTACCGATTCGTTAGAAGTTCTGCAGAGGAACGTGGACGAGGTGCATGTGTTGTTTAGTAGTGGAGTAAAATGCAGTTAGAGGAACCACCCTGTATAACTACTACTACTTTACCGCTCACCAACTCCTGTTATAGATTGCCATACGGCAATTTTCAACCAGTAGAGTTGGGTGGGAAATGAAAGCAGTGCCGTCTTAACGCATGGGCCCACCCGGGCACGGCCCGGGGGCCTCAACAGAAGAGTGGCCTCACAAAAATGAGGTCTGGTTGAAATTTTCTAGGATTTACCAGGTAGGGCCTCCGAAAAACCACTTGGCCCGGGGGGGCCCATGATACTCTTGAGACGGTCCTGAATGAAAGTGTGCCATCTATACCAGTGGTCACCCCAGGTTCGGTAGGTAAAGAGCTTGTTTCGGACGTTCTATGCTCGGATTCGAACCCACAGACCTAGACGGTAACCTTCATAGTGGAAGATGAGTATCTTACTACTGCGCAACTCGGGTGCTGCCCTGTTTAATTGGCCACATTACCTTCAATAGCCTAGAGACCCATAAAACCTAAATTCTGTCCTGGATGCGAACATAACATCACAAATTCCAAGAATCCTCGAATCAACCTTCAAAAGAAGCCTCAAAATAAACAAATACTGAAGCCCCTTTTGTTTTCGGTTCCAATGTTATTGCAAGGATTTCGTGGAAACCTCCCCGATACTGATTCCAACTCGCGTCCTACATGTATATTGAATCAGTTCCACAAAAGAGGGCTCGCGAGAGCATTAGTAAGCCGTCGTCACGAACCCCATCTCGATAAATCAATTTTGGAATCCTCTTAGGAGAAGAGAAATAGTCCATATAGTACTAGTTAACGGTCAACTCGCCTCGCGAAGCTCATTCATCGTGATCCGGATCAAACGGTTGGTTACCTTATCCAATCTCAAACATTCCCAATCGATAAATCCGAAAATGCCTACTGCAATCCGAAATCCTTGCACGACACTCGTATATGAGTGTTTGATCCGCTTTGGGGTGGGGGGCACGATAACAATAACCATTGTGATAGAGAAAATAAAGTAAAATATGTAGTGATAAGAGTGCAAGAGTTAGATATGTTACTGCCAAAGGCCGAGCGAACTAGATGGCCCAGTTATCCCGACCAATGTCAGAATTTAGAGCTTTGACCGGCCCTTATATATTGACCCCTATATATCGATCCCTATGGATCAGAGTCATCGAACGTTAGCGTTGCTTTTTTTTTTCAACACATTTTGAACATTTATGAAATTAGAACCATTATTATACCTCTATGATGAATAGTTGATGAGATAAAGGCTGAATTAGGACACCCTGTATATTGATATATATGGTGGCCAGCCAAAGCTCGAAATTCGGGCATTTGCCGGGTTAACTGAGCCGGCTAGTTCACGAACTGGACAATTTAAGGCTTTGGCAGTGTAACGGATATATTTCATAAAGGTATCTGAAAATGTCGACTTCTTCTAAATAGAAACGTCATCAGTATGTTTAAACATTTAACTTCTAGTTCAGTTATGTCAGGGGTGCACGTCCAGCCCACGGGCTAAATGCGATCTTTCAAGGAGTTCCATCCGTCCCGCCAAAGTTATTCAGGTACAAAAAGTGTCAATACTCACAACACGTTAAATGACTTCGTTGGCAATATTTCTTTCCTAACAATACGGGATATCGCCAAAAAAAAGTTGTAACCAAAGCAAGTAAAGCCGCCGATTACAGCCAAAAATTTTGTCAAAAACAAGTCGAGTTGTCAATTACGGCCAAAAAAAAATTGTCAAATGGAAGTAAAACTGGCAGTTGCAGCCAAAAAAAACTGTCAAAAGCAAGTGAAAGTTGCCGGTTACATTAAAAAAAGAATTGTTAAAGGCAACTAAGGTTGGAAATTCTAGCCAAAAGTTGCCAACTATACTGCTGAAATTGCTGGAAAATTTGCCAATGACGAAAAATGAAGGGGTCTGCAAGTCGCAATAGATTAAAATACATAATACACCAAAAAACGTTTACTTTTCACAAAAATGTGACAGCAATATATGGCAAAGTCATACAATTCATAATATAATCATAAAATAATCTTTGTTCTTGATTCCAGCCAATAATAAAAATTCAATCAAGCCTCGTTGAAAACACGGGAGTGGGGAGCTTTGGACGGAAAATATTACTAGAATATCTCTTTAAAATACGAACTTATGGTATGGGCGGAGATGCGGGGGCGCATGGGGAGGGCATTGCCCCCCCCCCCCAGCTTCAAAGGTGAAGTCGATTGATCTAATGTACAGTATATTGTATACATGAATTGACATCAACATCATTGTGATCCCCCCCCCCCAGGAATAATGACCATGCCCCCCAGACTTCAAAGTCCATCTCCACCTATGACTTATGGTCACCGCTATGGTATACTGGCTCGCGAGTAATAGAAATACCGCATATCTGTCCAGCCGACTGGAAAGGTTATGCACCCCTGCTTTATAAGCCGTCTGTGTCTCTGTTTTCAACAGCTTTTTTAAAAATATTTTCTTAAAAACAGGTCCAGACTTTTGAACCAACTTGAAAAACCAAGTAACACATAGTTAGTATTCATAGAATAAATTTAATCGGAAAATCAAATAAGAATTTTTTAGACGAATTCATTGTTGGCAAAAGACTTTTGAGCGCTTCTGTATCATTTCGAGACGCACTGTGCTATAAAAATCATCACATGACTCGGTGATACTGATACCTCGATAAAAAAACCCTGTAATCAGATTCGCGTGATGGCTGAAATGCCATCATCTAAGAATCCATTTGATCAATTTCAGTTCTTGTTTTTTTATTATTTTTCTTTTCAATCTCCTTCATCTAATTGCCATTAATCCCTTGCACCTTCGGTTATCGATACCAGAAACGTCGACTCCACAGTTCTTTTTTCAATACTTTCTTGAGATAAAACAGAGACCATCCAAGCGGAATGAGAGGAGGGATTTCATTTTCTTGAAACTTTTCAAAAGAATTTCTTTCCCTTACTTTTGAAGAATCGAATGAAAAATACCTTCAAAAGAGAATAAGATGAAGAAAAGAAAAATGTGTGTGTATGTATATATATAACTTGAGGCCACACACACACACACACACACACACAAAGTCTGATTCCGTCTTTTACTTTACTTTTCAAGGGATAGTTGAATATAGAGTTATTCCTTTCGAGGACTAAAACATGGAGTTTCCGTAGAAACTACAGAATATTGTCCAAGGAGTAAGTCCTTTGGGAAGGAAGGGAATGAACGCTGCAAACTTTCATGGCGTGTGTAGGCGTTTATTTATTTATTTTTTTCAACTTCTTATTTCCATTCATTTCGTTTATCAGAGAAGTGCAATCGGGAATTTTTATTCGAAAACGCGGGATGGTTGCACTGCAGGGATTTCTTTTCTGGGTGAGAGAGAGACTCCGTCAGATGCTATGAGATAGAAATCTTGTGTTTATAAGAGGAATAAAGTCTCCTGATCATTGCACACGAATTGGCTAATTAGTGTCTCCTAATTAAGTTGCTCTTTTTTTTTCCTTTGGTGAATTCATTTTTACTTTATTTCTCACCGTCTATGTGGTGTTGCTCATTGGCTAAGAGGAAAAAAGATTTTTGAGCGCTGCAGTGTCATTTCCAGAAGCGCTGTATTATACCAATCGCCATATGACTCCGTGATACTGATTCCTCGACAGAAACCCTATAATATGATTCGCGTGATAGCTGAAATACCGTCATCTAAGAATCCATTTGATCAATTTTCCACTTTCAGTTATTTTTTATTATTTTTCTTTTCGGTCTCCTTCATCTAATTGCCATTAATCCTTTGCACCTTGGGTTATCGATACCAGAAACGCCGACTCCACGGTTCTTTTTTCAATACTTCGTGAGATAAAACAGAAACCATCCAAGCAAAATGAGGAGGGGTTTTTTATTTTCTTGAAACTTTCAAAAGAATTTCTTTCCTTTACTTATGAAGAATCGAATAGAAAACACCTTCAAAAGAGAATAAAAGAAAATGTACTTGAGGTCACACACAAAAGAAAGTCTGATTCCGCCTTTTGCTTTAGTTTTCAAGATGGCTGAATATAGAGTTATTCCTTTCGAGGACTAAAACATGGAGTTTCTACGGAAACTACAGAATATTGTCGTAGGAGTAAGTCCTTTGAGAAGGGAATGAACACGGCAACCTTCCCATGCGAGTGGGTACATATTTATTTATTTCACTTCTTATTTCCGTTCATTCTTATTTTTCCAGAGCAAGTGCAGTTGGGAATTTTTATGGAAAACAAACGGGATGGTTGTATTGTTGGAATTTATTTTCTGGGTGAGATATTCCGTCAGATGCTATGGGATAGGAATCTTGAGTTTATGAACGAATTAAAGTCTACCGAACAGCTAATTAGTGTCTTCTAATTAAGTTTCTCTTTTTTCTGTAGAATTCATTTGGCTTTACCTGACTACTTCTCACCATCTATATGGTTGCTGATTGGCTTCTCTTCAGAATAAATAGGTCATCCGAAGGAGAGAGACACTAGTTAGCATGTTATCTGAAATGCAGTATAATCGCTTCTTACTTCGTGAGAACGTCCTTAGAGGGGTTCAAATTCTGAATAATTTGAGAAACATTCCGATTTTAATGTATCTTTCGGAATATCTCGTCAATTAGAAGTTTATTGTTTCACATTCGTGGATATTTCCCTAAAGATTTGGGTTCTTTTACCTTCAAGAATCACTGGATTATGATCCGTTCGCAACGTATTCGCTTAAATTATTTTCTTGTATAAATTAATACGATTCCTCTCGTGTCGTAAGAGGAATTGCTTTTGATATCGTAAATTCTTTTGGTTGATAAATCATTATAATATATTATCAGATTGAAAATTTCCATTGCACATGGAGTTTTCTGGAATCTTTTGAGAAATTTCTTGCATTATTTGATTGCAATAAATTAATAATGGAAGTACACAATGGCCACAACAGGCGAATTGCCCAACGAGGTAGCTGGAAAAAAGATGCTCATAAAAAATATGGGTGTCAAATGTACTAAAATACAATATATACTATATACAAAATACCCAATATAAAAGTAAATTTTGCAAAAAAAAAACCTGTTAATTAATAACAAATTATACATCACCCATAAAAAGATTATGGTTGCTTTTCCTACGTATGGACAGCTTTTCGATTTTACCCACTATTTTTATCGTATTTCTTTTTCAAACGCGTCAATTATGTTAGAATTCACGACACCCGTAGGTAAGTAATTCCATTTATTGACAACCCAATTAGAGAAAACTTTCCTGCGACACCACAACCCGGAGTTGTCCCTTAACGATACTGGTGTTCCCTTGCCGAAAAACTCGGTAGACGGTGTGTAAATAACTCATGGTCCATCCTAGCCAAAAGGGGTCCATGACTTCGATTCGGACTAAGGACTTCTGTATCATTCCAGAATCTTATTCATTCTAACATTATTCTTTCATTAAATTTTAATTTTCATTAGTTCGAAATTATTTTTTCATCAAATAAGAACTTTTATATAATCCTGAAATATTTCTATATTAAATATCAATAGTCATCAAATATTTCCTTCAATAATTCTGAAGATATTTCTCATTGGTTCTGAAATAACTTCTCTCCTCAGTCCTGCGATTTCAGAAAATTCGAAATTGCTTCTTTCACCAATTCGGGAATAAAAAGATTTTCACTGAGATTTTTTTTTTTTTCTATAAATTCTGCAACTATGTACGCTTTTTCGTCGGCGGACCACTTCAATAAGCCTCGAGGGCCACGCGGCCATGCGTTGAAGACTCCTGATCTACACAATGCTTAAAATAATCATAGTCTACCAGACTTAAAACACTTGTAAGCGAATATAAATGACCATTCGGATAATTTTTTTTACTCTTTTAGAATTTTAGAATCTATGGCAAACATCTGTTCAGGAGTCGGAATCCGTAAAACTTTTCAATGCAAACAACTAATCATCAACAATAAACCATCATGTAAATTTGTTATTCAGTTCTAATTAAAGCCTAAAAAAATCAAAAATTATTTAATACACAACGATTCAATTAAAATGGTACTTGAAAGTTTCGTCAGCACTATACGCCTACAATAAGACAAAAATACCAAGTCAAATGTGTTGAGTAATGAATAATAACTTATGTTTACCCTATTTTAACGTTGTATGAAGGACCCCTTTTTTGCCAAAAATGGGGAGGTTTCTTATAAACGGATAGTATTATAGATATTACATTACTCACAATTCCGAACAATTTACAATGAGCGTAACTTTTATTATGATAATGAACTGCTTGATGTATCTCAACGGTTCCCGGGGTTCCACGACTTTTTTACTAGGGGATCCACGGACCAATTGCTATTGTAAAAAATTAATGCTAAGGAAAAATAAATAAATGATAAAAATTAATTTTTTAAAAAGAAAAGTTTTAATTAAATTAACGCGCAAAAGCACCGCTGCAACGTTGGTAGACTGTAGCAGTAACGTTGTTATGATTTGACAAAAGTTTTACTTGCGACAACAGCTCTCGGACAAGCGTATGAAACGTGGTTTTAGTTCTTTTGCAGTCCATTGCTATCGCATCATTATTAGTACTGGATAAAATGTATTCAATTGTTCAAGAACATTCTCGCTGATAAGATGGCTGTTGTTTTTGCTGCTATAAATGAGGGTCCATGGCAGAGACAACGATATTTTCGGGGGTTCGCGATTAAAATGATTTGGGAACCGCTGATGTAGCTGATTGAGATGTATCAGATGAAAGTGATGAGAAATTTTCTAACAAGATTCTTTTTTTATACATATTAAAATGAAAAATATCTTTGATGAGAAAGCTTTTTCCCAAAAAGTCAACCAAATCCTTACACACGTTAAAGTACGGAAAATATTTCACTACAAAGAAAGTAATTTGTTATTATTATTGTTATATTTGTTAAGGAATGTTTTGTAAAAGCAGTGTTTTACTGCATCGCACTATAGTGTAATGGAAAAAACTCTTTTATACGGAGCGAAACATCTGACTGAATTTCTCATAAATTTTCATATTTAAAAACTAATAGTCCCACACTTCTGCTAGCGTCTGATAATCATCAAGTACAAATACAAATACAACGCCACAACAGGCAAAATGCCCAACTGAAAACTGAAAATGCCAACTGAACTGGTGTATGAGAAAAAGATGCCCATAAAAATATGGATGTCATATATTTCAAAAATACAGCAACCCAATTAAAATGCAATTACCAAAACTTATGCCCACAAAGAATACTTATGGTTGTCTTATTCTCTAAGAATGGACAGCTTCTCGATTTACCCCAACATGTTTATCGTATTTCTTTTTGAACGTGTCAATTGTGTTACAATTTATTACCTCCGGGGTTAAGCTGTTCCATTTATTAACAACCCTATTAGAGAAAAATTCCCTGCGACACCATAACCTTGCATTGTCCCTCACCAATCGATACTGGTGTCCTTTTGTAAAAGCAGTCGATTGGCGGTGTACTAAAAGTTCATGGTCCATCCTATCCATCCCATTAAAAATTTTGAACACTTCGATCATATCTCCTCGACACCTGCGTTCATCCAATGTGAACATATTCAAAAAATGAAGTCTCTCTTCATAACTCAAGCCCTGCGTACCAATAAGGACACGCGTAGCTCTTCTCTGCATCCCTTCAACCAAGTCTATGTCCCTCTGTAGGTATGGTCTCCAAAACCTTACAGCATACTCCAGTGCAGGACGAACTAAGCCTCGAAAAAGCAGAAGAATGACTTTAGGAGAACGCGAAGAGACCTTTTTGAAAATAAGACCAAGCATTCTATTCGCTTTTTTGACCATCGCTGAACAATGTTCAGAAAACCTAAGCCGCTCGTCAATGGGAATTCCCAAATCGGTGATCCGGGATAGTGACACCATTCAACTCGTAAGAGAACCGTGGGTTGTTCGAACCAAAATGAGCGACCATGCACTTATCAACGCTAAACGTAGTTATAAAGTAGTTATACAGCCTTCATACTTCAAAATATCAACATCCAATAACGTATGTAAGGAATGCTACGGGGTTAAAAATAAAGTGGTACTTTGAAGTACCATTAGTAGTCAAAGGGTAAAGTTTCGTATTTGGTTCGAAGCGACTTTTAAAGTTCCCTTCAGAGTCGAGATTGCGATAGATGTGATGTCTATATTGTGATGATTGAGATCTGGCTTGTGGGAATGAAAACAACAGATAAGATTTCCAAAATATGTTCTGCACATCTGTATTCAAAGACCATTTTCTAGGTATAGCGCAGGCTTCTTTATTTTTGGGTTGCCTATAGAAGAACAAAAGATCACTTCACGTACGACTAAGGCCGGTCGTCCACTGGAAGCGACAACATGCGACAAGCTATGCGAGCGGCAAGAGCCGACATTAAGTCCGACGACAAAGGACGTCTGACGTCGTCCACTGAAAGCGACTTCTACACGCTACTCAGTTCGTGACTGCACTCCATGCAGAGAAATGTGTGTTCATTAAATAAACTTGAAGAAATATTGGAAAACTCAAATTTTTTAGAAATTTTATTAATTAAATTTATTAGTTAATTTATTGAAATCCACATACTTAATGACATAAGTTCGGAGAAGATATTCTTGTTGTACATAAATAACTATAATAAACTATAATAAATAATAGAGATGCCGTCCATATAGACGTAAATTTATATCTTATTACAGCTTGACTGATGAGATTGGTATATTCTAGATTGGATAAACTCAATTCCCCAGATTCTATCACATACTAGACAAAGTTATTCTTTGATAATTTACATAAGCACTATTACGATTACGGACTGATTATCTGTGGATGATTGCTATGATCACAATTTTTACTCCAGATTCTTATCTTGTATATATGTATATCGTTGTTTGTTATTTTCACATAAATTAATAAACTTCCGGATACACCCATCCCCGGGAAAGCTTCGATATCTCTCTGAGATGGGAAGCGGGGTGTGTCCGGTCCTTCAATGTACATAAATAAATAATAATATTTAATCGATATACTGCTTATCATCGCAACCCATGAACGGCAATTATAAAATTGTTAGCTTCCATGTTCGCGCAATAAAGGAGGGAGAGAGACCGATGAGAGGAGGTATAAAACGGAGTGAATTCCACGAAAAAAGTTAACAACCGTACTGCGCCTGCGTGGATATGACAAGTGGCGTAAGATCCCATTCGAATCAGAAATTTTTGTGGTTCACCGTTGTATCTGTAAATCACTGCTGAACATCGCTGTTAATGGATGAAGTTCTCCTACTTCCTGTGCAGCGTGATCAGTCTTACGAATAGAGACATCTGCGCGCGACTTGTTTATCGCTTAGAGTCCTTCCAGTGGACGACCGGCCTAATCATTTTAAAGAACAATTTTTTCCCTCTTTACTTCGACAAAGAAATTTACATCTCAAAAATGGTAATGTTATTGAAAATTGTAAATCGGTTTCACACGAAAATGCCAAACCCAAAAAAAAGCTTCGCTAGCTATTCATTGAACTCATTGTTTGACGCTCAAATACTTTCCCATTCATTTGCTCCAACCGAGTATCCACATCCATCTGAAAATATTTTACAAGTAAATGTGAACTAAAACAAGCTTTCCAACTCATAAGTTTAAAAAACGAAAAAAGAAATAATAATATGACTAACTACACTATGCTTTCCGTTTATTTTTTTCGGCGCCATTAATATCGCCCTAATAATCGTCTCCCATGCCCGTTTTTTTTCATTTTTCTTTCTCCCGAATGTAAATTGAATATGCAAATTAGTATAAATAGAAGAGAAAGAAAATTCATCGTTTAATATCAAAAAGTACATGAAAATAAATTATAATTCGGATGCAGAAATAACGGAACATGAGGAAACAATTTTTGTATGTTTTTCTTTTTCTTTTTAATGGTGGGGGGATTCATGAGAATATCAGCTTTTTAATAAAATTTTCTTTCCTTGACTTCGAAATAAACGAGAAAAGTTTTTCTCGAACGGAAAAGAAAATTTACTCGATGCTTATTTGTATACTTGATTTCTTTTTTTGATGAATTTGCTGGAAAAGTGAAATTTTGATTACTTTCTTCGATTTGCTTTACTCTGCGGCGGTTCTTTTTTTTTCCTACTTGAGTACTGGAAATGTTAATATTAATTTAAAAGAAAATATTGCGGTGAATGAGTTAATCAGAATGTGCCAATAAAAATCCCTCATAACTGAATAGAAGTTGTTTACGGTTGCGCAATGCAGCGGTAATGAAAGATACTATCTTGCTTTTTTTTTGAAAGATGACCAATGATGATTCATGATTATGAACCCATACCACTTGACAAATTATAAGGAACAGTCAGTGCAATTTTTCGCAATACCTGACGATAGACACCTTTTAAAGAAAAGAAATTGATACAATTTAATATAGATGCTGAAGTATCTTTATGATGCAAAATGAAACAGATTACTACTACATTGCAATGCTCATTATTACAGTAATTTTAAACAGTTACGAAAAGTGCTCGTTCTGTTGGAAATAAGGACAAATACGAGTTCGTCATGAAAAAAAAAAGTTCGTCACTGATTCAAAATGAATCAGTAAAGTAAATTAATTAAGTGACCGACTGTTAAATTTAGCTCGGCTTGTTGCAAGAAATCGTGAAGTGTTTCGAACACTTCCAAAAAAAGGGCTACCTCGTTCCTCAGTTTGAACAGCCTCGTCAGGAGTTACCCCTTGACAATCACCTAACTTCAATGTGCAAAAGCAAAGTGTTGTGAAAGCTGTCCATGTCTTCACACAACGATTTAAACACCCTGTAATTGGTAGGATTCACCTTAATAAAGTTGACGATTTTGACTTCTTCATCAAGAACGTTTCGCAAATGTGAAAATGTGACAAATAAAACGATTTTCTTCGAATTCTCTTTCAAGTACTTAGCAATTACAAGTAGCACAGAATATTGCACAACGTCGGTACTTTCGTCGACTTGGATAGAAAAAAAATTGACAATCTTTGACGTGACTTATGACCGTGCTCTCAACATCGTCTGGCATGTCCTGTATTTTTCGAGATACCGTATTATTTGACAGCGTATTAAACTCATTATATGAGCACTTTCCCCTATAAGCATGTATCTGACAGCATCTTCGATGCACGGTGAAATTAAATTTTCTCCAATGGTGTGATTATTTTCCTCGTCTCGCAATACGATAGCTAATGTAGTAGGAGAACTCGGTAGCTTTGACAGAATCGCTTTTGCCAGATTAAAAATTTGTTTTCACGTTTACTGTTGCACAGTAATTCATTTTGGTGTTTCAATCAACTTCCGCTTCCACTCAGATCTAGTGTTTAGCCACTTCCACTCCAGTTTTTATCCATAGCGTAAATCACGTGGGTAGTAGATGGTTGGTGGAAGATTGTGGAAGTAACACCCACAACGAAAATTAAACACAATACGAAATAACTGATTCTTCGATTTTATGAATTTTATGCCCGGCATGCGTCAACAATCAAATCTAAAACACTGAAGAAAAGTAGGCCAAGAGGAAGGAGTGCGCGAATCCGGATCATAGGCTGAGTGCGGGCGAGAAAGCTGATCCTTAAAGCAGACTCAACCCCTCTGTTATAGATTTTATTGATAGGGAAAAAGGTCAATATATATTACAACTGACAATTATTAGTAAAAATCTCTACCTACTTGTCAAAATTCTTTTTAATCTTTTTCTTTTGTTCTTTTTTTAGATGAGTGGCCGTCATTACCATTTTCTTTTCGCGTACCCCAGGTTGGGTCAAAAGGATAAATATGGGCTAGTGAAAAAAAGCAACAGGAATTCGACTTCTGACCAGATAGCCGCAGACCTTGATAACAATACTGACACTCGCGAATTTACGAGAACAATTTCTCGGCGAATAAATGATGTTGGCTTATATGCAAGGAAGTCTGTCAATTCCGATGCGAGAACATCATTGTCAAAAAAGATTACGTGGTTGTAATGGGCATATTCATTGGGAACAGCAACAGTGGTCCAGAGTCATGCTCTCTGACGAATCACGCTTCAGCATCTACAGTGATTCTGGACACAGCTATTGGGGAGAGAGCAGGGAACTCAATACCATCAGCAGAATGTACAGGAAATTGATCGCTATGGCCAAGGAGTAATGGTGTGTTTGGGTATCATGCACAATGGCAGAACTCCGCTTCATATCTTAAATGGAGGTATCGTAAAATTAAAGCCATATTGCACCGCCATTCTCCTGGGTCATGCCCGTCTTTTCCGAGGCACAGTTGGACCAAACTTTCTGTTCGCGGATGACAAAATGCACGTCCGCATAGGACAAATGTAGTGTCTGACACACCAGCAAGTGAAGATATTGAGCGCACGCAATGACCTTCATATTCGCCGAACCTATGATCCACTGAGCATGCTTGGGGCTCGCTCGCTCGGCAGACGTATTGCTCAAAGGCATAACCATCCTCGAACCATACAGAAACTCAAAATTGCCTTGAAGGACGAATGGGAGAAAATCCCTCAAGCTCTCAACAATTGGGTGGACCGCATACACAACAGATGCTAAATGTGCATCAGTGTCCGAGGCAGTCACACTTCATATTCTCTGAAGAGCTCATATCTGTCTTTATTTCCAGCAGAACGAATACTTTTTGTAACTCTTTACAATTGCTGTAAGAGCTTCTTTTTTTTTTTTCTTTTGCTGATCTTTCTTTGCCATGTGGCAAAAAATCTTTCATTTTAGATATTCAGAATATCTGCTATAAATGTGCCAAGTTTCATTTCTTTAAAGGATGTCTATCGTTAGGTATGGTGAAAAATAGCATTGTTCCTCAGCAAGTGGCAAGCAGCGTATCTCAAGGCATGAGATTTTTTTCAGTCACAAAAACACACGCTGAGAGCCTCAATATCTCCAACACGATACTTACGTAACATGAAAATTTAGAAATTAGCCATTTTCACTTCAAAATATGCAAGATAGTCGACCACACTTAATCGGATAACAACGATTCCAGCACACAATATCCGATTGTATGTGGGGAGGGGGGGAATTCAATTGCCATTTTGCAACGTTAGTATAGTTTGCATGTTGAAAGCCGATGAATGATCAATATCAATAAAGTTTCTCAAATAAATCAGTCATTAAAAAGGAAATGAAAATCATATCTAATTACAATGATCACTATGCCTAAGATTTTTACTTCTCGTTAGAAAAGTTGACGCCCTCTATTGGCTCAGCAGAGAACCAAAATAAAATAATTAAATGTACGTTTTGAAGACAACTTGAGTATTTGAGGCCAGTAACTACTCCAAGATGTATTTATCTTAACCTAGCGACACATTTTCCATTCATTTTAAATGTTTCATTCAATAAAAACATTATGTGTGGGTGATGCCGACATTGAGTCCGATGACGAAGGGCGTGTGATGTCGTCCACTGAAAGCGACCTTTACACGCGACTGCACTCTATGCAGTCATCTGGGTACATCCCCAGATTCTCTGCTTGCACTACACCTTCTTTTAGATTATATTCGATTTGCAAGTCTGTGAGTTTGATTGCCATCTATCTTTCATGAAAGTGAATTGAAAAAAAGGGGAATTTTTTACCGAGCCGCATTGAGAGCATTTTTTCTCCGGCTATTGCCGCAGCCTAAGGGTTAAACTGAACTTTTTGAGAATCGGTTTTATCTTCAGTGGAGACTATTAGATCATTGGGTGGATTGGATTGGTGATCATTGGATCATCACACTATCTTTGAGTGGCCTTTCTGTAATGTTTTCTGAAGACTTTTTTTTCTTTTTTTCCCGCTGACAAGTGGGATCCCCGGTAAGTGTGATAATGGTAATATTTTCCCTCTGAAGATGGCACCCATAGTATGTCAAAATGCTTCAGGAATTTAATATTTTTCCGTATATTTGTTTTTTATTTTATTTCGTTGGGGATTTCTGAGTAATGGCAGAATGTCTGTACTGATTGGAGTTGTTTCTTCGTTATCCGTCAACAGTTCCTTGCTGGGGCGTAAGACTTTTTCGTTTTCTGTCCTTTAATATCCATAACGTCTGAAGACAGTTTCTGAGTCTTCTACAACTTCTGGGAATTTCTCTTCACAAATTCTTATTTCCTGTCCTTGCGGGTCTTTATTAACTACTTTCACGTACAAGCTTTTGGCAAGAAATTTAGATTACCTCAATTTGACGAATGGGTGGTAAATCTGGTAAGCTCGCCCTACCTTAAGCACGTGTTAGAAAAAGGAAGGGGACAGGGAAAAAAATGTGAAAGGGAAAAAGTTTAATAGATAAGGTAGATATGAGAGTTTTTATAATCTTTTTTCACCTTAACCCTACGTGTTCTCTTTCGCTCTTACATGCATATAGTTGTAAGATACATTGTATGTATGTATAAATTTAACAGGAGCATAGAAAGAAAGTAGGGAAAGAAAAAGTAACCTCAGAGTTGGTATGGTTGCTATAAAGCTTCGCGATGAAGAGAGAGGAAAGAAAACACAGTGTTACGAAAATCATGTAAATAGTTCTAATTTATCATTTATTGCTTCACTTTTCGCCTGTAAATAGTCATTACCTTAGTGATGGACTCGCATCGCGAGGACCCGGGTTCGAACCCCCCCCCCCCACAGTGGTGGTCGGCTGAAGTTGGTTTCCTGTGGTTCCCAACTTCAAAGTGCGAATGCGAGCCAATCCCCCCGTTAAAAAGTCTCGCCACAGAGAGCAACAGGCCTACAACAGTAAATCTTAAATCATCATAATTCACTCATAGTTGAAAAAAATAGGTGGCAGATGGCAGCACTATAACAAGCATCACATAGAAACAAACTTCACGTTAGGTTCACGACACGGTCACGCACATTCCAACACTTACCAATTCTTAGAAGTTCCGAAGATAAATATGGACGAGGTGCATGTGTGATTTAGTAGGTTATCCTGCCGTTGATTGTAGGCAGAATATAAAACATATTAAAAACAACAATTTATTATGTATAGTTAGCTAGGAGTACAACAACGCGCTTGCAAATTAGCAGAACAAGTTAAACTAAACTTGTAAACAAAGTACGCATAAGAAGCGTCTGAAGGGTGCGCCATCTATACGAACTACGACACACTACATAGTCATTACTTTATGTAAAAATGAAAATTAAAGCATTTCTTTGTAAATCCCGTCAAATTCGCTGCAAACTTGGCGAGTTTGGTGATAAGTTCTGTGATTTGGCAACGTCATGGCGCAGAGAAATTCATAGAAAGAAAAGGAAAGAATGGAAGGTCGCGCTATATATATATATAGAATGGTGAAGAAATTTCGCGACTGGACCGTGACAAAGTGAAATAGAGCGCCAGATCAATTAAAAATTTAATAATTTAAGAGACCTACATCTCCTTCATCCTGGAGTTCACTACTGACGTGATACATTATTAAGACGTTATTTTTGTATTTTATTTCAATTTCTCGACTATCTTCTCTGTATAAAAGCGCCGCCAAAACCAAACTGAGGAGTGGAGAGAGAGAAGACAAACTTTTGTATGCGCTAGTGAGAAGCCAACTTTCAGGGGCTCTGTGCTTAACGTGTATGGGCGAATCTCCGCTTGTGAGAAGACGAGCACATAACTGTTCTCTAAAAGAAATTTGTGTTGTCCTTCAAATTGTTTCGTGCTTTGTCATTTCGAGTGCTTGTGAGAGACGTTTAATGGAACAACAGAGAACGTGTTTAAATATATTCCATTGGCGTTTGGTCGCAATATTACGTCCGTGATTGTAAAAAGGTTAATATACGTCCCGTGTACTAAATTTACTTCACTCCGGGAAACCCAGTGAGTTTTCTCATGTTTTAGGGATATATTTTTCAATCTTCATCAAAATATATATATTTATATGTATATATATATGAAATATGTAACTTTCTTTAACGATCATTCAGATTGAAAATATAGGGGAAAAGGTTGCTTAAGACTTTTCTGACGTCCCCCTACTACGTTTGCTCTATCGATCTCTGAAATACCGCAGACATCGATATAACTGCAGATAAGAAACGGGGGGGAGGGGGGGAAGGAAAAAAATAGTTTCCAAGTTGAGATATCGATACTTGGATAATCGATATGCGAAGAAGAACGGGAAAGGTCACCGGTTGGAATATTGGAAAAAATGAAGAAAACGCAGATTAAACTCGGCTCTAAAGGACTTTACGACGTCGACGTTCAGTTTGGAGATCGTTCGATGAATAGGAGCCGCCAATAACAGCTTTTATTGGAGCTTTTCCTTCTTCTTTTGATGAAATTCAGAAAGCGTTCATAATTAAATATTTGTTTGAAAATATCAATAAAAGTTTATCATTGATTTTTCTCAGTTACATTTTTTTGTACGCTTTAACATGCAGGGTAATCATAATTAAACTGACCCAACTTACATCTATGTAAAGCCCGTTCTGATTGACGTATTTGGTTAATATTGGTATGTACACGGTGCATAGGAAAATATATTTAAAATGGAAGAACTCCTAACGATCCTATCAGTATACTTTCAATTGGGAAAATCATCCAAATAACGTGTTAACCTCAAATACGTCATTCATATTGCAATGGGTTATATTGTTTTCAAAATGAAGAAAAAATCTTTTTATACATACACCCTGTCCTTAAAAACCCAATTACAAAGTTGTTGCCTTCTTTCGCTTGAGCCCAACAAAAAAAATTCCCATGTATCCATGTTTGTAAATGCAATATGTGCTGAGATGTTTGAATTCGAAAATCGCTGAAAATGAGCGCAAAAAAGAACAGCATATGAAGAGTAGAATGAGCTTTTTTATCCGTTAGTGTATATGGTTTTTTCTTCGCCTTTGGTGCTTTTCGAATTCAAATATCTCGGTGAATATTGCACTTGAAAAAAGCATGCATTTTTCTTTTCTCAGGAGATACAGGACAACAACTTTCTGATTGGGATTTTAGGACAGGGTGACCCCAAATAAAACGTTTTTCTTTTTTCTTTTTTTTGTTTAATAACTATACATACCCCTTGCAATATGTATCTGAGGTGCACATGTTATTTGGAATGCAGTATGAGCTTTAATGTTCATAAGTGCAAGGTCGCTCATTTTGGTACGACTTTTCACTAACGAGTTAAATATTGATATTATTTCGGATGCACCTAAGGTCAACGATTCGGGAATTCTCCTCGACGAATGGTTTAGGTTTTCTGAACATTGTTCCGCGGTGGTCAAAAAATCGAATAGAATGCTAGGTCTCATTCCTAAAAAGGGTCTGTTCGCGTTCTCGTAAAGTCATTCTTCCGCTTTTCCGAAGCTTAGTTCGTACTGAATTGTAGCATGTCGGAAGGTTTTTGAGACCATATTTATAGAGGGAAATAGACTTGGTTCAGGGGTTGCAGAGAAGAGATATGCGTGCTCTTGTTGCCACACAAGGCTTGAGCTAAGAAGAAAAACTTGATCTCTTCAATATGTTTGCATCGGATTAACCAGGTGATAGGAGGAGATAGGATCGAAATGTTTAAAATTTTTAACGGGATGAATAGGATGGACCGTGAATTATTAATACGCCATCAATCGACTGCTTCGACAAGGGGACACCATTATCGATTGGTAAGGGTCAATTCCAGGTTGTGGTGTCGCCGAGAGTTTTTCTCTAATAGGGTCGTTAATAATGGAATAGCTTACCTTCAAGAGCCATGTATTGTAACACAATTGACATGTCTAAAAGGATACAAAGGATACAAATACAACGCCACAACAGGCAAATTGCCCAACGAGGTGGCTGACTTAAGAACATCATGGATCCCCGAGCCATTTTTTGGAAGCCCTACTTACTACTACTACTACACCACACCACCCCCCCCCCCGCGGAACCCCCCAACGAATCGGTACATGCGGGAATGTGCGTGTACGTGTAGTGAAACCTAACGTGAAGTTTTTTGTTTCTCTGTAATGCTTGTTATGTGTAATGCTGCCATCTGCCACTAGTTTTTACTATACGATAGTATTACTAGTATTTACAAGTACGATAAACATATTGGGATAAATTGAGAAGCTATCCATACTTAGATAACACAACCATAATATTATTTTTATGGCAACGTAATATAATAGAGTATAAACTATTTTTTCATTCGTGATACATACTTTTATATTGGGTTTCTGTATTTTGGTTATATTTGACAACATATTTTTTATGGGCATCTTTTTTCAGCCACCTCGTTAGGCAATTTGTTTGTTGTAGCCTTTGCTTTTGTATTTGCATTTGGGTACTTTTTCCAATTGAAAATATACTTCTAGGATCAACGGTTGGCTAGTTATTCCAGGATAAAGGGACTTCGCTATTCACTCTGTATCTCATCTACATTTCGAACAAAAACGTAATTATTTCTTCAATGAATTTGTTTAAAAAACAAACTTCAAATGAAATCGGTATTAAAAACATTTCTCGCTTAGAACACTTCTTTATAAGGACGTTATTGAAAAGAAAACTGCTGTAACGTAGAGCTTTATAAGAAAATTATTTTTACAACCACATGATTCTGAAGAGGAAAAAAATCTGGTAAATATACATGCATACCATAAAAATGGAAATAAATTTTCAAGTACCTTTTCTCAGATTAACTTCCTATTTTTGTTTCTAAATCCAATAAAAGAATATTTCAAGAAATCGTTTTTTTGTGAATGTCACAATCGATATGGTATCCCAGTCCGAGAAATTAAGTTACAATAAATCAATGCAGAAATATTCCAGTACCATGTAAATAAAAGTAAAGTTTTGATACTGTTTTATTGAATATCTCACATTTTTTCGAATACCGTACCATTCAATTCTTATGAAAGAATCGCAGACATGTCGCTGTAAGAATAAAAAAAGAATGAGTTCTTTTTAGATAAGTACTACTCTTTTTAATGAAAAGCAAATAATGAAAGCTAATAACATCAAGTATTAATTTCAGTAATAGTATTAGTAAAAAGTAATATTTTGTTGAGAAAAATACGAGAAAAAATGTTTATGTAATTTTTCATGTCTTTCAATGTATATGAATGAAAAAAAAAAAATGAATTGGGGAAAAAAGTCTTGTGATTGAAATGAACCGAAGTATGTTATTAAAGAACAGGGTGTCCAATAAACTCGTAAACACGGTGAAACCTCTATATAATGATGTTCTACCAGCCGAAGAAAAAATACCGTTGTAGTGGGGACTAACGTTATATCGAGTGGCAACATTGTCATCACGTGCTACTCAATTTATGCTGTTGTTGGCCTGTTTTCTAAATCTGCGTTGTTGGTACCATCAGGAAAATCGGTTTAACCCCTTCGCTTACAAGTAATTGGCAACAAATTTGGAACATCTCTACTCGACGAATCGGCGATAAATGTGGTAACCTTGTCCTAACCTAACCACACGTTAGAAAAAAAGAAAAGGCGAAGGAAGAAGTAGAAGAGAAAAGAAGAGGGAAAAAACAAGAAAGAGAGTAAAACAGTATAATAGATAAGTAGATACCCCCGGAGGTAGTAAATTGTAACACAATTAACACGTTTAAAAAGAAGTACGATAAACATGTTGGGGTAAATCGAGAAGCTATACATTCTTAGAATAAGACAACCATAAGTATTCTTCATGGACATTGTGTAATATTCCATCATGTACATATATATATATATTGTTTGTAATTGCATTTTTATTTGGGTTGCTGTATTCTTGAAATATATGATATCCATCTTTTTGTTAAGAGCATATTTTTCTCAGCCACCTCATTGGGCATTTTGCCTGTTGTGGCGTTGTATTTGTATAAGGAAGTAGATATAAAGTAGATTTCTCTTTTCACCCTCCTGCCCTACCCTTTCCCCCTTTCACTTATATATATGTTAAGTGCCCAATCGCCACTTTTGTAGCATTCAACGCTGGAATAACACAATGATATAAAATTATTTCTAGTGACTATTTAAGACACCTTGTAGATTCTCGATCCAAAGATGAGACTCACGGTTTGTAACATAACTTAGATTTTATTAACAACAACGGAACATTATTAGTTTAACGAGCTAACACGTACATATTAACAACGCAACGCCAGCGCTCGTACAGTTAAGTGACAAGTTAAAAGTAAGCAAGCAAGTATTCGATCGCAGCTCGCTATTTATATACAATACAGGTTGAATCATGTCACGATCCTTGGCGTCATCTGCATGTTAATTACGCCGCCATATATGTATACAGTAGGAAGACGCACCACATGTGGAAAAAAAATCACTATCAGGTTATAGAAAAAAGGAAGGGGGAAAAGTTATAGGGTTACAACAAAGCTTCGCGATGATGAGGAGAGAGGAAAAACACCGGGAGAACTTGTTTGAATTTATTCCACTGACGTTTGGACGCAATATTGCGTCCTTGATCGTAAAGTGGTTAAAGTATTTTTTCGTCGCGGAAAAACTGTAACTAATTAGTTGATTAATGAAATTCATTCAGATGCATTGTCCCTGTAAATGAGTTTACCGTATTGTGCACTTTTTTGTCTTGCGAAGAAATGGCAACACCAAAAGTTTTATCAACATTTTCGGCGATCTCATTGGTGCAAAACACCAATGTTATCAGACGCTCTTGGAAGAATGAAAACAATTGACGAGAAAAGTTAAAATGAAATTCCAGACGATTTTTAACGAAGTATAAAAAAATGTCGTGGTAGTGCTTTTAAAAAAATCTCTTAAGAAAGTACCGTTGTAGAGGGATTCGTCGTAGTAGAAGAGGACATCGTTGTATCGAGCGGTTTTTAATATTAGACTATTGGCGATTCCCCATACAAGGTTGGAAAAAAAATGTCGTTGTAGAGGGATCTATATTATCGCTATATGGATCATTGTTGTAGCAAGGTTTCTCGTTGTAGTTTAAAATTTCTTAAAAATTGAAGGAATTGGTTCATTTGAATGCGGTTGGCGAAAAAATTATTCTCCCGAAAGGAGATATTTCACTCCGGAACAGAAAATAAAAATTTGTTCAGATTTCTGTTGATAGAGGGCGCTCCATGTCAGGAGTGATCGGACCCGAATATTTCTTCGGTCTTTTCTGCGTCCGAAACGATCGTAAAACTACAGCCGGCGATTCGTGACTGAGGTAAAACAACTTCACCAACGGTGTTTTTTTTCCACCAATGTCAACATCACTATGGAAATCCTTATGTTTAGTAACAGGGAAATTCAGAAATCAACTGTTAGAGTACGTCCACACTCATATACAACCTAAATCGTGCACCCTACATTTATAGTACCCTGATTTCAATATTTCCAGTTATTTCCTTTCGTGCGTTGCCCTCTTTCGACAAAAATTAGAATTTTTTTTTCATATTAAAAATATCCCTTTTCGCGAAAATAACTTTTGCACGAACCACATTCAAATATAGCGATTCCTTCAATTTTTATGAATCTTTAAACTATTTACAAATTTGTGGGCCACCTTGTACATTGAACTTGGAAGTTTTTCCAAGATCTTTTAATCTTTCAGACTTCGTTTTACGTCCGACACGTTCCAAGCATATTTAGGTGGTGGTAGACCGGGGTTGTACTCTACACGTGGGAAGAAAACGTATTTACGTGTACACTGTATGATTAATACTCTAATACACTGTGTTTTACAGTGGGCTTGAACCTTATCGATGTTGCGGGCGTCTGATAAAAAATTTTGAAGAAGCCCGCGAAACCAACTTATGCCGGAGCGTCTAAAACAGTGATTCCTAACGTGGGCGATGGAATGTTCCGGGGGGGGGGCGGTGGCGGTAGAAGCTACGGGTATAACATAGGATCCTATGGGTTGAATTGTGCTGGGGGGGGGCGATGAGAGAAAAAACTTTCTGGAGAACGGGGCGATGTAGGACAAAAAAGGTTGGGAAACTATGGTCTAAAGCTAGACTCTAGAGCATTGTTTCCCAAAGTGGGCAATATCGCCCCCTTGGGGAGATTTGATGCTCCAGGGGGTGGAGGGGGTAGAAGCTTTGGATTTTGTAGGGAATCCCATGGGTTGGCTTGAGTTGAGGGGTGATGAGAAAGAAATGTTTTGAAGGAGGGGGCGATGGAACCATACGTTTGTGGAAACCATGCTCAAGAATTGTAGATGGAAATGGGATTCACAAGGGCCTGCTTATTATAATGTGCAACAGATGGGCTGAAGGGACCCCCGCGCTAAACGGGGCCCCAAATGACTGAGGATTTATATTTATTCTGAAAAACATTAATTTCATCGGTCTCGGTTTTTGGTAATTTCGGGAACAATTTCTTTCTGAAAAGTTTTACGTTAAACTTTTTTTATTAATTCTGAAATTCTTCTTTCTGTAGATCTAAAAAACAATTTTTCCCCCAATTCCTGAAATGATTTCTTTCAAAATTTCTGAAATTATTTATTTTGTTAAAGTGTTTTCCAGAATTTCTTTGAATTCTGTAATTATACGTGCCCATAAGTTCGGATGCCCACTTTTCTCTCATTGAGTATATGAAATCAAGGCACCAAAAATAGTTTAGGGTCCTCGATCTCCAACTTGTTAGGGCGGCCCTGGTAATGTACCGGATATGCACACCAACTCTGGTCATATATCGCCACACGGGAAAAACAAAGAACTTGAACGCAATATTACGTCTTTGATCGTAAAGTGGTTAAAGTATTTATTGAAAAAAACTGAAATTATATACAGTCAAATCCAGTTTTAACGAATACCGTTATAGCGAAAATCTCGTTTTAACGAACACTTTTTTAACCCCCCAAACAAGTTTACATAGGCACAACGCTAGGTAACCTGGAATTCCTCTATAACGAAATTTCGTTTTAACAAAGTGATTCCTCCGGTCTCTTGGCGTTCGTTATAACGGGATTCGAATGTATAGTTAATTGAAATGACATTCATCAGATTCATTTAACCTGTAAAGAAGTTTACTGTATTGCACTTGCGTGTCTTGCGAAGAAAGTGACAACACCAACAACTTAAACAGTGCTGTTGGGTGGGAAATGAAGGCGCCATCTATCGGTTGTCACACCAGGCTCGGTAGGTAAAGAACTTGTTTCTGACGTCCTATGCCCGGATTCGAATGCCTGTACCTCGACGGTAACCTTCATAATGGAAGACGAGCATCTTCTTTGAAGTGGCAAACCACTCGGTGCACGACACTGGCGGATCTGAAAGAATTTCAGGATCGATGGGGGAGGGGGGTTCCAATTTGCTGACTTTTGATGACGGGGGGGGGGGGTTTGGATGATGCTTACGTCATCAACCATCCTTCATGAAAATATGAAATATTCTTAATGTGATCTTGTCGGCCAAAAACGAGAAAAAACCTTTCGCTAGTTTGTGGGCACCTGAACTAACATTCTCCCTATTGATGCGTCCCTTACAGAGCCCTTTTAGCGATCTCTAAATGTTTCACGGATCCTTCAAATGCTTAGGAAATGTTTCCAAGCCGCTTAACTGCTCCGGAACCGTGCCATGCACTCTAGTGATCCGCAATTATGCCACGGATCACTTAAGTAATTCTAGGAATGTGCTGCGGGTAACTTGAGTGATGTAAAACCGTACTGGGGGCCGCTTAAGTGCTCTAAAACTGTGCCATATGTCACTCAATGGATCTCTAAATGTGCCACGGATCGTTTGTGTTCTGGAACTGTGTCGCGGGTTACTTAAGTGATATTTGAATGTGCCAAGGGTTTACCATATATGGCCTAGAGGGTGGGTCGCAATGAGTTTCTTAAAAATACAGTTTGAGTTCTTACCCTTCAAATAGCATTCAAATCCACAGAAATTTATTATAATAACTTAGAAAGGAATTTTCTTTCGAAATTTTAATTTTTTTTAAATATTTTCTGCATTAAAAAAATAAATTTTTATTTCGTCTGGGGGGGGAAGGCTCGCGAGCCCCCCTATTCCCCCCTCCCGCATACGTCTCTGATCCCACCAATATGGGTTAGGAGGTAGTTCAGTGCTGACGAAATTTTGCTGACAAGGGGGGGGGGTGCAGGTCAGAGTTTTGCTCACAGAGGAAGTCAAAAATGGCTAAACATTTTCTGACGTAATACTTGAACGGCCCCAAGTTTTTAAATACGATCTCCCAATTCCAATCAGAAAGTTGTTGCCCTGTCTCTCCTCAGGCCAACAAAAAAAATTAAAGTTTCTAAGCGCACTATTTACTGGGATATTCGAATTAAAAAATCGGAGCAAAGTTGGGAAAGGACAGCATAAATGATTAAAAGGAACGTTGTCTCCATTAGGTTTTGCTGTTCTTTCATAACATTTTCCTATTTTTTTTTTTCTTCATATATCTCAGCAAATATTGCCCTTAGAAACATGGAAGTTTTACTTTTGGCCTCGGGAGATACAGAGCAATAACTTTCTAACTGGAAGTTACAGGACAAGGGTCTGTATAAAAATTTAAATTACCTTATTTTGTGATACACTGTATTTTCACTCTCAAAACTTGTATATAGTAATTTTTGAAAACACCTTTGGAGCGTTTTTAAAATGGGGAATCATACATCTAAAGACGACGGGTTGATGAGATAAAGGGGGGCGCGGTAACCCAGGTCGATAAGATACTCGCCTAAAGTACCAAAGTATGCTTAGAGGTGTCGCGAGTTCGATACCCGGTTCATTCTTGTCAGAAAACTTTCCTGACGCAGGGGTACAACAAAAACGGCGACTTGACCTCAGAAAAAATTGCTACCGCAGGGAATCCCCCGTCGAGAGGTTAGCGCACCAACCTCTCGATGAGTATGAAAAACAAGCCTGCCGTTCGGAATCGGCAATAAGGTGTAGGTCCCGGTCTAATTAGCCCTCGTATGCAGAAAATGGCCGAGGTGAGACAAAAATGATCAAATGATGAGATAAAGGCCACCCTGTTTAACTTTCGGCTGCCTTTGGACTTTTTCTCGCATTATTAAATGTATTTAAACTTCTTTCAATGTTTTCTGTTGTTTTCCAGAAATGGTTGTCGGGACACTTCAAAAAGCTGCGAGGGCCACAGAAGCCCCTAACACACAACGCCAAAAAATCAGAAAATTCTTCGTAGGAGGGGGGGGGAGATGAGATGTTTTTATTTCCCTCGTTATTTCGTTTGTTTTTAATTTTCTTTTACATTGGATTTCATCCAAATTGCTGGCCATAGTCCAAAGGCGGCGTTCATTAGATTCGTTTCGAAATGCCAGACATTACCCGAAAATATCCTAATGGCCATTTTGGCCTTGTCCTTTTTTACGCATTGCTACTGCTGCATATTCAGCGCTGTCCGCCCCAGTATCATTCTTCCAATCTTCCGCCGCATTACAAATTGGCCTCCCATGCGTGAAATGCGCTGCATAAATGCCAGAAGGGAGGCGGAAAACCTGCTTGAAAATACTTCGTGTATTTATAAAGGTTAAATCTGTGTTTTATATCCATGTGTATATACAGGGTGATTCAGAAAAGATCGGAAAAATTTTAAGATGTGATAGTACACACCAATACATACAATTGCCATCGAAGAATGCATGGTCTAACATGAAACGCAAACGCGAAACGGCCGCTCCTCAAATGTTAAATGGCATTCCTGTTGAAATTTATCGAGAGAAAAAGAACACCATGCATGCAATTTAACCTGGGAAGAAGAAGGAACCGTATGCAAATCTGCGTCACAGTGAATAAAAAGCGCGGAAGCCAACCGTGTGAATTTATTCCAGCGTGCAACCGTTACAACAGTTGTAACATACGGGATAATGGCGCTTTGGTAATACTGAAAAGCAGACTCGCATTTCATTTACGGAGCTGCAAACGGAAGCACCACAGAGGCAACACTAATGTACGGTGAGCGTTTTGCCCGCAGGCGATTGCCCAATCCGAAAACATTTGCGCGTTCGCATCTGCAGCTGTTTGAAACGGGATCTTTTCTTGCTTCCCGGTCTGATGCACTGTGACGCAGATTTCCATACGGTTTCTTCTTCCCCAGGTTACATTTGCATGCAGGTGTGGTGTTCTTTTTCTCCCGATAAATTTCAACAGCAATGCCATTTTAACATTTGCGGAGTGGCCGTTCCGCGTTTGCATTTCATGTTAGACCATGCATTCTTCGATGGCAATTGTATGTATTGGTGTGTATTATCACATCTTAAAGTTTTTCCTCCCATCTTTTCTGAATCACCCTATGGATATTTATGTGTGCATTCATGAGGTCATTAGATCGACGGGTATTAAGTTTTATATCGTATACATATTTTACATACGAAAACCTGTGTTAGAAAAATTGAAAAGAATGCATGATGTAACATTTTGAAACCTGTGTTATGTGGGACAGAAAAACTAAGTTGTCTCGTTCGACCAAACGGGACATATAGTAATCAATCGGTTATTGTTATCAGACAGCGCGAGTCCCGATGTGACCATATTAAGTGGAATCCCATGCACTGTATACACATATTTTGCCGTAATTTATGTAATTATGCTCATTTATTAGTTGTAGTAAAATGTTGAATGAAGGAGCAAACGATTTGACTAGATGACGGAAGAGGAAACAGTGGACATTACGAAGGAAACCGGAAACGAGTGTCTTGCTAAGATAAAAAAAATAAATAAATAATAAATAACTAAATTAGATTCAACTAAATTGCGGGACATTTCTTTACAAAAAATTGGGAATGAGAGAATTGATAAATTTTTTTTCGGAAATTTAAATGATTTTTAATCCGAGGGAAAGATTCCAATTGGATTAATCGTCATCATGACCGTTGTCCCATTACAACAACCGGTAGGATTAGTCCCAAATGTTTTCATAGAACGAATAACCTATGTTTTTCTCTCCAATACAGCGACCTTCCAATATCACGTCCGTTCTCGACGGGGGTCGTTATAACGAGCGTCGACTGTAACATTAAAAATACTATTTTACCATTGATTTATTTCAAATATTTTACATATATAGTTTTGATTGCATATGCTATTCTATATGCTAATATAAAATTTTACATATCTCTGATACTTAATTTTTTATAAATTTTCGAATAAACATGTATTAAACATATCTTTCACGCATGATGAAATACTATGACATCAATGTAATTGAATAAAAATCAATTCAAAATAAAGGAAATTGTTCAGTTGATGAAATGAAGTAAAAGTTTGACATTTCATTGACTATTAAAATTAAATTTTAGAATTTAAATTTAAAAAATTTTAACTTAAAATTTTAGTTCAAATAAGGTTGAGTCTATGATATCTTAAACTTTTGCTTCATTTCATGAACTGAACACAGTTTTCCTTATGTATTTTGAATTTCTTTTATTCAATTACATTGATGTCATGGTATTTTATCACGCGCGAAATTTTGTTTTTATCGCAATTTTTCTTCTTTGAAAATTTACAAAAATTTAAGTATCGGAGATATGTAAAATTTTATACTAGTATAGGATAGCACATACAATCAAAACTATAAATAAAATTTTTGAAATGATCAAGGTTATTTTTAATAATATTTCTGTTAAAGTGTTACGAAAATTATGTAAACAGTCATTATTTAATCAGAAAGAATAACTTTGCCCGAAACTATAGAAAATATTCACAACGAGATGAGGACAAATAGCAATTTATAATACACCGACATATGGTTCGGCACTCATGGGTGAAAAACACGTTCTGTCCCAACGGAAAGCGTGGTCAGACTGAAAGAGCGTCTGTGGTGGTCAGAGTTGTTTCCTTCACTTCAGCATTTTTATTATCAGTTTTGACGTCTCAGCTGTTGCCTTTTGTTGATGTCAAAACTGATAATAAAAATACTAGGCGTTTTCCACCTTGATGACGGCACCCATGAGTGCGGAAACATATGTCAGTGTATTATAAATTGTTATTTGCTCTCATCTCGTTGTGAATATTTTCTAGTCATTATTTATCATTTATTATGTCATCTTTCACCTGTAAATAGTCATTAACGCATTTCTCTGTAAATATCGCTAAATTGACGACAAACTTGGTGAACTTGGTGACAGCTCCGATGATTTGACTGTGTCACGAAGCCAAAGGAAAGGAGCAGATCTCACGAGACTGTGAGAACTTTCTAGAACCTTTCTTTTGCTTGTATAAAAGTGCCGCCAAAACGGAACTGTGAGCTATTTCTTGAGTTTTTTAATACGCGATCTCTGGTATGTGAGAGAAATCGCTCTCTGTTTAGTGAGATTTAGTCAAAAATCTCTGCTTGTGAATACGTGTACATAGCTGTTCTGTAAAATAAATCTGTGTTGTCCTTAGAATCGCTTTGTTCTTTGCCATTCCGAGTGCTTGTGAGAGAGTCATTATCCGGAACAATAGTTTTTCACCATGTTAGAGGGCATGAGCCCCAAGGGGAATATGAGGATTCAATCAACTCTAACTGAATCTACCAAATGTTTTTTGTTCAAATCTGACTAAAAATATTGAAATAATCCATGACCTCATAAAAAGTTAATGTCACGACAAATGAGTGCGTTATTCATTCAATAGGTGATCCAAAAAAGTGCTAGAGTATGTGACTTTTTTTTTTTGGTGAGGCAGTGTATGAATGATTATTTTTCTTGGGATTGTGAAACAAAAGAAAGGATTTGATGGACACGTAAGGGAATTAGGAAATTATTTTTTCCTTTCAGACGCGTCGGAAGTTCTTTCATTATCTTGAAAAGTTAATTAAAGTATCAATTCCCTAATGGATTCATTTGTAATTTAACAGGCATTTTTTTAATGTGTTAGATGAATTTCCACGTGCATTAATCTCCGTGTCCGTTTCATATATATTTTACTCCCGTTTTTCTTGTACAGGTATTTCCCAGACCATGTAATGCAAGAAAAAAACTTCATCGCAATAACATTTAATTAGTAAAAAAACCATGAACTTGATTATTTTATTTAATTAGCATTTATTACGAATTCATTTCTATTTGTATTTTCAAACGCAAAAAATTTCAAACATCTCTCGTGGAATCGGAAGTAGCTAATTAGCGGATATATCCGGTTTTCGCCGGAATCAGGCCGAAACGTACGATTCGGTTCGAAATGATGGATATTCCGGAAAAATAACTCTCTGGAATGCTAATTAAACTTATGATGTATTACAACGGTTGTGATTATTATAATGATTATCACGCCACGTGTATGATAATTGATTTGATCGTGTTTGTTTGGGTAGAAATATCCGGTGAAAATGAATGCGTGGGGTTATTCAATTATTTCAAATCGTATACCGTCGGGGGGGAGCTTTTGAAATCGTATTAAGTAAAACCCGGTGATTTGTCACTTATTTCAGTGGAATTAGATATTAAACTGGTGTTTATAAATCAAACGTAAGTTCTCTGCTGTGTATTATAATTCATTAATTAATTATGAATGTTTGTTGAAACGGTTTTTCGGTTAGTTGCAACTAAATTGATCGTTCTTTGAAAGAAAGAAAACTCCAAATATGGTCACGGCAAGAAATTTGGCCATGCCGTCGTCACGCGATTGTAATAGAGTTTTGCATATTTTGTTTGTGCGTGATTGCAGCGAGAGGATTTATGCATCTAGTGCAGTGTTTCTCAACTTTTCTGAAGACAAGGACCATTAAAATGTCTGAAACAATTTGACGGACCACTTGAGTCCCGTATTACGGGAAATTTCTGTAATTTTCGATGTTACGATTTTTTTATATATTTGTCCCATTTTTTCAACGACACTCATTTCAATTTGTTACGTTTATACTAATGTCAGGAATACACGCGCACACACACATACACAGCATTTTCATAATATAAAGCCGCGTATTATGATAATTATGGCAGAAATTAGAAATATTTGTCTCACATTAATATCCCGTGTCTTTGTTTCATTTTATTTGCCAGGTTTAACGTTTTGTTCTCAATTTTTTTTTTAATTTCAATTTACGATTGGTGATTGTGCCAACTTTTTTCTGACAATGTTTATTGACGATATTAATAATTCTAACTCACCATCAGATAAGAAATTTATTTGAATATATTATATATGAGAATTGCATTTGAATATAATTAATGTATTTGTAAATGTATATAATTACCAATGTATATACATTTAGAATTATTTATTGATTGATGCTAAATGTATTTTCTGAATACTGAAAGTGCTAAATGTATTTTCTTTAACACATTTAGCACTGTTCTTTTATTTACAGTTTGATCATAGAAAATTGTCTACGGTCGACTATACAGGCCACGGCCTCTTGTCGACTAATAATATGTTATATATTGTAATCTTAAACTGAAATAAATAATAAAATTGGCGATGTCCCGTATTTTTTACGGATTATTATTTAAGATCCCAGTTTACCGAATTTTATTTTTCCTCAATGAAATATGGTCATCAAATCATTTGAATAGCTTTGTTTACTGCAATTTGTGGCATCACTTAATTTTCGCAATCTTCAGAAATTTTAGCAGTAATTAGCAAAATGCATTTAAACCAACAAATTACAAAAAATTGCAACAAATTACTAATTTGCAAAATTTAGTGATATCCCGTATTTTGGATCGCAATTTCCTGCATTCTCCTCGATGATATATGATGAACCTAAGTATGAAAGTGTAATGTTATTTGAATTACAACGGTGAATAATTTTATCAAGTCGGCTGCGGTTCACCTATGCCATCGTCGTGGACCATAGTTTGAGAAACGTTGACCTAATGCATGGATGCACGATTTTTAGGGTATATTTTACAGGGTATCGTGTAAGATTCGAATTGCATGTTCGATGGGCGAATAAGGAAGTTGAAGACTCCGGAGAAGGATAATCATATTAGTTTGTGTGAATGAAGCAGGTTCAATTCTCGTTCTGTTCGAAATTTTCGAGAGTAAGCACGTAAATTCGACAAGTAGGGCCTATGAAAGATCACTTGACCCGGGGGCCCATTATAATCTTAAGACGACGCTGACGGAAACCCTATTTCTTCGGCTAAATAGTTTAGTCACGTGACTATTGGCTAAAGCTACTGTAATTTTTTGCCCCAAAAAACTAGATGTACTGTCGCTATGTCCGATTCCGGAATTCCGATCCACTTGTGACTTCGAAAATATCAACTACAATACAATATTCGTTTAATTATTCCCCCCCCCCCTCCCAAGAAACAGAGCCCCACGGTAACCAATGATTTAGTGCAACAGCGGAACTTTTTTTCAGTAGACATTTAATTATGCGGTCTAGTGCTCCCGACTGTAATGGCACAATTTGCTATCAAGTTGGCACAGTCGCTTTCATCCTAGTTTGAAGAAGTGCCTGTGCAGCCGCTACAGTTCTGGTTTACCCTTAGAAGCGATGGGTTTACACTTCGGTATGCTCTTTATTAGCGCAAGTCTAACAACGGCTACTGGTAACTGTCGCAAGATCGAGAACAAATTGCTCAGTGGGCTACTAGTCTCACTCTTTCACTCCTCTATTGCCATAGCTGGCTTCGCAGTTCGTTTTATCCATTCTGGTTGATCTCCATCCCATGATCGATCTTCATTTTGATACGATATTCCGATCTAACTTACGACCGTTGTAGAGAATTCAGTGCAAAATTAGTTTATACAAGAATCCGAGCCCCACGGTAACCAATAATTTGTATCAGCAATGGTATTTTAATTTCTTTGGGATTCCCGGTTAACGGCTTTGGAATACCGCAACTGGCTTTCCATTTTTGAGAGCGGCTTCCGTTCCAGTGTGAAGCGCTCGCGCAATGTACAACTGCTTCCATTGTGGTTGCATTCCTGTCAGAAATCCTTACTGCCACCTTAGTTTCATAGATGGGCTTTCACTTCGTTAGCGCAAGTCCAGCAACTACTGGCTTACTATCTGAACATCGACAACTTCAAATCCCTCCTCTGTCTATCTCCTCCACCATCCCCCCCCCCCAGTTACCGAGAAGCCAACTTCATTTTGATGCGAAATTCTGGTCCTTCAGTTGTTTTTTAAAAATTCTGAACATTCGTTTAAATTTTAGAAGAAACAGAGCCCCACGGCAACCAATAATCTGCAACTACAATGAAACAAATTTCTGTGCTGTCTAGCGCTCGTTTGCGGTATTCCAAAACCACAATTCGCTTTTCAGTTTGGAAAGCCGCTTTCGACATATTTAAGGGCTCCTATAGCCGCCCTCATTATTGTTTGAAGGGATTGTAAAGCCGTTTCCGTTCCACTTTACGTGTCTGGACGACCGCTTTCATTCCGTTCCTTAGAAGTGATGGACTTGCACTTCAAGTCGCACTTTATTAAAGTCTAAAACTACTGGTTTACTGTCACAAAATCGACAACTTCAAATCGCTTAGCACTATGTAATGCGCTCTCACTCCTCTATTGACACTATGCCCCTTAACTAGTTTCCGAAGTGTGTTTCATCATTCATTCCGTATCTCTGCCTCTTATCCACCATCCCCCACCTTCTTTTTTTCTTTTTTTGCCGAGAAGCCAACTTTAGATCGATCTTCATTTTGGTACATGGTCATTCGCTTGACTGTTTTTGAAAAAATGGAGAGAAAAACGAATCAATATTCGTTTAAATCTTTTTTTACAACAAGAAACAGAGCCCCACGGTAACCAATGATTTGCAGCAACAGCGCATCCCCTGTTTAGCCGTTGCACAGCGACAAAAAAATTGACTTTCAATTATATTTCCTTTCCGCAGTCTCTAGTGCACCTGTCTGCGGTTCTGGAATACCGCAATTTGCTCTATACATTGGATAGCCACTTCTAGCTCACGAGCCTGGACGACATCTTTACTCAGATTCTTAGAAGTGATGGCTTTGCACTTCGATAGGCATTGCATTAGCGCAAATCTTACAATGGCCACTGTCGTTAGACCGACAACTTCAAATAGCTCAACACTATTTCATCCGCTCTGTCGCTCCTCTTTATTGACACTCTGCCCCATAACTACTATCGAAGTTCGTATCCCCATCCATTCCGATTCTCTCTCTATCCTCCACCATCGCCCTCTCCTTAGTTACCGAGAAGCCAACTTCAGATTGAACTAAAGATCGATCTTAATTTTGATAGGAAATTCTGGTCCTTCAATTGACATTGTTTTAAAACATTTTGTACAATATTAGTTCGAATTTTAGAAGAAACAGAGCCCCACGGTAACCAATAATTTGCCGCAACAGAAAACCCGCAATTTTTTGTGCTATCCAGCGCCTTTGAACGCGGTTTCGGCGTTCGGCTGTTTACTTTGAACAGCCGCTTTCATCCTGGTTTTCACGATCTTCTGCAGCCACTTTCGTTCAATTTCCTAGAATCGATCGACTTGCACAAGCTCGGAGAGCACTTTATTAGTGCAAATCTAACAATGGCTACTGGTTTACTGTCGTCAGTTAGACAACTCCAAATCCAACAATCGCTCCACAATCTTAGCACTATTTCAGGTGCTCTTTCACTTCTCTTTATTGACACTCTGCCCCATAACTAGTTTCTAAGTTCGTTTCATCATCCATTCCGATTCTCTGTCTCTCCTCCACTATCCCTCCCTCCTTTGGTTACCAAGAAGGAAATTTCAAATCGATCTTCATTTTGATACGAAATTTTATGGTTCTTCCTTCACTTATGTGGCATTTTATTCCCATATCCCGTTTCTATGTTACGAGGATCCTTCGCTTTACGCGTTTTACGAGATTTTTCCTGTCGCGATAATTTTGCAGAACCAATTAATCACGTAAAATCGGAGACATCACTCCGAACTCATTGCATGACTTGATTCTCTTTGTCATATGTCTGTTCTCACAGGTTTTTTTATAATTGTATATGAATGCATATACATGACTGGAGGTCCTTTAGATCCCATGATGGGGACATCTTTTTTTCTCCCTGTAACTCAGAATTTGCTCTGGTACGATCACGCTGTCAGGGGCAATGAGCTTACATCATGTAACCGACAGAGCCTGACCGTGCTCCGTCCGTTCTATTCTGTTCTATACGTAGATTTGTTGTTTCAGTTTGTCAGAGGCATCCAGGCTGAGCTGGATCGATATAAGGTCTAGACACATATGTAACGCAGCGCGATCGCTTTAATAATTCATCATAATCCTTCAGATTTTGTCTTTTGATTTAATAAGAATGTCAATTGCTTTTTCAAACTTGATTTTTTTATATGATTGTACTAGTGAAAAATAAATTAGCATGATATTTTCGGAAGTTGAAGGCGAGTCACCAGCAACAGGGGGTCACAATTCCCACTCAGTGAAGACTAGTCAATTCAGGTCAAATATTTTTGACCTGAGAATGAGAGAAATATTCAGTGAGAAATATTTTAGCTAACTTTTAATATTACTCGCGGGTTTAACATTGATGCAAAAAAATTTAAGTTTTTCACATCACAGTTTTCTTCGAAAACATTCCATAAGTTTCCTTGGTACAAAAGCCACACACACAGCCATACTTTTACTTCCAACATTGCCATCTTTCGAAGATAAAAAGGTAATAAATTCACTCGATTGTGAGACTTGGTTTCGTATTTCTTAATTTACTGACATTTAATCATTTATCAAGGAAAAAAGATATTTGTCTAGTTTTTCAATCAGACTGAAATGACGTAGCACTTCCCGTGTTGATTAAAGATTTCTCTCATAATCAGATAACTTCGTAACGTGGAGCGATCGCATTTTTGAGAGCTCTTCCGATTCGAGACCAAATTAAACAATTTTTATTTATATGAGGACTGGTTATTTAAATAACATACAGCACCTCAGTGATGGACTCGCATCGTGAGGACCCGAGTTCGAACTCCCACAGTGGATGTTCGGCTGAAGTTGGTTTCCTGTGGTTCCCAACTTCTAGGTGCGAATGCGAGCCGATATTCCCGCTAAAAAGTCTCACCGCAGAGAGCAACAGGCCTACAACGGCAAATCTTCAATCATTGCACTTCACTCATAGTTCGAAAAATAGGTAGCAGATGGCAGCACTATAATAAGCATCACACAGAAACAAGCTTCCCGTTAGGTTCACAACACGGACACGCACATTCCAACACGTACCAATTCTTTAGAAGTTCCGCAGAGGAATATGTACGGCGTGCATGTGGGGTTTAGTAGTTATACCTCGGCACCGCTGTGGCGGTCGAGTGGTCATAGTGGCGGACCCGCATCGCAAGGTCCGAACCCCACCGTCACCCAAGTTGTGTTCAGCTGAAGTTGGTTTTCTGTGGTTCTACGCTTCGAGACTTCGTGAATGCAAGCCGATCTCCCCTTTTAAAAGTCTCGCCACTGAGTGCCAGAGAACTACAACCGATACAAATGTAATTCAATCATTAAACTTCACTCACTTCTGAAATATAGTTGGCAGCACAGAAAAATCAGACATAACGCTAGATACTACTCACTGGGTAGTAAATTGCCCAGAGATGGCGATAAAGCTGAGTTGTGCTCTGTTTTAAAAGAAAAAAAAGTTACACCTCGGCTATATATAAAACGCAGATCATTCATTCCGGAATCACATTCGTCCGAGATTTCAATTCGTTCCAGGTACGGCCCAAAATTTGAAGATAAGTTTATAAAAAACACTACACTTTTTTAGAAGCACTAGAGAAAAACAGACAAAATTGATCGGGGGGCTTGTTAAAATGAAGAGCTTCACGATTGAATGAAGTAGAATTTACAGGAAGATGACAAACTGGAGAGTATTTTATTTTACATTATATAGGATACATATACAGGGTGTCCTGCGAGTCTTAATTTAGCCTTTATCTGATCAACCGTTCGTCGTAGAGGTAAGAGATCTCCTAGTTTCATAAATACTCAAAATGTGTTCGAGAATCACTGTGTGCCAGTTTCGAGAGTGAAAATACAGTGTGTCAGAAAATAAAAGATCTAAATTTTTATACGTTCCACTTGTCCTCCAACTTCTAATTAGAAAGTTGTTACCCTGTCTCTCCGGAGGGCAACATAAAAAATTCCATGTTTTAACTTCAATAGTCGCTTAAATATTTTAATTCCAAAAAACAGAGGAAAAGTTGGGAACTAACGGACAACGCTCCTTTCCCTCACTTACTCGGTTAAAAGTGACGACCAGTTTTCCTAGACATGTCGTTGAGCTATGGTTCGTTGTATCACGACTAAAGATTGCCGGATGTCGTATAAGTGATTCCTTCCCACACCATTACAATCTGCAGTTGTATTGCTTTCCGAAGAAAAAACGTTATTAGTCCGCTGCTGACCACTGGGGTGCCGTCAGCGGACACAAAACAGAATCGCAATTCATCGCTGAAGCCGATGCGGTACCAAATCACAGCTGTCCAGGTTAGTCGCCCTTGACGCCACAGCAAACGAAAGTGTCAGCGATCCTCTCTTTCTCTCCAGTTGACCGACCAAAGTCACTCACATAATAATTAAGTATTCATGAAATGTTGTATAGTAATACTTTTAAAATAAAAATTCTTAATTAATTATAACGTAAATATTTTTCCTATTTGAAATAAAATTTTCTTGACACAGTACATATATAACAATCCTGTTTAAATGTCTCGCCATTGAGAGTAACAGACCTATAATGGAATGAATTTTGAATCATTACACTTCTTTCATAGTCTTAAAAATAGATGGAGCACTAAAAATTCCCGTATAACGTTAGATATACATTCGATACTGTTAAGAACACATACAAACTTCTGGCATAATTCATGCAGTACTAAATTTCCCTGGCGATAGCCCGGAGTTGTACTCGGTATAGAGAATGGGGGGGAAAGTGTGTGTATGCCGTTAACATTCCAAAAAAAAACGGCATTTAATACTACATTAAACACATGGGCTTCTAATCCGAAAGCGAGATGGCAGCACTTAATGACATATCATACATATATGAGGTAACTAGACGTCCTTTACGAAGACATGCCTCCTGTTCGATATAATTTCAAGCGTCCTCCTACGTTTTAGAAAATTTGCCCTATTGTCTTCCTTTTGAGATTCTGAACTCTGAAACCTATGTCTCTTGTATCTTTCCCCCATACATTTTTGTAGGCGTTGACCAATAGTCAGTGCCGAATTAACGCATAGGCCCCACTCGGGCAGGACCCGGGGACCTCAATTGAACAAGGAGCCTCAAAAATGTGAATTTGGACGGGGTTGTTGCCTCTTTCATTTAGAAGTGGAGAAAATAGGATGCAAATAACATTCAGTGCTGATTGCTATAGAGCGATATTACCTCTGACAAAAAAGGCAACAACCCCGAAAGAAAAAAAACTTTCTGAAGGTAGAGAGAGAGAAACTTTCGCGCCTTGCTTCAGGCAAAGTTATAAAACTGACCAGACGGTGTGAACAATTTATTAAACGCGCGAGGAGACGGATCGTTATGGGTTATTTTTATGGTTTTTAGTGGTTCTGTTTTAGTTGTAAAAAATTAATGGTGATTTTTTTGTTTTATCATAGTGGCGCCATCTGTTGGGAAAATTGAGAAAAGTGATGTTACTAAGACACGCAAGCATCCTCCTTTCTCAGTTTCCGCGTGAATCTGGTAACCCTATACATCCCTCACACCTCTAGATACAAAATCGCTTATCGGCTAGCTTCATCTTATAAAATACTAGCTATTACCCGCGGCTTCGCTCGCATGGATTTGGTAATCTGAAGATTACTCGGCGATGAGTCCCCCATGTAACATTTGAACACCCTCGTGACTCCCTTGGGAGTTGAGTTTTCAAAAATCCCATATCAGTGGGTATCTATATCATAAAATACTGGCCAAATTTCATATTTATAGCTTCAGTGGTTTCGGCTCGTCCATGATTGTTTCATGCAATCTTTGAACCGCTTTATCACCCCTTTAGGGTAAATTTCGAAAAACCCTTTTGGAGTGAGTCTTTCCATCACGAAATGAAACCACTGACGAAATTTCGCACTTACGGCTCGGCATGATTTCCCTTTGTTACCTTTGAACCCCCCTTAGAATTTGAGAAATATCATTGGTCAAGAAATTAGTAGAATGGCAGAAGGGCGACAAAATTTATGGGGCCAAAGGCGGTTAAACCATAAATCCACCTGGAGGTTACCTAGGTTAGGCGAGTAACAAAGTCAGTGAATGACTAAAAGAGTGGCCTAGAGAGCAAGGGACCGAGGTCAGTGAGTGACAAAAAAGTGTGGAATCATGTGAATGGCACGAAGAACGAACTAGAGAGCGAGGGATGAGGTCGGTGACCAATGGATAAAACAAAAGAGGGCTCTAGAACAAGAGACCAAGGTCAGTGAGCGACTAAAAAGCGTTGAATCATTTGAATGGCAAGAAGAATGATCTAAAAAGCGAGGGATGAAGTCTGTGAGCAACCAAACGAGTAACCTAGAGAGGGTGTAAGCATGGGAACAACCAAGACTGACCTAGAGCATATGCAATCATGTGAGTCACCAAAACAATGTGCAAGCATGTGAGTCACCAAAACAATGTGCAAGCATGTGAATAACCTACAGAGTGTGTAAGCACGGGAGTGACTTAGACAGCGAGTGACCAAATCAGTTTGCAAGCATGTGAGTGACCAGAAGAGTGACAACAGTCACGGGGGAACAAGCGTGCTATAGCCCGGGGCAATAATTTGAATATTAATTTGAGGAGTGGAAAGAGTCAAGAAAATTCGACTAGAATGGGAGAAAGGCGGCAAAACCATAAATCCCCTCGTCTGAACATACTTTTAAGTATTGACTTAAAGTAATATAAATAAGTCTCATTGTAATTTCCGGTTATTATGCATAATCACGAGCATTTTGATAAGTATGATAAATTTTTTAATAAGTGTTAAAAAAATTATCACTTTCACCGGCGATTATGCATAACACCCAAGTGTCGCATCGTTGGTAAACATGAGAAATCTGTAAATATTATACTAGAGGTCGATTGAGTGATTTGGAAATGTGCCGTGGATCACTTGAGCGATCTGAAACTACTTGAGTGGTCTGGAACTGAGCCACGGGCCGCTCAAGTGCTCTGGGAACTGTGTTGCTGGTTACTCAAGGGACCTATAAATATAAAGCGGGTAACGTGAAGGATTTAGAAATAAGTGGATCATTTAAATGAAACTGGACCACGGTTCATTAAAATGATTTGTAAATGTACCGCAGACCACTTGAACACTCTGTAAATGTGCCATGGACCGCTTGAGCACTCCGTAATTATACCCCGAGTCAATCAAGCGATCTGTAAATATGCCGCTGGTACGATCGAATTGAACCAAAACCACCAGTGCTCCCTTGTACTGAAATCGTGACGTTTTCCTGTCGCGAAAGTCATAGTTTGATGTCCGTGAACCAACAGTGATAGTCAGCTGGACATGATTTTCAACAACGCGCGAAAACCATAGACCATAGCAAGCATTTATGTACAGAGTGTCCCATAAATTCATAAAGAGTTTAAAAATCCGTAAGCACGTTGAAGGAATTTTTTATATTTTATGCGGTTTGCTAGAAAGAGCTATTCTCAGCACTATCTCTCATCTTTCCGTACATAAAAGGATTTCTTTTCATACGGAAAAAAATTGATTCCAATTTTTGTCGATAGGAGGTACCGCACGAAAGCAAAACACTTTAAATAATGCAGGATGTACGATTAATAGCTCATTTCTGAATTTTCCCGTTGCTGGCACTTCCTTAAGATTTTAGTTGCAATGTTGGAATTGATGATAAAGCGCTGTTAGTGAAGTTGCTTTACCTCAGTCTTGGATCACCGGCCGAAGTTTTACGAACGTTTTGGAAACAAAAGAAATTGAAGAAAGGTTCGGGTTCTGTTATTTGCTTTCGCACAGTGCCCTCTGACGACAGAAATTTGAACAAATTTTTTTCGGTACCAAAAACATGTTTCCCCCTTCGTGAGAATAACTTTTTCGCAAACCGCTTTCAAATTTAACAGTTCCATCAATTACTTTTTAAATTTTTAAACCGTTTACGAATTTATGCGACACCCTGTACTTCCCATTCACTCATTATCAATTCGGATGATAGACGGCAAGAATTACCAAGACCGTCTGAGATTCCATTTTCGAGACCCGAATGCAAGCCGATCTCCTATTTTAAAAACTCCCTCCGCACAGAGCAGACAGATCTACAACATGATATTTACACAACATGAAAAATTCAAGCATTTACCCATTAAAATGCAGGAAGACAGATAGCACCACCACCAAAAATGCGAAACAGTCACAGCTCTGACAATATGGATACGTTTGGACTACACTTACACTTAGAACACGCATTCTGACGTGCACTGATTCGTTAGAAATTCCGCATAGGAATGTCAAAAGCCGGGTTTTCCTAGGAGTAGAATTTCTGCGCCGTGTGCAGAGTGAAAACGCTGATTGGTTTAAAACTTGAAATTCAGGTTTTTTGACCAATCAGAGTTTTCACGCTCCACGCACTGTGAAAACCTGGCTAAACGGCAGTAAATTACCAAAATCACGATAGACCAAAGTTGTGAGTATAGGGGCCATTCAAGTATCACGTCAGCATCGATGGAGAAGGTCGGGTTTTGAGGATGAGGAGAAGGGGTTGAATGTTGTTGGAGGTTGTTTCTCACAAATTTTGGACATGATTTATGCTTATCTGATATAACTTTCCATGTTTGTTTGTAGTTCATTTATCTATGGTGTAAAAAAACAAAATCAAAATAGCATGGGCTCTAGGGCTAGAGCCCTACTACTTCACCAAACACCAACTCTGGCCATATCGCTATATTGCAATTTACTGCCATTAGTGAGATGGGTTGGAAGTGAAGGCGCTGTCTATCGGTGGTCGCCTCGAGTTCGTTAGGGAAAATATCTTATCTATATCCTCCCTTAGGTTCGAAGGGCTAGAGCCCTGTTATCTATCATTCCACTTTGCAGAAAGGGCTATCGGGACAGTTACCGTTCAGTTTTTTCAACTGCAATGCTGTGAAAATGCAAGAGCAATGCACGTGGTGAAACAAAAGTCTAATTTATTCTCAGCTTTTCTCATACTGTACAGGGGTAGCTTTCGTCTGGAACTCTTAATACATTGATGGGAATTCGACGGTATTTGGATTGCTACTTGAAATATACAGCAGAAATGTAAAATCTTTGTCACTTTTGTGCCTTATTAAAATTTTTCCAATTTCTCTCAGGCACTTATACGTATTTGTGTTCAAGTAGAGCCGGTTTTCAATGCTAAAGATATCTAAATTCTACAGAAAATGTGGTCTCTAAAATTCACGAGAGTTAACATAAAACAATGTCGAAGTAGGCATTTACGGCAAAAAAAAATCTCAAAAAAGGCATTTTTACTGAAAAGTTTGAAAATGGGAAAAAAACCACGACATTTTGCCTGAACTTCCACGCTCTAAAAATTATAAAATAAATTCCAACACTACATGAATTGGAAATTTTGTTTCTATTCAGTATATTCTCAATGATCTCTCTTCCCGTACTGATATTAAGTATACATATATACACTAAGAAACCCTTCGATTCCATTATAATAATACCCTATCGGTTAAATTAGATTTTAATTAATTACCTGTAATTACTCTTTTTCAAACAGATTTACGCTATCATCAAGTTATAAAGCGGACCTCGTTTCTAAATAGAAAGAATAAAATCTAGAAAGAAAAATTCGATAAAGAGATGCTAAAAAATCTGTGAGAAGAACGAAATCTAAACCGATTTCTTTTGACTGTTTTATTTTGTTATTTGGACGCGATAGGAATTTTAAATGCAAGAAAAGAATTTGTTTCGGAGAAAAATCTTGTTGGAATCTTGAATCAGCGCCGCTGTGTTTGTAACGTAATGAAAGCAATGACAAAATTTCTTTCTTCTTCATTCGAAGAAACTTTTTTTTTAAAAACCTTGACTCGCATTAGATTTTGCGCTAAGATTCGAATTGAAATTAGGTGGAGCTGCAAATTTAAAAAGCAAATATGTCTAGGTGATTCTTCTTTATTCGATTCTATGCTATTTGTATGCACACAACACCCTCGTTACCATTGTCACTTTTAGAATAGTAATTATGAGAGAGAGTTTTTCCCCCGCAGAAAATATGAAGTATTTTCTGTTGTACCATATTTATTTGTTAAGCCTACTAATGTTTTCGAATCGGCCCAGATATGAAGAGGCTATCAGTTGAGTCTACGACACACTATTCAAAGTTTTTACCTCAATCTGAAAATATGTAAATTGTATGTAAAAATCGGATTTCAATCTCGTTTGCCTAAAGCTGGGATCACTATAAAAGTTTATAGACGTTCTTTTACAAATTGAAAAAAAACAACCAATAAGCCTATTGGTAACATTCGCTCAAATGTAATCGATAAGCTTATTGGTTGCATTTTTCAAGTTTTATAAATGAACACTTCTAGAAAACTTTTATAATGTAATGCCAGCCTAAGAAAAAAAACTACATCTCACTTCCAAGCAAGAAACTGCTAGAGTTCGATTTTGCAAAATATGCTCTCACGGAGGTAAACTAAACTAGAATGGGAAAACGTACTTTTTTTAGTGAGGAGTCAATTTTTTGGGTGTCCCACTGTCATCAAGGCATTCGCGTTTGGCGCTGCAAACCCGAAGTATTCGCTAAACAATGTTTGAAACGCTAAGTGAAATTCGCTGCCTTATGGTTTGACGGCTTTACAAGCGCTAGCACTAGGGGCCCGGGAGAGCTTTGCATTTTGAATGTCACGATAAATTATGGTACATACCAAGAAGTCTTGGACCATTTCATGCCACCGTCATCCGAAGACGATTTCGTTTTCCACACACAACCGGATTCTACATCTAGTCATACTTCAAAGAACTGGCTTAAAGAAAATAAAATTAAATGCTTCCCTGGCCTAAAAATTCACCCAATGTGAACCCAATAGAAAACATGTGTGATTCACAGCAATTCACCCCAAAGAACAAAAATTAACTTTTGTCTACATCTACATAAAATCCCTATGAGCCAATATCTCTAGCAATTACTGTAAGAAACTAATCAATAATATGTCAAATCGTGTGTAGATAGATGTTATCAACCCCTGGGCTTCGGGAATCGGATGAAAGCTGCTCTCAAAATGTCTGTAAAGTTCATCTGCTCTTGAACATTCACATGATACTCGCTCCATGGCTTCGAACTTCCACAATCATCCCACGTAAACGTTTTACGGTTTTTAAAATAACGTTTTTCCCCCCATATCTTCACAAACAATTCACCTATAATGGGTACTGTCTCGGGAACTAAGTTTTTTTTTTAATACAAGCTTAGCCCTCTAGCGGCAACAGTGTGATGCTATAGATTAGTTGTTTAAAACTATCAGGTGGTCTCAGTACATGAATGTCTGTGACAGAAACATAGCTTGATAGTGGTGGCACGTCAATCTGCGATTCGAAAAAACTGACCACGAATCCAGGGTTGGGCAGTGAAGCCTGGCTGTTTTGCTCAGTTATGCATGAAATGACTGTGGTGTGATAAAAATTTAAAACTATAAGCACGTGTCTCGCTTAGTAACATTTATATTCATGCGTTCCATGTAGGGCACCCCTTAGGAGTATACGATCGGTGCGGTTGCACTTGGCTCCGCCCTTGCGGTAATAGAAGTAAAAAAATTATTCATAACATGTATCAAATGATACGTCTTTTTCTAGTGAATAAGGTGTTTAAGCTCCAATTGATTTGATTCTGGGATTTTCATCAGTTCCAGAATTATTTCTTTCATTAATTCAGAATTTTCATCGGTTCTGGAATTATTTCTCTCATTAATTCTGAATAATATCCATCATTCATGCATATTTCTCTCGTTAATTCTGAAATTTTATCAATTCTAAGGTATTAGTCTCCCGTCAATTCTGGGGGTTTTTTCTTTCATTTAATGAGCTAATATTGAATTTTCATCACTGCTGGATTTTTTTTCATTTATCAATTCTGAATTTTGTTCAAAAAAATCTCTCTTGGATTTTTTTTCTCTCATTAATGCTGAATTGTCATCAGTTCTAAAATTTCATTAGTTTTGAAATTATTTCTCTCATCAATTTGAAATTTTCTTCAATTCTTAATTGCCATCCATTTCATTGATTTTTGAGTTAATTTACATTTAATTGTGTCTATATTTATTTGAATAGATATTTTTCACTTTCCTGTATACTCTGTGATAACGCATGAGTACTTTGATTCCAGATTGCCTCCCCCCCAAATATTATATAAAATCGGGGACAAGGAGCCCCGAAGTTATTTTCGATCTGCCCCCCGCATCTGATAAGAGAGGCATTGATTTCATATGACTCTTTGGAGAAAATAAAAATTATTCTTGATTATTGTACTGTTTGACTAATCAAATTCTGCCCAAATCATTAGTCTGTAAACAGAGGCGCCGACCTGAAGAAAACATTCGGGAGGGGGGGGGGAAGGCTGAAAGTTAGTGGTTGTCCCGTATATACGGTACTCAAGCGCATACGTAGTAAAAGGAAAGTGCATCGCATTATTTTTTAAGAAATTACTGGGAAGGATCAAATGACCTCAGCCTCTAGGTTTTGGCGCCTACGTATGAAGATTCTCGATGTTCTAAGTATTCCAATGTAAATCGATTGAAAATACTGGTTCAAACAATCAGAAAAATCCAAAACATTCTAGTGAATTTTTTCTCATATGGAATGTACAGGGTGATTACAATCAAAGTTCCCGTACTCTGAGTAGGTTTTCTCAAAAACTGCTTATCCGAATGCAGCTGAATTTTTAAGATATTTTAAGGAGACCATGGGAGAGATATTTATGAAATAAATAAAAAAGTTCAATATTTAACCACCAAGTGAAAAAAGTGGAACTTTTTTACTGCATTTTACATTTTCCCATGGTTCATATAGGGTATATACCAAGTTACCAGACCAGAACGGGCGCTACATAGGTCTGAGTAGTTTGAGTATACTGACACTGCTCAGACCAATCTAGCAGCCGTCAATATACTGACAATACTCCGACCTATGTGGCTCCCGTTCCGAAGCTTGTATTCCATTGAAACTTGGTATATACACTATATGGTCCGTGGGAAAAAGGAAAATTCAACAAAAAGCACCACTTTTTCACCTTGTGGTCGAAAATTGGGCATTTTTTTTATTTCGTGAATGTCTCTCCCATGGTCTCGTTAAGCTATCTTAAAAATTTGACTGAATTCGGATAAGCAGTTTTTGGGGAAAAACTACTCAGAGTACGGGAACTTTAATTATATAATCGCCCTGTATATTTTTTAATATTTCCTTACCAATACTATATGGTTTTTGATATTCTGTATAATATAAGGCGAACCGAGGAAATGTGTATCTTACTTATGTGATACACGTTTCCAAAGCTTCAGGTTCGTATGAGTTTTCCTTCACATATGCGACGGATTTATCCGTTAACAAAAAGGAATAGGATATGATGACATGTCATGTAGAATCAGAACTCCAAAAAAAAGTCCATGTTCCATACCGTTGGTTTTTGAATTAACTGCAGCAGCGAATAGTACGTGAGTGAAATACGCCACTGAACTGATTCTTATTCCTTGCTTTGGCTCCTTTTTCGTTCGATTCAGTCTCCAAATGACGAATGGTTTCCCCTCAAGAATTTCGATTCGCACAAATACGCACATCAACTGGTTTTTTTTTATCATTTATAATTTCATGTCTTTCAGTTGGTTTCAAAAAAGATTCTCGGGAAAGATATTCAGATTCCTTGGAGTTCAATGAAGCTTAAGGGCATACGGGATGTTCAAATCATGAAAATGACGAAATGTTTGTTTATTAAGCAAAAAAAAAAATAAAAATTGTGAAATTTGCGTAAAAAATATTTTTTCTACAAACCGCATTAAAATTGTTCGTTATTTTTCTACTGGGATTTTTGTAACTAAAAAAATCATGGTTTTCTACGGTAAATATCTCCATTTCTGATTTTTTTCAGTGTTTGTTTTTTGTCACAAATTGATATTCGCCACATAACATACTAAATTCTGTTGTACAAGGTGATTATAATTAAAGTTCCTGTACTCTGAGTGAATAGTTTTTCTCGAAAACTACTCGTCCGCATACAGCTACATTTTCGAGTTATGTTAGTGAAACCATAGGAGAGAAATTTATGCAACAAAAAAAATAGTTCAATTTTTGATTACCAGGTGGATAAATGAAGCTCTTTTTTATTTAATTTTCCGTGGTCCATATAGCGTATATACAAAGTTTGGAAGGAATACATTGATTCAGAACGGTCGCTTTATAGGTATGAGTAGTGTCAGTGTACGAACGACCGCTGAATAGGTCTATGAGAAGTGTCAGTATACTGAAACTACTCTGACCTATGTAGCGCTCGTTCTGGTAGACGTATTCCATTGAAACTTGGTGTATACGCTATATGAACCATGGAAAAAAAAGAAAGAAAAAAGCAAAATTCATTAAAAAAAAGCGCTACCTATTCACCTGATGGTCAAAAATTTAACTATTTTTTTATTGCATAAATTTCTTTCCCATGGTCTCATTAAGATATCTTGAAAAATTAGCTGTATTCGGCTGAGTAGTTTTTGAGAAAAACTATTCAGAGTACGGGAACTTCAATTATAATCACTCTGTGTAACTTTAAAATGCATCGAAATGTTTACCACTTTAGAAAAGTTTTCTTTCCGGATAACATTTAAACGGAAAGGCACGTACACGAGGTTTTTCACTCTCGATGTTACTCATGTCCTTTAACATCGATCCTAACGGCACGGATACATAGAAATGCTAAAGCTTTATCAATAAGACAAGCCGGAATAAATCTAATCGCATTAATGGAGATTAATGGTCGAAAAAGAGCTTTTTGGCTTCGCAGCATCGACAAAATGCAAACACTCGCAAGAAAACAATGGATCCGAGATTACGCATTTTCTACTTCTCCTCTTTACCATTTTGTCGCTAATGTTTTCGATCGTTAATGTCGTCGTCGTATTTTCAATATTTTTATTGTTATTGCGTTCATTTTTTAGTCGTTAATTATCGTCGCTCTGATTATTATTAGTTGTAATAATTGTGTTTGTGTTTGTGTACGGACCGTAATCAAATGGCAAGAGACGGTTCGAAAACCAATATTCATTCGACGAGTAATTTCGTTTCTGTTTTGATTTTTTTTTTTTTCCCGCTCCCACGCACTTTAACGATTCGATTTTCGGTCGATTGGCAACACTCTAACGCTAAATAATATATTTTTATAATCGATGAAAAATAATAATACTGAGATAATTATATACAGGGAGGGGAGTATTAAAATATAGAATGTTTTTGAGCATTGCTGTGTGAAGAAAACGCCATTTTTTCGCTCCATGAGACACTACAAATATTCGCATACATCATACCCATGACCAAATGTAACCTTCGATCATTTGATCATTTTTGTCACACCACGGTCATTTTCTGCACACGAGGGCTAATTAGACCGGGACCTACAATTTATTGCCGATTCCGAACGGCAGGCTTGTTTTTTATACTCGTCGAGGGGTTGGTGCGCTAACCCCTCGATGGGGGACTCCCTGCGGTAGCAATTTTTGCTGCGGTCAAGTCGCCGTTTTTTGTTGTACCCCTGTGTCAGGAAAGTTTTCTGACAAGGACGAACTGGGTATCGAACTCGCGACACCTCTAAACATCCTTTGGTACTTTAGGCGAGCATCTTATCGACCGGGCTACCGCGCCCCGTTCTTAAAAGAACTCTTCTTTTAAGAACGTCATAGATCCCCGAGCCGAGTGATTTTTCTGAGGACCAACTAGGTGAATTCAGGAAAATTTCAACCAGATCTGGTTTATGTGAGCCCCTCCCCTCTTCATTTGGGCCCAGCCTTAAGACGGCACTACCACGAAGTCATCTGATGTGGCCCGTGACCTCAAACCTGATTTTGCAAAAATGAACTAAGCGGCACATTACCATATCACTTTAGAGACCTGCGATGCAGTCTAACATCAATTAAGTGACAATAGGTTTATTCGGAGCTATTCAGACGATGCGGATGCGGAGCGAATTCGTCCGCATCTTTGGCTACTTTTTAAAGGTGATTTTTCACGGACTTTTTTTAATTATTTGCCATAAATACCCTTAAAAACACCATATGATGGTCCCTGTTCATCAAATACGATGTACCCACATACGTCTATCCCTTTGTTTCCTTCTGAGATGGAGATATAGCAACTTTAACTGCCTTTTGTCCATATTTCACAATTTTATACAATAAAACCTGCCAACAACGGCCACTGACGGGACCAAAACTATAAGCCGTTCTGTTCATTACGAATATTTAATTGACTACATACTTTAATAACTTTTAAATTTAATTTAAAAATTTTAATTTTTTTCTTTTTAAATTTTTTAAATTATTTAAAAATATAAATATCTGAAATATTATTTTAAATATTATTTATTTTTTTAAATTTTTTAACTGTTAATTTTTTTAAACTTTAAAAAAAAATACTTTTATTAAACAACGCTATCCACGTACGGTGTTCACTCAGGGCCGGATTAAGACGTTTGAAGACCCTAGCGCTTGAAAATTTTTGGTGGTTCCCTCGATACCTACAAGTTTATTTTACTCGATATTCAGTCTATAAACTGAAAAAATGAAATTTTATGTTTCAGAAGTGAGACTAATATCTAAGGATGGGATTTCACTCTAAAAGGTTTATGAAAGTTATTTTATAAAACTTGAAAAATGTAACCAATAAGCACATCTGTTACATTCGAGAGAACTTAACTGATCCGCCTATTGGTTGCATTTTTCAAGTTTTATAAAGAACTTTTATAGTGTAATCCCGGCCTAAGACAGAATTGTGATGTGAATATTTCTAAGCACAGGCATTTTGAAAGTCTCCACCCCTTCCCTTTTTTACTACTTGCAAATTCTTTGATATCTCCTGAATTTTTTTTTTTTTCTTTTTTTTTGGAACATCGAAAGTTTTGGATGTTTTTGGATTTGATTTTTCGAACATTGGATGTGTTTTTGGAATTTTTCTTCCATATTTTTCCGAAAAGACGGATTTTTTTTTTCAAAATATTTTGAAAATATTTGAAGACATTTTCTCCCATCGACTACTTGTGAGGATCGGAATGAAGACATCTTTATATATCCATATTCTATGTGGCTCTAGATTAAACCACCAAAGAATGCCTCTAGGCTGCCTATGGGCACTGAATCAGGGGTGAAGGAGAAAAATAATTACAAAAATTGCGAAAAAACAGTTTATATGCACGAATTTCGAACTAAAGATGCGGGCGATTCGTCCGCATCTTCAGCGCTCGTTTGAAAGGGTATGCGGACCCGCGTCCGCATCCGCATCCGCGTGAAAGGGGCCTTAAGTGACCAGCAGTGCAGTTTCATATCGCAACGCGTTTCCAGATCACGTGACTCGCTCACGTTTCCCGATTACTTTACTGACCCGCGGCACAGTTCTCGATCACTTGGGTAGCCTGCGGCACAGTTCCCGATCGCTCAGGTGGCCGCCACGCATTTACCGATCACTTAAGAAACACGCGACACAGTTCCAGAGCACTCAAGCCGTGCTCTGCACATTTCCAGATCACTTAAACTATTTATTTATTTATACGACATAGTAGTCCGAGGCCTATACAAGAGAATGCGTTGGGCCGATATGATTACAGATGTGTTTTTACATTATGAATAAAATTAGCTATCGTGGGGAATCAACGACGGGGCGGGGAAGCTTGTTCTAATCAACTATAGTACGAGGGAAGAAACTATATTTAAAGCAGTCAGTAGAGGCAAAAATTGGATTAAATTTTTAAGAATACTTAGTTGCGTTCGAGAAATAGGATGATTTATATAAAATACTAGAAGTGTCAAAATGGAAAAATTACCATGAAGAATTTTAAAGAGCTTAATTAAACGGGAGGTAAGTCGATGAGTGGAGAGGGGGGGTTGAAGGTCAAGTTGGCGTTCAAGTGCGGAAACGGAAGCTGATGAGGACCAACAGTCGTGGATGAAACTGGTAGATTTATTTTGGATAGATTCTAATTTATCGATATATTAGAAGTGTAGGGATCGTGAATTTCTGTTGCAAAAGAGAGTAGCCTACGGGAAGGATGTAAGTTTGGTAACAGGGAAGTCGTCTGTAAGATTGCAACGTACGAAAAATAGCTTCTACAGACATTCATTAAAGATGTAATTGACATGAAGGTTCCAGCAGAGATCACGACACCGAGATATGTGTATTGCATAACTTGGGTTATATTCGAATTAATGGTAAAGTATAGGAAGATTCTATGGGGGAACTGATCCGCGGCGCATTTCCAGATCCCTAAAACGACCTGTGATCCGGTTCCACATCACTTGGGTGGCCCTCGGTGCGTTCCCGGATAACTCAAGTTACCAGCAGCACATTTCTAGATTACTTCGGTAGCCCACGGCCAGGCCCGTCATTTAGGGGATCAGGGGAAGACCGTTGCCCCCCCCCCTGGATTTTGAAAATACATTAAAAAGGGTATATATATAAACAAATATATATATACATACATTGAGTAAATGTGCTTTGTCTCCCCCCCCCCCCCTGGAAAAAGTTAAAATGACGGCCCTGTGTTAAAGATCACTTAAGTGACCCGCGGTGCTTTTACAGATCACTTAAGTGGCACACGATTCGTTTTCAATTGAAGTGGCCCGCACTCTGTAAAAGGTTGATCACCCTTGGCTAACATTATCTTTGAATTTTTTTACTCCTGACATTAGTGCATTTCTCTTATTTTATCTGAAGCAGTATTATAGCTTACACGTTGCAGTGAGTCTTCTCGGATTCATTCATTCTGAAGAATTTAAAGCCTCTGGGCTATTGAAATTGCTGATTCATTTTCTTCTTATATATATATTTTTACTCGTACTCCCTTTTCCACTTCACCTTTCCTTCAGTATAATTGAAATGTTTTCACGTATGCTCCAGGGCTCAATTACTTCTCTAAGATTGCACAAAAAAAAGGGGGCGGGGGAGATCACTGTGTTCCGATGGAGTACGTGAAGTGTTTGCTTTAAAAATTGCTGTACAATTTTTTAAATTAAAAAAAGAACTATCGTAGTGTGCAAATTAATTTTTCGCTGTAAGTAAATTCGGTCGAAACAGTTTTTCTTTCCCAGTTGAGTTTTTACGAATAGTTTCATTTTTTCCGAGTGAATTGCTCAAAAATTCCATTTCTTTTTATTCAATATTTTGCCACTTGTAAAAATCCAATTTATTATTATTGAACAAAAACATGACAAACAGTACAAAAGACAAAAACAATAGCAGCGAAAAACATTAACACAAAAAAATATACATAAATAAGGTACATTCACTTTGTGATCCCCAAAGGACTAAGCTGCCCTTCCAGTAGGTCTATAAAAAGAAAAAAATATGATCACGTGCATTAACACCCCTATTAGAGAAACATTCCCAGCTACACTACAACCTGGAATTGTCCCTTACTAAACGATGCTACGTTATCGCCCACCAACTCCGGTCATATATCGCCATACGCTAAATTCTAACCAGTGGAGTTGGATGGGAAACGAAGGCACCATCCATCCATCGCGCGGTGGACTCCTCAAACTTAGTAACTAAACAACTTATTTTTGATGTTCGGTTGAACCCGTGAACCTTGACGGTAACCTCCATGGTCGAAGACAAGCATCTTACCACTACACCACTCGAGCGCTACTAAACGATGCTGGTGTGTCCTTGTCGAAGCAGTTGATTGACGGAGTATATAAATAGTTCATGGTCTATCCCATTGAAAATTTTGAGCACTTCGATCATATCCCCCCGACACCTGCGTTCCTCTAATGTAAACATATTCAATAAATCAAGTCTGTCTTCAAATATTCCCTTATAGCAGCCATGATGACGGTGATAACCGATCGACTTTCACTGTATAGCATTATCAGGGGCAATTTCGTGAAGTTGCTTCACTGTTTCATTTGGGGGCCATACCTGCAGGTAAACAAAACCTGGTACTCCAATACTGAATGTAACTATGCAGGGTGTCCTGTAAGCGCTGTAATACGGCCCTTTATCTCATCAACCGTCCGTCGTAGAGGTATGATTCCAATTTAAAAAATGCTCAAAGGGCATTCAAAAATTACCCTGTAGCTGTTTGAGAGTAAAAATACCGTGTGTTACAAAGTAAAAAACTTTTTATGCGGTTCCCCTGTCTTGTAGCTTCCTATTAGAAAGTTTATCATCTCTTTTCTGAGTTCAACAGAAAAAATTCTATGTTTTTAACTGCAATATTAGCTGCGATATTCGAATTCAAAAATCTGAGAAAATTTGGGAAAGGGCAGCATAAATGAGGGAAAGGACGTTGTCCGTTAGAGACAGTAGAGTTATGTTGTTGCATAGTTATGTTCTTTCACAACTTTTCTCCGATTTTTGAATTCAAATATCTCAGTGGATATTGCACTTAAAAACATAGAATTTTTCTGTTGGACAGACGAGGGCAACAACTTTCTAATTGGGAGTTAGCGGACAGGTGAACCACATAAAAATTCCGATTTTTTTATTTTTTGACACACTACTACTACTACTTAACCGAACATTTACCTTGTAGACATTCTGCTACGGAATTTCCAACGAATCGGCACATGCCGGAATGTGTGTTCTGAGTGTATGCTTGGCCCTAACGTATTTATGTTGTCGAGTTGCGCTTGTTTCGTGTTCATGCTGCCATCTGGCTACCATTTTCTAAAGTAAAGATGGAAATGCTTGAATTTTCATGTTTTGTCAGTATCATGTTGTAGGCCTGTCTGCTCTCTGCGGAGAGGAATATAGTGCCGTGACCAGGATCACGTTTTTGACACACTGTATTTTGACTCTCAAAATGGGTACAGGATAATTTTTGAACGTCTTTTGAACGTTTGTTAAATTGAAAGTATATGTCTATGACGGACGATTGTTGAGATAAAGGCCGCATTAACACTTCTAAGACACCCTGTATATACTGTATAAGCATCCCATCCTCACTTGTGACACCCAAGATTATCGGGAAATAAAATATTTTTTTTTTGCATTGACTTTGGTAATCTTTTTTTGTAATTTTTTTAATAGAATAGAATAGTGATCACATAGTCCGACGAGTAAATCATTCAGAATAAGATATGGGGGAAAAAAATTGTGTTGATGTGCTGAAATGGGATTGTGCTCGTTAAAAAAAGCGCCATATACATAGCTCCACTTACATAAAAATGCATTCATTAATACAGTTTATTTCTCTTCACCTAGGAAAAAAAATCTATTTATGATTCCTAAAACTATCGAAATGGAAATTCTGTTGAAGTATATATTTTTATTATTTGAACGCTTTTACGTTTACTTCAAAGGATTATCCGATGCTTGTTATGGAATCTGGGGAACTGGAAGAATCCAGGGATTTCATATCAGCCTCGTTATACTCATATTCGAATCGTTATATTCATGCCCCAAGAAGTGACTCTTGAAAATACTATCCATTACTCCCTTATGTTCTAAATGCATACTGTAAATTTTTCTTTAGTAAAATAAATTTTCATCGGAAAAATTCTTGACATATCTGAGAAACCGACGTTTCCATTAAAAATTGTATCATCAATATATTTCTTCCTTTTCTTCCGTACAGTTTTGACTTGGATGATGGGTCGTCACCATCTCCGGGAGGTTCGCTGTTGGACGCAGCGGGTTCGTCGTCACTTTTGGCACACGCTCTCCCACAGCGGAGGGAGTCCTTCCTGTACAGGTCCGACCACGACATGGACGTGTCTTTCAAGTCAGGCTCCAGGCATTCCGCACAAGGCATTGAGACGTGAGTACCAATCATAATATTTTCTTTTTGGGGTATTACCAAATTTGATGGTTGCAGTTGATTGTTATAGATACATAAAATTCGCAACAAACAAAAGTTAACCATTCATCCGCAAATTATTTTTCGAATAAAAATTTTTGCATTCATTCGCAAAAACGTGTTAAACTAACGACACAATTTTTTTCATAGTTTAATTACGTGGCCACGCATCAAAGTAGCCTACAATGCTTGATTGAAAATGCTTAATATTCAAGAGTTCAGTAAAACTACCAATTTTATCAGCTCAATCACCTATTTTCACTTCAAAAAGTGTAAATTATCGTGATTTCGCTGTAAAGTGGTAAAAGTCAAATTTTCGCATTCAATTCACAAAAAAAATGGCAAATTTCGTATTCATAGTATCCAGAGGAGTAAAGCAGACAAGGGTGCTAGACGCGTACACAAGACGACCAAAAATAAACGAAAAAATTAATGTATTTCGATTAAAATATCGAAAGCAAATACCCTTCATATGCTATATTGACCAATTTCTGTTCATTTAAATGCTTTTAATGGTAACTCAAAACTTCTCGGGAAGAAATTTTTTTTATACAAAAAATTGACACGCTTTTAAGACAAATAAAATTTTAATTGGTCGATGCGTTTCGGTTCTACAATGGAGAGCCGTCATCAGGTCCTCGTGGTCAAAAATCACCACTGAGCAGTGTTTTTGTTTCATCGTCCGGAGAGCTTGCCTTTGTATTTGCTGAGGCCGAGTGGTCATTGGCTGCGAATTGGGGCGCCATCTGTTGCAAAATTTTGAAAATTCTGTGTCGACCGTTGTTAAAAAAAAATCCTGTCCAAGCTGACGAAATAGAAGGCATGTTCCTTCCATCATTTAACGGCAAGTTCTGATGAAGTATCCCTCGAGAAAATTCAGTTCAGAATTATGTGTTGCTTTTTTGAATTAAACGTTTTTCCAAAATCAAAATTAAGCGAAAGTTGCCACTCGGCCTCAGCAGATACAAAGGCAAACTCTTCGGACAACTAATCATAAGCGCCAATCAAATACAACGCCACAACAGGCAAATTGCGCATAATAAATATGGATGTCATGTACTTCAAGAATAACAGCAACCCAATTAAAAATGGAATTACAACAATATATATACATAATAAAATATTATATACAAATAGGGTGACTGACCATACGTCCTGTATTTCCCGGGACAGCCTCGATTTTTCCTGCTTTTTTGGTTGTCCCGACTTTTTTGCAAAAATGTCCCGGTTTTTCCCGTATTTCCCACGAAGCCAACTTGACTTTTTATTCTTCAAATCAACGATTAAAATTATCTTTCCAACAGAGAAATTACATTACGATAATTACGACTACAAACAAGAATATGCATCTCACACATTTTTGTGGTTTTTTTTTTTTAATTCATTGCAATTCGAAGTTGTACCTCATTTCCCGCGGTTGGCGACTTTTCTCTGATTTTAGCCCGAGTTGGCGACTTTGCGCATCATTTTTTCCAAAAGTTTTTGGAAAAAACCATCCTTTTTGGCGATAATTGGCGATGTCCTGTATTTCGAAACTCAATTTTCCGTATTTTTCTCGAATAAATATGGTCAGCCTATATACAAATGCGCATAAAGAATACTTATGGTTGCCTTATTCTAAGTATGGATAACTTCTCGATTTACCCCAACATCGCCCCTTCAACGTCTGACCACTAGATCCTGATGACGGCACTACAATGGAGAGCCGTCATCAGGAGCTTGTGGTCATAAATTCCACAAGTGAGTCGTTGAAGGAGTGACGTTTATGTTTGGTCGTCCGAAGAGTTCGCAAGTATAAATTAAAACCAGGCAAAGGTCTAATTTTTATAAGAAATTTTTTGTGTCCCGCCCAAGCTTTTGTGCCTCCTCCAAAGATCGATCCTTCGTACGCCCTGGTCGTACCTACATTATATTTCCAAAAATTTGGTCCTTTTTTTGGAGTTTCGACATTTTCTCGAATTTATAGAAAAATAATACTGCTGAACCACATATGCACCTCGTCCATATTACTCTGCGAAACTTCTAACGAATTGGGTCCCCACTAAATACATTCGTGACTAACTTTTCACTGGGAATTAGGAGTGCAAGCATAGGGTTTACGTGACCAAAATTTCAGAACGATTTGCCCGGCATTTTTACAGAAAATCCAGAGAATGTTAAAACTCCAAAAAGGACACAGACTTTTGAAAATATAGTGCATTTCGTAAATACACGAAAATTACATGTCCATAGTGATTTGCTATTAAAACTAAGAGGGATGGTAGTGAAGAATCAATTCTCACAGATTGTACGTTTAAGGCATGTATTTGAATTCCGGATACCCTAACTCAGGGGGGGGGGGGGTCTTCAACCAGTAGCCAACCGACGATATTTTAGTCTCCCACCAATAAACTTTGATTAGTATTTGTAGATAAAAATGAAATCGGCATTTCACTATTTAAACTTACGATTGATATTCCCGTTCATTTTCAACTTTCTTTCTATTGTGAGAATGATCGGCATATCTACGAGAAATAAAATTCTGATCAGAATTCTTACTGACCAGTTTCAAATCAACAAGAAAATGTTGCTACTTACACCATGATCCATCACCAGGTAATTTCCACGCCGCATTTTTTATACAGTCGAAAAAATACAGAATTCCCTATAAAACTTTTATATTTGTTCAAAACAACGAATAATATTTGAAACATCGTTATATCCTTACTGTATGTTTGAAGAAGGAAAAAAAAAATATATTTGCCTCCATCTTGAAATTACACCGGATTTTCCATGTTATTCTATTTTTAAATAATCGATTTCAGATTTCCAGGAAAAGAGAGAAAAAAATTATTTTCTGCATTGAAACTGTTCAGATAAAAACATTATTTGGCGTCGGGTATCGTTGTATTACTGCGTTCAAAAAGTTCCGAGATTTATTTTATTACGGAAGAATGAATACTCACAGAACCCGTTTATTTTTGGTGTTCGCTTTGAAGTAACTACCCGTTGCAATTATGCATTGTTGCCATTGTTCATACAAAGATGAAAATGTGGATTGAAAGCATTTTGCCCTCCAATGCCCTCGTCGGCAGATAGCGGCGCTACACATAATAAGCATTACACAGAAACGAAATTCTAGGTTAGATCTACACGTACATGCACATTCCGGCATGAACCAATTCGTTAGAAAGTCCGTAGAAGAATGTGTACGAGGTTAAGTACAGTCGAATCTCGTTATAACGAACTCCAAGAGACCGGAGAAATCACTTCGTTATAAAGGAACTCCAGGTTTTTGCATCGTTCCTATCTAAACTTATCCGGTGGATTATAAAATTCTTCGTTAAAACGAGATTTTTGCTATAACCGTATTCGTTAAAACGAGATTCGACTGTAGTGGTAATATCTTTGTTGCTGCTCACTGAACTTCTTAGGAACCTGAGAATCGTTGCCCCTTATAAGGTATCCTACTTCGTGGTCGGCTGAAGTTGGTTTTCTGTGGTTCCCAACTTCAAGGCGCAAATGCCAGCCGATCTCCCCGTTAAAAAGTCTCGCCACAGAGAGCAACAGTCCTACAACGGTAAATCATTCAACCATAACACTTCACTCATAGTTAGAAAAACTGGGGGCAGATGACAGCACTACACATAACAAGCATTACACCGAAACAAACTTTACGTCAGGTTGCACTACACGTACACGCACATTCCCGCATGTACCAATTCGTTGGGGGGTTCCGCGGGGGGGGGGGGGTGGTACATGTGTGGTGTAGCAGTAGTAGGTAGGGACTCCAAAAAATGGCTCGGGGATCCATGATATTCTTAAGTCAGCCACCTCGTTGGGCAATTTGCCTGTTGTGGCGTTGTATTTGTATTTGTATTGTATATAAATTACCGATTTTTATTTTTTATGAAAGCCCTGTCCTTTGTGGTCCCAAAACAGGATTTGTTTTGTTTATATAATGCTCAGAACCAAAGTTATGTCCACTTTAGAGGCGTTTTTACATACAAGTATAATTCGTGAATAAAAACTTACGCGTTTAAAGAAGAATGCTGTTTTTGACATTTTACTTTACTTTGAAACATGATTTCTGAAACTCTATTAATTGTATCATTACGAAATTTTAATATGATATTCTGCTGTATATTGTTGGGGGTTATAAATGAAAATCTAAGGTCTGTCACGTATATGTGTCTAATTACAGTCTTTTATAGATGAAACTTGGGATGAAATTTCAAAAAATTCACACGTACATTAACGGATTTGAGTGTAACTTATGAGCATATCATACGATCCTTTAAATTTTAGTTCACAACCTGCACTATTACTAGTTGAATATACTGTAAAAATAACAAAGAATTTTGTTCTTGTAAATTGTTTGCAATCGTGTTTGGAATATCACATGAATTTTGCTTAAAATTTGACATAAAAATGAATTTTACGTGGAAAATGAAGTAGGTAGTACAAAATTTGTTATTGTTTTCATAATTTTGGGACACTTTCTATCAAAAAATGTTATTGAAGTTCACTCCGGCACAATTTTAAAGAAAAGTGACAAGAAAAGTATTCGTGTACCTTAAACGAATTCTTTATCCGAGGAAAAGGTCACGACCAGGGGAATAAGCTGGTTGTTAAAGTGTTTTGACAGGTAATCTCACTGCAGGAGAGACCTGTAAGTCCTTAAACATCGGCATGATTCGATGAGACACAAGCTACAAGATCATTGGAAGGCCAAGTCGTAGGGGCTCCATCACAATAATGCTCCGGCTCACAGGTCCCTCCTGGTGTCAGATTACCTGTCAAAACATCACATTCCGACACCTCTACAACTAGCTTATTCCCCTGATCTAACCCCATGTGACTTTTTCCCCGGAAAAAGAATTTGCTTAGGAGCAACGATTCTCAGGTTCCAAAGAAGAGCAGCGACGACCGCACCAATCCATCACACACCAGCCATATCGCTACACGCAATTTACTGTCGTTAACAAGTTGGGTTAAAAATGAAGGCACCATTCTGGTGCCTAGGGGGTCATTCAAGTATTACGTCAGCATCGAGGAAGGGAGGGGTTTTCGGATTTGCGGACTTTTGATGACAAGGAGGGGAGGGGGATTTGAAGGTTCCTTAAGTCATCAACCACTCCATTTTGAAGATATGAAATATCCTAAGCTGCTGACGAAAATTTGCTGACAGGAGGGAGGGGGGTCAGTGTTTTGCTGACAAGGAGGGTGGATCCAAAATGGCTGAAAATCTGCTTACGTAATACTTGAATGGCCCCTAGATGGTCAGCTCTAGCTCGTTAGGGAAAATATGTTTTTCTATATTCTTCCCGTGGGTCCAACCGGGAATCTGACGGCAACCTTCACGGTGTTAGACGAGCGTCTTTCCACCACGTCACTCGGGCGCAAAATCAACGAAGATGGCACCGGAGGATGTAGGAAAAAAATTCGTGCAATACGCATTTTCATTGAACATACGCATTTTGCATGAACAATGGCGAAAATGCCTAATAACACTAGGTAGTTACTTCGGAGGAACCGCTAAACATAAAACGGATTCTATCTATATTCGTTCTTCGTAATAAAATAAGTCTTGGGACTTTTTGAACGTAGTAGCAATGCATTTGGAAAATATATATACACTATACTTTCTATTATATATAATGTATATATAATAGAAATTGACAGAAACTATGAGAAATAAAGCAAAAAATCAGCTGATGTTCATTGATGGCCAATGAAGGAAACTCGGTTTGCAGACGATCAATCTACAAGGTGCGCGTTCCACAAAAACTTGGAGTAAAATCATAAAAAATCATTAAATTTATAGGTACGGCACAAAATAGTTTATTCTTTTCCAAAATGTCAGATATGTATAATGGTTCCATTTTTCAATCCACTTTTCAAAGCACACAATGTCTGTCATGTTCCAAATGTCTTGTTACATCGCCTCTTTCTTCAGAAATGTTTTTTCTCTCATCGCTCCACCTCAAGCCAATCTATAGTATCCTATATTAAAACTAGAGCCCGGATTATGTGCATTCCCAATAGTATAAAAAAGGGAAATTTTTGTAAAGTAAATAATGTATGCATGTAATTCAAATGTGAATGCCCAGCACTGTCAACGGAGGCTCTGTTTGATTATTCCCGTCACAGTGCAGGCTCTATGTGTATTCTGTGTGTGTATACATTGTATATTCTGTAAAAGGAAAGGCAAACAAAACTGTTCAGCACTGTGGACGGAGGCTTTGTTTATTCGTTTCCCGTCACAGTCGAGGAGCTGTATATATGTAATTTGTATGCATTGTGTATTTAGACCATTCTCAAATCTCTCCCACTTCAACATGCCAGCTTCTTTTTCTTCTTTCTTGCCCACAAATCTTTTCCACACTTCTTTCGAAATCCCAGGCTGCGGTCTCCGGCCCTTATGTGCCACTGGGCACACGTGCAATTTTTCTCCCTAGTCATTGGATTCAGTCACCCATTTTTGTCAAATGGCTTGTATGTTGCATTGAGTTGATGGATGTCTTCATGGTGAGAACGACGCGAGTAATTCGAAACTTGCGAGCACGGGGCAAGGAGAGCCACCACTATAAATCTTTGCTAACTTTTCCGACGCAGCTCTGCCTCTTTTGAGGTAACGGAAGTAAGGTGCTTCGCATCAGTCCGGGGCTGTGAGCGGTTCTATCTATCTATCTATTTAGAGCCCGGATTATATGCGCTAAAAATGAGGTGAAATACGCACTAAAAAACGCTGAAATATGCACTAAAATACGTTGAAATATGCACTCAAAAATCTTGAAATACTGTATATATTTAATTATATTAAATATATAATTTATATTTATGCCGAAATATGCATGAAATAAAAAATACAGTTTAAACATTCTTCAATATACCGTTATGTACATTATAGATATATTGAAATATATATATATATACGTGAAATGAAAAGTGTGTATTTAAAAATGCTGGTTTTCCTAAAAATGAAAAATATACACAAAAAGAAAAACATGCGTAGAAAGAAGAATGTGCGCAAAAAGAAAATTATGCATATTAAATATGCTCTGAATTATGGCCTAATCTGAGAAAAGAGTAATATGCAGTGAAAAAAAAAATGCATAAAAATGAACAGGTGTTTGGAGATGCCGAAAAATTCATTTAAAAATGCCTAAAAATATGCCCTAAAATGAATGATACTAAATGGTGAAATATTTTCCTGAAAAAATTAAAGAAGTTCGATTAAATTTGAAGAATAAAAACAACAATTTTGCAAAGGTTATTGCAGATAAATAGAAAAAAATTCTAAAAATATGCAATTATTCTAAAAGTTTGGGGATTTCATGCATTTACACGCACTTACTATAAAAGGGCTAAAATATGCAAGTGTATATGCACATACATTTTGCAGATAATCTGGGCAATAATTACAACATCGCCGATCCCGTGGAATACGGCTTTAGTAGTTTATAGTGGCTTATAATTTTGAAATAATATTTCATAACTATGCCCATAATAAGTATGGATGTCCTATATTATATGGCATCCATACTTATTATGGGCATCTTTTTTCTCAGTCACTTAGTTGGGCATTTTGCCTGTTGTGACGTTGTATTTGTATGTGTATGTGTATATATATATATTTGAATTTAATGCATTTCACTCCCCGTTAAGTACATTCGCAATAGCGGACAGTAAAATCAAGCAAACTCCAATCTATTAATTTTTGGTCATAAACCAAGAATTTATCATATTCAACTGAAATTGTGTTTAATCACAAGCTCGTGTTGGCAAATATGATAAATCATCATTTAATAACTTAAGTAACTGGACATAACTCGGGTTCAGGATGGTGAATTCTAATGGTAATGTTGGGTTTACTTGTTGATACGTGTGAAGAAAGCCAACATTACGAGACTGATAATGTTGTTATGAATGTTTTCATCTTCTTCACACACACTTACTTTAATTTAATTTAATTTTTATGGAAAATTTTATATGTGTAGTGCATGTATCATGTACAGGTAAAAATAAATAATTGGTTTAATGAAGAGAATAACGGTTATATAAACTTTTCCATATTCATCGGACTTTCCAACTTTATTTGGGAATTATGCATAATCGCCGGCAAAAGAGGATTAAGTAGTGAAATTTAATCAGACTCTTTCTTCATTGAGACGATTGTTGATTATGCATAACCACCGGCGTATCACTTTTACAGTAACATATACATTTTTGCATTAAAATGCATAAGAACCAATTGTGACTAAAGCCAAACGTATAAAAAGTGATAGTCGTATAAACGAGGTTAAACTTTATATCGTAGCTCCCTGTTAGCGGACAAAATTTTTGGTCTGGTGTGTGTCCGTTATCGAGAGTTTATACTGTATTTCTTGGTTCATAATGATTTTACTCTCGGGTCTCATGGAACGCACCTTGTATAAATAGATTCGGAATTTAATCATGGAGCTTTGCATTATTAGTAGCCGAGTAAACAAATATTGAATTAAATCGTTTGTGTGATTTCTTTCCTCTTCCTTTCAAGAGGGAGGAGAGATTCTTTTCTCTCCAATTTTCTTTCTCCTTGTCAATGAGTTAGTTCTTTCCCATTTATTCCAACTGGGAGACGTCCTTTTTAGTAGCAAGTAGTGGACAGACAGCAGTTAAGAAAGCAAACACCTTTTTATGTTTGTTTCTGTTCGATAACGGAAGGAGACAAATCTAAGGTGTAACATCAGTAACTTTCTCTCTTCAACAAATTACAATCATTCTTCCCTCACGGAAATTTTTCGAAATTTTTCTTGGTTTCTACCTTCCCATTTCCTTTCTTATAGGAGAGATTGTTATAACTTGGAACATTATTTTTCTATATTTATTTATTCTCTCTCAATTTTCATCGTAAAATTTCGCTAAATTAATTTTTAGTAGCTGAATACTGCATAAAACATCATATAGAAATTAAATTACCTTTCTTTCTTACTGTAATCGTGGAATATGTATTTTTAAAGAACGCAGAAATGTGTTCCCAGGTATAACATGCATCAAGTACCTTGAAACAGAGTGAAATTACAAACAAAAAATACAAATATTACTTGAGAAAAATATATATGATGAGTATTTTATATATATAATATATTTATATATAATATATTTTATATTCACATAAATCATAAATTATGAAAAATAGTAATAAATAAATAAAATTCATAAATCAGCTAAATGAAAAGTATATAAATTTGATAATGACGCAAATATTTATTTATTTATTCAATATTGTTTGGCCGAGGCCTATACAAGAGGATGCGGAAGTTATGAATGACAAAAATGACGATTGTGATGGAACAGGAAAATTCAGAAATCGTTGTACAATCTACAATATTTGGTGGTAGGTTTTTCCAGTCGATAGTAGTTCTTGGGAAGAAGCTAAATTTGTGGCAATCTGAAGAGGCAAAGAGGGGCTGTAATTTTTGAGAATGGTTGAGGGTCTAATTAGAATGTTGGAAGTGTCAATATTAAAAAACCCATGGAGGATTTTATAAAGAAAAGTTAAACGAGAGATAAGTCGAAAATAGAGGAGAGCGGTTGGATATTGAGTTTTCGCTTGAGTTCCGTTATGAAGACAGATGAAGACCAACAGTTAAAAATGAAGCGAGTGGACTTATTTCGGATAGATTCTAATTTGTCTATGTTGGTTTGGATATGTGGGTCCCAGGCTTCACAGACATAGGAGAGAGCAGGGAGAATATAAGTCTGGTAGCACAAGTGACGGGCATGACGGGTGGAGTATTTCAGGTTATGGCGAGAAGGAAGAAGAGTTTTTGGAGACATTTATCAAAGATATGATCAACGTGAAGGTTCCAGCGGAGATCTTAAGAGATTAACATGCCCAGGTATTTTCAAATATGGTCATTAATATTAATCTATACACACGAAAGTAACAATTGTGGACGTATTTATGTATATGAAAATGCTTAATTATTCTACATAATACTTATACTTAACTGCACATTATACTAATACTTATACTTAACTGCACATTATACTAATACTTATACTTGACTACATATTATACTAATACATATACTTATTATTAAGCCTACTATAGTACTACATACTACATAATTATATTTATATATTTATAGTGTAACTATTAATATATAAATATAAAGGATAAATTTTTTAAATCTTTTGTGTAATTTTAAATTCAATATACATTTTTTAAGTCTTTTTTTTAAAGAAAACGGTGAACGACTAAATTTGATGAAATCTGTGTATTACAGGGAAGAGTTGATCGTCACACCCTTCGCCCAAATCTTAGCAAGTCTTAAGATTGTTCGTAGCAACTACATACAACTTACCAATGTTCCTGCGTCCAGGTGTGTATCAAGATTTTATAATTAAGTTGAATGCATGTATATAAGTGAAATCTTTCTGGGCTGGACACCTATGGACATTAAAATTTATCCAAATTTAAAAGGTCTCGCATGTACAGAACAATATAGACGCAAAGAATTACAAGATTTTCGCTGGCTACAATGATAGCTAATCGATATCGGGTGTCCAACTTCAAAGGTTTTGTAGTGTTTATCAATATGTATTTATGTTATATCTGAAGTAAAGTTCTCTCTAATGTGTGGTTTTTCGTTCACACGCGTGTGCTCCGGATCTGTTTTTATTTTTTTTTTCTCTCTTCTCGGTATTGCATACTTTTGTGTGTGTGAGCGAGAGTACATGCACTCAGTTTAGAGGAAACATTGGTCTGAGTACAAAGCACAAAAGGTAGAAAAAGGTGTGGCGAACTATGTGCAGTCGAATCCCGTTTTAACAAATACCATTATAGCGCAAAAATCTCGTTTTAACGAACATTTTTCTAATTCCCAGATAAGTTTCCATAGGAACAATGCAAAAGCCTGGAATTCCTTTATAATGAAATTTCGTTATAGCAAAGTGAGTTCTCCGTTCTCTTGGGATTCGACTGTATATAAAGTATAGAGAAATTGGATACAATGTGGATATGAATTTTGGAAGAAAAATTCTACAAGTTTTTTTTTGAGGAATCGAACTCACCTCACAATCTAGACGAGTGCACTAAACCACTACGCTCACCGCATTCGTCCCCGTCCTTAATTGGAGACCGAACAGGACTGTACATGGACAGTCGGACCAATTTCAGCTAACAGCGCAAGACGATGTTGGCAACCTGATGGTGACGCATTGAGAGATGATGTCACACTCTACTATTCATACTAAGTATAGAAGACTATACGGGAGGAGAGACGAGAAGTCCTAGACACATTTTAAAAATTAATAACGGATCAATCAATTGAAACAAAAAACTTCCAATTTGCATTGAAATGCTTATCATGGCATTGAGGTTTTTGTTTTTTTTTAATTTAAAGAAATTCAAATTTCATTCACGGGTGGCGCTGTAAAACGAATAACTCGACGTAGCACATAAAATGCAACGCAAACAGTGCATAAGAAATGTTTATGATAATTTGCGTTATATAAAGCCACCGTATTTCAACATGAGCACCAGTTCAGATGTAGCCCGAGCTAAAAAGGTCGGTCATATTAAAATGTGTTAGTTTTATGTATCGCAAACAGTCATAAATATTAATTATGCACTGTTTTGGTTCCATTTTAGGTGTTATGTCGAGTTTTTCACTTTAGCACTACCTGTGAGTGAAATTTGCGCTTTTTTTTTTTTCTATTTATCAAAAAAAACTTTGGGTCATAATAAGTATTTTAGTGTAAACCACACCTTTTTATGTCAAATACAGAATAGGAGGCCACTACAGGCAAAATGCCCAACGAGGTGGCTGAGTTGGTTGATTTGTTGTAATGATTTCTCATCCACCCTAAATATGCTCCAAGGAAGGGAAATAACCAGTGCGTCTGTAACGTAGCGATTAGCACACTCGCCGGAATTACGAAGGGACGGTGGTTCAATTGCCCGCAGAGGTCCGTTGAAACATTCCTTCCAAAATTCATATCCGCATAGTATCTGATCCAATTCTTCTATCTCCGTATGAATAGCGGAGAGCGCGACATCACACACACACATCTCTCAACACGTAGCGAACTATAATGATTGATTTGGGAAATTATAAATCTCTTGACCAAATTCATCAACTCAAATCGGTGATTGATTGGATTATCACATTCATTGTTTATTTAATTTACTCCCCAGCAAGCCAAAGAAGAATTGCAGCAGTCCTGAAAATACTCCAACGGTCAATAGGCAGCTTTCAGGTAAATATATATATGATTCACACCCATATTTTGTTCGCGTATTCACATGAAATTAAGTATCGAATGGAAATATTCAATTTTTTCCATAACCCTTTAAGACCCTGGTGACACAAACGCGCGTGTGGGTTCCTTATTGTCAATGTAGATTTTTTTTTTTCTATTTTGAACTCAGGAAGTTAAGCTATGACTTTAAGGTTGTATTACATTGTTTGATGAATTAGAAATATTTTGAATATGAACCTTAGGGGCTTCCATCAGAGGGCAGCACTTGAAGTCGAACTTTCGAGGGGTTTTTAAGAGGGCTTCCAGGTCAAAGTGCATTATTACTACATAGAATTTAACAATAAAATTCTGGAAAAAATTGTATGTTAAGATGAATATACCCTGCATCAACTTGGTTAAAAAAATTTGAACAAAGTGAATTATTTCTTTGTACAAAAAAGAAAATTTTAAATTTGAAAAAATAGAAAAAATAAATATTACTAACATTTATGTTTTTAATGCATTTTTCAGTATCAAAAATGCAAAAATATTTTGAAAATTTCCAAAACTCAATGCTCGTGTCTGAAAGGGATGAAATATTAAAAGTTCCATCGGATTTCAATCAAGTTTATTAAATAAAGAAAATAAATGGACGTCAATTTATTTAAATAACTGTCTAATATTGATTATTTTTCGATAGCGAATACTTGCGTCAGTGATAAATGCTCCGAATAATTAATCTCTTCAATTATAATTCATCATAGACGATGAGCACGAAAGGCTGGCCGTGGAAACGTTGGAGGAGTTGGACTGGTGCATGGAACAGCTCGAAACAATACAAGCACACAAATCGGTCGGGGACATGGCCTTCAGCAAGGTGAGCCAACAAACTCATTATCTAACCAAGTTCGATCTCTTTCTAGTTCAGTTTACGGTGGCAAGTAGGGCCTTCGTTGCCCGTGGTGATATATCCATGAAAACTTTCATTGTCTAAAGCACTTAATGATAGTCATTAAGAAAGATTGATTGATAATCATTCGGTAAAATGATTCCATGTCTGGGGGAACCACAATCTTAACCCAGAAAAACAAAAGGCTTTTGCGAAACTGTTCTTAAGTTTTTGGTCAATCACAACTGACGTGAGAGTCATATTACCTATGAACCGACTGGTAGATTCATTTTGTGATATTATGTCCAACTCTTTTGAAAATAATTCTTTGTTGAAGCTCATTAATCAACTCTTTTGATCACAGAAAATGCTCTTGAAATGATTACATCAAAGTTTGTATTACTCGTGTTCACACACACACACACACAACCCTGAAAAATAATAATCTCAAGAAATAATGAATGGTTATAGAAAAGTTTACGCGTCTAGCAATCAAGAATAATGCAGGATTTCCATGCGATATAGCTACTAGCGTGAAATTAATTTCAGAATATGACTCGAAACGATTCTGATTTCAGAAATTTTTTGTATGAAATGGTACGAACATAGTGCACTCTGGTTTCCAATTGTGCGAGTTATGGATTGTTTAAAAAAACCTGAAATTCAGGTTTATAACCAATCAACAACGGCTCTGACTTGTAGAATCTGAAACAAGCGTGCACTATGGTTGTACCCTAACATATAAAAAGTCATAAATTCAAATTTAACTCTTTAAGCGGTTTTAAAATTTCCTTGATCTGCATTATAATTGCCATAGTGGAAATCACTATACCTTCTAGAAAAATTGCGATCTGTTTTCGAGAATATTTTTTTCCGATCTCGTGTAGGAATAAATGCTTTCCTTCCCCGAAAGTCCTAGAATAATAATAATAATAAACACAAGGGGGCGAGATAAATACTCTGTACATACATACATACACACACATATACATATATATATTCTATCATTTTGTTCTTTTATTTTATTCTTTTCTATCATTTATTTTCTGTTCACGTATTTCTATATAAAAAAAACACCGTCTCTCTCCTATTATCTAACTTTGAATAACAGCTGACTCCACCCACTGGCAGTTGAATAGCAGGACGTTAGGGAAGGAAAACATGTTATCGGGCAAAGCTCTCTGTACAGAGCTAGATGGGCTCGGGATTGCCGCAATGAGAGCGTTTTAAGCAGACGAGATATCTCGGGATTGCCTCTGTAAGGGATAAGTGACTTACTTACTCGGAAAACTTTCATTTGTTTGTATGCAACATTTATAGACAGAAAAAAAATGTATATAAAACGTCTGAACAGAAATACAGAGAAACTTGTGCAAAAGCATTGAAAAAATATGCAACATGGGAAACAAATAAGTGTAAAACAGTAATGCGAAACAGAATATGTGAGAGAGCAAAAGTGTTACAGATGTGTATAGGCTGATATATTCTGTACAGAAAAACATTGGGAGTTTCAGCGGGGACTCTGGAGAGTCAACGTACACAGGGGAGTGCTCAGGGTCCTGTGCCCCCCCCCCCCTATCAAGCCGGCCAAAAACTAGAAAAAAAATAATAGTATTTTGTAGGAAAAAATGAAATATATCGAATGAAAGCACACTTCATATGCTATATTAACCAATTTCTGTTAATTTAAATGCTTTTTGAAGAGTATAACTCAAAATTTCTCGGGAAGAAAGTTATTGTGCCTCCCCCAAGCATTTTGTGTCCCTCAAAACATCGATCCTGATTACGCCCCCCTCATAGAGTTATGTTTTGACGATTTAAATGACTGCACAGTGCACAGGCCTCTAAATATCGGGTGGTATATTATACTTAAACCTATTTAGAAATAATAATAAAAATCTATTCCTTCCAGATCTGAACCCCACTGTTGCCACAGTGGTGGTTGGCTGAAGTTGGTTTTCTATGGTTTCCAACTTCGAGGCGCGAATGCGAGACGATCTCCCCGTCTCTCTCGCTACGGAGAGCAACAGGCCTACAACGACAAAACTATTCAATCATTACACTTCACTCATAGTTATAAAAATTGACGGCAGTCGGCAGCACTACACATAATAAACATTACGCAGAAACAGACTTCACGTTAGGTTCATAATACATACATGCACAGCTTCCAGCGTGGCTCAGACCTTCTTCGACCACCTGCTAAAATCTCTTCATTGAGACAGAGGAGCGGGTCATGATCTGGTTAGGAGGAGGAGAAGATAAAGCTATCTGACTCCAGCGTGGAAAACGAACGAACCTCCCGAGATGTGAGTTTAAATCCCATGTGGGCCATGACTGTATTTGATTCCCTGAAACTTCGTTGCATAGGAATCGAAACACAAGGCGTGTTGTATTTGACTGAACTCATTCATCACACACCATTATTTCCTAAAAAACATTTCTCCACTCAGACTGACAATGTTCCCTGAGTGTAACCGCAAATACCAAACAAACCAGCACAGTAGAGTCTCGAAAATCCGAGCCCCAAAAGTTCGAGATTCTGGATTATTTAATGCACTAAAAATTTTCGAATTTCCGTCTTTGTGAGAGACCCTCTCTCTCTCTCTCTCTCTCTCTCTCTCTCTCTCTCTCTCTCTCTTTTTTTCCTCCAAGAACCCAACTTCTTTATTTATTATTTTATCAGGAATACTACGTAATACATATTGTACATATTGTGCAGTAATTTCCAGTTTGAAAGGGACTAGGCAGCCCGCACAACATGCCCACAACAATACAATTATTCAATCATTATACTTCACTCATAGTTAGAAAATTTGATGGCAGAGAGAAGCACTACACACAACAAACATTA